>NC_062286.1:62149418-62785668 GCF_902655055.1 Lutra lutra
ACATAAAGACCATTTATTTAAACCTGATGACTGCAGACTTAGCAGAGTCCCTCATGACCTTATTCTGTTGAAAAGAACCAATTTTAAACATGTGCCATAGGCACAGAAAGAAATACTATAATTTGCTAAAGAAAGAATTCTAACAGGTGTTTATCTAATTTCTAAATCCAGGCAGATTAAGGAGCAGAGAGTTTACAGAGAGACACATTGACTGCTGTGATATATTAACTTTCAGCTAACTGTTAAGGGAAAAAGATGGGAAAACTATAAAAATTATAAAAAGCAAACAAAACTTAAAATACAACAGTTTGGGTCACTCAGTGAAGGGGCAAATGGTATCACCCAGTTGCATACACCCTACTTTGATTAAGTACAGCCACTAAAATAATATTCAGCGATGATTCCCAAACATATGAAAATTCAATTACATCCAAAATACTCTAAGAAAGCAAGAAATATGTAACCTGTTTTAGAAGAAAAATACGCTATTGGAGGGAAAAAAGGTCACATAATTATAAATTAGGATTTGCAAACTCCTATATCTCAGGGGTCAGGCAGGTATGCAAATGGAGGGTACACATAAGAAACCCAGAAACTGACTGATAAATGACAGGTGCAATGTCAGAGAGAGCAGGATGGTGGGGCCACAAGGGACTGGAGGGCAGAAGCCCAATTCCATTCAAGCCTATTCCTGCCTTGCACAAGGCAGGCCCAGTGTTGCCAGATCTGGTATTTCACAAGATGTCTGAAACCTGGCTTTTAAAGTAAAATCCCTTGATATTTAAATTTTGGTACACCACATGTAATTCAAGCAAGAAATCTATGTAGGATTGTAGCTAGACACTGGGGTAAATTCTCATTTATTTATCTCATTATCATTATTTAGAGACTCAACTGTCTAGACCAATTCATTACCAAGTATACCAAAAAGTCTATTTCAGATTATTCTCAACTCCTGCATTTTATTACTAGGACTAATGATCAGGACATAATGAAACTGAATCCAACGAGTTTAGAGTCTTACCTTACTCTCACTGACATCAGAAATCCATTCTTTTACTAAATTGTTCAATTTACCAAGAACAACAAGCCTATAATAAAAAATAACGTGCTTTAGATCAAAACTAAGAAAACCCAAAAACAATATTTAAAAAAGCAATTAAACTATAGGCAGAATCTTTATGTTGGAGCCAGAGTAAAAGCACATTATAAATAGGCTAATGCTGTCACATCTGTCAATACATGGCACATCTCTTTGATGCTGTTAGGTCCCCAAGAGTTCCAAAGAAATGACGATTGTGATAGTATGTGGGTCTTTGAGCTACCCTGAAAATTCAAGAAGCTTAATAAAAAATCAAAATTACCTTCAGTAAGTCTGTAGAGGCCAACTGAATTGTCAACTTTCTTGCCCTTACTATGGAATAAAATAAACTCAATGTGGTGATAGAGGTTAGCATTCTCCCATCTACAGTCAGAGATCTTTGGATAATTAAAACAGGTAAATTAAATATTGGCTAATTTTTTAAAAAAGATTTTGTTTATTTAAGAGAGAGAAAGAGCAAGAATAGAGGGAGGGGTAGAAGGAGAGGGAGAAGCAGACTCCCTGCTGAGCAGGGAGCCTGATGTAGGACTGGATCCCAGGACCCTGGGATCATGACCTGAGCCGAAGGCAGATGATTAATGGACTGAGCCACCCAGGCTTCAAATATTGACTAATTTTTAAGAAATAATATTACTTGGGTGCCTGGGTGGCTCAGTGGTCCTGGGATTGAGCCTTGCATCGGGCCTCTCTGCTCAGCAGGGAGCCTGCTTACCCCTCTCTCTCTGCCTGCCTCTCTGCCTACTTGTGATCTCTCTATCAAATGAATAAATAAAATCTTTAAAAAAAAGAAAAATATTACTTAAAAACAGCAGTTTGATATTAAACCAAACTTTCAACCAATATTATATCTAAATCCACATTAAAAAAAAAGGAGAGAGAAGAAAAGTAGAGTTTAGACATCTCAAGGATAACATATGAAAAATGGAATTCCTGAGATGTCCAAACTTGCTTCTCCCTCAGCCTTCTCCGGGTAATGGAACTCTATCCTTTGAGGTGCTAAGACCCAAAACCTAGGCATCATCCTTAACCTCTGTCTCTCACATATATTCCTGTCATTAAACAACCTTACCTTACCTTTAAAATATATCCAGAATTCTACTTCGTATCACCTCCACTAATATCCCCCTTAGTTTAACCCTCCATCTTTCCTCCTTGGGTTCTTATCATAGCCTCCTAACCAGTCTCCTGACTTGTGCCCTTGATCCCTCTTCAGGCTATTCTCAATTTAGCAGCCAGAGTGACTGCATTAAAACATGAGTAAATCATGTTAATCTTCTGCTCAAAAACCTAATGGCTTCTGATTTCACTCAGACTAAAAGCCAAAACTTTTACAGTGACTTACAAGGTCCTAAGTGACCTAGCTCTCCCTCCAAGCAACTTCCCACCTCAAGTTCTTTGAGCCCACATTCACCCGTTTACTTACTTTGCTCTGGATACCCAGGTTACCTTACTATTTAATTCCTTACATATAGCAGGTACACTCCTGCCTCTAATCTTCTGCTAGAGTGCTCTTCCCTCAGATATCTATATAGTTCCCTCTCTCACTTTGAAACTCTCCCCTACATGTCAATAAGGCCTTCCAGATAACCTCCACTTCCAGCTTCATTTTTCTCAGCAGCATATGTCATCTGTAACATTCTGTTTATTTTATTTATCTGGCTTATTGTCAGTCTTCTCCCCTAACCTCCACCTAAAATATAAGCTCTAAGTGGGCCAAAATTTCTCTTCATTTTGTCATTTTTTGCATCCCTAGGCAGGGGCATGGGAGGTACTTTACATTTGCAGAATTAATGATTAAATAACGTACTATAAAATATTCTGCATTTTTAAATGACATACCTGTGGTTCAATTCTTCCTCATCTTCAAACACTCCAAATGGTTTCATAGCATCAATTAATTTCTGTGTGTAAATATGATCGATTTCTTTAGGACATGCCAAACTAATTGGAGAAGTGATTCCATAATGCTTTTGTTGACGCTGGCTGTCCAGCATGGTGTTTCTGTTCAAGAAAAATGAAACAGCAAAAAAAATTTAAAGTATCATATCATACTGATATAGTTAATCTCTCAATACACTCACTAATTTAGCTACCTTAAAAGTTTACTTAATATTAACAGTTGCAGCAGGCGCTTTTTTTTTTTTAAGGGGAAAAAAGGGCATTTTGTGTTTATTTTGATGAAGGGCTATTCATACTGCCTCCAGCTTTCATGGTTAGGATGTCTTTTCAAGCCAAAAGCAGCATGTGTTGGCATCAGGACAACTGTGCCAGCACCACTTAGCTCAAATGCAAAAAGCCTGAATGGGAGCTGGGCCAGGGCCACCTCCACTACACCCTGTGGACTTAAGTCAAGTACCATCTATATTCAATCTTTGAAAAGCAGTCAGCCACTTGAAAGAAAGCTCTGAGTAAGAACAATGTTCTTTCCCCCTCAGGAAAGAAACAAAAACATCCCATTAGAAGGTCCTTGTGAAATATCCTGGCTTTTAAAAAGAAATCATGTCCTTGAGAAACTTATATTAACATCCTTTGCTCAAATCAGAATTTATAGTCCTAACATTTTGTGACTCTAGTTAATTGTCCTCTTCATTTAGATTGGTACTCAGACCATTTTCACACTAAATAACTACGAAATCCTTTACACTTTTATCAGCACAATACAAGCCAACCTCCAAAAGACTCTAGCTATCAGGAAATTATAGTCTTGAATAAAGTACAATTGATTTCAGTAATTTCAAAATAAATTTTGGGACCAACATGGGTTGGTAAAACTTTTTATTTTGCTAAGAAAGTAAAGTAAAAATAAACATACGCAATAACCAACTAAACCTACCATCTATCTTCACCATTCGATGTTGAGGACCATTAACAACGGTAAGAATGTAATCTCAAAATATAAAAGAAGTCTTTTAAATGAATAAATTAGCTCTGTAAACAGTAACACACAAAAATACAGTAGTGATTGTTTTTTAATTTTTAACTGGTCAAAAATCTTATTGCTACAAAGTTCTTAGGCATGCTCTTTAGCTAAAGATTTCATTAGGTAAGGAGGGAGAATCAAATGGAAGATAAAATAACCTATATATCCCCTGAAAGGATTCAAAGAAACAAAAGGGAAACACCAATACCAGTGACTTCAATTTCTTTCTGGTATTAATCTTCCTGTGGAACAAACAAAATTTCAATTAGCTATTTCAAGTAACTTTTTAAAGATTTAGCTTTTTGCCTCTAAGAGAGCTATTTTAGTATTGTCTGTGTGTGTTTAAATATGTATGGTAAATGGATGGGACAGACTGATTATAAGTGCCATTTTACAGGTAAGCACCCAAGATCCAAGAGATAGGAAGAGCCAAAATCTGAACTCCAAAACCCAAGATCTTTTTACCACTCCATTCTCCCTTCAACAAATACGTCTGTTCTGCTACTATGATCTTGGGTCCCCCTTTCTTATCTATGTGATGAAAAAATTGGCTATCAAGCTTCCTACCCTACCAGTACTAGATAGCACATAAATTCCAAATCTATGGTTCTGAATCTCCCATATCTGGAGGGGAATAGGAGGTAAAGCCAACCAAAAGAATCCCACATTCCCTTCAACTCATCGATTTCACTTGTAAGTAAACACCCTAGAGAAATTCTAGTACAAGTGTACAAGGAAACATTTACAAGATTGTTCACTGCCACACTGTAACAGTAAACACTCGGGAAACAACCTCAAACAGTCACTAACAGAAAAGGGACTAAGCGAAGGTGTATCCCTACAATGGAATACAATACCGTCGTTAAGATGAATTAATGAGAGTTGAAAATATTAAAACGGACAAAGTTCAAAGATATTATGTTGCACTATAGAAGTTGCAAAATGACAAGTATGATACCAGCTATAAAAAGCTTAAAAACAAGTAAAACAATGCCATTATTATGGACACTTACATATGTTGTAATAGCATTTTTAAAAAAGCAGTAATAAACATCAAGTTCAAGACTGTGTGGAACTCTGGGAAGAGAGGTAAATGGAATAGCAGGAGGTAAGAGAATCCTTAAGACGTATCTGTAATGCTTGATTTCTTTTAAATAAAGATATATATGTACACACACACCCCACACACATAAAGAATTCTATGCTTTGGGAGAGATGAATGGTGGCTACACAAATGATGCTTATGTTATTCTCTGCATTTTTCTGTTTAAATTAAATTATTTCCTAATAAACCAAAATATTAGGAGCTACAACAAAATCCTGCCAAACACGGAAACCGTTTCTGACTTATCAAAGTGTGAGCAGGAGGTATAGACCGGTAGATATACGGTGGGTCGGTCGGGGGAAGCTTGGGAGGGCGAAAAGATCCTAGCTTTTTATTAAAAAGAAACGCATGAGCTGGGATAGGTCATTCACTCCTGAAGACCAGGAGACAGCCGGTCGGGAAGGAGGAGGGGGAGGTAGGGGGATGGTATTTGCGCCAATGCAGACAGGAGCAGAGACGGGCTCAGACAGTGCTGGGGGCAGGAGAGTGACCGACAATTTCTCCCCACGGACACCCGCGTCTCTCCGGCCGCTCCACTGTCTGGGGGCGTCATCCGAGATGGGACAGGAGAAGGCAGATGGGGACTCCAGGAGTCCCCGAGTCTGTGCAGAGGTGGCCAGGTGAGCTGCCGGGTGTAGGGGAGGTGCCCTTGCCGACCGGCCAGAAGCTGGGAAGGAGACCACTCGGGCGAGCTCCGGGCAGGGCGCGAGGGGAGGGAACGGACACCGGGTCCCGGGCCGACCACCCCAACCCACCCCTCTCCGCTTCGCCCCCAACCGCCGTCCCCCACCACTTACGCAGACATCTCTTTCATCGCTTCCTGCGTCTCCCACACCGGCGAGTATCTTTCTCTCTGGAGTCAAGTTCTTGGTCTTCCTTTCTCCTCTTGTCGACTTTCCCCCGGTCGCTTGTAGCTCGCTTGCTCGCTCACTTTCTCACTTACTACGGCCGAGGCATCCAACCGAGTAGTGAAAACACCACAAAACCGGCTCTATTTATGACAATACAGCGCGGCCGACGCCAATATGGCGCCGCTTCCCAGCCTGCCCCTCGCCCGCTGCGGCCCCGCCCCTGGAGGCCTGGACCCGCCCTCGACCCCGCCCCCTCCTCCTTTGGGTCCCGGGAGGCTTCGGTGGCCCCGCCCACAGGGGGCGCGAGCTCTGGCTGCAAACGCCGGTAGAAAGGGAGCGTTTCGTCCCCTCCTTTGTCCGTGGGACTGTCAATCCAAGCAAACCGCTTGGAATGCGATTAGGAACATATTTTCCTTGTTTCACTAATGAAAGACTATGTTTTTAAAAAGATCACAACCTTGCCTAGCAAATACTAGTTTAACTCTTCCGTTATCTTTCACCTTTAATTAGTCATAATCATACGTAATCAATCAACTCGTGGAGATTTTGTCGTGATAGGGTCACACCAAGGAACGTGTGACTTTACAATCATCCCAGGGAAAACCAAGCTTGTAAATGGGAGGCTAATCTGTTCACTTCATCTCTACCTCCTCCTGATTTATGACATTCAGGCAGTTGAGGTGGGGGTTGAAAGGACAATCGCTAGCAGTTTACGATAGGAGGATTAATCCAAGAAATAATTTAATATACTAAATCATTACAAAGAAAAGGATGTCAAGAAGCTGCTTTTTCTCGGAATGTGACGAAGAGCCATAGAGGCGATTACTTATAAAATTATTCATTCATTCATTCAAAAATATTTATTGAAAACCAAGCGTTATTAGGCACCAGTGGTTTAATGGTGCCTAAAACCAGATGTAATCTTTAACCTTATGAAGTTTGGAATTTAGTGAGGAAACAATCAAATATAAATGATATTCTTCTGTTGTAGAACTAAAAATACCTACTGTGTGTCCGGCACTAGAGATACTTAATTCCTGCCCTTCACAGTTCAAAGTCTAGTGGAGGAGGACAAACATACACAGAGATCATTGAAATACAGTTGGGGCCAAGAGATTTGGGGAAGCTTAAAGAGGGCCACCTATTGGAAGCTGAATCTGAAGACTTGATTAGACTCAGGCTAAACACTGCATCACACCAAGAGTCACGTTATGAACCTCTGGTAATCTCATCATTGGTGATAGATTGACCACAGGGTTTATGTGCTGATAGTCATCTTGGAACTACATAGTAATCCCTGGGGTGATAACTTTGACACTAGGTGAATATCCAGATGTCCATCCACCATTCACCTAATGGTTTCATCATCTGTTGATAATATTGCCTTAATTATTTCCTTAGGGGTTGCAAATTGTGAGTTTCCAATTCTGTCTATATTTATAGGGGGCATTTTTCTGGAAAGAAGAGCTTTTCCTCATCGACTAGGACTATAAGGTTATTCTGCAATATGATTCCTAATGCAAAGGAAAAATAGTCCTTTCCCTTCCAGAGTTAAGAACTTGGTATAATGGCCACCTCCAAAGAAGTCCTTATTTGTTTGCTTGCTTATTTTATTCCTTTTTTGTTGTTTTGTTTAATGGCCACCTTCAAAGAAGTTCTTATTTATTTGCTTGCTTATTTTATTCCTTTTTCTAATATGTTAGCATGTTTCAATAAATTACAGTCATGGTTCTTTTGATGCTAAAATTGGCCCAACTTTGCTCTTTGGGTTCCTCTGTCAAGCTGGTTCCTTGGCTAGTATTTAAAAAAATTTTTGTTTAAATCAGTATGATAGGTTGGAAAGTGGTATTTCTTTGTGGTTTCACATATCCCTGATCAGTAGTATATCACTAGCCATTTATATTTCTTACTCAGGGAATTCAAATGTTTTGTCCATTTCCCTTGTAGCATAACTGTCTTTACACCAATGATCCAGACTCACCCCTACAAATGAAATATTCTCGTGACTTATTGCTGGTCTCTTTCAGCTGCAACCTCCCTTTGCTTGAGTTTTTCCTTCTGATCATCTCTTGCTCTAGAATGAGCTTAAAATAGCTTATTCAGAAAAGAGGTGCATTTTCCTAGTTCTGGTATATTTGAAAACATGTCCTTCAAAGCTTGGTAGATGGTGCTTTATTGTTACCTGGTGAGTCTTAAACACTTGTAAAATTCTTATTTTTGAAGTTTAAAAATTCTGTTCAGATAGGCCTTTGTATGATTGTCTTTTCCCTAAAATGTGTCTCGAACATAATAAACATCAAATTTTTTGAGTACTTTTAAAAAGATCAGATTAAGTCCCTTTTTTTTTTTTTTTTTTACTTTAAAAATTGCTTCTGTTCCATCCATCAGTCAGCTCTTTTGTTTGTTTGTTCAGGTAAACAGAATTGCAACTTGGGAGAATGTTAACATGTTCATGCAAGTAATTCAGGGGAAAAATCTTTAAAAATTATTATTTTAGCTTTTTAAACATCTATTGGGCTGCCTGTAGAACAAGTAGGGCATATCTGTCTTCCTCACCAGCTCATCCTCAGAACTTGTGTTTAATAAAGATTTGTTGAGGGAATTGATTTCCAGTATTATTTTCCCTTATGTCTTTATTCATCTCATCATCTCTTCATCTTTTTGTCCCAATTGGTAGACAATCTCCACTTTGCCTTCGCCTCTAATTTAATATTCTGACGTGTCTGAATGTTATGTAAGTATTCTGTTGGAACTCTTTATCTCTGAACCACCTTTATTAACTCAAAGCATTTCCTTTATCTGGCAGATGGTTGTAGCAGAGTATTGTTCACACTGGTCATCAGCAGGTTATGACTAATACCTATTAAAATATGACTTAAAGAGTATGGTACTTCAGGTAGGATCATCCAAAAATGACCTTGGGGACTGAGGCTGGGGATGCCCATGTATTGTGCTGGAAAGAACTAGGGTTTACCCTTCTACCAGCAGGAGCAGCTGTGCCCACACTCAGCTTCCCAGGAGGGCTTTTACCCCTTGCAAAAGGGGCTACAACTTCTTAAGGGCTCCTGAGATCCCCAGATGTTGGGCAGCTAGCCCCTAACCTCAGTTACCCTGGCTCTGAATTCTGACGAGGCTGCTTTCTCACAAGTTCACTCTAAGAAGATACCATCTTGGGGGACATATTCTTCCATCGGAACACCCATAGCGCCTAGCCATAGCATCCCTCTCTCTGGGATGTTTGGAAAACCCTAGACTATGCTATCTTCTCTTCCTGACTTTTGGCTTGTAATTTCCCCCATTAAGGCCTGTTCCTTAACTTAAGCTGAATGACCACGTGGAATTCACCCTAAGCCCTGTCGTGTGGTAGGTAGTGACCACGCAGAGACTCCTACCCACGTTGAACAACAAAAATAAAATAGGTCGTTGAATTTGTTATCAATGAATTCATGTGGAGTCCTGCTCAGTTGATTTTGAACAAATAGGAGTTGGAAGTTGTCAGAAATTGACGTGGGTCATGTTACAAAGTGCCTTTTTGATTCCACTCCCCACCCTGACCTCCAATTCCAGAGATGGAGCCTTCAGGAGGTAATTAGATCACAAGAGTAGAGCCTTCATGATGAGATTAGTGCCGTTAAAACTGGACAGGAGAGTGCTTGCTTCTGTCTTTGGTCCCTGCAATACAAGGTTACAGTGAGAAGACAGCCATCTGTAAAACCAGGAAGAGGGCTCTTATCAGACACTGAATCTGCCACTACCTTAATCTTGTACTTCCAAGCTTCCAGAATTGTGAGATACAAATATCTGTGTTTTAAGCCTCCCAGTGTATGGTCTTGTTACAGCAGACCAAACTGATTAAGACAGATCCCAACCAAATTTTTAATAGTGGGACATCAGATCCTGATAAAGAGGAAAGAAGCTGGCAGTAATGATATCTCAAAAATGTAGAAACATTTTGTTATAGAATTGTGCGGGAGGTGGCAGAGAAGAATGGGGGAGGTAGTCCTAGTGAAGCTTCATCTCTACCACTGTGTGCAAGTTCTTTGGGAAAAGGACCTTACTCTTTAAGGTCTTGTGCTTGGATAGCTAATTGATGCCCTGTTAGGGCCTCAGCCCATCACTGAGGGTGTCTCAGAGGGACGGGCACCCAAGCATTGCCCTTTCTAACAGACCTCTCAAACTGCTTTGCTTTCAGCCTTCTGTCACAGAGTGACCTCTACTACTGCATGTTAGGGGTGTCAGAGGGCATCTTCTAGCATCTGCTTACAACCATAATTTGTTGCCTGCTTGTAGAAGAAAGATTGCTTTCTGTGGTTCCACTTTATTTTGCTACTAGTGTAAGTCCTCAGTGTTTTTAATGTGAAATATCTATTGCCAGTGCAGATATTTTGTTTGTACAATTTTTAAAGGAGATTTTATTCATTTATTTGACAGAGGGAGAGAGACCACAAACAGGGAGAGCAACAGGCAGAGGGTGAGGGAGAAACAGGCTCCCCACAGAGCAGGGAGCCCGATGCGGGGCTCAATCCCAGGACCCCGGGATCATGACCTGAGCGGAAGGCAGACGCTTAACCAACTGAGCCACCCTGGCACCTCTTGTTTGTACAATTTTTTTTTAATATGAATTTGATCCAAAGACAAGACAAGGCAGATGCATATTCGTTTCTCTGTATCTAGAATAATATGTAAAGTCCTGGATATGCTTTAAGCAATTCAAGAGTCCATTGATTAGATGAGTTTGCTCTGGAGAGCAATTCCAATTCCAAGTATCTGGATTTTCATGGTTTATGTTTGTGGGGTGAGGCCCCCTGTGTCTCCAAGTTTTTTCTTGCATTATAAAACCTGTTAGCTTCATTGGAAGAGCCTAAACTCTATGGGCTTAGGAGCGGCAAACCAAGCAAGGTAGCAATCAACAGCTTTCCTGGGTTGCGGCTTAACTGCCTGAAGTTAGGGACCTCAGCATCCCCTCCCAGCTGTTTCTCCCCTACATGTTCGGAAAGGCAGGAAAAGTCTTTACGCCAATTTAAAAACTTCTTCCCAGAGCTCGGGGGATTAACATATAAACTCAGTGGACAGAGCAGGTAGGTTTCCTGCTTCTCTCCAAATTGAAGGCAGGATTAATTACAGTCCTCACCTGTTCCTGAACCGGGCCGGTAATGGATCCTGGCTGTGCGCTCCTCCAAGCAGCTCTTATCCACAGTTCTCTGCTGATTCCCCGGCTTTGATCAGCCCATTCCCTCTCAGCAGGCTAACACGGTAGCCACAGGACACAAGTGCTTAGTTTACAATCATGTTAATTTTGCTTTTTGTTTGTCTTTAGCAGTTGGAGATTAATGAGTAAAAAGGGTGTTTAAATTTTCAACCAGCCTTCTTTTAATCACTTGGCCGCATTGTTGCTGGCAGTTTTATTACTTTGATTTCCTGAATCGATCAGGTATATAGTTTCCTTGTCCAGTGTCAGGTACAATGCAGGAAAAGACAGTCCTACCAGGAATTGCTGCTGCTCTGGATTCCACGAAAGTCTCTGGTGACAATTCTTTAGGTTCTTTGTCATGATTTGTCATAGCATTTTGTTGCTGAATGCATTCCTTGCATTTTAAATAAATTAGGAATGCTTCCAAAGTATTTTATTTTATTTATTTATTTATTTTACAAAGGATGCTGCTATGCTCATTCTTCGTAGCTATGGAATCAAATTAGCCTTTATCTGATGGGATGGTGAAAATTAATTCAGATTTTGGAGTAAATTCTTTAGATGAGGTAGTTGCTATGCCAAGCTCCTAATTCTTCTTCTTCTTTTTTTTTTTTTAAAGATTTTATTTATTTATTCGGCAGAGAGAGAGAGAGATCACAAGTAGGCAGAGAGGCAGGCAGAGAGAGAGGGGAAGGCAGGCTCCCCCCTGAGCAGAGAGCCCAACTCGGGGATCGATCCTAGGACCCTGAGATCATGACCCGAGCTAAAGGCAGAGGCTTAACCCACTGAGCCACCCAGGTGCCCCCTAATTCTGTCTTCTGAACTGAGGAACACAGACTCCATTCCACTGCAGCTTTTCTTTAATGTGTGCTTCTGGCATGTACACAAACATGCTGTACCTTGATGATTCTCTCTCAAAGAGGCTTCATATAAAAGAAATCCCCCTCAGGTCTAATACATTGCAATGCAGTTTCATATACATAGCATTACTGAGTATGCCTCATTCCTGGCAGTAAGGGACATGATAGCTTTGCTTTAACATAGTGATGATATTTCTTGCTTTCCTTTTTAAAAAAGATTTTATTTTATTTTTATTTAAATTAATTAATGTATAGTGTATTATTAGTTTCAGAGGTAGAGTTCAGTGATCTGTCAGTCTTATATAACACCCACTGCTCATCATATCCCATGACCTCCTTAACGTCCATCACCCAGTTACCCAGACCCTGCTCTCCTCCCCTCCAGCAACCCTCAGCTTATTTCCTGTGATTAAGGGAGATGGTTTGTCTCCCTCTCTGATCTCATCACATTTTATTTTTCCCTCCCTTCCCCGGTGATCCTCTGTTTTGTTTCTTAATTTCCACACATGAATGAAAGTGTATGATGATTGTCTTTTTCTGGTTGACTTATTTTGCTTAGCATAATACCCTCCAGTTCCATCCACGTTGTTGCAAATGGCAAGATTTCAATTTTTCAATGGCTGAATAGTATTCCATTGCCACATCTTCTTTATCCATTCATCTGTCGATAGACATCTGGGCTCTTTCCATAGTTTGGCTATTGTGGACATTGCTGCTATAAATTGAATCACTACATTTGTATTTTTGGGGTAAATATCCAGTGTGTAATTGCTGAGTCATAGGGTGGCTCTATTTTCAACTTTTTGAGGAACCTCCATGCTGTTTTCCAGAGTGACTGCACTAGCTTGCATTCCACCAACAGTGTAAGAGATGCATCCTTGCCAGTATCTGGCGTTTCCTGACTGTTATTTCTCTGCATCCTTGCCAACATCTGTCATTTCCTGATTTGTTAATTTTAGCCATTTTGACTGGGTGAGGTGGTATCTCATTGTGGTTCTGAGTTTATTTCCCTGATACCGAGTGATGTTGAGCATTTTCTCATGTATCTCTTCACCATTTGCATGTCTTCTTTGGAGAAATGTCTGTTCATGGCTTCTACCCATTTCTTGATTTGATTATTTGTTCTTTGGATGTTGAGTTCGATAAGTTCTTTATAGATTTTGAATACTAGCCCTTTATCTGATAAGACATTTGCAAATATCTTCTCCCATTATGTCAGCTGTCTTTTGTTTTTTTTTTTAAGATTTTAATTATTTGACACACAGAGAGAGAGATCACAAGCAGGCAGAGAGGCAGGCAGAGAGAGAGAGAGAGAGAGGAGGAAACAGGCTCCCTGCTCAGCAGAGAGCCCGATGTGGGGCTTGATCCCAGGACCCTGAGATCATGACCTGAGCCGAAGGCAGGGGCTTTAACCCACTGAGCCACCCAGGCGCCCCTGTCTTTTGGTTTTGACGACTATTTCCACTGCTGTGCGAAAGCTTTTTATCTTGAAGTTTCCAAAGTTCATTTTTGCCTTTGTTTCCCTTGCCTTTAGAGATGTGTCTAGCAAGAAATTCCAGCCTATGTTCTCCTCTAGGATTTTGATGGATTCCTGTCTCACACTGAGGTCTTTCATCCATTGAGTCCATTTTTGTGTGGTGTGAAGAAATGGTCTGGTTTCATTCTTTGCATATGACAGTCCAATTTCCCCAACACCATTTGTTGAAGAGACTGTCTTTTTTCCATTGGATATTCTTTCCTGCTTTGTCAAAGATTAGTTGACCATAAAGTTTGAGGGTCCATTCCTGGGTTCTCTTTTCTGTTCCACTGATCTATGTGTCTGTTTTTGGGTCAGTACCATACTGTCTTGATGATTACAGCTTTTTTTTTTTTTAAAGATTTTATTTATTTATTTGACAGAGAGATCACAAGCAGGCAGAGAGGCAGGCAGAGAGAGAGGAGGAAGCAGGCTCCCCGCTGAGCAGAGAGCCCGATGTGGGGCTCGATCCCAGGACTCTGAGATCATGACCTGAGCCGAAGGCAGAGTCTTAACCCACTGAGCCACCCAGGCGCCCCTGATTACAGCTTTGTAATAGAATTTGAAATCTGAAATTGTTGTGCCTCCACCTTTGGTTTTCTTTTTTCAACATTCCTCTGGCTATTTGAGGTCTGGTTCTATACAAATTTTAGGATTATTTGTTCCAGCTCTGTGAAAAAAAGTTGATGGTATTTTGATAGCGATTGCTTTGAATGTATAGATTGCTCTAGGCAGCATAGACGTTTTAACAATATTTGTTCTTCCAATCCATGAACATGGAAAGTTTTGCCATTTTTTAATGTCTTCTTCAATTTCTTTTTTTTTAAAAAGATTTTATTTATTTATTTGACAGGCAGAGATCATAAGTAGGCAGAGAAGCAGGCAGAGAGAGAGAGAAGAGGAAGCATGCTCCCCACCGAGCAGAGAGCCTGATGCGGGACTCATTTCCAGGACCCTGGGATCATGACCTGAGCCAAAGGCAGAGGCTTTAACCCACTGAGCCACCCAGGCACCCTTCAATTTCTTTCATAAGTGTTTTATAGTTTTCTGAGTTTACATCGTTTTTCTCTTTGGTTAGGTTTATTCCTCAGCATCTTCTGGGTTTTGGTGCAATTGTAAATAGGATCGATTCGTTAATTTCTTTCTTCTGTCTTGTTGTTAGTGTATAGAAATGCAACTGATTTCTATGCATTGATTTATATCCTACCACTTTGCTGAATTCCTGTATGAATTCTAGCAATTTTGGGGTAGAGTCTTTTGGATTTTCCACACAGAGTATCATGTCTTCTGCAAAGAATGAGAGTTTGACTTCTTTGCCTATTCGGGTGCCTTTTATTTATTTTTGTTGTCTGACTGCTGAGGCTAGGACTTCTAGTACTATATTGAACAACAGTGGCGAGAGTGGACATCCTTGTCATGTTCCTGAGCTTAGGGAAAGAGCTCTCAGACTTTCCCATTGAGGATGATATTTGCTGTGGGCTTTTCATATATGGCTTTTATAATATTGAGGTATGCTCCCTCTACCCTTACACTCTGGAGAATTTTAACCAAGAAAGAGTACTGTATTTTGTCACATGCTTTCCTGTATTTATTGAGAGGATCATATGGGTCTTATCCTTTCTTTCATTAATGTGGGGTATCACATTGATTGATTTGCAGATGTTGAACCACCCTTGCAGCCCAGGAATAAACCTACCTGGTTGTGGTGAAATCCTTTTAATGTACAGTTGGATCCTATTGACTAGTATTTTGGTGAGAATATTTTCATCCATGTTCCTTAGGAATATTGTTCTGTAATTCTCCTTTTCGGTGGAATCTTTGCCAGGTTTTGGGATCAAGGTAATGCTGGCCTCATAGAATGAGTTTGGAAGTTTTCCTCCCATTTCTATTTTTTGAAACACTTCAGAAGAATAGATATTAATTCTTCTTTAAATGTTTGGCAGAATTCCCCTGGGAAACTGTCTGACCCTGGACTCTTGTTTGTTGGGAGATTTTTTTTTTAAGATTTTATTTATTTATTTGACAGAGAGATCACAAGTAGGCAGAGAGGCAGGCAGAGAGAGAGGAAGGGAAGCAGGCTCCCCGCTAAGCAGAGAGCCCGATGTGGGGCTCGATCCCAGGACCCTGGGATCATGACCTGGGCCGAAGGCAGAGGCTTTAACCCACTGAGCCACCCAGGTGCCCCTGTTGGGAGATTTTTGATTACTGCTTCAATTTCCTTGCTGGGTATGGGTCTGTTCAGGTTTTCTATTGCTTCCTATTTCAGTTTTGGTAGTTTAGACATTTCTAGGAATGCATCCATCTTCCAGATTGCCTTATTTCTTGGCATATAGTTGCACATAATATGTTCTTATAATTGTATTTCTTTGGTGTTGGTTATGAACTCCCCTCTATCATTCATGATTTTATTAATTTGGGTCCTTTCTCTTTTCTTTTTGATAAATCTGGTCAGGGGCTTATCAGTCTTATTCTTTCAAAGAGTCTGTTCCTAGTTTCCCTGATCTGTTCCCCTCATTGTTTTTTTTGATTTCTATATCATTGATTTCTGCTTTAATCTTTATTAATTCTCTTCTCCTACTTGGTTTAGGCTTTATTTGTGTTCTTTCTCCAGCTCCTTTAGGTGTAGGGTTAGGCTGTGTATTTGAGAACTTTCTTGTTTTTTGAGAAAGGCTTGTATTGCTTATTATATGCTTCCCTTTTAGGACTGCTTTTGCTGCATCCCAAAGGTTTTGAACAGTTGTGTTTTCATTTTCATTTGTTTCCATGATTTTAAAAAATCTCCTTTCATTTCCTGGTTGACCCATTTATTCTTTTTTTTTTTTTTTTTTTTTTTAAATTTTTTTATTTTTTCAGCATAACAGCACCCAGTGCTCCATGCAATCTGTGCCCTCCACAATACCCACCACCTGGTGCCCCAACCTCCCACCCCCCACCCCTTCAAAATTCCCAGATCGTTGACCCATTTATTCTTTAGTAGCATTCTTTTTAACCTCCATGCATTTGTATTCTTGCCAAATTTTCTCTTGTGACTCAGTTCAAGTTTTAAAGCATTGTAGTATGAAGATATGCAGGGAATAATTCCAGTCTTTTGGTATTAGTCGAGACCTGATTTGTGACCCAGTATGTGGTCTATTCTGGAGAATGTTCCATAAGCACTCAAGATAAATGTGTATCCTGCTGCTTTAGAATGGAATGCTCTGAATATATGTGTAAAGTCCATCTGGTCCAGTGTGTCATTCAAAGCCCTTGTTTCCTTGTTGATCTTCTGCTTTGATAATCTGTCCATTGCTATGACTGGGGTGTTAAAGTCCCCTATATTATTGTGTTATTATTAATGTGTTTCTTTAATTTTGTTATTAATTGGTTTATATAATTAGCTGCTTCCATGTTAGGGGCATAAATATTTACAATTGTTAGATCTTCTTTTTGGATAGACACTTTAAGTATGAAGTAGTATCCCTATTCATCTCTTATAACAGTCTTTGGTTTAAAATTGAATTTTTCTAATGTAAGGATGGCTACCCCAGCTTTCTACTGGTGTCCATTAGCATGATAAAAGGTTCTCCACTCCCTCACTTTGAATCTGGAGGTGTCTTTAGGTCTAAAATGAATCTCTTGTAGACAGCATATCAATGGGTCTTGCCTTTTTTTTTTTTTTAATCCAATCTGATACCCTGTGTCTTTTGATTGGAGGAATTAGCCCATTTACATTCAGGGTAACTATTGAAAGATATGAATTTAGTACCATTATATTACCTGTAAAGTCACTGCTTTTGTATGTTGTCTCTGTTCCTTTATGGTTTATGTTACTTTTGGTCCCTCTCTTCACTTAAAGGATCCCCTTTAATATTTCTTACAAGCCTGGTTTAGTGATCACAGATTCTTTTAGTTTCTGTTTGTTCTGTAAATTCTTAATCTCTCCTATTCTGGTATTCTTGGCTGCATATTTTTCTCATTTAACACCCTGAATATATCATGCCAGTCCTTTCTGCTCTGCCAGGCCTCTGTGAATAGGTCTGCTGCCAGCTTTATGTTTCCATCTCTGTAGGTTAAGGACTTCTTATCCTGAGTTGTTTTCAGGATTTTCTTGTTGACGCTGAAATTTGAAAGCTTTGCTATTATATATCTAGTTGTTGACTTATTTTTATTGATATTTGAGAGGGATTCTCTGTGCCTCCTGGACTCGAATGTCTGTTTCCTTCCCCAGATTAGGGAAGTTCCCAGTTATAATCTGTACAAATATACCATCTCCCCTCTTTTCTCTTTATCTGGGACCCCGGTTATTCTAATATTGTTTCACTTTATGGTATTTGTGATCTCTCGAATCCTCCCCTTGTGATCCAGTAGTTGTTTATCTCTCTCTTCTTCAGTGTCTTCATTCTCCATAATTTTATATGGAGATATAGAGTCTATATCACTGATTCTCTCTTCTGCCTCATTTATCTTAGCAGTTAAGCCTCCAGTATTGATTGCATCTTCAGTAATACCCTTTTGCATTTCAACCTGATTAGATTTTAGTTCTTTTATTTCTCCAGAAAGGGATTCTCTAGTGTCTTCTCTGCTTTTTTCAAGCCCAGCTATTATCTTTATAATCATTATTCTGAACTCGAGTTCTGATGTCTTACTTATATCCATATTGATTAGGTCACTGGCAGTTAGTACTGTCTTTTGTTCTCTTTTTTGAGGTGCATTTTTCCATCTTGTCATTCTGTCCAGAGAAGAACAGATGAAGGAGAAAACAAAATACTAAAATGGCAACAATGACCGCAGAGAAATATACCTCAGACAAATCAGAAGAGACCTGAAACCAAATAAATAAGATAAAATAAAATAAAATAAAATAAAATAAAATAAAATAAAAAGAATATAATCAGACAGGTGAACAGAACAGAGCAATACACTGGAGCCTGGGTGTATTTTGGTCTGTTTGTAAGAAGAAACTACACTTCAGAATTGTAAAGAAAGAAAAACATATAAATACAAAAATAAAATTAGATACATTGAAAGGACAGAATGTACCTGTAAAAACGAAAATTAAAAATATTTTAAAAAAGAGTTGATAAAATAAGAAATTTGTTGAAAAGGAAAGAGAAAAAGATTAAAATGAAAGCCTAAAGAATCATTAGAAAAAAACCCCCATGAATTCTATATACTCTTTTCTCCTAACGCTGGAGTTTTGCAGTTCTCATTGATCAGTAAACTTGGTCTTGGCTGGATGTTCTTACTGATCTTCTGGGGGAGGGGCTTGTTGCATTGATTCTCAAGTGTATTTGCTCCAGGTGGAATTGCACCACCCTTGCCAGGGGCCAGGCTAAGTAATCTGCTGAGTTTGTTTTCTGTTGCTTTTGTTCCCTGAAGGTGCTTCTGCACAGCTTTAAAGGACTAGAATGAAAATGGTGGCCTCCCAGTCTCTCGCCCTGGAGGAGCTGAGAATTTGGGACTCCACTCCTCAATGCCCCCTCAGGGAAAAGCAGTCCATCACTCCTCTCTCCTGGTCTCTGGCTGCGCTCTGTGCTCACCCAGCCTGTGACTGAGCGTTTCTATCTCAAGCGCTTGACCCTGCTTTGGTCTCCAAACCTTGCAGACTTCTGTGGTGTGCATTTGTGCCACTCCTTGTGGGGAGGAAAGGGGGTTCTGGAGGCAGCTCTGCTGCTTGTTGGGCACTTGCTCAAAGATAGGTTGCCTGACTGTGCTTTGATTTGCAATTTATGAGAACACCGAGCTGAGAGCCCTCTCCTGGGCTGTTTGTAGCTGGTTTCCCATGCCTCGGAACTCTGCCACACCCAGGCACCCCACGCCTGCTCCATTCTTTCTGTGACTCTGAGGATCCCGAGACCACACTGTCCCAGTGAGGGTTCCATCTGGCTTCACCCTGAGTGCCTTTCAGACAGGGACATCCTTTACTGGAGCAGACTTCTTGTTTTTTTTTTTGTTTTGTTTTGTTTTTTAATTCATTTGATGACAGAGATCAGAAGTAGGCTGAGAGGCAGACAGAGAGAGAGGAGGAAGCAGGCTCCCTGGTGAGCAGAGAGCCCGATGGATGATGGATGTGGGACCCTGGGATCCCAGGACCCTGGGATCATGACCTGAGCCGAAGGGGAGGCTTTAACCCACTGAGCCACCCAGGTGCCGCCCCCCACCCCCCAGCAGACTTCTAAAAGTTCTGATCTTGCACTCTGCTTCTGTATCACTTTCCAGTAGCTGGCTTACAGAGGCTCCCTCCCCTCCCCCATGGTTTATCTTCCCATATATTGCCTTGGATTCACTTCTCCACATCTCCTGCCTTGCAGAAAGTGGTCACATTTCTATTTGTAGAACTGCAGCAACTCTTCTCTTAGATCTCTGTTGAGCACACAGGTGTTCAGCATAATTTGATAGCTATCTAGCTGAATTCCTAGGACCAGACAAAACTGAGGACTTATACTCCTCCGCCATCTCGGACTCTCTCCTGAAAAAGATTTCTTAAATAGGACACAAAAAGTGCACTAACCATGAAAGAAAAGATTGATAAGATGGACCAAATTCATACTAATAACATCTGTTCACTAAAGATACCATTGAGAAGATGAAAAGGCAAGCCAAAGGATTTATATCCAGAATATATAGAGAACTGTTTCAGAGACACCTGGCTGGCTCAGTCAATAGAACATATGACTCTTGATCTCAGGCCATGAGTTTGAGCCCCAAGCTGGGTGTAGACTTCACCTAAAAAAGTTAAAAAAAAATCATTCAGATGAGTAAGACAAAATACAGACCAGCTACTTTAAAAAGGGATAAATGTTTGGACAGGTTTCACAAAATGACTACTAATACATGAAAAAGTACTGAAACTCACTAGCAATCAATAAAATTCAAATGAAAACAGTAAAATGCACTGTACATTTCTACCAGAATGACTAACATTACAAACACTGACAATATCAAGTACTTGCAAGGGTGTGGGGCTAGTGGGAACTCTCATACATTGAAGGGGTGGGGATGTAAGTTGGATGACTATGCCAGAAAACTCTTCCACAGCATATCCAATTGAATATACATGCACCCTGAGATCCAGCAATGTTATTCCTAAATATATGCCCTGCAGGAATGTGTTCAAAAACAAACCAAAAGACATGTACAGAAATAGTATTCATCTTAGCCACTAACTGGATACATCTGAAAAGTAGAATGGATGAACTGTGGCATATTTGTACAATTGAACACTACTGACAAAAGTGAATGAATAGTAACTATATTCAACCACCTGGATGAATTTCCATACAAACATAATTTTGAGCAAGATACAAAAGAAAACACACAGTATGATTTTTATTTACATACTGTTCAAAAATAGGCAAAACTAATCCTTTAACATTTTTTACTTTTTATTGAATTATAACTTAGAGAAAATGCATGAATCTTAAATGTACAGGATAAATTTTACATGGTGATAACTATCACCTAGATCGAGATATAGAATGCTTTCAATACCCCAGCAGGCATATCCTTCACCCAGATAACAACTTCCACCATTCACCACTATTCTGAACTATTTGTACCAAGAACTAGTTTTTCATGTATTACTACTACCTTAAACTGATTGTTGATTACATAGGTGTGGTCACTTTTTATTATTCATCAATCTGTATACTTAGAATTTATGTCTTCGCTGTATGTATGTTATACTTGTTAAGAATTTTAAAAAATTTAATGATTCTGTGACCTGTGGTCCCTCAAACCCTGAATAGTGACTAGGATTTTATTTAGACATGTTCTAAGCACTAGTTTCTTCTATTTCTGCTTCTATAGGCATATTTCATGATTTTATGACTATTATCATTTTATGAATCTGCCTATTTAAACTAAAGACTCACGTTAACATCAAAAAGGGGACCATTTAGAAACTGCTGTACAGTGCTATAAAAATCATTGCTTCTCTGTGAGGACAGATGAATGTATGAACTGTTTTTTCTTTCTCAGCTTTCCTGGTCTTTTCTCCCAAAGAACAACCTGGAGACACTCTGAAGAGGTGGGGGAAGGGGCTTAATGTTGAGCAAACGAAAGCATCTTCAGGCCCAGTTCCTTTAGATTAAGGTATGGCCCCAAGTTTGGTCTTCAGTATGAAAGTCTGACAATAATACCCCAAGACAGAATCCCTTATCACATCTGGTGGTATTGTTTGTGTTGAGCTCATTAGCTTCCTGCTGGGACTACCTGTAATTCTTGTCTGCTGCTTTCTGAGAAGATTTACAGAAGGAGTGGATACCAAGGATTATTAAAATTGGAGGTTTATGTAGGAACAGACTTTCTGTTGTTTTTATCTCTTCTCCCCTCCCTCCTCATGTTGCACAACTTTCTCATTAATATCAAGCTGTTGTTATGGCTAATATTAAAGGATATTATTCTTATATGAGTTAGTTCCAATTTTATCTCCATTTCATAAAATCAGCACAAAATGAATTGATGGCTTTAAAAAAATAATTGCTTGTAGAAACAATTAGTTTGGGATATTGTGTCTCCACTATTAGGTAGAATTTTATTTTTTGAAAAATTAGAAGCAGTTAATTGCACTCAAATTATGACCCTCCTGAGGAAAGTACTTTGCAGACTAGAATTATTAGTCCCACTTCATAAATGAAAAAGCAAACATTGAAGAAATTAAGTGCTATGTGTAGAATTAGAGCCAGGAATGAGGCTTAGGATTTCTGGATCTTTTTCTGGCACCAAACCATCTGACCACAGGCAACTCCTAGAAGTTAGCTGAGGATGTGGAAATTTGTCAAGATAAACTTAATAAATGAATATGCAGTAGTAAAAGAGAATCTCCAATCTCTGCAATCCTCCTTTACTTTCAATTTATGAAATGCTATTTAATATATACTGTCACTAAGCTATGAAGCCTTACATTTCAGTCTCACCCCTGTCGCTTAAACTAGAAATCTGGGAGTCTTTCTTGTCTCCTGCCTTTCTCATGTCCAATTAAGCTTTACGTTCCATCACTTACTTTTTTTTCCTTTTGAAATAATTTCAGGTTTGCAAGAATAGGGCAAAGATAGTTTTTCCTTGAGCCATTTGAGTGCAAATTGCTGAGATATTGTTCTAATGCCCACAACACCCCTGGAGATGCATTCGAGTTGTGTGTGTCCATAGTTAATTCCTTTTTTTTCCTGAGTAGACTTCCGCAGTGCCATAATTTGTTTGCCTGTTGAAAGACACTATAGGTTTTGGCTATGGTAAATAAAGCTGCTATAACATTTGGGTACAGGTTTTTGTGTGAACATTAGTTTTCCTTCCTCTGGGGTAAAAATCCAGGAGGGAAGTTGCTGGGTTGAATGGTTGTTGCGTGTTTAATTTTAAAAGAAACTGCCAAACTGTCTTCTAGAGTGGCTGTCATCATTTTATATTCCCACCGGCAATGTGTGAGTGATCCAGTTTCTCTGCATGCCTGCCAACATTTGGTGCTGTCACTATATTGTATTTTGGTTATTCTGAGAGGTGTGTAGTGACATTCCATTGTGGTTTCAGTCTGGATTCCTTTAATGGCTGATGATGTTGACCCTCTCTTCATGTACTTATTTGCCTTCTGAATATTCTCTTTGATGAAATGTTTGTTCATGTCTTATGCCCCATTCTGATCTATGCAGTCCTCTTTCACATTTTATTTATGAAATCACATTTAATATATACTTTAAGATATGAAACCTTAAATTCTCAGCCTCAGATGGTAACCCCTATTCACCTAAGCTAAGGAATCATTCTAGACTCCTGCCTCTCTCATGTGTCGCTCCTGCTTCATATTCTCTCTCTCTCTTTTTAAAAAATATTTAAAAAATTTATTTGAAAGAGTGAGCACCAGCAGTGGGAGGGACAGAGGGAAAAGCAGGCTTCCCACCCAGCAAGGAGCTCAATGCAGGACTCGATCCTAGGACCCCAGAATCTTGACCTGAGCTGAGGGCAGATGCTTAAGCAACTGAGCCACCAGGTGCCCCCTGTCTCACGTGTTAATTGGATTGTTTGTATTTTTACTGTTGAGTCTTGAGTATGCTTTACACATTCCAGATTCAAGGCTTGGAAACATTTTCCTCCAGTCTGTAGTTTGTTTCTTCATCCTCTTAAGAGAGTCTTAAAAAAATTTTTTTTTTATTTTGATGAGGTGCAATTTATCAATTTTTCCTTTTTATAGATCACACTTTTGGTGTCAAGTCTAAGAACTTCTTTCCCTAGCCTGAGATCCCAAAAACTTCCATTTTTTTTTTCTAAAAGTTTTTTGTTTTTATATTTCACATTTAAGTCCAGGGTCCATTTTGTGTTAAATTTGGTAGAAGATGTGAGGTTTAGGTAAGTTAATTTTGTGTGTGTGTGTGTGTGTGTGTGTTGGATGTCCAATTGCTCCAGCATTATTTGTCGAAAAGGCTATCCCTCCCCCACTGAACTGCTGTTATACTTTAACAAAATCAATTGGTCTATACTTGTGTGGGTCTATTTTTGGGTTCTCAATTCTGTTTCATTGATCTATGTGAATATCCTTCCACCAGCATCTCATTCTCTAGATTGCCATCTAAATAGTAAAAGTTAATATTGGATACAGTGATTCCTCTATGTTGATTCTTATTTTTCAAGATTGTTTGAACTGTTCGAGGGCCTATATATTTCCATATAAATTTTAGAATAAGATTGTCTATTTCTACAAAAAGCTTTGCTAGGATTCTTACAGAAATTGCATGGGTAAATTTAGGGAGTGTTTACCGTGCTTGCTGTATTAAGTTTCCAGTGCATGAACATGGTATGTCTCCCCTTCTATTTAGGTTTTTTCTTTCATCATCATTTTGTAATTTTCAGCATACAGATCCTGTACATGTTTTGTAAATTTATAGGTTTTTTTTTTTAAAGATTTTATTTGCTAATTTATTTGACAGAGAGAGAGACACACAGTGAGAGAGGGAACGCCTGCAGAGGGAAAGGGAGAGGAAGGCTTCCTGCTGAGCAGGAGCCTGATGCAGGACTTGATCCCAGGACCCTGGGATCAGGACCCGAGCTGAAGGCAGATGCTTAACAACTGAGCCACCCAGGTGCCCCTGTAAATTTATATCTTAGTATTTCATTTTCTTTGGAGTGATTATAAATAGTGTTATGTTTTAAGTTTCAGTTTCCACATGGTTGTTGTTAGCATATAGAAATGCAATCAGTCTTCACGTGTTGATCTTGTATCCTGTGATCTTGCTGTACTTAGTTCTGGGAGGTTTTGTGTGTGTGTGTTGTTTTTGTTTGTATTTTGTAGATTCTTTGGGCTTTTCTATCTAGACAGTCATTTCATCTACAGATTGGGACAGTTTTGGTTGTTTGTGGTGTTTAAACAATTTATTCCCTTTTTTCTGAGTTGTCAATCTTATAAAAGTACAGTATTTCTTTATCACCCTTTTAGTAGTTGCAGAATCTGTAGCGATATTCCCTGTTCCAGTCTTAATATTGGTAATTCATTTTTTTCTTCCCTTTTCCTTGTTAGTCTTGCTAAAGATTTATCAACTTTATTGATTCTTTCAAAGTTCCAACTTTTTTTTGTTCATTAATTTTCTCCATTCTTTTTCTGTTTCAAATTTGTTGATCTATGCTCCTATTTTCTTGCTTCTGCATGCTTTTGGGTTTTTCTTTCTTCTTCTCTTTCTAGTTTCTTGATGTAGGAACTTAGATTATTGATTTGATAGGAATTCTTTTCTTTTTTCCTACACAACATTTAGTGTTATGAAATATCCTGATTTCAGCACTGCTTTAGCTAAATTACACAAATTTGGATTTGTTATATTTTCATTTTCATTCAATTATGTGTTTTTGGCTTGAGATTTTCTATTTTACCCATGCATTACTTAGAAGTGTGTTAATTTCTAAATGTTTGGAGATTTTCTTGGTATCGATTTCTAGTTTGACTTCATATGGTCAGAGAACATGCTCTGTATGATTTTAACTCCCAAGTTTGTTGAGATTTTTTTATGGCCAGGGATCTATTTTATCTTGGCGAATATTCTATAGGTATTTGACAAAAATGTGTACTCTTCTGTTGTTGGATGTTGTATATTAGAATCTGCTGGTTGATTTTGTTGTTGAGTCCTTCTATATCCTTGCTGATTTTCTGCATAAATAGTTCTATCAGTTGTTGAGAATGGAGTGTTGCATTCCCCAACTATAATTGTGTGTTTGTCTATTTCTCCTTTCAGCTCTATCAGTGTCTGCTTTGTATGTTTTGTGGCTTATGTATATACTATGAGCTTCATTTGCTTGGTGAAATCACATTTAAGATTGTAACATCCTCCTGATGGACTAATACTTATCCTCCTGATGGACTAATACTTATCCTTTTACCTTTTATCATTATGTAATGTCCCTTTTTGTCTCTAGTAACTTTCTTTGCTCTAATGTCTACTTTATTTGATATTAATAGAGCCACTCAAATTTTCTTGTGTAAATAGGCTCCACATCCAGTGGGGAGCCCAGTGCAGGGCTTGAACTCACAACCCTGAGACCGACTGAGCCACCCAGGTGCCCCAGATTTTTTTGATTAATGTTTGCATGATACAACTTTTTCCATCCTTTTACTTTCAACTCATCTATGTCACTGTATTTGAAATGAGTTTCTTTCAGCTAAATTGTTATGCTTAAACCATTTACATTTAAGGTAACTATTGATATGTTTGACTTTTTATAAATTTTCTGCTTGTTTTCTCTATTTCTCATTCCTGTGTTTCTCTTTCTCTCTCTCTTTTTAAAGATTTTATTTGGGCACCTGGATGGCTCAGTGGGTTAAACCTCTGCCTTTGGCTTAGGTCATAATCTCAGGGTCTTGGGATCAAGCCCTGCATCAGATTCTCTGCTCAGCGGGAAGCCTGCTTCCCCCTCTCTCTTTGCCTGCCTCTCTGCCTACTTGTGATCTCTCTCTCACATAAACAAATAAAATCTTTTTAAAAAAGATTTTATTATTTATTTGAAAGAGAGAGCATGAATAGGGTTGGGGGGGGCAGAGGGAGAAGTGGACTTCCTGCTGTGCAGAGTCTGATGTGGGGCTCCATTCCAGACTCCGGGATCAGGACCTGAGCGGAAGGCAGACGCTTAAATGACTGCCCCATCCAGGTGTCCCTCCTCCATTTCTCTTTTATTTGAATACTTTTAAGGGTTTCTTCTTGGTTTATTTATAGTGTTTTCAGGCATATGGTTTTGTAGTTTTCTTAATGGTTGCTCTAGGTATTCTAATATACGTTCATAACTTATCAAAGTCTACAGGTATTGATATTATTAATCCTTTCTTTCTTCACATCCAATAGGGGCTGACTACTGTAAACATGAATTCTCTTTCTACTCCTGGATTGGAGATTTGAGCACTTGTGATGATGCCATTTTACTGGAGCAATCCCACGATCGAAAAATTTGAGCAGTCTTAAAGAGGATGTTTTCTTTCTTTCTTTCTTTTTTTTTTTTTTTTAAGATTTTATTTATTTACTTGACAGATAGAGATCACAAATAGACAGAGAGGCAGGCAGAGAGAGAGGAGGAAGCAGGCTCTCCGCCAAGCAGAGAGCCCGATATGGGGCTCCATCCCAGGGTCCTGGGATCATGACCTGAGCCGAAGGCAGAAGTTTTAACCCACTGAGCAACCCAGGCGCCCCAAGAGGATGTTTTCTGAATATTTTCAGAATATTCAGAATGTTGAAAAAGACTCAACATTCCTATCCTTCCTTATATTTTTTGCTTCTCATGTTTTAGCATTCACTCACTGTTTCACACAGTGACATGGAAAAAGAATTTCTTGAACCCTGGAGCAAGGGAAGAATGGAACTGGCTTTTGCAGTAACCAAATAGTGGTTGAATATCCACCTGTGTTTCAGTTGTCATTGTGCGTATGCCAGTTTCAGTATCTTACCTGGAAGAGTGATATGAGGATCTCTGCAGCAGGTATTGTGGAAGAAAGGTTGTAGCTGAACTCATAAGGCGCATCAGTTTGGTTATTTCTTCATCAGGTCCCAGCAAATGAAGCACTTTTTCTGGAAGCAGCGATCAATCTGCTGCTAAGCTCTGCTTTGTTGCTGTTGTTTTCTGTGGAGGGCATCGAGGCTTTCTTTTGCACAAATGCTTTAAAAACAGGTAGCAGCTACTATTCCATCTTACCTGAGCATCTTTTATACTAAGTCAAAGAGAGTATCTAAATCTCTTATGTGTTCAGTAGCTTGTTTTTAGCTGAAAAATGATGAGGCGGCCCGCCATTGTTTAACCCTCCGCTAGTAATCCTGTTATATTATGCTTTGCTGTAATTACCTTATTGAATATATAGCTAAAGGATGGGAATAAAACATTGAATGTTTGTGATTCCTTAATCATTCTTTATCTTGTTTGTTCCATGCAGTGACAATTGCACGACACCTAAAAGAGTTTCCATTCTATTAGTGTTTCATCAATCAGATCCACTGTTCTATTAGTTTTCAGGAGATCCATAATCATCTCAACCATCAAGGAAAGGAGGAGAGTTGATAGAGTCATTTTTTAAAAAATATTTTGTTTATTTATTTGACAGGGAGAGACACAGCAAGAGAGGGAACACAAGCAGGGGGAATGGGAGAAGGAGAAGCAGGCCTCCCGCTGAGCAGTCCCAGGACCCCGGGATCATGACCTGAGCCGGAGGCAGACGCTTAACGACTGAGCCAACCAGACACCCCAATTTAGTCATTATTATTCCACAGATCTGTCAAACTTAAAGATGCCATGTTTTTCCAAATGTCTACATAAACATCACCAAAGGCACACATTCAGTAAAAGCACTACCCTTTTTGTTCTCAGCAAATTAAATTCTGGAAAAGATTTTCCAGTATGTTGTGCTTTTGAAGAAATTTTATACCTAGGATGTACAGGTTGGGAAACCTCAAAAGACTTTTTAACTTCACCTAGGGAGAATGGTGGAAGTCTGTTCAGTGAAACCACAATATTTTTGGCTACTTCATTTTTCTCTAGAAGTTTTGCTTTTTATTTTACACACACACACACACACACACACACACATATATATTCTTGCTTTCAAATTTTTTATTTAAGTTCTAATTAGTTAATAAGAGTGTAATGTTTTCAGTAATAGAATTCAGTGATTCCTCACTTACATAGAACACCCAGTGCTCATCACAAGTGCCCTCCTTAATCCCCATCACCCATTTAGCCCATTCCTTGCCCACCTCCCTCCATCAACCCTCACTGTGTTCTATCATTAAGACTCTCCTGTGGTTTGTTTCCTCTCTATCTCTCCTTTTCCCCCTTCCTATATGTTCATCTCTTTTGTTTCTTAAATGCCACCTATGAGTGAAATCATATGCTATTTTGTATATGGTATTTTCTGACTGACTTATTTCACTTAGCATAAAACACTCTAGTTCCATCCATGTTGTTGGAAATGGCAAGATTTTATTCTTTTTGATGCATAATATTTCCATCTTCTTTATCCATTCATTGGTCAATGGACATTTGGGCTCTTTCCATAATTTGGCTATTGATGATAGTACTGCTATAAACATTGGGGTGCATGTACCCTTTCAAACCAGTATTTGTGTATCCTTTGGATAAATACCTAGCAGTCCAATTGTTGGGTCATAGGGTAGCTCTATTTTGTAACTTTTTCGAGGAAACTTCATACTGTTTTTCAAAGTGGCTGTACCAGTTTGCATTCCCACCAATAGTGCAAAAGGATTCACCTGTCTTCACATCCTTGCCAACACTTGTTGTTTCTTGTGTTGTTAATTTTAGCCATTCTGACAGGTGTGAGGTGGTATCTCATTGTGGTTTTGATTTGCATTTCCCTGATGATGCGTGATGTTGATCATCTTTTCATGCCTCTGCTAGCCATCTGTATGTCTTGTTTGGAAAAATGTCTATTCGTGCCTTCTGCCCACTTTGAAACTGGATTATTTGGGGTTTTTTGTTGTTGTTTTGTTTTTTAAATTTTATTATTTATTTGACAGATCACAAGTAGGCAGAGAGGCAGGCGGGGGCGGTGGTGGGGGGAAGCAGGCTCCCTGCCGAGCAGAGAGCCCGACATGGGGCTCGATCCCAGGCCCCCGAGATCATGACCCGAGCCGAAGGCAGAGGCTTAACCCACTGAGCCACCCAGGCACCCCTGAAACTGGATTATTTGTTTTGTGGGTGTTGAGTTTTGTAAGTTCTTCATAGATTTTTTGGATACTAGCCCTTTATCAGATATGTCAATTGCAAATATCTTCTCCCATTCTGAAAGTGGCCTTTTAATTTTGTTAATTTTTTCCCTCACTGTGCAAAAGCTTTTTGTCTTGATGAAGTCCCAATTGTGCAGTTTTGCTTTTGTTTCTCTTGCCTCAGGGGACACATCTAGTAAGAAGTTGCTGCAGCAGACATCAAAGAGGTTGTTGCCTATGCTCTCCTCTAGGATTTTGAAGGTTTCCAGTCTCACATTTAGGTCTTTCATCCATTTTGAATTTGTGTGTGTGTTTGGTGTAAGAAAGTGGTCCAGTTTCATTCTTCTGCATGGAGCTGTCCAGTTTTCCCAACACCATTTATTGGAGAGACTTTTTTCCACTGGATATTCTTTCCTGCTTTGTTGAAGATTACTTGACCATAGAGTTGTGGGTCCATTTCTGGGTTTTCTCTTTAGTTCCATTGATCTATGTGTCTGTTTTTGTGCACTACCATACTGTCTTGATCACTACAGCTTTGTAATATAACTTGGAGTCCAGAATTGTGATGCCTCTGGCTTTGCTTGTCCTTTTGAAGGTTGTTTTGGCTATTTGGGATATTTTGTGGGTCCATACAAATTTTAGACCTGCTCATTCCAGCTCTGTGAAAAATGCTGGTGGTATTTGGATAAGGATTGCATTCCCACCAACAGTGTAAGAGGGTTCCCCTTTCTCCACATCCCCTCCAACACACATTGTTTCCTGTCTGGCTAATTTTGGCCATTCTAACTGGTGTAAGGTGGTATCTCAATGTGGTTTTAATTTGAATCTCCCTGATGGCTAGTGATGATGAACATTTTTTCATGTGTCTGATAGCCATTTGTATGTCTTCATTGGAGAAGTGTCTGTTCATATCTTCTGCCCATTTTTTTATATGATTGTCTGTTTTGTGTGTGTTGAGTTTGAGGAGTTCTTTATAGATCCTGGATATCAACCTTTTGTCTGTACTGTCATTTGCAAATATCTTCTCCCATTCCATGGGTTGCCTCTTTGTTTTGTTGGCTATTTCCTTTGCTGTGCAGAAGCTTTTGATCTTGAGGAAGTCCCAAAAGTTCATCTTCACTTTTGTTTCCTTTGCCTTTGGAGACATATCTTTAAAGAAGTTGCTGTGGCTGATATCGAAGAGGTTACTGCCCATGTTCTCCTCTAGGATTCTGATGGATTCCTGTCTCACGTTGAGGTCTTTTATGCATTTTGAGTTTATTTTTGTGTATGGTGTAAGAGAATGGTCGAGTTTCATTCTTCTACATATAGCTAGCTGTCCAGTTTTCCCAGCACCATTTATTGAAGAGACTGTCTTTTTTCCACTGTATATTTTTTTCCTGTTTTGTCAAAGATTATTTGACCATAGAGTTGAGGGTCCATATCTGGGCTCTCTATTCTGTTCCACTGGTCTATGTGTCTGTTTTTATGCCAGTACCATGCTGTCTTGGTGATCACAGCATTGTATTAAATGTGTAGATTTTTTTCGGTAGTATAGACATTTTAGCAATGTTTGTTCTTTCAATCTACAAGCAGAGGATTTTTTCCATGTCTTTGTGTCATCTTCAGTTTCTTTCATCAGTGCTTTATAATTTTCAGAGCACAGATCTCTTACCTCTTTAGTTAGGTTTATCTCTAGGTATCTTATTGTTTTGTTGCAACTGCCAATGGGCTCAATTCCTTGATTTCTCCTTCTGCTGCTTCATTATTGGTGTATAGAAATGAAACAGATTTCTGTATGTTGATTTTGTATCCTGTGACTTTGCAGAACTCGTGTATCAGTTCTAGAATTTTGTGGTGGAATCTTTGTGTTTCCTGTGTAGAGTATCATGTCATCTGCAAAGAGTGAAATCTTGACTTCTTCCTTGCTGATTTGGATGCCTTTTATTTCTTTTGGTTGTCTGATTGCTGAGGCTAGGACTTCCAGTACTATGTTACATAGTAATGGTGAGAATGGACATCCCGGTCTTGTTCCTGAGTATAAAGGAAAAGCTCTCAGTTTTAATCTATTGAGGATGATATTAGCTGTGGGTTTTTCATATATGGCCTTTCTGATATTGAGGTATGTTCCCTCTAACTCTACTTTGTTGAGGGTTTTTATCAAGAATGGATGTTAAACTTTGTCAAATGTTATTTCTGCATCTATGGAGAGGATCATATGGTTCTTATATTTTGGGAATGTATAAATATGTATATCACATTGGTTGATTTGCAAATATTGAAGTTTCCATATTTTCTTCCTGTATTCCAGTGAATGATCTTGTACACACCCCGGGGTGTGCACACCTCACCTTGCGGGACTACTGACCCATAATAAAGTTCAAGCTCCTTAACCTGATGTAACAAAGCCCTTGAGATCTGGTCACTGTTGAATCTATCACCTCTCCCTGTTGACCTTATCCTCCAGCAACACTGAATTACTTGTAGTTCCCTGCCCCTATGCCTTTGCCCTATGCCTAGCATGCCATTTTCTTTCTTTGCTTGGCTAAATCCATTCATCATTTTGTCTCATTGCAGACATTGCACTCTCAAGAAAGTTCCCTGGCACTCTTTTGTTCCTTCTTTGAGGCTGTGTTAGGCATCCCTCCTCTTGGTTCCCAAATTCCTAGCTTGTAGTTCTATTCTTACCCTTATTAATTGTATTTTTATTGTCTGGGGGGAACCTGAACTGATTTAGCTTATGTTTTTTGCAACCTTGGAGGATTGGGGCTGAAATAGAAATTAAGTTGACTTACAGAAAAGTAGAAAAAGTTATATTTTCTGTACACTTGAGAGGTTTCCAGGCTGAGGTTTGAACCTACCATCCTTACTGACCCTGACCCTTGGCACAAGGAATCATACTTTATGCAGGGGTGAGGTTCAAAGATGAATAAGGTGAAGATATATATACATATATCACTAGGTATAGTGCCAAAAAACAGATGGCACTGTCAAAGGAAGATATTTGAGGAGAATTTAATAAGGGAAGTTTTTCATTCACTGTATTTTCCTTACTCTCGCAAACATTTGACACCAGGTGTGTGGATTTTCCCCACACTGACCAATTCTCTGACACCAGCGGGGTGTCCTTAACTCAATTTAAGTCTGACATTAACCAGAATTAACACAGACCTCACAGTTTAAGGGGTCAGTCCCCCAAGAGTGCCCCCTCTTTAGACGCCATTCACAAGTAATAGGTCCCCAGGTTACCCACAACTTCTACCCAACTTGGCTGCAAATGAGGTTCCCACAACCCCCTCCTAAGGCTCAATAATTTGCTAGAGCAGCTCAAAGAAAACAGTTTACTTACTATTGCTGATTAACCAGAAAGACTATTTCAAAGGAAGCAAATGAACAGCCAGATTAAGAAACTGAGTGCAGGATCTTCTGTTCCCAGGGAGTTGTCCTTTGCTACCCTCTTGGGCCATGGATATGTTCACCAACCCAGAAACTCTCTGAATCCCACACTTTGGGGATTTTTATGGAGGCTTCATCACATAGCCATGATTGATTATCGACTCCATGTTCAGCCCCTCTCCCCTCTCCTAAGAATGGAGGGGACAAGGTCGTAAGGTCCACGCTTCTAATCATGGCTGGGTCTTTCTGGTGATAAGACCCATCCAGAAAGCCTATCCAAAGTTGCCTCTCCTAAGTAAAAGACATTCCTACCACCCCCGAAATTCCAGGAGCTATAGGAGCTCTGTGTTAGACACTCTTATCCTTCTGGAAATTACAAAGGTCTTAGGAGCTCTGGGTCAGGAACCCAGGCCAAAACTGAATATTACAACAAAAGATTTTCCAAGCACTCCCACTTACAAGGGTTTTAGGAGCCATATATCAGGAACAAGGGACAGAGACAAACATATACATTCCTTACTATTTCACAGGAACTACTTTCCAGGGTGTTGACTGTGTGCAGGTAAGCCTCGAGGGACTGTCCAGTACAAGACCTTGTACCGGCAGGTTCTGTTTCAACTCCCAGGCCTTGGGAGGGAGTAGTTACAGGTACCCAGAGACAGAAAAAGCTGTATGGACAAGGTTACCTGGCAGGAACAGTGGCCTCTGAAGTGACCTTGCTGGGAAATAAACACTCTGACTTTGCTCTCCTGCTCTTCCATCTTCTCCCCAGAACTCGTTTAGTTGAACCCAATTGGAAGCCAGAGGGTGATGCAGTCCTGGGCACAGAGCATGGTGAGGAGTGGGGAGAGCGGACCAGGAGGGCAAACAAGAAAAACTGGCACAGCAGATAACCCAAAGCCCCTTTGAAAATCCGGAGAACCGCCCCCAACTCCTCCTCCACTTAGTCTTGAGGTTTCACATATGAAACCTTTAAAGTGACTCGGGATAGCGTGATGGCAAATGCTAACATTTTTCTTTTATTCCTTTTCCTCTGAGGGGACTGCTATCCCTCAGCCATTCAACTGTGGCTGTTTGGGTGAAATGGTGGGGAATTCTATAATGTAGAAAATTAGCAAAACGTCAGACATCACAGGGCGCCTGGGTGGCTCAGTGGGTTAAGCCTCTGCCTTCAGCTCAGGTCATGATCTCAGGGTCCTGGGATCGGGCCCTACATCGGGCTCTCTGTTCAGCAGGGAGCCTGCTTCTTCCTCTCTCTCTCTCTGCCTGCCTCTCTGCCTACTTGTGATCTCTCTCTGTCAAATGAATAAATAAATAAAATAAAATCTTTAAAAAAACACACACACACAAAAAATGTCAGACATCACAAATGCCAGTGCTTCAGGAGACCAGACAGGTGATGGAAATCAGACCAAATCGAACACAGATGGGTGCAGCTGCAGGCAGGCAGTGGGCGATCTCTGGTTCCCTCCCCTTATGATCCCTTCTTTCATCAGCCTTTAGTTAACAGTGATGAACAACCAGTGTTGGCTCATCATTTCTGGATGCAGAATGGGATTGGTAGAAAGCAGCCTCTCCTAAACCCTTCAGAAAGACCAATCCCCCTAATAAGTGTGGGCAGGAGGCTGGAAGCACTTTTGGAGGCCTACTATGTGCTAACAATGTTCTAAGTGCTTCACCTGAATGAATTGCTTTCATCCCTTCCAGGTCCCTACAAGATAGGAGTCATTATGATCACTCCTTTACAGGTGGGGAAACTGAGGAACAGAGATGTTAAGGAGGGACCAGGTGACCTGCTATATCTCTTCAGCAGTATGTTCTGGGAAGAACTATCTAGCTTGAAAGAGCAAAGGGGCTTATTTATTAATTTCTGAATCTGATTTGAATTTAACTTAGTGTAAAAAATGATTTGAGGTACCTAGGGGCACCTGGGTGGCGCAGTCGTTAAGCATCTGCCTTTGACTCAGATTATGATCCCAGAGTCCTGGGATTGAGTCCCTCATCAAACTCCCTGCTCACTGGGGATGTCTGCTTCTCTCTCTCTCTCTGCCCCCTACTGTTCATGCTCTTTCTCGTGCGCTCTCTCTCAAATAAATAATCTTTTAAAAAATGATTTAAGGTATCGAGAATATTTCAACTTTGACATATATTATAAATTATATCATTAAGAAAATAGTTAATCTGGAAAATAATATTTGCCTTTGAAGTACTGGATATTCGGCAACATTCATGGCTGCATTAGCCTGGGGCAGGAAGTCATAGCTGCCCTCTCTTAACTTGTTTGGACACTTCCCTGGGCCTCTTGGGTCCTGTGGGTTTTCAAGTGCTACATGTGCGGGCTGCACTTCAGGCACATTCTTTTGGAACAGCTGAATTGTGGGAGAAGGTAGGCTTCGTGGGAGGTTCTCCATCCTTGGCTAGCTTAACCCACTACCTGCAGCTCCCCTGTATCAGACAACCTATGAACGTTTGACATCAACACTGAGTATTTAATCACTTCCAAGATACGTCAACATAAGACAAACCATTATTTGTAAACTTGTAGTACCATGCTTAATAAAAGTGGTGACAAAGGACATCTTCCCTTGTTCCTGATCTTAGAGGGCAAGCAGTCATTCTTTTACCATAAAGAGTAATGTTACCCATAGATTTTTTAACAGATGCTCTTCACATATAAAGTTGGGGAAATTTCCCTCTATTATTATTTTTAATATATTTATTAATATATATATTTTATTTTATATAATTATTATTAATTTATTTTAATTTTTATATTAATATTTTAATTTTATTAATTTTATTTTTAATATTTATATTAATTATTAAAATAAATATATTTTATATTTATTAATATATATTATTTACTTAATATATATATTAATATAATATTTTTAAATGGTTATCAAATGTTGTCAAATGAATTTTTCTACATCAATCAATCTGATTGTATAATTTTTATTGTTTAGCTTGTGGATATGGCAGATTACATTGATTTAAAACCATTGAACCAGCTTTGCATACCTGCAATAACCACTTGGTTATGGTGTATAATTTTTTTTATACATTGCTAGATTGGATTCGTTAATATTTTGTTGAGGGTTTCTACATGTACATTCATGAAAGATATTGGCTCCACTTTTCTTTTTTGCATTATTTTTATCTGGTTCTGGTACCAGGGTAACACAAACTCCATAAAATGAATTAAGAAATGTTCTAGTTTTTGGAAGAGTTTGTCTAGAGTCAACATTAACTCTTTAATTGTTTGGTAGAATTCTCCAGTGAAACCATCTGGGCCTGGAGATTTCTTTTTTGGGAATTTTAAAATCATAAATTCAATTTCCTTAATAGTTATAGGGTTATTTAAACAATCTAGTTTATATTGGGTGAGTTGTGATAATTTGTGTATTTCAGGGAATTTGTTCATTTCCTCTAAGTTGTCATATTTAGGTGTGTAAGGTTTTGTGGTTTTTTTTTCTCTTTTTAAAAAGTATTCCCTTATAATCCTTTTGATGTCTACAGGGTTTGTAGTGATAGCCCATTTCATTCCTTTTATCCTTTTAATTAACAACTTTGCTAAGGTATAATTGATACACAAAAAAAACAGTGCAAATTTAACATATGCAATTTGATGAGTTTGGACACATGCATATACCCATGAAACCATTACCATAATCAAGGTAATAAACATATCCATCACCTCCAAAGTTTCTTTGTGTTTCTCCTCTTTTGTGGTATGAACAGTATGATTTCTACCCATTTCACAGTTTTTTAAGTACACAATATAGTATTAAGTTTAGGCTCTATATTATACAGCAGGTCTGTAGAACTTACTCATCTTGCGTAACTTAAAGTTTATATCCTTGAACATCAAGTCCCAATTTCCCCCTCCTCCCAGCCCCTGGCAATCACCTTTTGACTATTTGCTTCTTAAAATTTGACTATTTTATTTATTATTTATTTTTTATTTTTTAAGTAGTCTCCATGCCCAGCATGGAGCCCAATGTAGGGCTTGAACTCATGACCCTGAGATCAACTAAGCCACCCAGGCACCCCTAAGTTCGACTATTTTAGAGGCTTTGTATAAGTAGAATAATTCAGTGTCAGACATTCTGTGATGGTCTTATTTCACTGAAATAATATTCTTCAGGTTCATCCATGTTGTTCCACATGGCAGGATTTCCTTCCTTTTCTATGATTGAATTATTCCACCATATGTACACCACATTTTCTTTATCTATTCATCTATTAATGGATATATGGGTTGTAGCCATATCTTGGCTATTGTGAATAATGCTGCAATGAACATGGGGGTGCAGAGAGTTCTTCAAGATCCTGATATCAAGAAATATATTTGTCCAAAAGAATTAAAATAAGAAAAATTGAAATACTTGGTCAGTTTACAGATTCTTTGCTCTGCCCCTCCGTTCTGTTGTTTATTGCAAGTTTTTAGCTTTTCAAAGAATCAACTTTTGGGTTTATTGACACTTCCAATCATTTCTTTCTTTTTTTTAAAAAGATTTTTTAAATTTATTTGACAGAGAGAGAGGGAGTACAAGCAGGGGGAGAAGCAGGGAGACAGAAATGGGCTCCCTCTGGGCAGAGAGCCCAACCTAGGGCTCTATCCCAGGACCCTGGGATCATGACCTGAGCCAAAGGCAGACACTTAACCGACTTACCATAGTAAGACTGTCCCAAGTCTTAATTCTTTCCAATTTTTGAGACTTGTTTTATACCCTAGTTCAGCAGTTCTCAAAGTGTAGTCTGCAGATCCCTGGAGATTCCCAAGACCCTTTTAGGAAATCTATGAAGTCAAAACTATTTTCATAACAATACTACGATGTTATTTATTTTCTCAGCATGTTGCTATTTGCCCTGGTGGTAGGTATAAGTGCTGATGCCCCCAGGAATATAGGCAGTGGATTCCTGTACCAGTCATTGTATTCTTGTATTCAGTCTTGCAGGGAAAAAAATGTACTTGAAAGTGTTCTTGATGAAGCAGTAAAAAATTACAGTTTTAATAAGTCTTGAACCTGAGAACATATCTTTTTATTATTCATTTTTTAAAAAGATTTTATTTATTTATTTGACAGAAAGAGAGAGATCACAAATAGGCAGAGAGGCAGGCAGAGAGAGGGTGGGGACGCGGGCTCCCTACTGAGCAGAGAGCGCAATGCGGGGCTCGAGATCATGACCTGAGCTGAAGGTGGAGGCTTAACCCACTGAGCCACCCAGGTGCCCCTCTTTTTATTATTCTGTTTGACAAAATGGAAAGTACACATAGGGTATTTTTGCTGCATTCCAAAGTGTGATAGCTGTCCTATAAAAAAGCATTTGTGTGATTGAGTCGAGAGCAGAATCAGCTTTTTTATTCCCCCATGGGATATTTTCCCCCAAGGCAACCTCCCCACCCCAGAGAAAAACTGACGAACAACCTTGGCTATTCAGTGTTGGGTATTTGGCAAATGCTTTCTTGAAAATGGTTGTAGGAAGCCTGCTTTTTTGAGGAAAACAACTGATAGTAATTGTCAGTGGTAACATTTTTTTTTTAAAGATTTTTATTTATTTATTTGACAGAGATCACAAGTAGGCAGAGAGGCAGGCAGAGAGAGAGGAGGAACAGGCCTCCCGCTGAGCAGAGACCCCCGACGCGGGGCTCGATCCCAGGGTCCTGGGATCATGACCTGAGCCGAAGGCAGAGGCCTCAACCCACTGAGCCACCCAGGTGCCCTGTCAGTGGTAACATTTGAACTTTAAAGAGAAAATTAAAATTTAGGAAATCTTGTATCTGCTACTGTAAGCTTGACAGATTCTTAATATATAGATACAAAAAAACACATTTTCTAATGAGATTGTGGTGATATTAAGTGTCATTTAAAAAAATATATATATAGTAGGGATGCCTGGGTGACCCAGTCTGTTCAGCCTCTGCCTTCCACTCAGGTCATGATCTCAGGGTCCTCGGATCAAGCCCCATGTGGGCTCCCTGCTCATCGGGGAGCCTGCTTCTCCTTTTCCCTCTGCCCCTCCCCCTCCCCCTGCTCATGCTTTCTTTGGTGCTCTCCCTCAGATAAATAAACTTAAAAAAATAAAATTAAATTAAAAATATATTTTATAATAAAATCTGTTAACATTTGGAAGAGCTGTATAACTCAGTAAACCATTATTTTCCAAATGATTTATAAATGATGTTCCAAATTATGCGTGAGCAAAGACGGACTCAAAGCACAAAATAGACAGGATTTTAATGTAATGGAGTATGCAAAACTAACTGAGATGGTTTCAGATTTCCACATTTGACCAATCTCTAAGAAATTATCACTTGCTGCATTTTGGGATAGTATCAGAAAAGAACACCCACCATGATTTGAAAAGGCTATTAAAACACACTTCCCTTTTCTAACTGCATATCTGTGTGTCAGTGCCTTCCAGCCAAACACCACCAAGAACAGAGCTGTAATTGAATAGGTTGGGTTTATTATTCATTGCTGGGAAGAACAACATACAACCTACGGAGCTGTCTGGCATTTTGATAAGATGGTGTTAGAAAAGACATGGGACTTGGGTTTGCCTTAGGTGATTCTGGGGGAGGGTTTAAGAAAGCAGAGGAAAATAAAAGAAGATGAAAACAGAGAAGAAGGCAAACCATAAGAGACTCTAGGAAACAAACTGAGGGTTGCTGGCGGGGAAGTGGGTGGGAAGATGGGGTAACAGGGTGACTGGCATTAAGAAGGGCACTTGATATAATGAGCACTGGGTGTTGTATGCAACTGATGAATCACTAAATTCTACTCCTAAAACTAATAATATAGTATATATTAACTAAATTGAATTTAAGAAAGAAAGAAAGAAAGAAAGCCAGTAAACAAGCAGAGCTTTATTCTAGATGGGATGCTGTCAGGAAGTGGGAATAATTTTTTTTTTTTCCTTTTTTAAGATTTATTTATTTTAGGGCAGCGGGGCTACTCAGTCAGTTAAGTGTCTGCCTTCGGCTCAGGTCATGATCCCAGGGTCCTCCTACCAAGCCCCGCATTGGGCTTTCTGCTCAGCAAAGTCTGCTTCTCCCTTTCCCTCTGCTACTCCCCTTGCTTGTGCTTTCTCTCTGTGTGTCAAATAAATAAATAAAATTGTAAGAAAAAGATTTATTTATTTTAGAGAGGGAGAGAGAGAGAGAGCGAGATAGAGTGCAAAGGGAGCACACAGGGTTAAAAGGAGAGGGAGAGGGATAATCTCAGGCAGAATCTCTACTGAGCAGAGAGCCCCATGCAGGGCTCAATCTCATGACCCTGAGATCATGACCTGAACTGAAATCAAAGTCAGATGCTCAACCGACTGAGCCACCCAGACACCCCTGGAAGTAGGAATAATTCTTTTTTTTTTTTTTTTAAAGATTTTATTTATTTATTTGACAGAGAGATCACAAGTAGGCAGAGAGGCAGGCAGAGAGAGAGGGGGAAGCAGGCTCCCCCCCAAGCAGAGAGCCTGATGTGGGGCTGGATCCCAGGACCCTGAGATCATGACCCGAGCCGAAGGCAGAGGCTTAACCCACTGAGCCACCCAGGTGCCCCAGGAATAATTCTTAATAAATCTTAGGTACAGTATAGGGAGTTGAATGGTGACCCCTCAAAAGATATGTCCACATCCTTACCCGAGAACCTGTGAACATTAGCTTATTAAAAAAAAATAAAGTCTTTGCAGATGTAATTAAGTTAGAGATCTCCAAATGAGGTCAGACTGGATACTTGTCCCCACTCCATGACAAGTATCCTTACAGAGACAGGCAGAGGGAGATTTGAGACAGACACAGAGGAGAAGGCCATGGAAAGACAGAGGCAGACACTGGGCTGACATGACCACAGGCCAAGAATCTCTTAGAGTCACCAGGAGCTGGCAAACACAAAGAAGACTTCTCCCCTCCAGCCTTCAGAGGGAGTGTGGCCCTGCCGATAACTTGATTTCTCACTTCTGTCTCCAGAACTGTGAGAGAATAAATTTCCATTGCTTCTGCTACCGCATCTATGGTGCTTTGTCTCAGTAGCCACAGGAAATGAACACGGAAGGGCAGGCTAGAGTGATTCTAGGGCTATAATCGGCAAAGGAGCCAGAACACAGTGTTGTGTGGTCACATCTTGGGCTTGGACAAGTTCACAGTCGTTTTTTAGTGTTGGCCCGTGATGGTCATAGAGCAGTCCTGTGAGCTGTGGATGTTCCGAGACATTGTTTAAGCTCAGCAGGAGCCCGGCGAGGCCAGCTGTGAGTGCCAGGCCAGTCACCAGTAATGCCGAGGCCTGTCGGGGCTCCATGGGCTGCTTTTCTCTTTCTCATGTGAGAGGATGGACTGTCGCTCTTATCACCAGCTGACAAAACCTATCACAACAGACGGGATGCCGAAGCTGCTGTGAGAATCCAGCTGTGTTCTATTAAGCCAGATGTTCAAGAGATTTACCAAAATGTAACACAGTGCCATTCTCACTAATTACAAAAAATGATTTTTCATAGAAATTTGACTTATGTTGACATAATGGGATTATTAACGTTATTTTAAATAAATAAATAAAGCCTCCCTAAACAAAAGCGCTTTGAAATTCTCAGGAATTTTTAAGAGTATAAAGGGGTCCTCAAAGAAAAAAAACACTAATTCAAAGGGGTACCTGCACCCCAATATCTACAGTCATATACACAATATATACAGTCAAAAATACAATAGCCACATTATAGAAACAGCCCAAGCATCCATCTACTGATGAATGGATAAAGATGTGGCATACATACACAGTGGACTATTACTCGGTCATAAAAAGAATGAAATCTTGCTATTTGCAATGATGTGGATGGAGCCAGAGAGCATAATGCTAAGCAGAGTAAGTCAGTCGGAGAAAGACAAATGCTGTATGATTTCACTCATATGTGGAATTTAAGAAACAAAGCAAATGAACGAAGGGGAAGAGAGAGAGAACCACGAAACAGACTCTTAACTATAGAGAGCAAACTGATGGTTACTAGAGGGGAGGTGAGTGCGGGGATGGGTGAAATAGGTGGTGGGGATTAAGGAGGGCCCTTGTGATGAGCACCAGGTGTCATATGCAAGTGTGAATCACTATATCATTCTCCGGAAACTCAAATACAGTTAACTAACTGTATGTCAAATGAAAACTTAAAAAATATAAAATAGATTACCAAAAAATAGAATTAAATTTGAGAGTACTGACATTTTTAGTCTTTATACCTTCTTTTTTTAAAATTTTATTTAAATTCTAGTGGAGCATCTTTTTACGTGTCTGTTAGCCATCTGTATGCCTTGTTAATGTCTTCTGCCCACTTTGAAACTGGATTATTTGTTTTGTGGGTGTTGAGTTTTGTAAGTTCTTCATAGATTTTGGATACTAGCCCTTTATCAGATATGTCATTTGCAAATATCTTCTCCCATTCTCAAGGTGGCTTTTAATTTTGTTAATTTTTTCCTTCATCGTGCAAAAGCTTTTTGTCTTGATGAAGTCCCAATTGCGCAGTTTTGCTTTTGTTTCTCTTGCCTCAGGGGGCACATCTAGTAAGAAGTTGCTGCAGCAGACGTCAAAGAGGTTGTTGCCTACGCTCTCCTCTAGGATTTTGAAGGTTTCCTGTCTCACATTTAGGTCTTTCATCCATTTTGAATTTGTGTGCGTGTGCGTGTGCGTGTGCGTGTGTGTGTGTGTGTGTTTGGTGTAAGAAAGTGGTCTAGTTTCATTCTTCTGCATGGAGCTGTCCAGTTTCCCAACACCATTTGTTGGAGAGACTGTCTTTTTTTTCCACTGGATATTCTTTCCCACTTTGTTGAAGATTACTTGACCATAGAGTTGTGGGTCCATTTCTGGGTTTTCTGTTCAGTTCCACTGATCTATGTGTCTGTTTTTGTGCAGTACCGTACTGTCTTGATCACTACAGCTTTGTAATATATAAATAAAACTTATAAAACCAGTAAAATTTGGAGCCCGGAATTGTGATGCCTCTGGCTTTGTCTTTTGAAGGTCGCTTTGGCTATTTGGGATCTTTTGTGGGTCCATACAAATTGTAGGACTGCTCATTCTAGCTCTGTGAAAATGCTGGTGACATTTGGATAGGGGTTGCACTTAATGTGTAGATTGCTTTGGGTAGTAGAGACATTTTAATGATGTTTGTTCTTCCAGTCCATGAACATTGTTTTTCCATGTCTTTGTGTCATCTTTAATTTCTTTCATCAGTGCCTTATAGTTTTCAGAGCACAGATCTTTTACCTCTTTGGTTAGGTTTATCAGTAGGTATCTTATCGTTTTGTTGCAATTGTCAATGGCTCAATTCCTTGATTTCTCTTTCTGCTGCTTCATTACTGGTGTGTAGAAATGCAACAGATTTCTGTATGTTGATTTTGTATCCTGTGACTTTGCAGAACTCATGTATCAGTTCTAGAACTTTTTGGTGGAGTCTTTGTGTTTCCTATGCAGAGTATCATGTCATCTGCAAAGAGTGAAATCTTGACTTCTTCCTTGCTGATTTGGATGCCTTTTATTTCTTCTTCTTGTCTGATTGCTGAAGCTAATACTTTCAGTACTATGTTAGATAGTAATGGTGAGAATGGACATTCCTGTCTTGTTCCTTACTGTAGAAGAAAATCTCTCTGTTTTTCCCCATTGAACATGATATTAGCCATGATTTTTTTGTATACAGCCTTTCTGATGTTGAGGTATGTTCCCTCTAACTCTACTTTGTTTAGGGTTTTTATCAAGAATGGATGTTAAACTTTGTCAAATGTTACTTATGTATCTATGGAGAGGATCATATGGCTCTTACCCTTTCTTTTATCAATGTAGTATTTCACGTTGGTTGATTTGCAAATATTGAAGCAGCCTTGCAGCCCAGGAATCAATCCCACTCGATTGTGGTGCATGAATCTTTTAATTACTGCTGGGGTCAATTTGCTAGTGTTTTCTTGAACATTTTGCATCCGTGTTCATCAGGGATACTGGCCTGCAGTTCTCTTCTTTTAGTGGAAACTTGTGTGTGGTTTTAGAATCAGGGTAATGCTGGGCCATAGAATGGGTTTGGAAGTTCTCCTTCCATTTTTATTTTTTGGAATAGTTTAGGAAGAATCAGTATTAACTCTTCTTTAAATGTTTGGTAGAATTCTACTGTGAAGACATCTGGACCTGGACATTTGTTTCTTGGGAGATTTTTTTTTTTTAAAGATTTTATTTATTTATTTATTTGACAGAGAGAGATCACAAGTAGACGGAGAGGCAGGCAGAGAGAGAGAGAGAGAGGGAAGCAGGCTTCTTGCTGAGCAGAGAGCCCGATGCGGGACTCGATCCCAGGACCCTGAGATCATGACTTGAGCCGAAGGCAGCAGCTTAACCCACTGAGCCACCCAGGCGCCCTTGGGAGATTTTTGATTATTGATTCCATTTCATTGCTGGCTATGAGTCTGTTCAAGCTTTCTATTTCTTCCTGTTTCTGTTTTGTTAGTTTGTATGTTTCTAGGAACTGATGCGTTTCTTCCAGGTTGTCCAATTTGTTGCCATATGGTTTTTTGTAATATTCTAATTGTTTGTATTTCTGTGGTGTTGGTTATGTCTCCTCTTTCATTTGTGACATTATTTATTTGGGTCCTTTCTCTTTTCTGTTTGATAAGTCTGATTAGGGGGCTTTTAATTTCATTAATTTTGTCAAGGAACCAAATCCTGGTTTCAGTGATCTCTTCTACTGTTTTCATTTGTTTGTTTGTTTGTTTCTATATCATTTACTTCTGCTCTCATCTTTATTGTTTCCCTTCTACTGGCATTAGGCTTTATTTGTTGCTCTTTTTCTAGCTCCTTTAGGTGTAAGGTTAAGTTGTTTATTTGAGATTTTTCTTGCTTCTTGAGGTAGGCCTGTATTGCTACATACTTTCCTCTTGTGACTGCCTTTGCTGCATCCCAGAAGTTTTGAACAGTCATGTTTTAATTTTCATTGTTTCCATGTCACTTCTGATTTTCTGGTTGACCTGTTCATTCTTTAGTAACATGTTGTTTAACCTCCATGTATTTCTGTTCTTTCCACATTCTTTAGTAGCATGTTGTTTAAGCTCCATGTATTTGTGTTCTTTCCACTTCTTCTTTTCTTGTGGTTGACGTCACTTATCACAGCTTTGTGGTCAGAAAATATGTGTGGTATGATCTCAATCTGTTTGTACTTGTTGAGGCCTGATTTGTGACCTGGTATGTGATCTATTCTGGAGAATGTCCCATGTGCACTTGAGAAGAATATGTATTCTGCTGCTTTAGGATGGAATGTTCTGAACATATCTGTTAGGTCCATTTGGTTCAATGTGTCATTCAAAGGCCTTGTTTCCCGTTGATCTTCTGCTTAGATGATATGTCCATTGCTATGAGTGGGGTGTTCAAGTCTCCTGCTATTATTGTATTATCATCAATGAGTTCTTTTATGTTTGTTATTAATTGTTTTATATATTTGGGTGCTCCCAAGTTGGGGCATAAATATTTACAATTGTTAGATCTTCTTGTTGGATGGCCCCTTTGTTATGAAAGAGTGCACTTCTTCATCTCTTGTTACTTTCCTTGGTTTAAAATCTAGTTTGTCTGATGTAAGTATTGCTACTCTGGCTTTCCTTTAATGTCCGTTTGCAGGATAAATGTTTCTCCACCCTCTCCCTTCAATCTGCAAGTGTCTTTAGTTCTAAAATGAGTCTCCTGTAGGCAGCATATAGATGGGTCTTGGTTTTTTAAATCCTCCTGACCCCCTGTGTCTTGATTAGATTGTTAGTCTATTTGCATTTAGGGTAATTATTGATAGATATGTATTTAGTGCCATTTTATTATTTGCTTTGCTGTTGTTTCTGGAGATTTTCGCTGTTCCTTTCTTGTCCTTGTTGCGTTTGGTCTTTCCTTTCTACTCAAAAAGTCCCCTTTAATGTTTCTTGCAGGGCTGGTTTAGTGGTCACAAGCTCCTTCAGTTTTTGTTTGTCTGGGGAAACTCTTTATCTGTCCTTCCATTCTGAATGATAGCCTTGCTAGATAGAGTATTCTTGGCTGCAGATTTTCCCCATTCTGCATGTTGAATATATCCTGCCCCTGTCTTCTGGCTTGCTAAGTTTCTGTTGAGAAATCTGCAACTAGCCTTATGGGTCTTCCTTGTAAGTTAGGGACTTCTTCTGTCTTGCTGCTTTTAGAATTATTTTTTCATCACTCTATTTTGCAAATTTTACTACACTAGGTGTTGGTGTTGGCCTGCTTTTGTTGATTTTGATGGTGGTTGTCATGCCTCTTGGCTCTGGATGTCTGTTTCCTTCCCAAGATTAGGGAATATAATCTACAATTTCCTTAAATAACCATCTGCCCCCCTTTCTCTCTTTTCTTCTGGGACTCCTATGATACAAGTGCCATTAGGTTTGATGGAGATACTGAGTTGTCCAAGTCTATTCTCATATTCCTTTGTCTCTCTTTTTTTTTAAAGATTTTATTTATTTATTTGACAGACAGAGATCACAAGTAGGCAGGGAGGCAGGCAGAGAGAGAGGAAGGGAAGCAGTCTCCCTGCTGAGCAGAGAGCCCGATGGGGGACTCGATCCCAGGACCCTGAGATCATGACCTGAGCCGAAGGCAGCAGCTTAACCCACTGAGCCACCCAGGCGCCCCACAATTGTCTCTTTTGTTCAGCTTCATTATTTTCCATTATTTTGTTTTCTATATCACTTATTCATTCCTCTGCTTCTTTTATCCTTGTGGTCATTACATCTAGTTGGTTTTAAATCTCAGTTATTGTTTTTTTCATTTTCACCTGATTCGTTTTTAACTCTTTTATGTTTGTGTTAAGGACCTCCCTGAAGTCTTTCATTCTTTTCTTAAGCCCATCTAGTATCCTTATGATTGTTGCTTTAAATTCTCCATCAAGCGTGTTACTTCTATTTGTTTCACTTAGATCTCTGGCCATGAATTTATCTTATTTTTCATGGTGATATCATCCTCTTTTGTGTGTTAGAAGAGCCTGTTATGTTTCCTGCTCCTGAGAGTAATGGCTTTATGAAGAAGAGGTCATACAGTGTTCAGTCCCGGCACTTCAGGGTGTGTGTCTGGTGCATGTTGCATGTGGTCTACTGTTGTGTTTTGGCTGCTCTATCCCTCAGTGCTGTCACTTGCAGAGGCTCTCCTTGCCTCCAGGGGACAGCACTGGATTCTTGGACAGAATGTGGTGAGCTTTTACTGTGTGCTCTGGTCTACTTGTTAAATAAGACCTGATACTCTTTCTCTCAGAACCAAGGCCCTGCAGAACTCTCTGGTTGGGAGACAGGGTGTGGGAAGCAGTTTCTGCTGGTCTTCCTGTGGTAGAACCACAGGGAATGAGGCAAACTTGACCGAGAAGGGCAGTAGTGGCAGAATATAGGGATGTGGGACCCGGTGTAAGCAGGCTGGCAGCCAGTGTCAGCCCTTACTGTTTACTACAGGTGTCTCTCTGTCTTTGCAGAGTGGTGGGGGAGGGAAATGGCACCAGCCAGCTGTTTTGTCCCTGAGAGGCCTCTCTGTGTTTGCTGCCTCTCAGGGAAGAATTCCAAGAAAAGTGAATAATCACCTCCCTGTGCATCCCAGGAGTTTCTCAGATGGCTGTTTCCATACTCTTTGCCTCGGGGTTATTTGCCTGCATTCTCTTCAGGATCAGTGTAGTCCTCTGGGCTCTATCACACCAAAACCTGCTGGCTTTGAAAACTCCAGGCTTTAGGAACAGGCTGGGTGGGCACCTGTGCTGGTCTTCTGGGGTAGGGTCCTGCCATGCTGGGACAGATGCAAGCAGTGGCCCCAGAGCGCAGGGGTGTGGGACTTGGTGTAAGCAAGTTAGGCACCAGTGTTAGTGCTGCACTACTTCCCACAGGCGGCTCTGCATTTATGTTGAGGGGAGAGGGAGGAAAATGGGACCCACCGTCTCCTTCACCCCTGGAGAGGCACCTCCCTGTACTCTGCCTCTCAGGAATGGACTCCAAGAAGAGTGGATAATCTCCCTTCTATGTGCCCCAACTGTTCTTCAGATTGCTGTTTCTACACCATCTGCCCCCCACCCCAGGGTTGTTTATTTGCCTTCTCTCCAGGAGTAGGGCTCTATCCTAGTCAAGGATATCCATCAACCTTTAAAACTTGTATGTAAGCCCTGGTGGTTCCAAGAACTCATGAAAACCAGCCCCTCTTGTTTTCCCAGTCAATGATTTTGGGAAGTGTTCTCCTTATGCATATTCCTGTGTGCTCCTCTCTCGCCTTCCTCTATGACCTGAGCTTCCTCCCCTCCGTAGTACCTGTAATCCATTTCTTCCCCAAACCACATTTATCCATTTCCTGCCTTCCTCAATGTGACCTCTTCTCTTCCGTGAGTTGCTCAGTTTGTTCTGTTAGTCCTAGGGTTGATTTCTGGGGTATTTAGGATGATTTGATAGTTATCTAGTTGTGTTGGACAGATAAGATGAGCCTAGAGTCCTTTTCCTATGCCTCCATCTTAACCCCTCCCCATTTTTAAGTCTTTTAATATAGATTACCAAATGTAAAAAGAAAAAAGAGTATAAAGAGGTTCTGAGATAAAAAGTGTTAATCACTGGTCTAGCTTATTGTCAGTTTTTGAAAATATGCTATGTGTCCTAATTTTTAGAGACAGGGTTTCGTATATGTCCACTAATTCAAACTTCCTAATTCTCATCATGTATTTCTTTACTAAGGTTGTTTTGTTTTGTTTTGCTCTAGGTCCAACATGAGGCTTGAACCTGAGATCAAGAGTTGCATGGTGTACTGACTGATCCAGCCAGAGGCCCCTGTTTGCTAGGTTTTTGAATGCCTGACCCGCCAATGATCTGGAGAGGTGAATTGAAATTTCACACTTTGATGATTAACTTGTCAATTTCTCCCTGTAGTTCTATCAATGTTTACTTTGTATATTTCAAAGGTACTTGATTAAAGCATATTGTCTGTCTTATTAGCTATGTGATCTAGGATAATTTACTTATTCCCTCTGGGCTTTATTTTTCCAATTTGTAATATGTGGATAATAATGGTATTACCTCATACAGTTGTTATCACTAAATATTTGCTGTTGATACCTTCAATAGCAGTGATTAGTGTGGGAGCAGAAAAGAACAGCTGGATTTATTCAATTGGACTCCTGGCCAGGGAAAATGTTGGGGGGAAGAAACATAAGTGAATAAAGATAGTAAGGTGGAAAAGTAATAGTGGGGCATGTAGGCTGGATAAGAAGAGAGGTGACAAGCCTGAGCTATATGGGCAAGGTGCCCTGGGCATCTTAATTAGAGTGAAGAACAAACATGTGAGAGGGGGTACTGAGTGAGCTAGTGAGACAATTAGTAGGGTAAATTTGAGGTCTGATGTGATGTCCCAGGTGTGAGCGGAAGGAAGGGGTTAGGGTAATGGACTGATCATCTACATGGCTGCTAAAGCCACACAGAGCAGTACCAGGGATGGTACTGGATGGAAATGAGAACCTAAAGTCTCTACATAGGTGACAGTGGAGAAGCAAGATTGCGAAAACAGGATAGGTGATGCTTTGAGAGCGGTACTGGCAGCAGAGTGAATGCCAGTTCTGTATGTGGTATGGGGACTTGGAGAATGAGACCCTGCACTAGAGGCAAATACAGGGTAAACACTTTCAGGAGAGCAAGCTTTCAGGGCAAGGGGATGAAGGGGCTTCATGGGGGTAGTGGGGAGCGCATTTACTGTGGAACAGAACAAAGTGTAATGCCTGGGGGAGGGAAGAGTGGGCCAGTGGGTCAAAGGAGAGAAAACACAGGACTTTTCATCTTGACCAAGGATGAGAAAGTGTGAGGCATGCTGGGATTGGCCATCTGCAAAGTTCTGAATAATATTCTAGACAATGAGGCCCAGAACAGGGCCCAAGATAGTGTCAGTTTCTTAATGATTCAGGAAAGAAGGAGGCCAAGGAGAGATAGTTACAGATAAATTGACAAGAGGACTTTTCATTTAAAATTTTTAAAATTTACTATTTTTAAGTTTTAATTTAAGTTCCAATTGGTTAACATGGAGTATAATATTAATTTCAACTGTAGAATTTAGTGATTACTTCTATTCAACACCTAGTGCTCATCATAAGTGCCCTCCTTAATACCCATCACACACTTAACACTTCCCCCTGTCCATGTCCCCCCAGTAACCTTCAGTTTGTTCTCTAAGTTAAGGGTCTGTTTTCTGGTTTGCCTCTCTTCTCCCTACATTTATCTGTTTTTTTTTTTCTTAAATTCCACATATGGGTGAAATCATATGGTATTTGTCTTTCTCTGACTGACTTATTTCATTTAGCATAATAGTCTCTACCTCCATCCACATCATTGCAAATGGCAAGATTTCATTCTTTTTTATGGCTGAGTAATGTTCTGTTGTATTTATACCACATCTTTTTTAATCCATTCATCAGCCGATGAACATTTGGGCTCTTTCTATAGCTTGGCAATTGTAGCTAATACTGCTGTAAACATCAGGGTGTATGTATCCCTTCAAATCAGTATTTTTGTATCCTTTGGGTAAATACCTATTAGTGCAATTGCTGGGTCATAGGGTGGTTCTATTTTTAAATTTTTGAGGAACCTCCATACTGTTTTTCAGAGTTGCTGCACCAGTTGCATTCCCACTGATAGTGTAAGAGGGTTCCCCATTCTCCACATCCTTACCAACACTTGTTGTTTCCTGCGTTGTTAATTTTACCCATTCTGACAGGCATGAGATAATATCTCATTGTAGTTTTGATTTGTATTTTCCTGATGACGAGTGATGCTGGCCATCGTTTCATGCCTCTGCTAGCCATCTGGATGTCTTGTTTGGAAAAATGTCTATTCATGTCTTCTGCCCATTTTTAAACTGGATTATTTGTTTTGTGGGTGTTGAGTTTTATAAGTTCTTTAAATATTGTGGATACTAGCCCTTTATCAGATATGTCAATTGCAAATATCTTCTCCCATTCTGAAGGCTGTCTTTAATTTTGTTGTTTCCTTCACTGTGGAGAAGCTTTTTATCTTGACGAAGTTCCAATTGTGCAGTTTTGTTTTTGTTTCTTTGCTTCAGGGGACACATCTAGTAAGAAGTTGCTATGGTTAATGACAAAGAGTTTGCTACCCGTGTTCTCCTCCAGGATTTTGATTGTTTTTTGCCTCACATTTAGGTCTTTCATATTTTTGAGTGTGGTGTAAGAAAGTTTTGTCCGGTTTCATTTGTCTGCATGGAGCTGTCCAGTTTTCCCAACACCATTTGTTGGAGAGACTGTCTTTTTTCCACTGGATATTCTTTCCCACTTTGTTGAAGATTACTTGACCATAGACTTGTGGGTCCATTTTGGGTTTTCTCTTCTGTTCCATTGATTTGTCTGTTTTTGTGCACTACCATACTGTCTTGATCACTACAGCTTTGTAATATAACTTGGAGTCCAGAATTGTGATGCCTCTGGCTTTGCTTGTCCTTTTGAAGGTTGTTTTGGCTATTTGGGATATTTTGTGGGTCCATACAAATTTTAGGCCTGCTCATTCTAGCTCTGTGAAAAATGCTGGTGGTATTTGGATAAGTATTGCATTAAATGTGTAGATTTTTTTCGGTAGTATAGACATTTTAGCAATGTTTGTTCTTTCAATCTATAAGCAGAGGATTTTTCCCATGTCTTTGTGTCATCTTCAATTTCTTTCATCAGTGTTTTATAGTTTTCAGAGCACAGATCTCTTACCTCTTTAGTTAGGTTTGTCTCTAGGTATCTTATTGTTTTATTGCAATTGTCAATGGGCTCAATTCCTTGATTTCTCTTTTTGCTGCTTCATTACTGGTGTGTAGAAATGCAACAGATTTCTGTATGTTGATTTTGTATCCTGTGACTTTACAGAACTCATGTATCAGTTCTAGAATTTTTTTGGTGGAGTCTTTGGGTTTCCTGTGTAGAGTATCATGTGATCTGCAAAGAGTGAAAGCTTGACTTCTTCCTTGCTGATTTGGATGCCTTTTATTTCTTTTGGTTGTCTGACTGCTGAGGCTAGAACTTCTGGTACTATGTTACATTGTAATGGTGAGAATGGACATCCCTGTCTTGTTCCTTACTGTAGAAGAAAAGCTCTCTGTTTTTCCCCATTGAACATGATATTAGCCATGATTTTTTTGTATACAGCCTTTCTGATGTTGAGGTATGTTCCCTCTAACTCTACTTTGTTTAGGGTTTTTATTAAGAATGGATGTTAGGGATGCCTGGGTGGCTCAGTCAGTTAAGTGTCTGCCTTCAGTTCAGGTCATGATCCCAGGGTCCTGGGATCGAGCCCCGCATTGGGCTCCCTGCTCTGTTGGAAGCCTTCTTTTCCCCCTCTCTCTCTGCCCACCACTCCCCCTGTTTGTGCTCTCTCTCTCTGTCAAATAAATAAATAAAATCTTTTTTTTGTTTGTTTTTTTTGTTTTCACAATTTTATTTTATTTTTTTTTCAGTATTTTAATTTTTTAATTTTTTTCAGCATAACAGTATTCATTATTTTTGCACCACACCCAGTGCTCCATGCAATCCGTGCCCTCTACAATACCCACCACCTGGTGCCCCCAACCTCCCACCCCCCACCCCTTCAAAATTCTCAGATCGTTTTTCAGAGTCCATAGTCTCTCATGGTTCACCTCCCCTTCCAATTTCCCTCAACTCCCTTCTCCTCTCCATCTCCCCTTGTCCTCCATGCTATTTGTTATGCTCCACAAATAAGTGAAACCATATGATAATTGACTCTCTCTGCTTGACTTATTTCACTCAGCATAATCTCTTCCAGTCCCGTCCATGTTGCTACAAAACTTGGGGATTCATCCTTTCTTTCTTTTTTTTTTTTTTTTTTTTTTTTTTTTTTTACAGCTTTATAAACATATATTTTTATCCCCAGGGGTACAGGTCTGCGAATCGCCAGGTTTACACACTTCACAACACTCACCATAGCACATACCCTCCCCGATATCCATAACCCCACCCCCTCTCCCAACCCCCTCCCCCCATCAACCCTCAGTTTGTTTTGTGAGATTAAGAGTCACTTATGGTTTGTCTCCCTCCCAATCCCATCTTGTTTCATTTACTCTTCTCCTACCCCCTCGACCCCCCATGTTGCATCTCCTCTCCCTCATATCAGGGAGATCATATGATAGTTGTCTTTCTCCGATTGACTTATTTCGCTAAGCATGATACCCTCTAGTTCCATCCACGTCGTCGCAAATGGCAAGATTTCATTTCTTTTGATGGCTGCATAGTATTCCATTGTGTATATATACCACATCTTCTTTATCCATTCGTCTGTAGATGGACATCTAGGTTCTTTCCATAGTTTGGCTATTGTAGACATTGCTGCTATAAACATTCGGGTGCACGTGCCCCTTCGGATCACTATGTTTGTATCTTTAGGGTAAATACCCAGCAGTGCAATTGCTGGATCATAGGGTAGTTCTATTTTCAACATTTTGAGGAACCTCCATGCTGTTTTCCAGAGTGGTTGCACCAGCTTGCATTCCCACCAACAGTGTAGGAGGGTTCCCCTTTCTCCGCATCCTCGCCAGCATCTGTCATTTCCTGACTTGTTAATTTTAGCCATTCTGACTGGTGTGAGGTGATATCTCATTGTGGTTTTGATTTGTATTTCCCTGATGCCGAGTGATATGGAGCACTTTTTCATGTGTCTGTTGGCCATCTGGATGTCTTCTTTGCAGAAATGTCTGTTCATGTCCTCTGCCCATTTCTTGATTGGATTATTTGTTCTTTGGGTGTTGAGTTTGCTAAGTTCTTTATAGATTTTGGACACTAACCCTTTATCTGATATGTCATTTGCAAATATCTTCTCCCATTCTGTCAGTTGTCTTTTGGTTTTGTTCACTGTTTCCTTTGCTGTGCAAAAGCTTTTGATCTTGATAAAATCCCAAAAGTTCATTTTTGCCCTTGCTTCCCTTGCCTTTGGTGATGTTCCTAGGAAGATGTTGCTGCGGCTGATGTCGAAGAGGTTGCTGCCTGTGTTTTCCTCGAGGATTTTGATGGATTCCTTTCTCACATTGAGATCCTTCATCCATTTTGAGTCTATTTTCGTGTGTGGTGTAAGGAAATGATCCAATTTCATTTTTCTGCATGTGGCTGTCCAATTTTCCCAACACCATTTATTGAAGAGGCTGTCTTTGTTCCATTGGACATTCTTTCCTGCTTTGTCGAAGATGAGTTGACCATAGAGTTGAGGGTCCATTTCTGGGCTCTCTATTCTGTTCCATTGATCTATGTGTCTGTTTTTGTGCCAGTACCATGCTGTCTTGATGATGACAGCTTTGTAATAGAGCTTGAAGTCCGGAATTGTGATGCCACCAACTTTGGCTTTCTTTTTCAATATTCCTTTGGCTATTCGAGGTCTTTTCTGGTTCCATATAAATTTGAGGATTATTTGTTCCATTTCTTTGAAAAAAATGGATGGTATTTTGATAGGAATTGCATTAAATGTGTAGATTGCTTTAGGTAGCATAGACATTTTCACAATATTTATTCTTCCAATCCAGGAGCATGGAACATTTTTCCATTTCTTTGTGTCTTCCTCAATTTCTTTCATGAGTACTTTATAGTTTTCTGAGTATAGATTCTTAGTCTCTTTGGTTAGGTTTATTCCTAGGTATCTTATAGTTTTGGGTGCAATTGTAAATGGGATGGACTCCTTAATTTCTCTTTCTTCTGTCTTGTTGTTGGTGTAGAGAAATGCAACTGATTTCTGTGCATTGATTTTATATCCTGACACTTGACTGAATTCCTGTACAAGTTCTAGCAGTTTTGGAGTGGAGTCTTTTGGGTTTTCCACATAGAGTATCATATCATCTGCGAAGAGTGATAGTTTGACTTCTTCTTTGCCGATTTGGATGCCTTTAACTTCCTTTTGTTGTCTGATTGCTGAGGCTAGGACTTCTAGTACTATGTTGAATAGCAGTGGTGATAACGGACATCCCTGCCGTGTTCCTGACCTTAGCGGAAAAGCTTTCAGTTTTTCTCCATTGAGAATGATATTTGCAGTGGGTTTTTCATAGATGGCTTTGATAATATTGAGGTATGTGCCGTCTATCCCTACACTTTGAAGAGTTTTGATCAGGAAGGGATGCTGTACTTTGTCAAATGCTTTTTCAGCATCTATGGAGAGTATCATATGGTTCTTGATCTTTCTTTTATTAATGTGTTGTATCACATTGATTGATTTGCGGATGTTGAACCAGCCTTGCAGCCCTGGAATAAATCCCACTTGGTCGTGGTGAATAATCCTTTTAACGTACTGTTGAATCCTATCGGCTAGTATTTTGGCGAGAATTTTTGCATCTGTGTTCATCAAGGATATTGGTCTGTAGTTCTCTTTTTTGTTGGGATCCTTGTCTGGTTTTGGGATCAAGGTGATGCTGGCCTCATAAAATGAGTTTGGAAGTTTTCCTTCTATTGCTATTTTTTGGAACAGTTTCAGGAGAATAGGAATTAGTTCTTCTTTAAATGTTTGGTAGAATTCCCCCGGGAAGCCGTCTGGCCCTGGGCTTTTGTTTGTTTGGAGATTTTTGATGACTGTTTCAATCTCCTTACTGGTTATGGGTCTGTTCAGGCTTTCTATTTCTTCCTGGTTCAGTTGTGGTAGTTTATATGTCTCTAGGAATGCATCCATTTCTTCCAGATTGTCAAATTTGTTGGCGTAGAGTTGCTCATAGTATGTTCTTATAATTGTCTGTATTTCTTTGGTGTTCGTTGTGATCTCTCCTCTTTCATTCATGATTTTATTTATTTGGGTCCTCTCTCTTTTCTTTTTGATAAGTCTGGCCAGGGGTTTATCAATCTTATTAATTCTTTCAAAGAACCAGCTCCTAGTTTCGTTGATTTGTTCTATTGTTTTTTTGGTTTCTATTTCATTGATTTCTGCTCTGATCTTTATGATTTCTCTTCTCCTGCTGGGTTTAGGGTTTCTTTCTTGTTCTTTCTCCAGCTCCTTTAGGTGTAGGGTTAGGTTGTGTACCTGAGACCTTTCTTGTTTCTTGAGAAAGGCTTGTACCGCTATATATTTTCCTCTCAGGACTGCCTTTGTTGTGTCCCACAGATTCTGAACTGTTGTGTTTTCATTATCATTTGTTTCCATAATTTTTTTCAATTCTTCTTTGATTTCCTGGTTGACCCATTCATTCTTTAGAAGGATGCTGTTTAGTCTCCATGTATTTGGGTTCTTTCCAAATTTCCTCTTGTTATTGAGTTCTAGCTTTAGAGCATTGTGGTCTGAAAATATGCAGGGAATGATCCCAATCTTTTGATACCGGTTGAGACTTGATTTAGGACCAAGAATGTGATCTATTCTGGAGAACGTTCCATGTGCACTAGAGAAGAATGTGTATTCTGTTGCTTTGGGATGAAATGTTCTGAATATATCTGTGATGTCCATCTGGTCCAGTGTGTCATTTAAGGCCTTGATTTCCTTGTTGATCTTTTGCTTGGATGATCTGTCCATTTCAGTGAGGGGAGTGTTAAAATCCCCTACTATGATTGTATTCTTGTCGATGTGTTTCTTTGATTTTGTTATTAATTGGTTTATATAGTTGGCTGCTCCCACGTTAGGGGCATAGATATTTAAAATTGTTAGATCTTCTTGTTGGACAGTTCCTTTGAGTATGATATAGTGTCCTTCCTCATCTCTTATTATAATCTTTGGCTTAAAATCTAATTGATCTGATATAAGGATTGCCACTCCTGCTTTCTTCTGATGTCCATTAGCATGGTAAATTCTTTTCCACCCCCTCACTTTAAACCTGGAGGTGTCTTCGGGTGTAAGATGAGTTTCTTGTAGGCAACATATAGATGGGTTTTGTTTTTTTATCCATTCTGATACCCTGTGTCTTTTGATTGGGGCATTTAGCCCATTAACATTCAGGGTAAGTATTGAGAGATATGAATTTAGTGCCATTGTATTGCCTGTAAGGTGACTGTTATTGTATATTGTCTCTGTTTCTTTCTGATCTACTACTTTGAGGGTCTCTCTTTGCTTAGAGGACCCCTTTCAATATTTCCTGTAGAGCTGGTTTGGTATTTGCAAATTCTTTCAGTTTTTGTTTGTCCTGGAAGCTTTTAATCTCTCCGTCTATTTTCAATGATAGCCTAGCTGGATATAGTATTCTTGGCTGCATGTTTTTCTCATTTAGTACTCTGAATATATCATGCCAGCTCTTTCTGGCCTGCCAGGTCTCTGTGGATAAGTCTGCTGCCAATCTAATATTTTTACCATTGTACGTTACAGACTTCTTTTCCCGGGCTGCTTTCAGGATCTTTTCTTTGTCACTAAGACTTGTCAATTTTACTATTAGGTGATGGGGTGTAGACCTATTCTTATTGATTTTGAGGGGGGTTCTCTGAACCTCCTGGATTTTGATGCTTGTTCCCTTTGCCATATTGGGGAAATTCTCTCCAATAATTCTCTCCAATATACCTTCTGCTCCCCTCTCTGTTTCCTCTTCTTCTGGAATCCCAATTATTCTAATGTTGTTTCGTCTTATGGTGTCACTTATCTCTCGAATTCTCCCCTCGTGGTCCAGTAGCTGTTTGTCCCTCTTTTGCTCAGCTTCTTTATTCTCTGTCATTTGGTCTTCTATATCGCTAATTCTTTCTTCTGCCTCATTTATCCTAGCAGTGAGAGCCTCCATTTTTGATTGCACCTCATTAATAGCTTTTTTGATTTCAACTTGGTTAGATTTTAGTTCTTTTATTTCTCCAGAAAGGGCTTTTATATCTCCCGAGAGGGTTGCTTTAATATCTTCCATGCCTTTTTCAAGCCCGGCTAGAACCTTGAGAATCATCATTCTGAACTCTATATCTGACATATTACCAATGTCTGTATTGATTAGGTCCCTAGCCTTTGGTACTGCCTCTTGTTCTTTTTTTTGTTGTGAATTTTTCCGCCTTGTCATTTTGTCCAGATAAGAGTTTATGAAGGAGCAAGTAAAATACTAAAAGGGTGGCAACAACCCCAGGAAAATATGCTTTAGCCAAATCAGAAGAGATCCTGAATTGTGAGGGGGGAGAAAGGGGATAAAAAGGGGTTCAGAAAGAAAGAAAAAAAAAACTATTTAAAAAAAGAAAGCCGATAAAGAAATAAATATAAAAAGAGGAAAAAATATATATATATTAGATAAACTATTTAAAAAACGTTAAAAAAAAGAAAATGGTAAAAGTTAAAAAAATTTAGCAGAAGAAGAGAAAAAGAAAAAAAAATTGAAAAAGAAAAAAAATTAAATTAACTGCAAGTCTAAAAAATCATGGGGAGAAAGCCATGAGTTCCGTGCTTTGCTTTCTTCTCCTCTGGAATTCCGCCGTTCTCCTTGGTAGGTGAACTTGGTCCTGGCTGGGTTTCCCGTAGATCTTCTGGGGGAGGGGCCCGTTGTAGTGATTCTCAAGCATCTTTGCCCCAGGCGGAGTTGCACCGCCCTTACCCGGGGCCGCGCTGAGTAATCCGCTCGGGTTCGCTTTCGGGAGCTTTTGTTCCCTGAGCGCTTTCCGTAGAGTCCGGAGGACGGGAATAAAGATGGCGGCCTCCCGGTCTCCAGCCCGGAGGAGCCGAGAGCCCGGGGCCCCACTCCTCAGTGCGCCCTCAGAGAACAGCGCCAAATGACTCCCGTCACCCTGGCCTCCGGCTGCGCTCCGAGCTGACCGAGCCTGCGACCGGTTCAAGGCAACCCCGAGCTGAGAGTCACTCCTCGGCTCTGTCTCTGCAGCCGGCTTCCCCGTTCTAATACCGGTAAGCTCTGCGAAACTCAGACACCCCCGATCCTTCTGCGACCCTGCGGGACCTGAGGCCGCGCTGACCCCGCCTGGGCTTCAACCCAGTTAAGCCTCTGGAGCGATGTCCCTCAGCGGAACAGACTTTTAAAAGTCCTGATTTTGCTCCGTTGCTCCGCCGCTCGCCGGGAGCCGGCCCCTCCCCCCGCGGTCTATCTTCCCGTCGCTTTGGATTCACTTCTCCGCCAGTCCTACCTTGCAGAAAGTGGTTGATTTTCTGTTTCTGGAATTGCTGTTCTTCTTCTCTTCAATCTCCCGTTGGATTTGTAGGTGTTTGCAATCTTTAGATAAGCTATTTAGCTGATCTCCCGCTACCCGAAGTAGTCTCAGCCTGCTACTTCTCCGCCATCTTGACTCCTCCCCAAATAAAATCTTTTTAAAAGAAAGAATGGATGTTAACCTTTGTCAAATGTTATTTCTGCATCTATGGAGAGGATCATATGGCTCTTACCCTTTCTTTTATCAATGTAGTATTTCACGTTGGTTGATTTGCAAATATTGAAGCAGCCTTGCAGCCCAGGAATCAATCCCACTCGATTGTGGTGCATGAATCTTTTAATTACTGCTGGGGTCAATTTGCTAGTGTTTTCTTGAACATTTTGCATCCGTGTTCATCAGGGATACTGGCCTGCAGTTCTCTTCTTTTAGTGGAAACTTGTGTGTGGTTTTAGAATCAGGGTAATGCTGGGCCATAGAATGGGTTTGGAAGTTCTCCTTCCATTTTTATTTTTTGGAATAGTTTAGGAAGAATCAGTATTAACTCTTCTTTAAATGTTTGGTAGAATTCTACTGTGAAGACATCTGGACCTGGACATTTGTTTCTTGGGAGATTTTTTTTTTTAAAGATTTTATTTATTTATTTATTTGACAGAGAGAGATCACAAGTAGATGGAGAGGCAGGCAGAGAGAGAGAGAGGGAAGCAGGCTTCTTGCTGAGCAGAGAGCCCGATGCGGGACTCGATCCCAGGACCCTGAGATCATGACTTGAGCCGAAGGCAGCAGCTTAACCCACTGAGCCACCCAGGCGCCCTTGGGAGATTTTTGATTATTGATTCCATTTCATTGCTGGCTATGAGTCTGTTCAAGCTTTCTATTTCTTCCTGTTTCTGTTTTGTTAGTTTGTATGTTTCTAGGAACTGATGCGTTTCTTCCAGGTTGTCCAATTTGTTGCCATATGGTTTTTTGTAATATTCTAATTGTTTGTATTTCTGTGGTGTTGGTTATGTCTCCTCTTTCATTTGTGACATTATTTATTTGGGTCCTTTCTCTTTTCTGTTTGATAAGTCTGATTAGGGGGCTTTTAATTTCATTAATTTTGTCAAGGAACCAAATCCTGGTTTCAGTGATCTCTTCTACTGTTTTCGTTTGTTTGTTTGTTTGTTTCTATATCATTTACTTCTGCTCTCATCTTTATTGTTTCCCTTCTGCTGGCATTAGGCTTTATTTGTTGCTCTTTTTCTAGCTCCTTTAGGTGTAAGGTTAAGTTGTTTATTTGAGATTTTTCTTGCTTCTTGAGGTAGGCCTGTATTGCTACATACTTTCCTCTTGTGACTGCCTTTGCTGCATCCCAGAAGTTTTGAACAGTCATGTTTTAATTTTCATTGTTTCCATGTCACTTCTGATTTTCTGGTTGACCTGTTCATTCTTTAGTAACATGTTGTTTAACCTCCATGTATTTCTGTTCTTTCCACATTCTTTAGTAGCATGTTGTTTAAGCTCCATGTATTTGTGTTCTTTCCACTTCTTCTTTTCTTGTGGTTGACGTCACTTATCACAGCTTTGTGGTCAGAAAATATGTGTGGTATGATCTCAATCTGTTTGTACTTGTTGAGGCCTGATTTGTGACCTGGTATGTGATCTATTCTGGAGAATGTCCCATGTGCACTTGAGAAGAATGTGTATTCTGCTGCTTTAGGATGGAATGTTCTGAACATATCTGTTAGGTCCATTTGGTTCAATGTGTCATTCAAAGGCCTTGTTTCCCGTTGATCTTCTGCTTAGATGATATGTCCATTGCTATGAGTGGGGTGTTCAAGTCTCCTGCTATTATTGTATTACCATCAATGAGTTCTTTTATGTTTGTTATTAATTGTTTTATATATTTGGGTGCTCCCAAGTTGGGGCATAAATATTTACAATTGTTAGATCTTCTTGTTGGATGGCCCCTTTGTTATGAAAGAGTGCACTTCTTCATCTCTTGTTACTTTCCTTGGTTTAAAATCTAGTTTGTCTGATGTAAGTATTGCTACTCTGGCTTTCCTTTAATGTCCGTTTGCAGGATAAATGTTTCTCCACCCTCTCCCTTCAATCTGCAAGTGTCTTTAGTTCTAAAATGAGTCTCCTGTAGGCAGCATATAGATGGGTCTTGGTTTTTTAAATCCTCCTGACCCCCTGTGTCTTGATTAGATTGTTAGTCTATTTGCATTTAGGGTAATTATTGATAGATATGTATTTAGTGCCATTTTATTATTTGCTTTGCTGTTGTTTCTGGAGATTTTCGCTGTTCCTTTCTTGTCCTTGTTGCGTTTGGTCTTTCCTTTCTACTCAAAAAGTCCCCTTTAATGTTTCTTGCAGGGCTGGTTTAGTGGTCACAAGCTCCTTCAGTTTTTGTTTGTCTGGGGAAACTCTTTATCTGTCCTTCCATTCTGAATGATAGCCTTGCTAGATAGAGTATTCTTGGCTGCAGATTTTCCCCATTCTGCATGTTGAATATATCCTGCCCCTGTCTTCTGGCTTGCTAAGTTTCTGTTGAGAAATCTGCAACTAGCCTTATGGGTCTTCCTTGTAAGTTAGGGACTTCTTCTGTCTTGCTGCTTTTAGAATTATTTTTTCATCACTCTATTTTGCAAATTTTACTACACTAGGTGTTGGTGTTGGCCTGCTTTTGTTGATTTTGATGGTGGTTGTCATGTCTCTTGGCTCTGGATGTCTGTTTTCTTCCCACGATTAGGGAATTTATCATCTATAATTTCCTCAAATACATTCTCTGTCCCCTCTCGTTTTTTAAATTTTAAATTTTATTTTATTTTATTTTATTTTTTAAGATTTTATTTATTTATTTGACAGAGAGAGATCACAAGCAGGCAGAGAGAGAGGAGGAAGCAGGCTCCCTGCTGAGCAGAGAGCCCGATGCGGGGCTCGATCCCAGGACACTGAGATCATGACCTGAGCCGAAGGCAGCGGCTTAACCCACTGAGCCACCCAGGCGCCCCTAAATTTTTAATTTTAATTTAAAATTTATTTTTTTTTCCTTCTCTGTCTTCTTCTGGGACTCCTATGGTACAAAAATTATTAGCTGACGGAATCACAGAATTCTTTGGATGTACTTTTGTTATCCCACGTTTTTCTTTCTTTTTTTTGTTCAGCTTCATTATTTTCCATTATTTTGTCTTCTATATCACTTATTCATTCCCCTGTTTCTTTCATCCTTATGGTCATTATATCTAGTCAGTTTCAAATCATTATTAATGCATTTTTCATTTAGCCTGATTTTTTTTTTAGCTCTTTTATATCTTAGTTCAGGTCTCCCTGAAGTCTTCCATTCTTTTCTCAAGCCCATCTAGTATCTCTATGATTGTTCCTTTATATTCTGGATCAAGCACTACTTATATCTGCTTTGATTTGATCCCTGGTGGTGATCTTTTCTTGTTATTTCTTTTAGAGAAATTCCTGTATCTTAGCATTTTGTCTAGGTATCTGCTTTCTTCTTTCTGTTAGAAGATCCTGTTATGTTTCCTGTTCCTGAGAGTAATGCTTTAGGGAAGAAGAGGTCATAGAGCATCCAGGGCCTGGTGCTTCAGGAAGTGTCTCTGGTATGTGCTAGGTTCTCTAGGTTCCTGTATTTTGACCACTCTATCCCTCAGGCCAATCATCTGCAAAGGCTCTCCTTGCCTGCGGAGTGGGGAATGTTTGGACCTTGGCCAGAGTGTGGCAAGTTTTAATTGCATGTGCTCTAGTCTGCTTGTTAGATGTGGCCTGATGGGATTTCAACTGGAACTGAAGCTTTGCAGAACTCTGGTCAGTAGATGTGGTCTGTGCAGGGGTTGGTGCTGGTCTGCTGGGGAAGATAACTGTTGCACTGGCCTTAGACACATCTGCTCGAGAAAAGCAGAACCAGCAGAGCTAAGGGGAGGCAGGACTTTGTGTAAGCAAGTTAGGTAGGCAGTGCTGGTACTGTGATTTTTAATGAAGTTGGTTCATGCTGAGGGGCAGGGGAGGGAAATGGTGCCAGACTAGTGTTTTGTTCCTGGAGAGAGAGTTAGTGCTTGCTGCTCTCCAGCAATCTCTTTCTGAGCAGTGAATAATTTCATCTCATGTGTCACAGGTGTTTTCCAGTGTCTGTCTCTCGGTTGGTTGCCTGCCTGGAATAACACAGTGTACAATGCCAGGTCTACTGCCTTTTAGGATTCCAAACTTCAGGGAACTGGTGTGGCAGGGACCTGTGCTGGTCCTCTGGGAAAGTGTCTCTTGGAGTTGGGACTGATGCAGGTTTGACCCAGAAGGGCAGTTGTGCCAGAATATAAGAGTGTGAGATTTGGGGCAAATCAGGCTAAACAGCCCATTGTCCCAGTTAGCTGTCCTCAGCAGATGTCTCTGCACCTATGGTGATGGGGTGAGGAGGTGGGAAATGACATTTACCAGTTCTTTTGTCTCCAGAGAGGCAATGCCACAGGTGGCCTCCCAAAAGTATGAACAGTTTCTCCCTATGTGCCCCAGGTGAGTCTCAGTTTGCACAGTGTGCCCTGTGGTTGTTTGCCTGCCTTCTGTCTGGGTATAAGCAGAACCCTCAAGTCTCTGTCCCAGCCAAGTCTGTGGATCTCCAAAACTCTAGTCTTTGCATCCCACCAGTTTCAAAAACTCATGAAAATCCCCTCTCATTTTCCCATCCAATGACTTTGGGGAAGTGTTCTTGTGCTTATCCCTGTGCCTTCCTCTATCTCTTGCCTTTTTCTGTGACCTAGGTTCTCTCCCCTCCCCAGACCCACAATTTGTTTCTCCCCCAAACCATGTCTCCACACTTCCTCAGTGTGGCCTCTTCTCACCCTCTAGTTGCGCAGTCTGTTCTATCAGTTCTCAGGTGAATATCTTGGGTATTCAAAATGAATAGACAACTATCTAGCTGTGTTTGAGGAACTAGGTAAACCTAGGGTCCTCCTACTACGAGGCCATCATTGACAAGAGGACTTTTTAAATGAGCTGTGCCCAGCAGTAGAATAGTCTGTCCCACAGGGTTGGGAATTCTCCATTATGTGTGTGTGTATATATATATATATATATATATATATATATATATATAAAGAGAGAGAGAGAGAACACACACACACACATTTTAAAGATTTTATTTATTTATTTGATAGAGAGATACAGCAAGAGAGGGAACACAAGCAGGAGAGTGGGAGAGGGAGAAGCAGGCTTCCTGCCAAGGAAAGTCCATCCCTGGACCCTGGTAGCATCACCTGAGCCGAAGGCAGCCGCTTAACGACTGAGCCAACCAAACACCCCTATATATGGTTTGTTTTAAAAGAAGTTGGATGGACATCTTTCAGGGAAGCTAGGAAGAAGGTTGGGCTGCAGAACTTCAAAAATTCTATTGGAAAAAAATCTTAGAATTTAAGAGTAGATTATTTGGCTATGTCTCCCTCTAGCGGCCATCATTCAGAATTAACAAAAATGAATTCATCGTTTCAAAGCAAAAAGATTAGGGTTTGTGGTTTTCAGAATATCCTAAATTCTGTGTTATTCTACATGAAATTCAGATATGTATCTGTGCATTTATTGTTTGAATGACATTGATTATTTTTCTAAATCTGAGATGGCTGTATCATGAAGATGCCATTGGCTAGTAGACTTCTGTATCAGGCACATAAGGTTTAGGGATGGAGCATAAATTAGATCCCTATCCTCATAGGGCTTACATTCTAGTGTAGGGAAAACCAAGAAGTAAGAAACTTAAGGCCTCTAATTATTACTATGCAGGAAATACACAGGGAGCTGTGAACCCGGGCTAAAGTAGATAACCCACTTTGGGTAGGGTGGTCAGGGAAGACTGCTTTGAGGAGAGAGTTAAGATGAAAGAGGCAGAAGGATACTCTGGACAGGCTCTGTGATAGGAAAGAGCTTGACCTGATTTAGTTGCTAACAGTAGGCTGGCATAAGTAGAACAACATTAGCACATGGCATAAGGCACAGTTTGTGTTTGGAGGAGATAGCAGGAACCACAGCTCGCCAGTCCTTTAGGCCATGGAGAAACCTCAAGAGCCATGGCAAGTTCACTAATGACATCTGTCATCTTAACTTAACAGGTTGTATTTATTTTAAAAGTTAATTTTGTTGAACTTATTTATACCTGTACTTCTAGAAGAAATATTTTTATTTTTATTTATTTTTTATTTTTTTTTAAGATTTTATTTATTTATTTGTCAGAGAGAGAGAGGGAGAGAGAGCAAGCACAGGCAGACAGAATGGCAGGCAGAGGCAGAGGGAGAAGCAGGCTCCCTGATGAGCGAGGAGCCCGATGTGGGACTCCATCCCAGGACGCTGGGATCATGACCTGAGCCGAAGGCAGCTGCTTAACCAACTGAGCCACCCAGGCGTCCCATAGAAGAAATATTTTTAAATGTGAATTTGATTTTATCTTAACTGATTTGATCTGTTGGGTTGATCAGATCATAGATTTCCTTGGCACTAAACATTCTTTCTTTATGGCTTTTGGTAATGAATTGAAACAGGATATTGATGGAAACAACAGGTTCTTTGCCTAGAATGTTGTTCTCTTGAAGGAAGTGAACATTACGTGCAAGGCACTAACTTCCTCCTGAAGAGAAATTAGAGAAAGCTTTCTCTTTTCACGAAAACAACTTCTGTATTTGAGTTATTTCATTCAAAAAGATTTACCAAAATTAGCCAAGCCCCAAAGTATGATAGTTCTTCTGCAGTGTGAGAATATGAAGAGCTTAACATCACTTACACTTTGTCAAGGAATTTCAGAAGAGAGTTAAAAATTTAAAGCTCAGTGTAGAGTAGTCAGCCTTTTTTGATCTAAATATTTTTACTTTAGAAGAAACACCATGAGAAATGAGGGAGATGAATGCAATACAAAGACAACACTGTTAAGCTTATAACAGGAAAATGTTCAGTGTGATTCCATGGTGGGCAGAGGGCATGCATTCAGCCTGTGGGACCACTGTGCCGGGCTATGTGTAGACACAGTGTGTGGTTGTGCCAAGGAGCTTGCCTTACCTACTTGTGCATCAGTACCCTGTGCCCTAGAGAAATGACAACCTAACAGGATGATAGTAAAGCTCACTGCATTAGATAATGCAAGATATGTGAATGTTGTTCGTTTTCTAGTCAGAAAATGCAAAAATAGACTCTGCTTCAAAACAGGGAGCTGTAAGAATGGTCCTTGGTTAGAAGGAGGAAGGGGAGAGGAAGAAAAGAGGCATATGATTGTATTATCAAAGGTTGGGGAAAAGAACATTCCGGCTGTCTACTACCACCACCACTCAAAATTTCTCTCCCATCTACAAGGACTGAGAGCAATAGTTTTACAACTGGGGATATTCAGGTTTGAACCAGGGTTAAATTTTTTGGTATTGCAAATTAAATCATATTCTAAAAAAACATTAGTCTAAGTGTAGTTTGGGGTACATGGATCATCTATATGGTACTTTTGTGAGTATTGCTACATGATTTTAATGTCCAAGTTTTCATTTTTTCTATATAAACAAGATGGTGCTAAGTGGTGACATTGAACTGTGTTGTTGTTTATATTTATAAAATTATTTTATGATTTCCATAAAACACATGATTGATATAGAAATAAATCTTGCATTTTGTTATTTCTGCCAACTAAAATCAGGCATTCTGTTGCTCAGTTGGTTCATGGCCGTGTTTGTCCCTGGATATAATATGGCTGAATTGACCTACCAGAGGTAAAGCTTCTGCATGTCAGGGTATGTACCAAATGAGGCCAAAACCCAGTCAGTCACTCAGAAGTCTCACACCAAAAGCCTCTACATTCAGTCAATGTGCTGAACTACAATCAGCTATGTTTATATGATAGGTCAAATTGAAAATAAATGCTGGTCAAGGAACAGACAGTTCTGGGGGTAAATGTCCAGTTCCCAAAGCTGTTCTTCCTGCCTAGAGTGCTCTACACCTGTCAATTCACATGGTTTTGACTTTCTCAACTTAAATGTCGCCTCTAAAAAAGGATAAATTAAGGAATAATATTTATAAAAGAAAAAAATAAGCAGATATAAAAACTTCCTTTTTTAAAAAAGATTTTAATTAATTAATTTATTTATTTGATAGAGAGATCACAAGTCAGCAGAGAGGCAGGCAGAGAGAGAGAGGAGGAAGCAGACTCCCCGCTGAGCAGAGAGCCCGATGTGGGGCTCGATCCCAGGACCCTGGGATCATGACCTGAGCCAGAGGCAGAGGCTTTAACTCACTGAGCCACCCAGGCGCCCCGAGAAATAAAAACTTCTTGAAAGAGAAGGCAATAGCTGGGACAAACTATAGTTCAGAAAGAACTGGGGAATTAGTAAATTGGCAGAATGCTGAGGAGGTTCACCTGGCATCAAAACAAAGGAAACAAAAACAATCAGCTAAAGATGTGAAGGACACTTTCTGGAGGGCTTCAGACATTTCTAATAGAAGTTCCAGAAGAAAATGAAATACACAGTGTTGGGGCACCTGGGTAACTCAGTCAGTTGACCATCTGACTCTTGGTTTTGGTTCAGGTCATAATTCCAGGGTTGTGAGATCAAGCTCTGCATAGGGTTCTGTGCTCAGCCAGGAGTCTGCTTGGGGTTCTCTCCCTCCCTCTCCCTCCCCATCTGTCCCTCTCATGCATGCACACACACACTCTCTCTCAAATAGATAAGTAAAATCTTAAAAAAAATAGAAAAGAGAAAAACACAGTATAGATGGAAATAGATCCACATAGCAGACACATTATGGCGACACAGCAAAATAAGGGAAAGAGAAAATCTTGAAAGTAGCCCGAGGAAGAAAGACATATTATCCACAAAAGAATGAAATTAAATATATAGGTGGTTTCTCATGTACAATGAAGACAAAAGAGTAACATTTCTCAAATATTATGTTGAGAAAAAATAACCATCAAGCTAGAGTTTTATACCCAATTAAACTATATCTCAAAAAAAGGGAGAGTAAAATTTGCCACAGACTGTTACTGAAAAGACTACTAAGATTCCTCTCCATCAAGAAGAAACCTGAGCCCAGAGGAAAAGCATGGCATACAAAACAAACCAACCAAAAAACAGTGAGCACAGGACAGATCAAATGTTTTTGGAAATGTATTTATGTGACTAAAAAGTCCCCCCAAAACAATTTTTGCACATCTTTATAAAAAAAAACACACACACTAAAATTCTTCCTTAATACTATTATTTGTATGTGTGTGTGTTGTGTGTGTTGTGTGTGTATGTGTGTATTCAATGGGTAAATATACTACATCCTTTAAGACAGTCTACCCATCATCCAGTTTTAGCACTAATCAATATTTTGGCAATTTTGTTTCATATACTGCTAAGGCCCTTAAAATCATACAAATATGGAATGATTTTAGAGTGTATTAAAAATTTGTGGTTAAGAATATATGCTGGGAGTGGGAGTGTCTGGGTGGCTCAGTTGGTTAAGCAACCAACACTTGATCTCAGCTCAAGTCTTGATCTTGGGGTCATGAGTTCAATCCCCTCTTTGGACTCCATGCTGGGCATGGAGTCTACTTAAAAAAAGAATATATGCTGGAATACCTGGGTGACTCAGTTAGTTAAATGTCTGCCTTTGGCTCAGGTCATGATCTCAGGGTCCTAGAGTTGAACCCAGCATCAGGCTCCCTTCTCAGCAGGAAGTCTGTTTCTCCCTCTGCCTCTCCTTCTCTGCCCCCCCTCCCCGGTTTGTTCTCTCTCTCTCTCTCCCAAATAAATACATAAAATCTTTAATCCAAATAAAGGATTAGCATTTAACAAATATGCTAAATATTTAAGATAGTCTAAGGCAATAGGTATATATGCAATCTGTAGACTCTAAAATTGCAGTGAATATATAGAAATTTATTAACCCAACAAAAGACAGGAAAGGAGGGGAGGAAAGCTTGTGAAAAGGATTGAAAGCAGTAAATTAAAAAATTTAAGATTGTAGAAATAAGTCCAGATAGATCACTGATAACAAAAGTAAACAAATTAAATTCATCTAGAAATAAGTCCAAACAATTATCATATGATCTCTCTGATATGAGAAATTCGAGAGTCAGGGTAGGGGGTGTCATGGGGGTTAGGGTGGGAAAAAATGAAACAAGATGGGATCAGGAGGGAGACAGACCATAAGAGACTCTTAATCTCAGGAAACAAACTGAGGGTTGCTGGGGGGCCAGGGGGAGGAATAGGGTGGCTGGGTGAAGGACATTGGGGAGGGTATGTGCTATGATGAGTGCTGTGAAATGTGTGAGCCTGATGATTCACAAACCTGTATCCCTGGGGCAAATAATACATTATATGTTAATAAAAAAAATAGAAAAGAAGTAGGTCTAAATATATCAGTGATAACAAAGGTAAACATATTAAATTCTTATATGGAAAGATGAGAAGCTATCAGATTTAATCACGATTCTTGCAAGAGATACACCTACAATAGAAAGACATAGAAAGGTTTACTGAAAGGAAGGTAATAAACTCAAGAAAAGCATAACCAAAAAGGAAAAGGTAAACAATGTAAATTATATTGAAATTAATAACTTGTTTTTATCGAGTGTCAGCATAAAGAGAATAAAAAAAGAAGCCACAAACTAAGAGAATCTACTTGCCGCAGGTATCCAGAATATATAAAGAAAACTTTTGAGTCAACCAGAAAGAGACAAACAACCCAATAAAGATGAGCAAAACACATGAAAAGGCATTTCAGAGAACAGGATCCAAGAACAGAGAATACACATATGAAAAGATGTTCAACCTCATTAGTTCCTAGGAAAATGCAAAATAAAAAACAAAGATTCTATGTCACACATACTACATGGGCAAAACTTTTAAAGTCTGATCATTTCAAGTGGAGCAAAAGGACATGTATATTCTAAATATAGAATAAAAATTGGTACAACCTCTATGGTAAGCAGTTCGGTGTAACCTAGAAAAGTTTTCTCATCTGAAAAATGGGCTTGATCATGAGATGGACCTCATAGAGTTGTTTTGAGGATTAAGTGGCTTAACACCTTTTTTTTTAATTAATTTTTTTTAATTTTTTATAAACATATAATATATTTTTATCCCCAGGGCTTAACACCTTTTGAAGAAGGTATTATTAATGCTCTTTTTTTCATATCAGAAAACTGAGACATCCAAAGGTTTAAGAAATCTGCCTATGGACAGGCAGAATCTGTCTGTGATGCATGCAAGTAACAAAGTATGAGTCTCCAGAATGTAAAAATAAGTCTTGTTAAAAAAAAAAAAAAAAAGATCATTTCATCATTTCATTAAAAAGAGCAGATTCATATAAGAAACTGAAATGGCCAATAAACATATGAAAAGATCTTCAACATTTTTAATAATCAGGGAAAGATAAAACAAAAACCCAAATGCCAGTGAAAAATCAGAGTAACATGGTGGTACTGAATCGATCGTCCTGCTCTGGGAGTCTAAACTGATTCAACAGCTCAGGAAGCCGTTTGTCAATATCTAGTAAAACTGAAAATTTGTCCAGCTTGGGACTCTGTAATGCCTCTGTTAGACCCAGACTAATGGTTTTCAAACTGGGGTACACATATCCTTGTGGTTATATGACGCTTTTGCCAGACACTGGGGTGCTGATAGTGCAGAGAAACTTCAGCTTCCTTGTACCTGCTCCGTCCAGCAACTCCAGGAACTCTGGTGTGTTTCTTCCTCACCTCCTCTTTCCCAACTGCTCTTTCTCCACTCCTCAGAAACAATAAAAGACATTCTTCTTGACGTTGCAATGGTCTGGGTTAGTGTCATCAACCTACATACGTCAGTTGCTCAAAGGTGCTTTCCTTTTCCACCAAATACACTGAGTTCCATATACTGTATATGGAATTATTTCCGAATTTTATCCATAATTTACAAAACATTTCCAAAAGCTGAGCACTAGAGTACCTATACATGCACCTGCTTAAGGAAAGAAAATCATGCATTTTATCCTACTCTTCCCTCTAAAAAACTCCCTTATTTCAGCTACATCTTGCACTGCATTATTAAGCATGAGAAACAGCATATTTGTTTAGGTATTAGGTGATTTATCATAAAATAGGTTATATTAGATCTACCTCATTTTGATCTTGTCTCGATGACTTTAATTTATCATAAGTAGGTGTTCAATAATTTATTTCTAATAATTTACTTTCCAATATTCCTTAAAATGTGTACTAATACACTTACATCAATTAAAACACTAAAATTCAGGATGCCTGGGTAGCTCAATTGGCTAAGCTTCTGCCTCCAGCTGGGGTCATGATCTCAGAGGGCCTGGGATGGAGCCCAGTGGGGCTCCCTGCTCAGCAGGGAGTCTGCTTCTCCCTCTGCCTCTTCCCCCACTTTCTCTCGTTCTCTGTCTCTCTCTCAAATAAATAAATAAAGTCTTTTTTTTTTTTAAAGATTTTATTTATTTATTTGACAGAGAGAGATCACAAGTAGGCAGAGAGGCAGGCAGAGAGAGAGGAAGAAGCAGGCTCCCCACTGAGCAGAGAGCCCGATGTGGTGCTCGATCCCAGGACCCTGAGATCATGACCCGAGCCGAAGGCAGCGGCTTAACCCGCTGAGCCACCCAGGTGCCCCAAATAAAGTCTTTTTAAAAAAATTAACCAAAAAACCCCACTTAAATTCCTTTTAACTCCCCCCTGCCTCTTGTGCTGTTGTTGTCATGCATTTGAATTCTCTATTTCAAACCCCGTGCAGTGTTGTTTGATACAGGTAATTTTCCTACATATTTACCCATATACTGACCCTTTCCAGTGCAGGACATTCCTTCCTGCATGCTTGGGCAGCCCTCAGGGCTTGTTTTCCTTTTTCAAGTGCACATAAGCTGGTGACTAATTTCTCCATTCCTGTTTTTCTGGAAAAGTCTTTCTTTGGCCTTCATTTCTGGAGAATATTTTTCTTACATGAGGACGTCAGGGTTGGCAGATAATTTGTCTCTGCACTTATGATGGTATCTTTCTATTGCCCTCTGGTTTCCACTGTTTCTGTTGAGAGGTCACTCATCGGTATAATTATTGCAACTTTGTTTTTATTTATTGTATTGTATTGTATTGTATTGTATTTTTTTAAGAATACTTCTTTTTTATTTTTAATTTTTTTTTATTATTGCAACTTTGAAGGTAACGTTTCTTTTCTTCCTGATTGCTTTGAGCTAAGAATGATTCTCTCCTTTTCCTTAGGCTTTAGCAATATTGCTCTGATGTATTTATGTGTGTGCTTTAAAATTTGTGTTCTTAAAAAATTTATATATATATAATATAATATACGTATATTATATTATATATTAAAGATTTCATTTATTTATTTGAAAGAGAGAGACAGAGATGGCGACAGAGCTAGCAAGAGAGAGCAGGAGTGGGGAGGAGAGGGAGAAGCAGACTCCCTGCCAAGCAGGGAGCCTGATGTAGAACTCAGTCTCAGGATCCTGAGATCATGAACTGAGCTGAGGGCAGACACTTAACTGACTGAGCCACCCAGGTGCTCCTGAAATTTATATTTATTCTATTTGGATTTTATAATAGTTCTTCAATCTATTAATTGATGCTTTCATTTGTTTTGGAAAATTCTTGGAGAGGGGAACTCAGTGTTTAGTATGTTACTCTGTGTGTTTTATTATTAGTTTCAAATATTTCAAAAAATGTTTTAAAAACAAAGTGACAGGTCCTGCCTGGGGTATTTGCCTACAACCCTACTCCTGCTTATCTGCTTAGAGCTTGCTCCTTACTTTTGAATTCCTGGCTTGCCATTTTGATTTCCTAGTTTACTTCTTAAACAATAAGATTTTCAAGAGTTATGCTCATGAAAAAATCTGGGAATTACTGCCTAAAATCCCAAAGCTTGAAACACATCTTAAAGACTAACAGGAACGTGGGCACCTGGGTGGCTCAGTTGGTTAAGCAACTGCCTTTGGCTCAGGTCATGGTTCCAGAGTCCTGGGATCGAGTCCCGCATTGGGCTCCCAACTCCATGGGGAGTCTGCTTCTCCTTCTGACCTTCTCTGCTCTCATGCTCTCTCTCGCTCTCTCAATCTCTCAAAATAAAATAAATAAAATCTTAAAAAAAAAAAAAAAAGACTAACAGGAACGTGGAAGTAGGACAAAGAAGGGACATGTGAAAGAAAGCAAGGCTTGCCAAAGATGATAAGGCCTACAGGTACAGAAAAGGGGAGAGGATATTTGTCTGAAGAAAAAGCTGTAAGAGACTCAACTCTAGGAAACAGACTGAGGGTTGCTGCTGGAGGGGAGGTGGCTATGGAGATGGGGTAACTGGGTGATGGGTATTAAGGAGGGCACTTGGTGTAATTAGCACTGGGTGTTATATGCAATTGATGAATTACTAAACTATACCACTGAAACTAATAATACACTATATGCTAACTGAATTGACTTTTTTAAAATTAAAAAAAAAAAAGAAGCAGCAGCTGCTGTAGGAACAAATAAAGGTTACAATAATTAGATTGGGGGAAATTGCCTAAGTCAGAGAACTTTGTTGCCATCTGAGAGGCCCATTGAAATGCCCAAGAAATAGACAACACGTGTCCAGGACAAAAAACAAAACAGAACAAAACAAAAGCAAACAAAAAAACATTACTCAGGACTACTATAGCTGACAGACTATTCTTCCAGCTGTCCACAGTTAGAAGACTTTGCTAATCTTCTGTAAGGACTACATGGTCAAGCAAGAATGCATTCATGTAGACACCTCGTAATCCAGCTGGGGTTAAGTACACCAGAGTGTTATTACACTCTGGAGTCAGGCATTCTTATTTTGATTTCCACTTTGCCTTATCTATGTGGCCTGGACAAATCACAGACCCTCTGGGTCCTTAGGGTGTTTTGTTGTTGTTGTTGTTGTTTTTCATAAAATAGAGATGCTAATAACTCAACCTACCCCTGTCCCCGGGCTACAGTGAGAAATACTAGTGAAGGGGGGGGGGCTCTGGAGACAAGTGGGTCTGGGTTCAAATATTAATTACGAGACTTACCTGGGTATAAATTGGGTAAGTCTCAACCTCTTTAAGCTTTGATGTATTCATCTATAAAATGAAGTTAGTGGTGGTCTTCTCAGGATTCACCCAGAGTATGCAGAGGTTTTTGCACAATGCCTGATATATGGTAATTAATATTTGCTATTCCTGTAAAATTGAGAAGTGAGTCAATGTGTGCAGAAACACTAAGATTATAAAATTATATAGTTGTTATGATTATTGCCTTTATCATGTATTAATGTTGATTTTTTTAGACAGGTTCTACCATTTCCAAAGTCCTGAGTCAAAGAACCCCTCCAGGAACTGTGACCTGATGTAGTACGGTTGGTCTCACATATACTGAACAAACCACCTGGATGTGGTCTGTGTTTCATAGAGTCTGCTTGACACTGGTTATATAACTGGTGGATTATCTAAGCTGATTACATATAGATCTTAAGAGGGATGAGTTATCTTAGGGCATTTTAAACGTTTTACAGTACTATAAGTCTTAGGTGTCCCCACAAATAGGATCCTTCGATAGAGAATGTTAGAAAGAGCAAAAGGCAAAGGGCACATGAGGCCCAATATCTTAGCTTTGTTCTCTTCCACTTAGGGCTGATTCTAGAAAGAGAAACCATGTAAGTTCCCTTTTCCCTTTTCAGTCCTCTGTGACATGCAAAACCTTTTATAAATATAGAAAGCAACTCTGACTCTATTTAAAGGAATAGAAACAAAGGGTAAATATTTCTGTATCTCCACATGCAAATGTGAGAAAGCTAATTTAAGGAATTTTCAAACATTTCAAAAAAAATTTTTTTAAATAAGTACTAGATTCACACAGTGCAACACTTAGAAGCACAAGTGGTCTTCCTTCCTTTCCCCTTCTGAGTTACCCTACTTCTATCCTTATCTGGACTCAACTACTATCCCCCACTTTTTATTTGTTCCAGATGTTACACACAAATTTGTCATAGGGATTTTATCTGATGAACTTGTAGAAGTCAGCTAAACAGTCCATGTAAGGCTGTGATGCTAGAGCTGAAGTCACTGGACAGGCAGGTGGAGAGGCAAGACAGTGAAAAAACAAGGAGAATAAGCTGGAACCCAGGAGCTTAGGCTGGAATCCACCAGGATGGATTAGAACCTCTGTCCCTTCTCTCTGCCCCTGAGTTGGTGGGGGTGTCCTCCTGGAGAAGCCAGTACTCCTCACATAGCTAACCAAGTATACACATGGCCCAGAGCTGGGGAAACTGAAGGAGAATCCCGGGGAAGGTGAAGCAGTTGCAGGCTGGGCTAAAGAGAGGCGCCAAGAGATAAACAACACTATGTGTGAACTTCAAACACGCCTGCTTCCACCTTGTAAGCATAAAAATCAAAATGCTGCTGCTTGACTTTTGCTTTCCAAATCTCCTGCAAAAATGTCTCTTGAGGCCCACCCTACATGGAAACATAGAGAGAAAGGAATATTGGGAGATGGAGTCCTGGCTAGTCAAGTCAACGCATCACAAAGTTCCCTATACTATTTACAGGTACCATTTAAAAAATTTTTACACAAATGCTACCATACAATGTCTGCTCCTTTCCGCCTATCTTAGAGGCCCCATCATATCATTAGATACAGATTTATGCCATTCTGTATGGCAATATGCAGTATTGCATTTTGTTTGGGTTGTTTTATTTTTTTTTTGCTACTTCAAACAATGCTGCAATACAAAACCTTGAATTGATGTTATTTTGTCTGTGTGCAATTGTGCCTATATGCTAAGTTCTTAGATGTTCAAATCTGGGCTGATAGGTCTCTCTGTTTAAAATTCTGATACAATGCCTAATTGCTCTGTAGAGATGTTGTGTCCATTTACTCTCCTATTATGCAACAATATGACAGTGCCTGTTTTCCCAGATTCTTGTAACAATGTCTTTTCACATCTGTTTATCTTTACAAATATTATAGGTAAAAATGTATTTCAGCATGGTGGTGTGATTGTAATTTGCACTATTATTATTATGATTGGTTTTGATCTCTTGGGGGTATTTCTGGAAAGGGAAAGGAAAGAAAAAGTTTATAATGTTTAGACAAGTTTTAGAAATTTGTGTTGGATTCAATGTCCATTTAAAAAGTTATCTTTAAAATACTGGCCCCTCCTCTTCCAAAACAAATTGGATGTTAAATGTCCTCTCACTGGCAGTAAATGATATTAATGATGAGAAACAGTGTACCACGGTACTGTAAAACTCCATCCTTCTAACAGAAAGCAAGGGTAAAGTCCAAACTAGTAAGTTACCAAACCTGCTTTTTGCTTAGCTTACATTAGAAACATAATATACATAGATTAAAGGAAAACAATATCTTATAAATATCTGACTTAATGTAATCTACATCTCTAGGCTTGCATTAGTCTGAGATACAAGGCATAGATACTGGAAACAATTTTCTCTCCTAAACCATCCCTGGATGGTCATTAATAGCAAAACATTAACGAAATCTATATCTTAGGTGCTCTGTGTAGATCTAAGTTTCTGGCACAAGTTTGTGAGTCAGTATTGTAAAGCTGTGACTTTTGGAGATGGCTGGATTCTACCATGTTTTTTTCTGAGTTCTTTCATCGGTAGAAGAAGATTAAACACTTTAAATGGAAAGTAATTAATTTTTTTGTGAAAAAAAGTTACAGGATATTCTTAGGTATGGCTGGCAAATGGCCTTAATGTTCACTATACAACTCAGATATCTGCATATAGCATTTAGCTATTTCACTGTTTCCTAGTTGAAGGTTATTTGATTTTCCAGGATTTACCAGCATCTCAGCTTTTCATTCCCTGAAGTGTTGTCTTTTCCTGGAGGAACTCTGATCTACTTGATGAAAACAAGAGCAGCTTCCTCCAGGGAAAGCTCCCTTCGAAACTGGGTGGTAGCCAGTCCCCGTTGCTGGCGTGTATAAAGACATTACAGTTGTTAAAGACATTCTGGGAACACAGCTGATGAGTCTGTGTGAAGTTGGTATCAGTTATGTCCTCTGGTAAGTGCAGGAGATATTTTACTATAGCGAGTCATCTAAGATAAGTACAGAGGAGTGAAAGCTACACATTAATATTTAGCCACCATATATACCTATTTGTTTTGCCTGTGATTTCAAAATTCCCTTCTACTATGGTTAAGGAGAGTCCTCATCCTGATGGTGGACTACCTCTCGTTAGAAAAGTCAAGTATTGTGAAGAGTTGGAGATTTTACCCTATTTTCAAGCTAACCAGTTAGTCTGCCAATTTCCTGCACGTTGGAAGGAAGGCATGAACTTCCTGTATCAAAAAGAAAGGACTGCTTTCCTCATGGTACAGTAGGCAGGATGATCTTCACATTCTTACCCATCCCCCTTCACCTCTCAGGCTGCACAGGGACGATGCGAAGGTGGCCCAAGGGAGTGCCACACATATATTGGGCTTGTACCATGGCTGAGGGACCCACCAATCTTACAAGGGGGTTCCTTCAAACCTGCCAAGACGTTGCCCTGGAGAGAAACATTCTTTATTATCCTGGACAGCAAACAAATCTGCCCTCTGTCCTGGAAGCAGGCACTACCTCTGTCTACTAATACTATCTACTAGAGCAGGGAATTTGGAATAAAAACTGCCACAGTTTGAGCAGAAACACAAGGGACCCACAGAAAACAGTCTGAAAACAAGAAGGAAGAATATTTTCCTGACCTATTATCAGATCCAGATTCCTATTTTCTTTTGTATTATGTTTTCTATAGCCAAGACATTGTTCTCCATCCCAGGTAGCATCTTCTGCCAATGGGTAACTTTCATAGATGTGAAGAACTGGTTGGAAATAGATACTAGAGGATGAACATAAGATATGGAGAGCTATAATGATTCTGTGAGAATGTCTCTGGCCAAATTATCAAAATAAAATGAGGGATAGATCCTTGAATGCCTAACTTTGCTCATGGGGAAGCTTCAAATACCAGAGTCTTGGATAAGAAGGTGAGGCAAGGGAGTCCCAGCATCCAATAGGGCCAGGAGGATAGGAATTTTAATGAACTTGGGAAATTGTGGGCTTAGCTATGGTGGCACTTTTTGATACTCAGTGATAGGCTTAAGAATCTCAAAGACAAAAAAAAAAAAAAAAAAAAGAATCTCAAAGACATTCAGACAGTTTGAAAGACCTTGAAGAAAAAAGGGATTTTTTTCAGGGACAGAATTATGTTGTCCATAAGAAAACAAATCACATACACCAACCCCCTGAAATGGCTACCTTTGCCTAAGGATGCAAAACAGACTTTCTTGGAGTTGTCAGTAAATCCCTGAGGTGATAGGGAACACTGATCACAGTGAATATTTAAAGAAAGGATCTCTTCGGAGCTTCTGCCAATAAAATATTCTCTAAGTCAAAGAGTACCTACTTTTTCACCTCCCTGCTTCTTAATAATGAACATGCTAGTCAGGGTAGCAAGCTTTAGGCATTCTCAGTGTTCGGAAAAGACTGACCAGTGCGTGTGTATCCTGTAGGAAAGTATTCTTTTCTCACTCTTTAAAAAATTAATTTCCCTCAGTCCTTATCAGAGAACCGTAATTTTCTAAAATCCTACACTTCACTTGAGAACTACTTACTCTGCCAAACGAGATAGACAATGACAACTCTTCCTCACCAAAGAATGGAAAGCTTGTTACAGGGTGTATTAAAAATAGGAAAGGAATCTTCTTTTTCTTCATTTTTTGCAATACATTGTGAGAAAATCATTGATATGTTATAAAAATATTTAAGAAAATTTTGAAAGAAGAAAAAAATCACTCATAACCATGTTGCCTGAATATAGCTTTTACTCTTTTCATTTTTGAACACTGCCTGTTTGTCCTTATTTAAATACATACATATTTTTGGTATAGTTGCAAGAGGTGTTTATGGCAACTGCCAACTCAATTTATGAATATATCATGTGAAATTTTTAAGGAATAAGATTTCTCTTTAAAAATCATCAAATGCTACTAACGTGTCTTAAAAGCCATACCTTGGGTACCTGGGTGGCTCAGTTGGGTAAGGGTCCAGTTCTTGGTTTCAGTACAGGTCATGGTCTCATGAATCACGAGATCAAGGCCCACATTGGGCTCTATGCTCAGCAGAGAATCTGCTTGGGGGTTCTCTCCCTCTGCCCCTCCTCCCACTCGTGTGCAGGCTCTCTCTCAAATAAATAAATAAAATTTTTAAAAAGCCATGCCTTAATTTATTTTACAGCTTAACTATTACCTTATTTCACTGGAGGGAATAAATACATTCATCCGACAATACATACTCAGACCAATTGCATTTTGGGTCATTCCTAGTTTTGATAGAAAGACCCTGTTACTGTTCCCTTTTTATCAGGTATGACACATAAGCATGCATTCGGTCAACCTGGAAGTAGTAGACTTTTAAAGTATATTTAGACTATTAAAGTATAAATTAAACAGAAAAGGGGCTAAAATCATAGCCCCATTTTCTGCTGCTTGAGATTGTTGGATCTGTTGGAACACAATGTTTGCCATAAAGATGGTGAAATTTAATAGCTGGGGAAACTTTTTTGGTCATATTGTCAGACCTTAGCTGATAATTCTCTAAGGGAACGATCAGTGAAAGCTTCAAACTGTCCTACATTGTTTATGGGTTTTTAATCTGTAAGGTTAGAGGAAGAATAAAGGTAGTGGTATTGGTGTAGTTGAGAAGAAGACGGGAAAATTTATTGGTCGTCCATCCTCTCTGTTCAGGATACTTTGCCAAGACTCAAATCTGTGGCTCAGAAGGGCTGTGAAAACATTGACTATGCAAATGCATTAATAGATGGGAAAGCTGTTGTGGCTGAGACTTCCATGTGTTCACCCAAAACTCATTTTCACGTTTTCCCAGGCACACAACTTGTTGATATTTCCCAGTTTGCTTTGGGGTGAGATGTGGCCATGTGACTGAGTTTGGGCCAATGACCTGTGAGCCCATGTAGCAGGGGCCATTTCCAGGCCCGGCAAATAATACTCTGTAACAGATAGGCTTCCATGCTCTTTTTCTTTCCTGCTTGATGCAGAAGAGCATGATGATCTTAGATGCCACAAGTTTCCAAGATGGTGGAACCAATAATACTGGAAACCTGTTTGTGAAAGGGATCATCTGAGTAGAACAGCTATTTTGTACTTCACTTTCGTAAGAATTAGACTGCCATCGTGTTAGGCAAATGAGACATTGGGGTTGTATCCAGAACAGCTGCTGATGTTACCCTAATTAATATAATTATGAAATAGGAAGTTATTTGGCTTGTATAATCACATACACAGACATACATTATTTTTGTTCCTCTGTAAACAAACCATGATGATGTTAGAGACAGTACTAGCTAAAAATATTTTGAAGTTAAATCACAGTTGGGGACTGAGATACTACCCAGAAAACAATTATCTATAGGATTTAAGAGCAGCACAAAATAGTGGTTAAGTGGGAGGGATCTGGGGCAGACTGTCTGGGTTCTGATCCTGGCTCTGCCATTTGTCATCTGTCTGACCTTAGACAGATCATCCAAATATTTTTTTGCTCTAATTTCCTCATCTGTGAAATGGAATTAATAACATCTTATAGGGACTCTGAGATTTAAATGAGGTAATATATATACAATGCTTCCAGCAGCACCTGGTAAAATAAGCACTCAGCAAATACTACCTTATTATAATTACCAAGTATGAACCATGTGTTGAACTTGGGCTCAGAATCCAGAGGAGATGAGGGGAGAGGCCTCTTTGTGTAGAAACTCAGGCCATGAAGCTGCCTGGTCTTTTGACTAACACCCCTCCTCACTGACAATCTTCCCAACTAGGCAGATAAAATCTTGTGGCAAGATACCCCCAAATGGAGGATTACCTTAAACTTCTGTGAAGAATATCTCTCCTTCCTGCTCATCTGCTGTGGGCATATCCTGCCTCGTGAAGACGCTCCTTTTCTCTTCATTACCAAGTGGCTGGTTGCTCATCTTTCTTCCTTTTTCTTCTCAAACCCCATCTGTCTTCCAAGTCTTCATGGTGGAGAAACAAAACAGAATATTAGGGAGCCTCACTCTTCTGTCTTTGTTTATTGTTGGCTTTATCTCTTGTTGGACTTGGGTAACAATGAGATGTCTTTTAGATACCTTGAGTAAGAATTAAAATTTCATAATTTCATTTAATCAGTAGTATATTGAATTTTTTTAGTATATTGAATCTTTAAATGAAATATAGAATTGAGAAATCCAGACTCATAATTTGTTAGTTAAAAATAGGTGCAAAGATTTTTAGTTCATATTTTTATTGTGATAAAATATATACAAATTAAACTCAACGCTTTAACCATTTTTAAAGTGTATAGTTCAGTGGCATTAAGTACATTCACAGTGTTGTGCAACCACCACCACTATCCATCCATTAATCATTCCCAATGTAAATTCTGTACCCATTGAACAACAACCTCCATCCCCCCCTTGCCCTCAGCCCTTGGTAATCTCTATTTCACTTTTGTCCTTATGCATTTTACTATTCTGGGTATGCCATATAAGTGAAATCATACAATATTTGTCCTTTTGTGTCTGGCTTATTTTACTTAGTATAACATTTCCAAAACGTTATACATTTCATCTCTGCGTTAACGTGTATCAGAGTGTTATTCCTCTTTATGTTTGAATAATATTCCATTGTATATATATATGTCACATTTTGTTGGTATGCTCATCTGTTGATGGATACTTGGATTGTTTCCACCTCTTGGCTATTGTGAATAACACTGCTATGAATATGGGTGTACAAGTATCTATTTGAGTCCCTGCTTTCAATTCTCTTGGGTACATACCCAAGAGTGGAAAAACTGGTCATTTGTGTTTTTAAATAGATTTCTACATATGTCTCATTGACCAAACTGTGTCACATGGTGTTGCCTTACTGCAAGGGGATGAGATGGGACTAGAATATGAGGTTTAATGGTTTTTGTCCCCAACCTCTGTAGAAGAGGGCAAGAGAATGTGGGTCAGAAAAAAATGGTGAGTGAATCCATTTATAGTATCTGCCACAATATACATCCTAGAAGATGAATCTAGAACTGAGATTCCATACTCCCACAGCAGGCAATATAGATAAGAATTGACTCCCTATGGTGACTATAATGTTACTGGTATTCTATAAATTCAAATTTAATGGTCTCCTTTCCTGGATCTACTTTTGAACGATTTTCTGACTTAAAGGAACTGTCTCGTCTAGTTTCAGTGGGAATTTAGATAAATCTGCTTTTGATAGGTAATTACCCATGGTTTGGTTTATATAAAATAGGCTTTCCAACAGAAGGGGGGCACTCAACTGTAGATAAAGATAATTAAATGATAATTAAAATTGGGTTGTTTAGCAATAACAATATAAATGGGGAAGGAGCAAGATGGCATCTTGAAAAAGAAATCATTTCTATTAGAATGCTCAGAACTAAACACAACTAGTTCTGTTTAAAGATTACTATTCAAAGATTATTGTTCAATTACTCCTACACTTGCTATTTAACTCACCTAAAGATAGTCATTTATCACCTGAAGTTTGGGAATAGGATCTAGCCAAAACATTTGTAGACACTAGACATTCAGAAAGAAGACTCATCTTTATCTTAGATATAATTTAAAAATTTCCATAATTTAGGGGGAAATCTCTATAGTGACAATCTTACCAATGGTGGATTCAAGAATAGAATGAAGGATGGGAAGATCAAAGCATTAATTAGGTATTTTGTACATGTCTGACACATACATAGCTAAAGAAAGAAAATGATGAGGCTGTTAGGACGCAATTTCAGATGCATGTAACAGAATCCCAACATCACAGTGGGTTGAACAAGATAGTATATTTCTGTCTTGTGAAGGTGGTCCAGGGTAGCTTTAACGTCCCTACTCCAGGGACCTTGGCTCCTTTTCTCTTGTTTCTTTGTCCTTCGAACATCAGGAAGGGAGCAGGGAAGGGAGAAGGGATGGTATATCCCTTACCTTTATGAATGTGACCAGAAATCACACCCTATTGTGCCTAGGATTTAGACATATAGCCACACCTCCCTGGAGGGGAGTCTGGAGACATAGTTTTTGTTCTGATGGCTATGTGTCCAGGTAAAAATTAACAATACTATTATTTAAAAAGGAAAGAGTCAATTTTGAGATACAATGAACAACCTTTCCTATAATAAATTGTTGTCACAGAAAACAGAACAATTATTTTTAAGCAAATTGGAAAAATTTAGAGCCAGAGATCTTGGGTTTGGGAATAGGATCTAGAATCCCTCCCATTCTCTTGACAGATTAGTAATTCATTCCTCCCTATGAATTTGAGGCTGTTCAGTACATAACCAGAGCCAGCTTTTGCCCTTCATTTTCCATCCTCCCAAGCAAAACAGGCTCCCAAATGATTATACTATTGCAAGAGACACACACAGAACAAGGCTCTCCCTCTGATTGTATACTATTGCAGACTGGATTAGTTCTACACCACTGCCAATTACTTTCTAGGAAGAGGATGGCGCCATATCCTCCCCCTGTAAACTTTATCTACTACTCATCATTTGAATCTGATCCACAGAAAAGTAGCATATAACTATAACTATATAACTATATATATAGTGTATGTATATATAAAACTATATAACTAGGATATAACTGTGGTATAGGAGGCACCATAGTGAAAAGAGTCAGAGAGAAAAAGTTTTTACTGGGCCTTTGGTTGGCCCATGGGGAGAGAAGTGGATGTAAGGCAGGAAGGGAACTAAGAGAGGGGAAGAAAAACAATCATGAGCAAAAGGAACTATGTTTTCCTACACCTAGTGAAAGTGAGCTTGGTCTGGATTCATACGAATCTCACATACCAGAGGAACTGAGGCAGGCATACCTCTGAGCTGAGAGAGACTACCAGCCTAACTTCAAGGTGACCTAATAGAAAGGCAGGCAGTGGAGTGATGCTGTGGAATTACAGCAAGAACAGCAGGAACAATATATATATCATATATCATATATATATAGATATGCTTCCTGAGTTTTCAGGTTTATGTATAATCTATTGACTTCTTTTTGTGGGAGATGAAGTCTTTTTACTTTCTTCCTACCATCCTTTCCAGATATGACAATTTTGGTTAAATCAGCATGCATTGTTATTATAAATAATACATAGTCTTAACTGAGCCATTTAATATACTATGATTTCTTGTACAATTTCTTTGGAGTTACTTCCTCATTTTTTTCTTTTGCTCGTTTTCCTCTATACTTAATTACAATTTATTCCTGAACTCTCTTGTAGAAGTATAAAGCAGCTAACATATGTTTCTTCTCATTTCTTTCCTTGGAGGCATTCTTCTTGGAGTCCTCCATCCTCATTCTCCAGTCTGAACTTCTTGCTCTCTAGACCTGCTGTATGAACATCATCTTGGATGTCTCTTTGCTGTTCTCCCGGGCATTCCCTTTCATCACTTCCTATGTTGAGTCCCCTGACTCTCGGGTCCCTCTTTCTTGATTTGCCCTCTTGTTTTGATGTCCTACATCCTCCAATTTTCCCTAAGAGAGAATGAAATTAAGACTTTGCACTTTGAAAATAACCTTTATTTCACTCTCATGTTTGCTTTGTTTCTCCCAGTCCTGTGTCCCTATATTTCATTCTCTCTGTGCTTCTAGTCTTGTGATTGGGTGGTGGAGGAGCAGTCATTTGCTGTGTGGGGTGGAGAGAGGGTGTAGGAGAATTTTTCTTCTCATGAAGGTTTTCACTCATTCCTTCCTGCAGTCCCCTCTAGTATCCCCACCATTATGAGTACCTGATACCTTCACTTCCTGAGCCTTCCTGACATTGTGTGTGTGTGTGTGTGTGTGTGTGTGTGTGTGTGTCTGAGAATTAGACCATTTCTTGTACTTCCAGACTATAAGTACCTAGCTTTCAATTTTTTTCAGGCCAGGTCAGTTACAACTCATCCTTCTGCCCTCTAGATTTCAAAGCATTATTAACATCTCTCATATGCTCTTATCACCTCTCTTATTCTCTGTTACATAGGTTTATGCATTTAAACCCTTTATTGTCATTTTAGTGGGAATCCAAGAGGGAACAAAAGTAAATGCAGCTGTTCAGTCCTCCATTCAGCCTAGAAATCTCCATACTCTCAACCCACTGCAATCAGACTTTTATCCCCGTCATGTTGCTGAAACTGTACTTATCCGGGTCAAAATCTTGCCCAATCCAGTGGTCAATTCTCAATCTTTATCTTACTTGAATTCTTAATAGGATTTTATGCTATTAATTGCTTCTTTTTGCTGCACACCCTCCTGTTTTTCCTGCTACCTTTCAGTCTCCTTTTCTGGCTTCTCCTCTTTCTCACCTCAAAATGTTGCAGTGTCCTAGGGCTCAGTCCTCTACCCCTTCTCTCCTCTTGTCTATTTATATTCCCTTGGGTGACATGCAGTCCTGTGAGTTTAAATACCATCTATGTGCCAACATCTTCCAAATATATATCCTCAGCTCCAATCTCTGCAACACCCTGGAGCTCCATACTTGCGTAAGTCCGTCTATATGACATTTCCAATTGGAAGTCCAATAGACAACTCAAATTGGACTTCAACATAGAACTTGATTTTATCCTTCAAATCTGCTCCTAACTTCATCTTCTCCATCTCAATGTATTTGCCTAGATTTTTCTCAGGTTGAACATCTAGGAATCACCACTGATTATTCCATTTTCCTCATACCCATATCAATCTAACTGCAAGTTATAGCAATTCCATCTTCAAAATATATATCTTGGTCAGACAGTCTCTCATCACTTCCACTTGCTGGTCCAAGTCACCCCCATTTCTCATTTGGACCCTTATAATAGCCGTCTATCTTCCTGATCTTTCTGTCATCATTTTGGCTTCCCTCCAACACCTACAGTCTATTTTTTGCATAGCAGTGAGAATCCTCTCAATAAACAGCAAGTCAGAGATGTCCCTCCCTGCTCACAACCATCCCATGGTGTCTATAACACCTTGAGTATGAAGGTGCCCTCTTTACCAGTGCCCAGGGGGCCAACATGAACTTGTTTCTACCTCCCTCTTGACCTCATTCTCACTCTGCTCTGGACACGCAGGACTTCTCTAGCAGTTCCATCCCCTGTGAGCTCCATCCCCTCAGAAAACCACCTGCTTCCTAGGGTCTTTGTGCTTCTGGAGACAGCTCTTCTCAGTGATGACCACTGGTGGGCTTGCCAGCAGGAGCAAGTGGCTGAAACCCTGGTGCAGAACATCCCACAGACAGGAGGGAGAGCGGCTAGAAAACCAATGTGGCATTTCTTGCATCTTGAATGTATGGAGCCAAACTCACATGTGCTGATTCGTGGAGTGCAGTGACAAGAGTACAGGTCCTTCCTGAATTTTTTTTTTAAATCAACATTGGACAGTGTTGATTGACAAGAAGGAGACAAGACAGAGGCAGAGTGACCTGCCTGTATTGTAGACCGAGGGAAGCCAGAGGGACATTCTGGAGGGAGGAATGTATGTAGGGTGGGAAGGATATGGCAGTCAGGAAATATCCCATAAAACTGGCTTTTTTAAAAGTTTGGAAAAAACAGATCATAGTGACTTCATCTTCTGGCTCTAGTAGTTCTCTTCTTGTTCCGCCCTGGGGTTGAGATTAAGCAGTGATTGATTCTAGTCAACCCTAGTCAGCATTGAATGACTTGGACCCTGGTTGAGTTCAATCAGGGAGACCAGCTGCGGGAAGGAGAAATTTCTGCCACACTCTGGTTTTGAGATCATTATCCGTGCCTGAGGAATAGCCAGGACTTTTTGTGCACACATTATATTCCAGGCATTGTTGCAGAAACTGTGGTTACAAGGGTGAAGAAGACCAAGTTGTCACGCTCATGGAACTTACATTCAGGTGGAGGAGACCAAGTAAATGAATGAATAGATGAGTAAATCTGATATCAGACAAGATAATAAATAGAGTCATTTGATAGGTCAGTGATTGTCTAAGTGTGAACTGCAGACATGTGAGGGTTTCTGAGACATAGGAGGTCTGGGAGGTCAAAACTATTTTCACAAAAATATTAAGATCTTATTTGCCATGGTCACTCTCAGTCTCTTATGAATGCACAGTGAGGTTTTCCAGAGGCTACATGACATGTGATACTGTCTCTCTGGTATGTACTGGAATGTGTGTAATATGGTAAATATCGATAGCCCACATAAATATAGCCCACATAAACAAAGACTCTTTGGGGCCCTCAATAGTTTTTAAGAGTGTAAAGGGGTCCCGAGACCAAATAGTTTGGGAACTACTGTGATTGAGACTGGGTGGTGGAAGAATTTATATATTAGGGGATCTATGTAAGAAAAAAAAAATTAGTGCTATCGATTGGGTGTGGTTGTGAGCACCAAGGTAGGAGCTGATCTTCTGCTCAGTGGTTATGACCTTCACTCCAGGGAGGTACAAGCCCTGAACTTGACAATAACCCAGAGACTTAAGGAATTCAGCCCTGGGACATTGCCCAAGGTTCTAAGGGGGCATTGTTGGCCAGTGCCACCAATCAAAAAAGGTTTCTTCCTATTCTTTGGACCCCAGGAAGACTCCTCTTACTCCCATTCTCACAAATAAAAGATTCGCATCAGGAGCCTGGGAAGTTACAGCTGAGACCATTCTTGAGAGCAGCCACTAGAAGCAGAAAGTCCCAAGGCCTCAGCGTCCAGCCCCAGTCCCCACACACCAGTATCTAGGGCTCTGAATTTTTATGACTTGGTTTATCCTGGCAGAATCTCCAGAGGCACAGGGCGAGGAGCCCGGGAAGTGGATGGCTCCCTAGGTAAGCTGCTGAGGCTCTGTGTGATACAGTGACGTCTTCCATGCCACTCAGCAAATCCCCCCTCCCACACCCAGCTGCCTCAGTCCACTCACCAGTCTGTCAGCCGCGTTTCTGGGGAACCTGCTAGCAATGTGAAATGGTAAGAGATCCAGGCACTGAAGCAGTCATCCCCGAGAGCTGAGGGCCAAGTTAGCTATCTATCAAATCCTGTCTCTGCTGACACCTAGAAAACCTAGGAGACACCCACACACCTGAGGCTCCATGGCAGCGGCCCAATTAAAGGTTGCAGTTTTTCTTTTGTTACTTTCCAGCCCTGGAGTTTGAGAGGGTGGGTACAGGGCTTTGCTTCTAATCAAACCACGTGAATGTTCCGAGGTCTAAGCCCTTGGAAATGAATGTAGGCGAATGTGCACATGTGTGTGGTACCCATTCCACAGGGTCACTTTCAGTACGACCTAAGATTGACTCCTGGACAATGACTGATGGCTGAGCCCTCACTTCTTTCCACAGGCGGAAGCAACCTGTCCAGAAAGAAGCCCTGAACATGCCGCTGGATAAAGGTTTAAATGGGCTTTCTGCCAATGAATGGCATTTGATAGTTGTGTGGGTGCAGCCCATGGCAGGAATCCACACAGCTCACAGGAGATCTGTGGGGCCCTGGGGTGTTGCAATGTCACTCTGTCTGGGTAAGTGACAGCCAGGATGTGGGATTTGGTGATTATTTTTGGTTTGGTTTGTTTCTAGCTCAGAAGAAAGACTATATATAACATTGAGAGAGGCATAACTTCTGGATTGTCAAGGTTGGCGCTAATAGTGAATGATACGCTAATATATGTTATATGGAACCACAAGCTTGCAAGGGCAATGCTCGTGCACTAGATGAAAGGATAAATCTTCTGTTGTGTAATGGGAAAAGAAAGCTGGCAATGGAAATGCAGTCTTAATTTTTTTTTCCAGCATTGCATGTGTAATTAGGCATTCAGTGACTTCCTCATCTAAGGAAATTTGACTTTAATGGGAGCTGTGTTGGTAACTATGGAAGGAGTCTTTTCAAAATGTGGGAGTAGAGATGGGAAGGCATTAAGTGGTAAGATAGATTATTTTCTTGGCCTTGAAACAAACAAAACAAAACAAACAAACCCCCTCCTCCACCACCACCAGTCTGCAAAACTATGCGGATAGATGCTAGGCTCATATTCCAAACCTTGAAAGTTAAGCCAGGAACAGAATGGTCAGATAATTTCCATCTCCAAATGGGTATGTCCTGTTTTGATCATATAAGATCCCCCTCCAATAAGGGCTTCTGCCTTAAATAAATGCAATTTCATGTGCGTCTGGAAATTGCACAGTTTTAAGATGCAGTGTCATGTTGTCTTGAGAAATAAAGGCATGACATTGGGTAAATCCAGAGTTCACCATCAGGAAGAAACACAGTTTAACCAAAGCTGATACAATAAAGGCACTCCCCATCCACTGCCCACCCCCACCCCTGCAAACTTTTAGAGAATCACTGGGAACAGCTGGGAGCAGTAACAGCCAGACCAGGAGGAGAGCCAGATCTAAGAGCACTCAGCAAGTGTGCCAGGTTCCAAGGAGGAGAGGGTTAAGAAATAAAGACAGAAACTGAGTTAAAGGTTGTAGGCTGTGGATAGTCCTCAAAGGCAACCGCTCATTTCCACAACCCCAGATGCCCCCCCTGGGGTGGGGGGGGGCAACCATTCAGAGGGGACAACAGCACTGAGTCACCCCCAGCATATGGTCATCTTAAATGGCCAGGATCCCTACGTGGCTTCAGTATATGGTGCTTAATAGTTAGTCTATTAGGGAAAGGAATTCTTTCTAACTAATAGTAATTTTAAAAATGTTTTGGAAGAAAATATATTTACTGTTCCTCTTCTGGCATTTTACAGGAAATATTTTGAGCCGTCAAAAGGGGGCATCCTTGCTTTTCCAGACAAGAGAAAGAATAATTTGAGTTCATTTTTCAGAGAAGCCTCGGTGGGAGTGGTAGTCTGTAGCAGGGCTTGTAGTGGTTTCTAAATTGAACAGGTGTGCTATTAAGGATACACCTGGGGGCACGGTGCCTGGTATCTACAAACTCCTTCCCCAAAGCATGGCCACGGGCCAGCAGCATCAGCATCACGGGGGATCCTGTTACAAGTGCGGATTCTCTAGCCCGGCCCAGACTCACTGCATCAGAATTTGTATTTAATAAGGTCCCAGGTGGTCAGTGATCACCTTCAAGTCTGAGAATCTCGGCTCAATAGCCCTATTTCTTAAACTTCTAGGGGAACAAGATCTACCTGGGGTGCTTGTAGAAACAGATTCCTGGGCTTCCAACTCTAACCTCCTGACCCAGGATTTCCAGCAGAGAAGCCTGGTAATCTGTACACTTGAAAATGTTGCAGGTGACCTTGGTCATGAGTGAAGTGTGAAGGCCGCCACAAGATACATCTATATTTGTGAAAGAAATACATAGTGATCTTAAAAAGAAACTGCTTCCTCCAGGACACTTTTGAAAGATGCGGTCTCCTTTTTCCTTCTTATTCCTACTCTTGAAAACAGAAGCCTAATCCTGGGGAAGTGGGAAGCGCAGAAGGGCCAGACTGGCTGCCTGCTCCTGGCAGCAGGAGAGGCCAGAGGGAGGGGCTCCGGGTGCCCCGTGAGGCTGCAGGAACAGAATTTGTCAGCAGGGGGCAGCAAAGCACGCCTGTTGTAGGGCCCTGCTGCTAGAGCGGTGCCGCCCACCAGATGGAGAAGAGGAACTGACCTTACGCTGCTTGCTTCTGGACTTTTTGGAACTGTTGGAGGGCACGCGGGTCTGGCTGGACCGACGCCACGTTGATCAAGTCAGAGGGGTCGTAGTAGACTCTAGCTGGGTCTGAATGGGAGCCGCTAAGGTCTGAGTCAGTGTTGCCAAATAGAAATAGCATGTGAGTCACACAGATTATTTTAACTTTTCTAGAAACTACATTTAAAAAAAAAAAAAGGGACAGGTGACATTAACTCTAATAATACATTTTATTTAACCCAACATACCCAGGTAGGATCATTTCCACATTTGATCAATATAAAAATTACTGAGGTAGTTTACATTCTTTTCCCGTACTGACTCTTTGAGATCGAGTGTGCCTTTTACACACACAGCCCATTTGGTTTGAATCAGCCACATTTCAAGCGCTCAGAGGCCAAGTGTGGCCATGGCTACCATACTGGGCAGTGCAGGTCTGAGTAGTGGAAGAGCTGAGGGGAAAATGACAGGGCTCAGAGTGAGGGGGCAATTAGAACCAAAACCAGAGAAGAATTAAAATCCGGCCCAGGGTCAGACATAAACAACTATTCACTGAGGGTTTACAATTTCAGTTGGTTCCTGAGCACTTACTCTATGCCAGCTGGGCTGGAGGATGAAGACACAAACACAGCCCCCGACACTGAGGACCCGGAGCAGACTCGCGGGGAGACAGCCCATTAGAATCTCTCTCAGCCCTGTGGCTTGGCTGCCGCAGCTGTCTGAGCCGGTGCTAGATGGATCCCGAGACAAATCATTTTGACCTGCCCTAGAGGAGAGGCTCTGAACGACAACAAAATCAGAGCTGGGTTGGTTTTTTTTTTTGGTTTTGGGGGTTTTTGTTTTTTTCCATCTCATAATCATTTTCAGGTTTGCTCAGAAATTGTTTGAAATACACATTTGTTTCTTCTTGTGGAAGAAAATCTGGCTGAGGTGAAAATCCCTGAGCTGCTCTAAGGCTCCCTGAAAGGAAAGCAAGGGCATCCTTGGTTAACTGCCACGCAGAAGCCATCGGGCGCATCCCTTTAACCTTTTACCCAAGGTTGGACCCACCACTTTCAAGGTCTCTTGTTCCCCCAGCAGTGCCGTTCTAGGTTAATGCTATTTTGGGAGTGCGGTTCTTCATTTCAGCGTGAATTTCCTCGTCTTTCCACACAAATTGAGTGAAATCCTTAGTGCATTTTTTTCTAGGATGGATGGAAGCTAAAAGAGAATGGAAGGCCTCCAGCTGTTTGAGGCTCTGTCCTCAACGACAATCAAAATTCTCCATCTTTTCTTGTTCTTGGCACTTTCTGATTGAAATAAGATTCCAGCATTTATCTGCACCTGCAATTTTGACAAGAAAGGAAAATTTAAAAGACAAGCGAAAGAATTCTCTGAGGGAAGTCAATGAGTCGACAGTAGTCAGACGCCTGCGAATCTCTTTTTGCTTTCCTCCGTCAATTAAGCTACAGTCACATATTGGAGAGCAGAACTTAAGTCTGTGAGTAGAAATGCAAAAATGTGCGTTGATCAGTAGCAGGGACCTTCCTTTGGAGCGAATATTACTTGGAGAGTAGCTGATGATCCATTTGGCATTGAAATGGAGAGGATTTCGAGTCAAAGAGGCCACTTTAAATTATAGATTTGAGTTTAGTTGAAGGTCAAACTTACCTTGCATGAATAAAATCTTCAGAGATTTTGAAATATACTCAGAAAATGCAGGCTATCCTGAGCACATAAGCATTTCCTTCAGGGGATAAAAGCAGTTTAATATGACTGCCCTCTGCATAATTATTGATCGTATTAGCATAGCAGATACTGAAACGGAAGGCAGAATAACAATCTGATGACCACTTTGATTCTCAGCAGTGACCATGGTAAGGTTAGACAGGAAGTTGCCTGGGGGCCTGGGAGGATTGCTTAGGGAGTTTGGTCGTGGCCAGCAATTTCTTTTTGGCTCAACAGATGGCAAAAACGACCCCCTGAGAGGTGAAAGATCAGTTAGCTGATCCCACATGACAGAGCTAATCTCCCGTCTCCAGGAATTTGGGATCTGTGAGATCATAATGTTGTTTTGGTATCTGGATGTGTATGTCACCTGACTCAAAGCTTCCTGGCAGCCAACACGAAGAGGGAAATGTAGTGAGTTACAAGCCTGTCATTTGGGTCAGGGAGACATGTACTCAGCTCCCCAAGGAAACTGGGATGTTCATAAGGATGCGTTCTAAATATGAATACTGTTTGATTCATGGCTGAAATATGTTTTTCCAAAAGGTACTGGTTCACCTTACAGATTCATGATTAGGATTTAGGAAAGCACTTTAAAGATTTGTGAACCTGTTCATATGAATTAACTTCTTGCTCAATTCCTCCTCCCCCAATGCTAATCTAAAGCCTCTGTGTTTTTCCTTGGCCTGCTGAGTTAATTGGATTACAGAGATAATCCCCCTCCCCTAAAAAGTAACCTCGGCAGGTTTTGGAATCTACATTCTGCTACATTTTGTAGGATTATCTCTCCAAGGCAACAGATTAGAAGCACTGGTTGGTGCAAATAAACTGAAGTTGGTGCTATAATCCCTTCCAGGGAAGATGAGGCCCTGGGGAGGCTTCCGGGTTACCGTGGGTGAAAGAGTGCTGGATTAGCAGTCTGAACACCTGAGTCCTAATCTCCGTGTCATCTATTAGTAGTGTAATGTGTGGCAAGTCACTTTTTTTCTTTGAAATCTGAAAATGTGGAGACACTACTAGATCAACATTCCTAAAAACACACTGGTGCTTCAAAATGTTAATAGATATTCCATGAATGAAGAATTGGAGACCAAGTACATTTGGGGGAACTCTGTATACCATGCTCTCCCTCGAGAGCATCACCGTATCTGTTAGAATAAAACATGGTTCTTGAGAGTCCTGCAATAAAGAAATGCTTTTATGTGTGTGTATCATATATGTTACATACATTATATAGATATGTATTTTTTCTAATAAAGTGCTATTTATTTTTTCTTTTTTAAAAATTTTAATTTCAGTGTAGGTAATGTACAATGTTATATTTGTTGCAGGTGTACAGTATAGTGATTCAGCAATTTCATCCATTACTCAGTGCTCATCCAGATAAGCATATATATATATAAGCGTGAGGGCATTGGAGGGGCAGAGGGAGAGAGAGAAAATCTCCAGCAGACACCTCACTGAGTATGGAACCCTAAGCAGGGCTTGATCTCACAAGCCCTGAAATCATGACCTGACCTGAGCTGAAGTCAAGAGTCGGATGCTTAACCAACTGAGTTACCCAGGTGCCCTTTACATACATACATACCTACCTATATATTTTAAGATTTTATTTATTGATTTATTTGAGAGAGAGTACAAGCAGGGGGAGTGGCATATGAAGAGGGAGAAGCAGGCTTCCCTCTGAGCAGGGAGCCTGATGTGGGACTTGATCCCAGGACCCTAAGATCATGACCTGAGCTGAAGGCAGATGCTTAACCAACTGAGCCACCCAGGCGCCCCATACATATATTTTTAAATGCAGGAGTTTTCAACTTTTTTTTGGCCATAGTCATCTTCTCTAAAGAAGTCTTATTAACTTCAGAAATATGGTTGGCAAATGTTGGACTAGATGAGAGTTTCGAAAACTTTTTTCTCAAGACTTTTAAAAATTGTTGAAAGCTCCAAGGATGGAGCCTTCAGGCTCCATCAGTTATCTCATAGTTATATATCATATTAGACATTAAAAAGGATATATTTTAAATATTTACATATTAGTTTAGTAAAAATACAACAATAAAACATTGCATGTTAATATAAATAACATTTTTTTAAGTGACTGTATTTTCAGAACCCAAAAATATTGAAAGAGGGGTATTGTTTCACTGTCTGGGTTGGTAAAAGATATCCGGATTCTTATATCTGCTTCTGCATTCAGTCTGTTGTGATATATTGTTTTGCTGACGTATATAAAGAAAACCCAGCTTAAAAGAGATGTATAATTGGAAAAGTGAGGAGAATGCTAGTAAATGTGGAATATAAAGCAATATCAATGAACTTTCCAGGCTCTGTTCCATTAAAACCCATCGGTCTATCTTACACTTTGAATGGATGGTTTATTCAGGCAGGATTTTATAATATCATGGTTTGTCATTTGGAAAATACTATAGAGTTAGGCAGATCTTCTGATTGTTTACACATCCATTACACAATATCAAATATATGATACAAAATATAGAATATTTAAAAATCACATTTGTTAATAACATCGCCAATCTATCAGGAAAGCCTTATTTTTTATTTATTCATTTTTTTTTAAGATTTTATTTATTTGTCAGAGAGCGAGCGAGCGAGAGCGAGCACATGCAGACAGAGTGGCAGGCAGAGATAGAGGGAGAAGCAGGCTTCCCGCTGAGCAAGAAGCCCGATGTGGGACTCGATCCCAGGATGCTGGGATCGTGACCTGAGCTGAAGGCAGCCACTTAAACAACTGAGCCACCCAGGCGTCCCGAGGAAAGCCTTTATTTTTTTAAAAAATTGTTAATTATTTTAAGAGGAGAGTGGAGAGACAGAGGGAGAGGCAGGGAGAGAATCTTAAGCAGGCTTCCGTGCAGGGCTCGATCTTACAACCCTGAAAGCCTCACCTGAGCCGAAACCAAGAGTCAGGCTTAACTGACTGATCCACCCAGGTGTCCCCAGAAGAGACTTTAAGGATTGGGAAGCCATCAAGCACACTGTGGTGGGTCCAGGTTTTCCAAATTTCAAACTTTTATTTGAAAGCTTGAATTTTATCATTGGCAACAAATGCTGTCAATTGTTTTCTGTGACTTAGCAGGCTCATTTAGTTATTTTTGAGATGTCTGCCTCCTATCCAAGTCTGAGGAATCATGATTTGTTAGTTATTCTTTCAAATAAAAATGATGTTGCATGGTAAAATCCGCTGGTTCAGCTTACCACTCAACAATCACAGAAATGTGTCGCTTAGGATCACTGTGTTGGGAATGCCGCTGATTCCTTGATGTATTTCCCTCTCTTCCCATAGCCTCTAAACTCAAGTGTCAGGATTTAATAAGATTAATAATTTTTACTGCTTCAGCAAGGACATTTTTTTTTTAAGATTTTATTTATTTATTTGTTAGAAAGAGAGAGAGAGAGAGGGAGCGAGCATGAGCACAGGCAGACAGAGTGGTAGGCAGAGGCAGAGGAAGAAGCAGGCTCCCCGCTGAGCAAGGAGCCCAATGTGGGACTCGATCCCAGGACGCTGGGATCATGACCTGAGCCGAAGGCAGCCGCTTAACCAACTGAGCCACCCAGGCGTCCCCAGCAAGGACATTCTTAAGCAACTCTGCTTCTTTTCTTTTTAACTTGTGTTATGTAACAATGAAGAATGCAATGAGAGTTAAGCACCTGGGTGGCTCAGTCAGTTAAGCATCTGACTCCTCCTTCCAGCTCAGGTCATGATCTCAGGATCATGTTGATCAAGCCCCCTGCTGGAGGGGCATGGAGCCTGCTTAAGATTCTCTCTCTCCTTCTACCCCTCTCCCACTCATGCTCATTCTCTCTCTCTCTCTCTCTCAAAAAAAAAAAAAAAAAAAAAAAAAAAAGGAAAAAAGAAAAAAAAAGAAAGAAAGAAAAGAAAAGAAGGAAAAAAGAAAAGTATTTCCCACACTCCACTTCTAATGGTCCCAAGTCTGCTGAAGATAATGATTGCCTCCTCTCGTTTTTTATTCTTCCCATCTGTTCTTCCCCCTTCTGCCCACAAAACTTTAACTACCTATGGGCAACCTTGGGTGACCTTAAGACACCCTTTAACAAGTCATTGGTGATTGTAAGATACACCATTGATTTAACTCTAGCTTTTAGGAATGAGGGGGAAAGATGTACATAGACATATATTTTTTTTTCCACAAAATTATTTCAATGCCAAAATGTTAAAGTAGAAAAAATCTGGAGTTCTAGAACCAAGGATATATGTATGATGCAAGGGGAAGGAGACTGAATGCCTTAATATTTTAGACAGTGCTATTAACACCTATAAAAAAGAATGTATATCTGATAAATGGACTGTACCCAGAACACATAAAGGACTCCTACAACTCAATAGTAAAAGGACAAATAGTCCACTTAAAAAGTGATCTAAATAGATATTTCCCCGAAGAAGATATACAGATGGCCCATAAGCACCTGAAAAGGCACTCAACATCAGAGAAATGCAAAACAAAGCTGTGAGATATTACTTCATACTCAGCAGATAGCTATAATCAGAAAGTCAGATAATAACAAATGCTGGTGAAGATGTGGGGAAATCAGCACTCTCCCCCTCAGCTGGTGGGAATATAAAATGGTACAGCTACTTTGGGAAACAGACTGGTAGTTCCTCAAGAAATTAAACATGAAGTTACTATTTGACCCAGCTCTACTTCTGTCCCATCAAACAAACTTCACATTATTAATTCAGCATGACATAGGGGAAGGGTAGCACTTGGGTTGGGGGACTGGAATTTTCTGGCTTTTGGAAAGAAATAATTCATCTAAAAAGAATCAGCTGGTATTCTGACTTACATTTCAGTCTCCTGTGAGTTTAGTTAGCTGGAGTTTACCATAGAAAGTCTGATCATCTTGGGGTTTGTCGATCAAGTCCATTTTCAAATACCACACAGCTGAAAGTCTGGAGCTGGACAGTGATTTATTCATGAAGACCATCCAAGCAGTGAGGTTCCCTGAAGGCCCAGCAGCTGACTTTCCCTGTACAACACTTACAACCCTTCTGCTCACACATCTTTCTAACTATAACCAATGTGGCCTCATGTTACACGTGTTGACATTGGTCACCAGTAGCACAAGCAAAAATTCTGCCAGTGCTGCGGACCAACCAGCCAGTTTTTAAGCAAGACCCTTACTTGCTGTTGCCTGATCTGACACTGTGAGAATGGACCCGTGGTCATTTGTTTGGCTGCTTTGACTTGAACGAGTGAAAAATGCACTCAGAAATGGAATAGGGTTTGACCCTGTTGGGAGGCTCAATGGCTGAGAACTTGTTACTGAGGCAATTTTGTGCATGTCTCATCTCTCCGCCCTGTCTTCTTGGCTGGTGAGTAGGCACAGGGCAGCGGTAGGCACAGGGAGAAACAATCCCAAGCCAGCGATGAAGAAGGAGATGAGCGGACAATTCAGGACGTGGGCAGACTTGCCTGAGTGGGGACGATGAAAAGCCCATTTTGAGTTGTACCATCACTTTGCGGATTTTCATTTATACAACAAATAATGATGCTGTTCCAACCCTAGACAGCAAAGAAGACCAGCCACTTCCATCAAGGAGTTTGTGTTCTGAAATGTGTGTTAGGTGACCATAGTAACTAAACTGCTAATAGAGTCACCTAGTTGGTAGCTTTGTAGGACACATTGGTGCTAAATACTGAAGTCAGAGTGCTACCAGAAGGTTCAGAAGATAGGAGTCTGGGGAGGGTGGGAAGGACACAGATGATGATAGACTTTGTATGCTTCACGACTGAGGCTGAGAATCCAGAGTGGGTTTGAGCAGCAGAATCTGGGCGTGAGATTGACATGTTGACTTGCATACTCAGTCAAATGCATATACATATCACATACAGACTACAGTTTCCTGCTCCCTTCTAGAACACCCCCAAAGAGTGCCATATTTGAGGAACCCTATAATAATCACCCGATTTGCTTAATGCGCATCATGGGCAAGAACACAAAGCTTGATTTTCAAGGAAAGACAGGACTTGGGGCAGTGACTTTGGGCCTGTCAGAGGCTAAGAGAAAAAAGCTAGAGAAAACGTAAATTAGCAGAGAATTGAAGACAGAGGTCAAAGGGAGGGGAGAAGCTGGTCAAAGGCTGGGTGACAGGGAGAGAAGGGGCCCTGAGGGGGCTCTTCACCAGCAGAAGGCCCTGCTATGCGATGGAAGGGGTATGCACAGCCTTCTTCTATTTGCTGTTCACCAGACTCTGTTGTTGTTTACACTTTAAAATATTATGAGGTGCAGCAGAGAGAGAGGAATGCTACGAAATACAGCAGCAGTTTGACAGTAACAAATATAACTAGGTGGCAAAATGAAAACAAGAAGATAAGAATAGATTAGGATATTAAGAAAAACAAGGTATTTCTTTTTTAAAAAAGAGGAAGGGAAACTAAACTCAAAAGAGGAATTTAAAGAAGATGAATTTGATTCAAGCGCTGGGAATCAGAAGCTGGCGCAAGACAATAATTACTACTCATTGAGGGGCAGACCTAGGTTTGGGGGGCCCTCTCAGGTTTGAGAGGGGGCTTTATAAGAGAAAGATGGCAAAATTATGAATACAGAATTCGAAGGCGGCCTTGGAAGGGGCTTGTGCCGCAGTAGCTTTGGAAGAAATCCTCCCCTGATGTGCTTGGGGCTTGCTGATCTCCCCAGTGCCAACCACCTTACCCCCAACTCCCATTCCACAGGACCTCCAGCGCCATCTGCAAAAGGTCCCACCCCCTTCTTTCACAGCCAGCCATTGTCTCCTGGGCACAGGTGAAGCTCCTCAGTGGGCACGCCAACCCCCCTGTGGGCCAGCCTGGTCCCTCCCCTTCCCCTTTGCCCATTATAGCTCACCAACCTCACATCACTTGCCACTCCCCCAAGAGTCCACCAGTAACAAGCACTCATTCTGTTGCCTCTGCCTAGAATGTTCCTCCATTCCCACTCTCCACCTTGAAGAAACCCCAGTCTCCCATCCTGGGCTGGGTTACCTGCCTTGCCTCATGCTTTCTTAGCATTTGGCATAGCTTTTATCATAGGACTTTCTATGTGGCCTCTTATTTACCTATTATTGTCTGCTGCCTGCCCAGGCCATACACTCCAGCTGGTAGTTAGGGACATGGGCACTGGAACGGACTGCTCTGCTTAAAACTCTGGTTGTGCAACCTCGAGCAAGTAGCTCAACCTCCCTGAACTTCCTCACTTATAAAAGGGGAATAAAGATTGCTTAGGGTTGTGCTATTACTGTTAGAGGAGATAATACATGTAAAGTGCTTATCTGGTACTTGGAGGGTGGCCCTGGGCTCTGCAGTTAGTCATTCTTGGATTCCCTCTGCCTAGCGTATTGCCTGGTGTTTAGGATGCATCACTGAGTTAGCCAAAATGTATACTTTGCATCAACCTCCAGATGACCAATTTAAATAACGGAGACATGAACATTATAAATGCTTTCCCCTCCCCCCCCCCAATAAAACAGCTGTTTTCTTGATGGTGAGAAAAGGCCAAGATGCAAAAAATACAAGAGTAAAGTAAAACTACCATATAGGTGACCATAGCGTGGCCATATAATTTATCATATAAACAAGAACACTGTTTATATGGTAATTGAATGGGAGTAAACAGGCGTGTTATTTTAATTAGACTGTTCCAGGTATACCAGGGAATATGGACACCTACCTATAAGCTCCAGCCCCCCAAAATGGCCATGGGTAGCGTATTTGTTACATTGTCTTCTAGGTTTTTTTCCTCATATATACTTATGCTGTAAATACTATCTTCTAGCCTGCTTTTCTTTTATTTAACATTATGTCATGAAATCCTTTCATGTTGATGTATCGCTCCTTACCATACTTCTGATGGCTCCATACTATTCCATCTGGAAGTACCATAATTTATTTAATTCATCCTGCAGTGATGGATTGATTGTTTCTGATTTTTGAGAATTATAAAATATTCAAAAAGAAATTCCCAGTTGCTTATTATCACTCTGTGAATTGGAATTTTTCAGGGACAATATCCAGGAGGCCAATTATTTTCCCTAAGCTGCTTAGCCCTCCATGGTGGCCATGTCTGTTACCTCCAGAGGCTCAGTTACAATCTTTGGACTGGCATATGCAAACAGAAGTTAGTGTATCCTCTCCCTCAATTAAATGGGATTTTTAAATGTAACCTTTTTATTAAAGCAACTAAGCACAGACAGTAGCTAATATTATTGACATTTGTATTTAAACGGCTGACACACCATTTAGTCAAGAAACTGTAAATGCTGATGTTTAATTAGGTACCATTCTTACACACTCTTCATTCTATTGCTGCTGCAATACTATGTTTTGTTCATTCATTCATACATTCATTCATTTAAAAACTGCTAACCATGTCCTCATGCCGGTCATAGAGAAGCCTTCTGCAATCTGAACCAAATACAGCAAAACCTCATTTGTGTGGTTTCCGCTGGTTCATCAGAGAACTTTTACTGTAATTATGTTTGGTGTCATTCATTCAAAGACTTCACTTTAATTGAGAATACCGGTTACCGGTCCTGCCAATTGCATCCTGTGTGGAACTCCGAGGCACACTAGCCTCTGGACATAGCCAGGCGAACTTTACAATCTCCAAATCCAGAAAGTCTGCAATAGCATTTCTAGGGGATGCAGACAGGAGTGGAAAACAAAGCTGTGCTGAGATGCGGATGCTGGGCTATCAAACCCAATCTAGCAGGTCACAGTGGCGTGGGATACTGAGGATTTCTGTGGACTGAGGATTGAGCGATTGTTTCAAAGCAGGATAGGGAGCCAAGACTTGGGACCATAAAAGACAGAGAGCTCCAAACCAAAAATGGACAGATGTGTGGGAAGTATTGGGGGAGAAAGACTAGAGACGAGCAAGCTAAACAGCAACAGGCCTATATTAAGCCCTACCTTAAAATCGATGTGATAGGAAGAAGCCCCAGTGTGAGCTCACAGCTGTAGGACTAAACCCATTTTCTTGCTGGATGTTGGCAGGGGTTGCTGTCAGTTCCTAGGGCTGCTCTCAATTCTGAGCTACATGATTCACGCCACCAGCAGTTCATAACATGGCCATTTGCTTTGGTTGCTTTTTTGCTGGGCCCAAGGGGAGCGTCTCTTGCTGCTTCCTATCTCTTTCTAGGACCCAGCTAATCAGATCAGATGCATCCAAGATAACCCCTCTTTTGATTAACTTGAAGCCAGTCAACTGATTAAGGACCTTAATTACATCCGCAAAATCCCTTTCGTATGAGATACCATCCTATTCATGGGGATCGACCGAAGGGTGTTATAGGATATGTACAGCAGGGGGCAGAAATCTCAGGAGGTACCTTTGAGTTCTACCTACCACATGAGATGAACCAAAACAACTAGCAAAAGCATTTTTATTGTGGACCTTAAAGTCACTTGGGTTCTTAAACAGGAATGTGGTAAACACAATGCATGCTGATATGGAGTTTTGGTGATAGCAATTACAAACCTTTGAACAGCATAATAAAAAATCTCTAGGAGCCATGTCACCAGGCCATCCCCTTGGTTAAAGTGCCAGGTTGAAGGGGCAGTCAAGGATGGGGAACATGACAGAGTTTGAGTGGAGACACAGTTCCAGTTCTTTCCGCTGGGGTCCAGTGAGCACATTACCTAAGTGTACTGGTTTAGTCCTGAGGGACCATTCAGGTAAAAGACCACTGGGAATGCCCAGGGCCCCTAAGAGAAGGTCTTCAGGAAATGAGCTCCTAGCAGAGGGTGGTCAGGATGGTGTGTGATTTCTGGGGCTAGGCAGGTGTGTATGGGAGTGGGGGTGATGGGAGACGTGGAAAATGTTCAATTTAACCTTCAATAGCCAAGACAGGGGTGCCCACCCTTAACCTCCACACTCACTCTTGATGGGCAGACATCGGAGATTTTGCATATGAAAAGGCCACTGACAGGGGACCTAGCTCTATCACTGAGCTGTTGTTCCCTCTTATCTGCCTGAGGTTCTTGTGGATGGACCAGTGAGGTACCATTGTGGAAGCTTTAAGAGTACTGGTCACCATTGTACACAAGACTATGTTTTCTCTCAAACTTCAACATTCCTTCCGTGGCCAAAACTGAAGAAGAGGGGAAGTAAGGGGGTGTCAGGCTGTTTTGATTCTGAAGAGATGCCCTGCTTAGCCAGACTCGAGCAGGGAAGAGGGGCAGGGAGGGGAGCAGAAATCCTGGTCATCATGGGAACCACTTCGGTAAATCCGAATGTAAACTCAGGCTTTGAGTTAACCACACTGGAGTTAACGGCCTCTGAAACTCCTCTCCCTGGTAGCCGCTATCCTATGCTGTGGATTGAACTGATTCAACTCAGGTTCGCAAAGCCAATGGACAGACTTCCATTTACAACTACTGGGTGCTGTCAGCATCACAAAAAGATCTTGGTGGAAACAAAAAGCAGCAAAATTCTGCAACACCGGAGTCTGAAGAAACTAAAGCACCCACACAGCTGGGGACTTAGAGAACGGTGAAGCAGGGGAGATGCCTGCGGAGGGGTGGGGGAGGGTGTAACCTAATGCTGGGCAATTGGTGGGCCTCACTCACTGGAGATGTTAGCACCCTCCCTGCTCCAGTGAACAGTGAAGGTCAATTCCTTTCTCTGCCTGGGCCTGTGTTAAGAATCAGAAGGGAGAAGGGGCCCAGCTCCATGCCTGTCCTTGAATGTCTTGCTGTCTGCTGAGGGCTATTGTAAGTGACGTCTGTAGGTATGCTTATCCCTATGTGACAGATGGGGAAGGTAAGGCATACACAAGACAACCATTTGAGGTCATTATGAATAATATGTGGCAGAGCTGAGATTTGCATCAGGTCAGTGTGGGGTCAGAGTCCTTGTGCTCAGGGGCCAGGCTCTTCTGACCTCCAGCCATGCTGTGCTGCCTTATTCGAAGAACAGAGCCTTCACAGAACTTGAACTTGTTTCCAAGGCAGGTAATACTCACACCCAAACAGGGTAAGAAATGTCTAGTGGACAGAAGGCTGGAAAGGGGCATGTGGGGTGCCTGGGTGGCGATGATGAGCTGAAGGTGTCCTTCTCTCTCTTCCATGCACACTACCTGCAGGATGACTGCGGCATTCCAGAAATGCCACTCTCCCCTTCAGGGCCATTGGTACTCACAGCGCCAGATGGCTGTCCTCAGGGTTCACTGCAGCTGAGCATAAATACAAAGCCCGCCATTTCTAAGGGGGGTCCCGACGATGCCCAGGTGTGTGGTTCCGGAGCAATTTTGCCTCAAGTAAATCAGTAGGTCCATATTAGGAGACACGTGTTAATTTACTACAGCAAGATTTTATGTCTTAGTCGGTCATTAGCAAAATTTCGTACCAGAAATTCTTTCCTCTTTAATCTTGGCGGGATTGGTATTACACATAACTCGACTATTAAGACAAGAAAATCTTGCAGATAGGGAGGTCATTAATCTAAAGGGTTTTTGCAGTGTGAAATGCAAATGCTCAGTGACAGGTATGCTGGGATCCCCCAAAGCCTTCTTATTCCACCATAAAGGGATCTAAGGAAAGGTTTGATTGTTTTGTTAACACAAATAAGAAGCCCTTCTGCAGCTCAGCTCTCTTTGTGGCTCCAATTCCTTTACCATTTGTTCAGATAAACTTTCCAGCCCTTGGAGGGCTGGCTCATCAACACCTCCTTTCCCTCTGTGTTCCCAACAGCAGACCTGGGATCCAGGGTCTACGTTCCCAGAAGGTGAGGGTAAAGCAAAGATGAGCCCTCTTGCTCTCTTTCCCCTCCACAACCCTCCCCAGTATCTCTTCTGTGGGCTGCTGTGACCACAGAAAGACCAAGTTCTTTCTCTTGGGCTTCTCCTCCCTCTGGGGGAGCACACCTGGATCCTTCCACACACTTCTGGGTTGATGGCACCATTGGTTAATTCTGAGAATTGAGTAGTGTTGACATGTGAGTCATCCTTGCTTCAGGCCAGAAGTTAGGAGGCCCTGATTCTAACCCAGCTCTGCCACAACGTAGTTGTGTGACCTTGAGCAAGTCATCCCTATTGCCTCAGTTTCCCCCAATGGGACTAATGCTTGCTGAAGCCCTTGCAGCTTTAAATGTGATTCTGCAACCTTGACTCCACAACATGCAGAGGCCTTCAGTGAAGAATCTCCTAGTTCTCCCATTCTCAGTATAGTAAGCCTTCTAATGTGTGTGACAACTGTCCAGACAATGGGGTGGTGGAAAGTAAGTGTTAAAAGGATGGGCTCTGGTGTTGGACAGCCTTGCTCTAAGTAACCCTGGGCAAATTTTGTGACCTATGTCTTAGTTCTTTCATCTAATAATAGTACTGACCTCACAGAGAACTTGTGAGGTTTAAATAAACAAATGAGCATAGACAACTTGACGGAATTCTTGGTAAATACTACATGTTAGCTGAAATGTTAATTTCACTATTCTCTAGAGTTTGGAAAAACTATGGACTTAAATTTCTATTATAAGTATAACCAGCAAACCACTCGCCCTAACAACAACAACAAAAAATTAGTCTTTCTTTAGAGACCGGTATAGAAAATTGTTGAACTCCCTTTTCTCCTCCCCCACTCCCCAAGTTCTTAAAAGAGTGTTGCCCTCACTTGGGAGGATGAAGGTGAGAACAGGAACTTTTTTGAGTTCTGCAAGCAAGCCTTTCTGAGGCTGGCCAGTGATCTGCTCCAGCCCTGCCTTTTTGAGTTCACAGATGCCCATCCATGTTCCACAAGTGCCCCAACTACATGTAGTTTTTTGGCTTACCTACTCGCAAAACCTATGGAGCACTTATAGCATCTTCAATGATCTTGAGGCCGTAAGGGATCTTTGTGTTTTTCTTTTCCCCTTCACCATTTCCTCTCCCTTCTTCTTGGCTTTCCCCACCCCCTACCATTTTCCTCCCCAGGGAGTGCCTTCTGGTTCCTCTCTCCATCTTCTCCTCATCCCCAAAGAGTCCTCCAAGGACTCATCTACAATGGTCTCGGCTTAGAGTCTTGCAAAGAAAATTCTGTCTTTCTGCACCTTTCAGGAAAATGATCAGCCCAAAAAGTTTAGGGAAAAAAATCATTATCTTTAATAGATTTTGTTACCAGCCTTGGTAATGCCCTACCAAGAGGTGTGGAGGGGGGTGAGCAGGGAGGCCAACCAAACCAAGATATGATTTCTTTTTGAGCTTTGCCATGGTGAGAGTCTTAAACAGAAAACCTAAAGTGCTATCTAGCTAGGAAAAATAATTTAAAGCATCCCCGAGAACTCCAGGACTGTTTGGAATCCATTTTGAGTAAAGTGGAAATATTTGGATGAGGGAAACGGCTGCTCTCTTTTAATTGGCATCTGGTTGATCAGGGACTGTTATCTACGACCATGAGAGGGTTGTCAGGAAAATCAGCGTATAGAACATTTCACTAACAAATTCCTAATTTCATCTGTGCCAGCCACAAAACTTATTGTGCTCATTTTGGCTCTCGAATGAAAGAGCAACTGGCGAGTACCTCTGGGGTCTTGGAAGAAGATTTAGAGAGGTTTGTTAGTCTATTAGAAGGCAGAGGGAACCGTTCTTCCCTTCAGCTGTAAACTCGAGAGAAGTCTATTAGAAACTCTCCATGTGGAGCTCAAATCCCCTTCCCCTTTGATTCAATCACCCTGACTCATTAGGCTGGTTGAACACCGCTTTAGACTGTGCACTATAAATAATTAAAGCGTACAAACATGTACGGTCACCTGATTCAGTCCCAAGAGGAAGTGGTAATGCAGAGGACATTTGACTTTCTGCCGAGCTTCCTGCTGATGGCTAGGATTTAAAAAAACTGTCTCTAGTCCTAGCCCAGTCCTGCGAGCAACAGTCCTACATCAAACAAGCACCTGACAAACTCTGTTGAGTGAAGCTTGAAATCGCAACCTACTCCTCGAGGTCGACTTTTCCTTCTGATGTGACATTTCAGGACCAGATGTCCAATCTTCAAGCCACTGAGTATGGCCAACGGTATTCTCTAAAAAGGGCCCAGTATTAGTTTCCTATCGTTGCCCTAACATATTACCACCTATTGCAGAAATGCAGTCTCTCACTGTTATGGAGACCAGACCTCCAAAAACAAGGTGTTGGCAGGGCCATGTTCCCTCCAAAGCATGATCCTTCTTTACCTCTTCCAGCTTCTGGGGGGCTCCTGAGATTCCTTGGCTTGAGCCAGCATAACCCTGGTGTCTGCATCTGTCTTCACATGGTATTTTTCCCTGTCCCTGTCTCTTCTGTGTCTGCAGATCATCTCCTCTTTTTAAGGACAGCCATCACTGGATTTAGGGCCTAACCTAATTCACTTGGACCTCAACTTACTTACCTTTGCAAAGACCTGATGACTAAGTAAGGTCATATTCTGAGGTCCTGGGTGGATGTGAATTGTGGGGTGACACCATTCAACCCAATTCAGGCTGCAACTAACTTTCCCCTTCCATTTTTGCTTCCAAAACCTTGTCACTCTCCCATTATGAGGTGAAGTCTAGGTTCCCTCCCTTTGAAATGGGTGGGCCTTTTTGACAGCTGCAACTAACGGAATGGCAGAAGTGGGGTGGTATGGCTTTCGAGGCCGGGTCATGAGAGATATTCGGCCCCACCTACCTCTGTCTCAGAATGAACTGCCACGCTGTGAGGAAGCCCAGGCACACAGAGGAGACCACCCTTCCGCCCCAGCTGAGCTCCCAGTGACTGTCAGCACTCACGTGCCAGGTATGTGAGTGAGCCATCTGGGAAGAGGGTCCTCCAGTCTTCAGGCAGCCACCCCTGCTGACCCTTCATGGAGCACAGACAAACCTTTCCTACCAAACCTTGCCCAAATCGCATATTTGTAAGTAGAATAAAGATTGTTGTTTTAAAACACTAAGTTTGGGGTGTTTTTGTGTGCAGCATTACACATCTGGAATACGGAGCCTTGTCACTCCTCTCCTCTGAGTCTTCCTTTCTACCTCGAACCTGTTAACCTGCACGTTTCTTCCTCCCTTCTGCTCTCACCTAGCTGGGCACTGAATTTTTTCACTCTGGATTACATCTGTGGTGTCTTAACTGGTCTCTGGACTTTGGTCCCCATTTTCTCCATCCTACTAAGAGATGTCAAGTCGCACATTTTGGCCTTGCCACTATCCTACTCAAAATTCATTGATGCCTCTCCATTGCTTGGGGCCTTTCCCTAAATTCCTTACCTGAGAGATAAGACTTCATTAATCTGGTCTCAATTTACCTTTGCTGCCTTATCTCTTATACTTTTTCTGTCTTTCTAGGCTTCCAACAAACCAGACTGTTCTAAACACACCTTGAGCTAACTCTTCTGCCTCGAAAACTTGGTTTACCTTTTCAACATATAAGGTTTTTTGAGTACCTATTCATGCCAGGCAGAGTGCAGGAATATTGGAACACCACCACACTTCCCACTTCATCTAACTGAAATTCTTTTCTTTTCCAAGGCTCAGCTCCAAACCTCACCTCCTCCATGAAGCCTCCCCAGATCCCTGAGCTTAAATGATCTTTGCTTTTCTCTGAATTCTTCCTACATCTTCTTCACCAAAAAAACCAAATGACTTGCAGCTCTCTGACTACACCAATCTTTCCCAAGCCTCTTGGCCCTTGTGCATGCTGCATGGTTCTCCTTCACCCTTTTCTACCTAGCTAACCCTCACTAACCTTCATACCTCAACTCAGATGTCATTTTCTTTTGAGAAATTTTCTGTAATTCTACCTGGTCTGGCTTAGATATCCCAATGTATGATTCACCTAGGCCTGGAATGGATCCTATGTCTATGGCATGGAAGGCATGGACTGGGTCTTTTACTCCTGTATCCCGTGTACCCAGCCCACAGAGAGTGCACCATAAATATTTATTGAATGACTGGATGTTGACTACTTGGGAAACTCACTAGAAAAGTCTCAAAGACCTATCAACGTGGCTGGATATAGGGAAAGGATTTGGAAATGAGGCTTTGCTTAGCCGTTAAATGTTCATAGCTGTATTTCAGGTTCCTTGAGTTGGTTTTTGAGCTCAGCTCCAGGTAGAGGAGCTCTACACACCCCTTCATTGGTGCCCAAGCATATTTTGATAGTGAAGAAACATTTTAACTGGAAGACATTCAATTTAGCATTTTGCTAATTGTTCTTTGTCCTCTGTGTAAAAGTCTTATCTCGTCAACAAAATTATAAAATTTTTAGCATAAGAACTGCATATTCTATTTTTTTTTTTGTTCTCCCACAGCCCCTATTTTATATTGGGAACACATAAGCTCCTCAATATTTATTCAGCAGATTTTTGTGGGGAGATATAACTAGCCCCCCAAATTACTGATGGTTTCCTTTGAAAATCACTGTTCTTATGTATACCAATCTACTAAGTTGCTTCCTTGCTTTGAATGGATAATGAGGCTCCTAGACTCACTGGACTCTTGGAAGAAGAGAATTCTAAAGAGAACTGCATTCTGGGAGGAATCCTCCATCTCACACTGTTTAACTTGTCTTTCCTTTTGGGGATAAGATTGTGAACCCAGAGTTTCCTGGGATGTCATTATACATCCTGGGGTTTAATCATCCAAGACTTGCCCCACCCTGCTAAAGTGAGCCTGGGGACCATGAAGACATTACTGTGGAGAGAGGTAGCTTCTTAAAAAGAATGGATTTCTTTAAAAAAGAATCCAAGTCTCAAGTGATAGTTAGACAACCTCTCTTAGGCTCTGATATTAAATCTGAGACTCTTGAGAACATTTGCTGAGGGAATCCATCATCCTTTTATTTTGTGTTTCCTGGGTCTTACTCAACATTATGACTCTAGGAGAAAAAAATGCCATGACTAGTACTTGAAATGCTGGCACCTATAGTATCTTGAGTTAATGTTACTTGCAGCTTTATCCACGAACAATTCTGCCGTGAAATACTCAGCTGTAAAAGAAACGAGACTACTGAGAAGGATTCCTTTGAGTGTCTCTGGCATGCAGAGAGGCGATGGGGATCTGTGTGTGTACGTGTGGGAAAGTGAAGGGGGATGATAAATAGTGTGCTACCTCTCCTTTAAGAACACGTCCTTTTATTCCTGACACTTAAAAAGACACTGTCAAAAAGATGTTTTACTGATTTGACTTTCTGTGCAGGAGAACGTGCAACAGTTACCTAGTAAGTGGTTTTATAGGGAGTTTCACCCACACGTTATAATAAACTGAGCCCGAAGATAACATATCTTTTGTGCTTTTACAGTGCTTGGATGATAACTGTGAAAAATTATCTAGTGGAGGTTAGCAAACTGTACCTGTGGTCTTTTTCTCATGACCTCTGTATGATAAAGTTTACTATCTTGGAGCATGATGCATTGTCAAATAATAGGTTTGCTTGTCTGGCCAACAAGAAGTAATTGAGGAGTGTTATAGTTTTACAATCCATGTTTCAATGACTCTGCTGCTTTTGAGTTGTTAGACCTGAACAAAATGGGTCAATGTTGAAAGAATAAAGTTTTTTTCTCTCCCTCCCTCCCCCATCTCCTATCTTCTTTATGGTGGTGTTTTGAAAGGGAAGGATGGGATCTAGGCCTTGGCTAGGATAGTTCTCTGCCTTGGCATCCCCAGCTTCCAGTTAGGGTTTGAGGTGGAAGATCTTAGTTTTTCTAGCTTAATGACTGAGAACAAATCTGGATTTTACCTAACAACAAATAACTATTGAGCACCCTCGTATTCCTTCTGTCTTCATATTTCTTTCATCCTTTATTTTGGTTTAAAGAGTCTTTGGACCTCAGATCTATGTCTTGAAGGAACAATCTTCCCCTCACAGTCTTTAGATGTATTGGGAGCAGGGGCACCCGGGTGGCTCAGTCAGTTAAGTATCTGCCTTTGGCTTCGGTCATGATCTCAGGGTCCTGGGATTGAGCCCTGTCTTCTTCCTTTCCCTTTGTCCTTCCACCCTCACTTATGCTCTCACTCTCTCAAATAAATAAATAAATAAAATCTTAGAAAAAAAAAAAAAGACAAAACTTATTGGAAGCAAATCAAAGCTTGGGTGACGTGACTGAGCTGGTGCAGGTGACACATTAAAGGCTTTTGCCACATTCCATCTTCTTTGGAGCTGGGTCTCACCCAGCATTTTACAGAGTGTGTTATATATAAAACTAGTTGCATGAGATGCTCTGTGGTGAAGTGACTTTGGGAAACATAGCACACCTAATCTGAACCCTTATTTTAGTGCCTCACAATGAAAATTAGCTTGAGGGAGTCCAGCTGTAGAGAAGCACCTTCACTCTAGCATTTCCCAAAGATTACTACAGAATCCCACCCACCCTACCCCCAACACTCTGCGGAACTAGTGTGCTGCACAATGTATTTGGGGAGAATTTAAAATAAACTGAAGTTTTGGTGATTTATAAACATAGTTGTCATTCCTTCCAGAAAGAAACCATTGGGAGGCCAATCACCACTTAGCAACCTCCCTTCCCCCACCAACATATACACATATACTTGTTTTAGCAGTGTTGTTGTTGTTGTTTTAAATAGGGCTATGAAGGGGCACCTGGTTAGCTCAGTGGGTTGAACATCTGCCCTTGGCTCAGGTCATGATCCCAGAGTTCTGAGATTGAGCCCCACATCGGGCTCCTTGCTCAGGGGGAGTCTGCTTCTCCCTCTCCCTGCCATTCCGTTGCTTGTGCTCTCTCTCACTCTCTCTGTCGAATAAATAAATAAAATCTTTAAAAAATAAATGAATAAATAAATAAATAGGGCTATGAAGAGGAGAAACTGCAAGTTTCCTCATGTGTTATTTCATTGTTATGGGGACCAAAGAGCTTTTTAAGGTAAGTGACTAGGATTTATATTTGTGTAAGAATGTTTGATGAACTTATTGGTGTTTGCTGATGATCGCGGTTACTAAAGGTGCAAGGAGGTTGTAAAGGACTGGTATCTAAAACATGCAAAGAACTCTTAAAACTCAACAGGAGGAAAACAAACAACTCAACTAAAAATAGAGGCAAAGACCTTAACAGACACCTTACCAACAAGATAATACAGAGAGCAAATAAGCATATGAAAACATGCTCCACGTCATGTCATCAAGGAAGTGCAAATTAAAAGGACAAGGAGATATCTCCACACATCTATCAGAAGGGCCCAAATCTGGAACACCGGTAACACCAATTGCTGGTGGGGATATGGAGCAATGGGAATCCTCATACGCTGCTGGTGGGAGTACAAAACAGCACAGCCACTTTGGAAGACAGTTTGGCATTTCTTACAAACTAAACATACTCTTACCATATGATCTAGCAATCATGTTCCTTGGTATTTACCCAAAGGAGTTGAAAACTTATTTCCACACAAAAACCTGCACATGTATGTTGATAGCAGCTTTATTCATAATTACCCAAACCTAGAATCAACTATGATGCCCTTCAGTAGATGAATGGATAAACAAACCGTGGTTCATCCAGGCAGTGAAACATTTTTCAGCACTAAAATGAAATGAACTATCAAGCCCTGAAAAGACATGGAAGAACCTTAAACGCATGTTACTAAGTGAAAGAAGTCACACTGAAAAGGCTACCTATGTATGATTCTGACCGTGGAACATTATGGAAAAACTATGAAGACAGTAAAAAGATCAGTGTTTACCACGAGTTGGGGTGGGGGGAGGGATGAATAGGAGATGCGCACAGGATTTTAAGGGCAGTGAAAATATGCTGTATGATACCATTATGATACATACATGTCATTATACATCTGTCCATACCCGTAGAATATATGGCACCAAGAACAAACCCTAAAGTAAACTCTGGGTTTGGGTGATAATGATGTGTCAATGTAGGTCCATCAGTTTTAACAAATGTACCATTCTGGAGGGAGGTGTTGACACTGGGGGGAGGCCATACATGTGTGAGGGAGAGGTATGTGGGAAATCTCTATACTTTCCCCTCAATTTTGCTATGAACCCAAAACTGTTCTAAAAAAATAAAGTCTTAGAACAAAAATTGCAAGGAGGGGCCTACTGGGTCTGTGGGAGAATTTACTCTGGAGAACAAGTATTACATATGATTCACCAAATTCAACAACAGGGCTGTGGGGGTCCTTCTCTGGTGGCCTGGCTGCTACCTACACACAACACCCCAGTGGTGGCAGTCTCCCTGCAGAGGGACGGCTGTGTGTATAGTTCAAGTAGCTCTGATTCTGCTTTGGGATACATCTAAGAGATCCTAATGGAGGGAAGGACCGCTGTTAGATAGCCCAGTATACAGTGACAATACCAGGACCCCACGGAGTGTGATTCAGTCAGTATCCAAGAGGTGGACAATGGTGGCTTGGACAGTGGTCTGGAGGATCGTGAAGATGGGCCTCAGAGATACACGGTGGCAGTTGTCTGGCATGTGGGAAACAGACAGGATTGAGTTGGGAGTGTTGTGGGCCTTTCCCCATTCCCCCTAGGGAATTGAGAATTTTGAAAGTGGGCCTTGGGGCTAATAGAAGCTAGCTCTACTAAATATAGTAGAACTGAATTTTATTCACAGGGTAAAGGCCAGGGACAACCTTCCCATTACTTATTCCCAGCCAATCCAGCCCAACTGTTTCAGAAAAACAGACAAGAACCTCAGGGAGTGCAGCCAGGACATCATATAAGAACTCATAAGATTGTTGTATTAGTTATCTATTGCAGTGTAACAAATTATCCCAAATCTTAATGGCTTAAAACAATAATACATATCTCACTCAGTAGGTCACAAACCTGGGAGTGGCTCAGTTGGGTGATTCTTTCTCAGAGACTCTTATGTGATGCAAATCAAGGAGTTGGCTGAGGCTGCAGTCTTCTGATGCCTCGATGGGCAGAAGGATCCACTTCGAAGATGGTTCCCTCAAAATGTCAGTGCCAAACCCTGGCTAGCTATTGGTAGGATGTCTGAGTTCCTCAACATGAGAATCTCTCCATAGATCTGCCTGAATGGTGTCGTGATGGCAGCTGGTTTTCCTCAGAGTGAGTGATCCAAGAAGAAGGCCACAGTGCCTTTTATCCTGCAGCCTTGGAAGTCACACACTTCCCTTTGTAAGAAGTGTGTGTTACTAAGTCCAGACCACACATGAGGAGAGGGGTATTAAGCTCCACCTTTTGAAGAGAGAAGAATTGAAGAAATCGTAGACATATTTTAAAACCACCACAATGGTGGTTCACTTGTATTTAATCTCCTGGAGAGTTTAAAGGGTTAACAAGGATGTCAGGAAGCATGAGAGAGAAGGACTTTATTTGGAGAAAGGTGTGGATAAATTTGCTGGCCTTCCCAGAGGTGAAATCTATTGTGAGTCAGAGAAACTCTTTTTTATTTATTTTGAAATCAAAAGATGGGCTCCAGACATGACTGCTTGTTAAATTGGATGAAATTAAAAATAGCTTAAACGTTTGGGAAGTGGGGGGAGCTGATTAGTTCTCAGGATATATTAAATGTCCTCACATGAGAAGGGAGTCAGCTATTGGGAAGGGCTGCTTTGGAAAACATATGCTGTGTCAAACTCCGCCAGCAGATGCAGAATCTGCTGCTAAAGTTAGCTCCCTGAGAACAGAGCTGGATGGGCTGCCATCACAGATGTCTCTGGAACCAGCACCCGAGACAAATATAATTCTTACCACTGGAAAGCAAGGCCTCACACAAGAGCCTTCTCGCCCTGGTTGGAGGGAGGTGCGAAGGCAGATTTATGACCCCAAATGTTGACTCTTCTGTGATTCTTCAGGATAACAGATGATTTCAAAGCCACGAGGCGTCCTGGTATTTTGCATTTCTAAATTTGAGAATCCCTCATAAGGTGAATTCACGTTACCTTAAGCGGAACCCATGCTATGTAAAAATCCGAGGCCTGATTGGAAAAGTTTTGAAACGTGCATTTTGAGATTCATAGTCTGCAATGTTGGAACCAGACGAGTGTTCCAAATGCCTAAAACAGCAGAGGGGGAGTTAGAAAACCACAATAATGAGAAATGATTTAAATAATTTCATTAGCGCAAGAACCAAATGCTTTCCCCAAACAAGAAGGGGACCCAGTTTCACGGCCGACAAAAGACGGATGATGTCATGTGCTAAGCTTCCAGTACATTACGGAGCGGGATTCCTCCAAAGTGAGTTTACAGAATTTAGTCTCCAGGGATGTCTCACAAAAGAAGGATTCTCTGATAAATAATGCTGGGGAATGATGCAAACACAGTTCCTCTCTTGGAAGGTCATGGGGCACATCAGCCTTCTAACGGCCCTGAGAAGCCCTTAAATGAAGAAATCAGTTTAATTTTGTTTGGTTCCTTAGTTCCCAAACATATATCCATGGATTTTTTTTTTCTCCTCTATATTCAATTAATCTTCCGTTTCTATTTCTACCTTTTTAGAATATGAGCTCCCCATGGGCAGGTCTTTTATTCATGATTATAACCCCACATCCTGGAATAGTTCACAAAGGCACCAAGAAGTAATAGAGTTTAAGCTCTGGGATGTCCCTTCCAAGGCCCAGGACCTACTTTTGTATTTACAATTCTGTGTTCTTTCATTAGAAGGGACCTCCGTGATTGTGCGGCTTCCGGTCCCACAGAACCTAAATCTGCTCCTGCCTGGAACACATGAGGTGCTCAATAAATCCTTATGGAATAAAGGAGTAAGCGTCTTGGTGCTTCAAAATCACAGTTCCTTGGAATACACATTGGGAAATGTCTTTGTAGAGAAAGACTGCGGCAGGAGGGCCCAGTAGTTACTGATCACATTAGATTGAGAAGGTGGGAGACAGGAATAAAATCTCTCTTGGGAAAGAAAATTACTGCAAAATATTGGAGTTGGAAATAAAGTACCATTGATTTACGATGGATGATAAGGGCTTACCGGTGTCTTGTGCTCTTACCAGTTCGGATTTATCTGATACAGCGTTAGAGAATTTCATTATGAGGGCTTAGAGGGCCAACAAAAATCACAATGCAGTATTTAGTCATCTCGCTTAGCCACCGAGGTTCCCAAGAAGCCAAGTCCTGGTGCTCCTAGACAGAGACCCCCCCAGTAGCTCCCCACGCAGGTCACTGCTCTGCCAGCCCACAGCAGGTCCCTCTCCAATGTGGCAAATTGGATTCTGGCAGTTTTGGATGATGACCAGAGTTCCATAAAACCCAGGGACTGTCCTGTTCTGACCCTTCCTCCAGTTTTCCCCCCTTCCAGTTCTGAATGTAAGTTTGGCCCTTAAGGAATGAGGCAGATTTTTAATAGTTCCTCCAGACCTCACATGTCCAGGTGAACATTGTTTTTAAAGACAGTACTTTGGGGAGCAGTGCACAGACTCCAATACAGCTGTTACTAATAAAAATGTTGGGGCCCTCTTTTAGAATTGCCACTGTGTCGGTTTTGAGGCGCATGAGATAAATCCATCCCCTCGGCCATATGTTGTTTTTGACCAAAAATGGTCTTACCCAGCTTATCTTGCAAAATGGCCCTGCATATTCAGCTGGCTTGATTTTAGAATCACTTTAGGATTTTTATTCAAACTCAAATTCACTGTCAAAAGACAAAAATTTGCCAGTACTGAGATCATTCCAAAATATATGCCATGTGGTCTGAAAGCAACTCCCCAAGAGGAGACCAAAACCAGTTTCAGCAAGGACAGTGTGGAGAGCTTCTGGGAGGGCTGGCATCAGGGGCATAGTCTTTGCTGTCATTTGTCAAGTTCTAATAGAGTTTTGAAAGTTCTGATTCTGAATCCTGGCTACTCATCAGAATCACCTGGGGAGTTTTAAAAACCTCTCCCCAAAGGTTCAGATTCAGCTGGTTTGGAGTAGGGCCCAGGGATTGATTTTGTATTTGTGTGTATGTGATTTGAATGTGCAGCCAGGATTAACCTCTATGTTAAAGAATCAACCTTATTAACTTTAGTCACATCTGTTCCTGTTTAATTTTTCTGTCGAGATAAAAATCTGTTGTGACTAGACCAAGAAGCACCACTGAAGGTTAATCGGATGGGGGTAAGTTGGGGGGTGCTGAATTGTCATTAGCAAAACTGGCACTGTGCGCCACAACCACTAGAGGGCAGACTCTAGCGCTTATTGATAAATGTGCAAAGAAAGTAGCTTTCATGAAAAACAAAAACAAAAACAAAACTCCAGGAAACAAAAGGAAAAGTGTTCTGATCTTTTCTGAGGATCTGATCACTTTGTGATCAGATCCTCCCCTTAGATGCCTTATTTTACTAAGTCTCCTAAATGCCATGATTTCTTCAAAGATACCAGTCATGGAACTGCCAGCGCTAGCTATGGAAAAGGGACTGGCAGAGAAATGCTTTTTGAGCTCTGTGGTGTGTCAGGCACCATGTTGAGTGCATTGCACCCATTATCTCATTTAATCCTAGATAACCCTATGAAGCAGCATTATCAGCTCCTTTTTATAGATGAGGAAATTTTTTATGGATGACTGAGGCTAGAGAGGCAAAGTCTCTCACACAGCATTACACAGCCATGAGGTATTTTAAAAAAAAATCTTATTTATTTGAGAGAGAGAGAGCACTCACAAGGAAGCACAAGTGGTGGAGAGGGAGAAGCAGGCTGCCCATCAAGCAGGGAGCCAGATGTGTGGCTCAATCCCAGGACCCTGGGTTCATGACCTGAGCTGAAGGCAGATGCTTAACTGACTGAGCCACCCAGGTGCCCCACAGCCGTGAGGTATTAACAATAGATCAGAGTTTCAAATCCAGGTCTTTCTGGTTCCTAAGGCTTTGCTCTTTCTTTACTCACACAACCTTTTTGGGGACAGATGTTGTTTAGGTATGTGAATTTTCGTTTTTGTTTTTGTCATCACAGATCAGATGGATTAGAGTGAGTGGTGGTGCTATTGTCATTCTTGTCAGAATAGCTGTAAGTGGTGTACACAATTGCAGATGTACCATTTTCTATAGATGAGAAGAGTCAAATTTGTTGTCCAAATACCAGCTGTGAGATTTAGGGGCAGAGCGCTGGGCTGTAAATCTTTGTGGAAATGGTCCACTTATGGCCTATGTGCCCTGAGAGAATAAAAACTCTGAGGGGAGGGCTCTGCTCAACAGGTCACAGATACACAAAAATATTCATCAAATATCCCAGTTGAGGAATAAATGTATACAAACATACATGAAAGTTTTGAGATCTAAATTGCATTTTTGGATCTAAAACAGCCATTGTATAAGTCCTGTCTCCTCCCTGGACTACAGCTTCTTTAACAAGTGAGTTGAAATGATGATTCTAGCTGATATGTAAGATTCTTTCCAACACTTCTAGGACTGAACTTTCATCCCCTCATTGGATAGACAATATGAGGAGGGGCTCTGGGCTTCAGCTCTGGTGTCAGAGATCTCCAGGCAGGGAAGTGGTAGGAGAGACCCTCAGAAGGTGATGTGGAGAAACCCTACCCTACTTGCTGATGGTTAGGAGACCTGAACGTGGAAACAGGAAGTGACAAGAGAGGAACTGGGAAAGCATACTCATAACTTTAAATGAATCTTTGTTGTTTTATCTTTTAAAGTCAAAAGGAGATGGTGGGGCTCTAGAGGTTGAATTATTTATATAAATTAAGTTTAATTACCAAATTTCACCATGATCTGAAGGAGAGTGGATTGGTTTCATTCTTTGCTTTACATATTAAGTCATGGTGAGGGTGGCTCAATTTCTCCTATCCTTGGCTTCCTTGACTGCCATCTAGGGCTGCGCCATCCATGTGGGACTGTCAGTGACAGTAGAGCCTGGAAAGAGGGACAGGGAGGGCATTGCTTACTAAGCTGGCTTAAAAGAGCTATTTCGACAAGTTCTCTAAACATTGCTCAGCCTCCAGAAAGCTGGTTTCAGCAGAGCGTGCAGCACATATGATGCCTTCCTCATGTTCAAAGAGTCTGTGTAAACACACACTGATCACCAATAGATACTTTTGAAAGATTAATTTAGTTCTTATGGACTTTCTGATTTGTCTCCAGACACACCAAAAATAACCTCACTTTTCATCCTGTTAATGAGCATAATCACAAAAGCACATGGAGCATGGCTTTACATCATCAAGGAAGGAACCTTCCAGGGAGATACCCCCAAACCCAAGTAGAATATAATTGAGAATATATATTGGCCATTTTTTCCCACCCATAGAGAAGGAGTTTAATAATTCAAGACGAGCTTTCTGAATTCAGCCCTTGTTTCTGCCACAACCAGCTCAACTTTCATTCATTCAAAATGTAGTAATACTAGGTAAAAGTCATTAGTTTCTGACCATGTGTCAGACATGTTCTAAGCACTTTAGAGCTATTAATTAGTTAATTATCACAACAACTTTATGAAGTGGGTACTATTATTGTCCCTATTTTATGGAAAAGGAAACAGGGAAAAGAGATGTCAAGTAACTTACACAAAGGCACACGGTAAGTGGTAGAGCCACTGGTTTCAGGATTTGTACTCTGAACCACTATAGACCTTCTCGAAAGCACCATATAGACCTTCTAGTAAGCACCATTGTATAATGGACCAGGACTATGCTGGGAAAACAGCCTTCAGAGTGTCAGGCCAAACAGGCTAGAGTTTAGGTCGTGTCCTACGTATGCCAGGAGCTAGGAGACACATGGAGAGTGGAAGGGAAGCCCAGTTGTGCAGACTAGGCATAGGAGATTGGAGATAGTTATGAGAGATCATGGCTCCATGGGTGTGCAGGTCTTTAGAGGCTCTTTCCAGAAATAAGGCATAGACTAGCCCAGCTCCCTGAAGATCGAGGCTGCCCCAACTCTGATGCCAATCACCATCTTATTGGCTCAAACCTTGGGGAAGGGCCTGTGAGGTAAAGGTCTTGGTAAGGCTGGGATGAGGGGATGATTTTCTGCCCATGAGAAATTGGGTTGCCCAGAGTCCCTGGGGCTCCAAGCTTTTTTGACCTTCTGGAGTTCATGTCATTCTTTCAGCGCTGGGATATCATGAGTAGGAGGAAAATTCGCCATCACTTTTTCCCTGTAGCTTTGTGTCAGGGGCAGCAGATTTCATGGATTAGGGTCCCTTCTAGAAGCCATTGATGTGGCTGGACTAGATAGTCTTTCTTTTTTTTTTCTTTAAAGATTTATTTTTACTTATTTGATACAGAGAGAAAGAGAATGAGAGAGAAAGAACAAGTAGGTAGAGTGGCAGGCAGAGGGAGAGGGAGAAGCAGTCTCCCCACTGAGCAGAGAACCCAACGTGGTACTTGATTCCAGGACCTTGGGATCATGACCTGAGCTGAAGGAAGATGCATAACTGACTGAGCCACTCAAGTGCCCTCTTTTTTTTTTTTTTAAACCAAATTAGCATTAGTTTTATTTAAGTTGATAAGTGAAAGAAACATACTTTGTACACAAATATATTAAATATTATATACTAGACACTGTCTACTTTGGTGACAAAATATGTTTTAGTGTAGGTTGAAATATATTTATTCATTATGACTTATAAGTGCACACACATTTTCTGATCTGATATTAGAAATTCTATATATTACATATGAAAATAAACTTTTTGAAAAAATTTCAGTGTAGTTAACATAGTGTTACATTCATTTCAGGTATACAATATAGTGTTTCAGCAGTTCCATGTATTACTCAATGCTCATCAAAATAAGTTTACTCTTAACTCCCTTCATCTATTTCACTGACCCACCCCCTGCCTGTACTAGATATTTAATTCTTTCCTCCAGATCTCCGCCTTTATCTGTGTCCTTAGAAGGCAACCTTGGCAGGTTGATCACCCTAGTTTCATTGTGCTCTGGGTTGGCCAAGAGGAGTCATGGGCAGGCAGACAGAAAGCTGGAGGAGAGAGCTCTGGTTCGGGTAGGGGTTTTATCGCTCTGTGAAGTTAGCTCCAGCCAGGAGGCCCCCTCCTCCAGTTCTCACTGGCACTCAGCAATTTCTCCCTTGGCCCCTTGAGGGGGGATGGAAAATGCCACCCTCTTGGCTGCAATCTGGGGCCTTCACACTCATTAGGGTTCACTTAGCTCTGACTACGCCTCCCTAAAGAGGCCCTTCATTCAATGCTTCAGTCAAAGCCTTCTAAGTGGTTTCTGATTCCTTCCAGGGCCCTGCCTGATATCTGGTCCTTGCCCCTTCTACCACAGCTGTCTCAGCTCCAGGTCTGATCTCTGATCTGCTGAAGCTGCTTGGCCTGCTTCTGGTTCCTGGTGTACTCCTGGGAACACCCATACTTTATCATGGGACTTCTCTCCTCTGGACTGCCACACAATTCCGTCTGTCCCCAGCCATCACCACCTTTGCTGGCTTTCTGCTCTAAAGTTTCTGTACTGGCTCTTGACCCTATTTCTTTATGATAGATCAAATATATCTATGAGGCTCCTGCTATGCCTGGCATTATACTAAATGCATTTATACATGTTATCTCATTTAATTCTTATAATTATCATATCTGGTCAGTGTTATGCTAAGAGATGAAAAAAAAAAAAAAAAAACCCTCGATCTTCTGTTGCCTCTGCCTGACCAGCATAATTCCTCCCTTTTCTGCTAATAGTACTCCCAGTTTCCTTTGGGAAACCACTCCTCCCTCACTCTCAGCCCTTGTGATTCAGGTGATGCCAAACCCACCCAGCTCCCTGGCCAGTTAGAGACACTGTGATGGCTCGGACAAGTGTAGATCTCCTATGTTGGACTAATCAGAGCTAACTCTGGATCTCTGGTTAAGAGAATCAGAAAAAGGACTCTCCTTCTCCAGAGGAGACTATAAGCCCTGCTGGTGAACTTGCTGCTCCTGATGATACAATCCACCTGGGACAGATGCCAGCTCTGGAGGGAAGCAGAGTCAAAGACGGAGACGTAGTCACGTGATTATATGCAGTCACTCTTGAAGCTAATCAGCATCTTAAACTTCTGGGTTGGGGCAAAGCAGTAAATTCCATATGTAATTTAAGCTAATTTGCGTTGAATTTCCATCATTTGCAACCATAAGTAACCTTAGCATCACACAGCTGGTAACTTGATGGAGCTAGGCATTGAACCCAGGTTTGCTAGAGAGACTTGAGTTAGCTCCTTCAAGGACTTAAGGTTACTAATGGTTGTGAAAGCTACACATGTTTAGCTTTCCTCTCCAGTGATTTTCATTAGGGCCTGAAGCAGGTTGCATGAAATGGACCATTTCTTGCCTGGGTGTGATCTTGCTTCCAAGTGGTAGAGTAATGACTATCATGTTCATTTTTAGTGACTTCACTGGGAGCTCTACAGTCTTCCTTAAAGGAACTTCTCTACAGTCTTCCTTAAAGGAACTTGAGTTCTGTGGCTAATTGATTCTTACTATACACTTCCTCTCTTTCCTTAGTAATAGAACCCTTCACATTTAGTTGTTTGTATGGTCATCCAGAATAAAGACTATAGTTCGTGGTATGGCCATGTTACTAAATTCTAACCAATGGGATGCAAGCATAAGAGATATGTGCAACTCCTAGGCACTATCCTTAAAGAGAAAAATATGCATGTCCTCCAGAAGTTGATCCTTTATGTTGGCTATAGGTGATTATTGGACTCAAGCAGCCATCTTGGGCTGTGAGGTAGCAACCATACATTAAGTATGCAACAAGATAGAAGGAGCTTATGTCCTGGATGACCATTAAGTTGCCATGTAAACCAAACTGTCCACATTTATATGGGGAGAAGTAACCTTTTCTTTCATTTATGCCACTGGTTTGGTGGTATGGTGGTGGTGGTGGTTGTCACTACTTGCAACTGAACCAAATCCTAAATAATACAGGTCTTTTCTGTAAATTGGATTCTGGGGAGGACAGGAGACTTTCACAGCTTTGTAGACAGATTGGCTGATGGTTCCTGAAAAGGGTCTGGGGCCTTATGAATGTCAATAACTGACAAGAGGTGAGTTTAGTGATGCTAAAGATTTTTAGGGGCCTGTCCCAGAGGGCCCGGGGCATTTTTATATTTGTACTTTGTATTTTTTTTTTTTAATATTACAAATTTCAGACTCCACAAAACCTGGATCTATTGATAGCACAGACTGTTGTTTTTGTCTTGAATTGTAAAGGGAGGAGTTGAGGGCACTTCAGGTCATTTTAGAGAGGAAGGACTGACTTTCTGCCTAAGACCTCCTCTTCCCTTTCTCTAATGCCCATCCATCCTATAGGTTCTCCCCCAAATCTTGTCTCCTTCAGGAAGCCTTCCCTGCATATCAGAACAAGCTTGTGTCTTTTTCTCCTCCTGCTAAAGGTCCTCAGGATTCACCTCACTTCCTTTTCTGTTTTCAGCTGGGTATTGCAAAAGGAGAACTGACCAGGACACCTGGGCAGCTCAGTTGTTAAGTGTCTGTCTGCCTTTGGCTCAGGTCATGATCCTAGGGTCCTGGGATCGAGTCCTGCATCAGGCTCCTTGCTCAGCAGGGAGACTTCTTCTCCCTCTCCCACTCCCTCTGCTTGTGTTCCCTCTCCCACTGTGTCTCTCTGTATCAAATAAATAATAAAAATCTGAAAAAAAAAAAAAGAAGGACACTGACCTTGGAATCAAAAGACCTGGACTTGAGACTGGGCTCAGCTTCTGCCTAGACCTAAGACTTTAACCAACTAATGGGCTCACTGGGCTTCAGGTTTTTCATCTTTACTGAGAGGTAAGAGCACTTGCTTCCACTAGTCAGCCAGAGGGTTAAATTAGATAAAATATGTGTAATTGCTTGATTGATGATGAAGTGTGATAAAATCAAACATATTATGATTACTAGTGTCATAATACTAATCCCCAAGGGTTGTGCTCTTCTTTTAGCTTTAATGGTATCTGATGAGCCATACAGACACTTGATCACCTGCTATTGTATATTGTTCTCTAATTGTTTTGTGGGTCCAATTTAATTTTCCCAAGTAGGTTGGCAGGTACAAGACACCAAGGACAATACTTTATAACCTCTGGGCACCTAGAGTGGGGCTGGGCATGTGGAAAACAATTTAGGTACAAAAGGGGGTAACGGGGAGTCAAAGTTGCTATTCAACCAAAAGATAATTTGTTGGTAAATGTACTGTTGTCTTGGGTCTGGCTCTTCGCTGTATTATTATCAGAAGCTAATCAGACTTGGGGAGGCAGACTCACATCAAAAAAGCTCACAGGAGATTGATGTATAGCAGTCAGACATCTTCAAAATAGTTAAAGAACTGCTTTTTAATGACTGAAATGCTAGAGCTTCCTGCCTAGCTCCTTCCTGGCATCTGTGCTTGGGAGGCCCGAATTGTCTTGAAAGGGTTGTTTGGTGAGTTTGGAATGATGGTGTAGAAAAGTGGACTGTTTTGGGGGAATATTCAGTCTTGCCCACTGTGTGGCTTCATGAGTCACCTCTGCCCCAGAGTCCACTTCTCCAGGGAACAGGAAGTTCACATCCCCTGGTCTTAGTGACTCTCCCACCTGAACACCAATTTCCCCCTCCAAAGACTTCTCTTTCTACGTTCCAGGCTTTCTCCTAACTATGTACAATATCATTGATTTTTGTGTCTCCTTATTAAATCACAATCGTATTCAATTCTGCTTCCCCAAGTGTCTTAGTCAACTCAGGCTGCTACAACAAAATATCATAGACTGGGTAGCTTAACAGAAATTTATTTCTCATAGCTTGTGAGCCTGGGAGTTCAAAATCAAGGTGCCAATTTGATTCCCGGTGAGAGCCCCTCCCAGGGTGCTGAGAGTCTCCCTGCTGTATCCTCAACATGGTAGAGAGGGAGAGAACTCTGGGGTTTCTTTATCTTCTTCTAAGGTCACTAATCCCTCCAGGAAGGCTCCCCTCTCAGGACCTCATCTAAACCTATTTACCTTCCAAAGACCCCACCTCCTAATACCATCACATTGGGGAGTTAGGGCTTCAATATATGAAATTTGGCAGGGAGTAGGGGTGGCACAAACATTCAGTCGATATCAATTATCAGTTGGGGTTTGAGAGTCCCAAACTTCTCAACCTCTTGGCTTTCTCCCACAAATGATAATCATACCAATATGTGCAACTTAAAAAAATTATTTTAACTCTTGCAGAGAAACCTGATTTTAAGTTTTTGAGGATACCGCATTGCCATCCCTTCTGGAATCAGGGAATCTGGGACTAGTTGTACATGGGATAACTGAATAACGTTCGTGGTGTTGATCACTGACTCCGTCCTGTCTTCCAGACTTATTGGTAGGGACTGACTTGCTGATTTTTTATTGCCACCTGTTTTCAGTCCACCTGAAATGGATCATCTGAAAATTTACCCAGTCCTGAGCCATAATCCAATGCAGTTAAAAGGCACTTTTTCTCCTGCTGAGAAATTAACACCTTCTCTTTTGTCCCAACTTTCTGGGATCATTTCCAATATGTCCTGGCTGGGAGTTAATTAAATCTGTGTTGACACATACTCAATTTCAAGTGGCTTTGCACATACAGGAAACCTGTTGAGATTTTCCCTTTCGAGTCCAAACCCACTGATCTATCTCTTTATCCCAGTTTTCAGGGTAGGTATTCCACTTGCCAGGAAAGGATGGAATTTCAAGTGGGAAATTAATGGGATTCCCCACTCTAAGAAAATCATGGTTCCTATTTTCCTACAATGCTTCCCAAATTTCGAGACATGTCTTGTGTGAAAATTGCTATTTTCTATTAAAACAACTGGATTTATGATTACAGGAAGCCCTTAGAGGCAGGGCAGAGGCAAGTAACAAGCAAGGTTAGAATCCTCAACTCCACAGCAGCTGTTTCAAGAACACAGTACTCAAAACCAGAGTCAGAAGATCTAAATGTAGGTCAAGTAATTTTAAATTCCGATTGGATATTGCAAATGCACAGCCGGGAGCTTTTTTTTCCCCAATCTAGAGTTAGAGATTTGGGTGGCTTACAGGAAAAGTTATTAGCAGCAACATCTAGAGTCTTTGGTTCACCCCAAGAGGCACGTGTTAGTCTCATCTGATGCTATATGCTTATTTTAGTGTCCGGAGCATGGTTGGTGAACATCCAGGGAGAGCATCTTTCCACGCTGAGCTGCGGCCACCGTGCTAAAATTCCTACATATGCTGGTCCTCACATAGCTAGTCTGTCAATGCTGCTGTGTTACTTTGGGGCCGAGGTTGCAAACTAGCAGGTGTGGGCTGTATTTAGATTGCAGGTATGTCTTGTTTGGCCTGTAAGGTATTCATTCGTTTTAGAAAATGAGCTAACTTAAAAAAATTAGAACACTTCCTACAAAAATCATTATTTGTGGGGTTGTTTTTTGTTTTTTGTTTTTTGTTTTTTTAATTTGGGTGTTCTGGTCACCCTGGCATCACTGCTTGGTAACAAAGGGCTGTTGCTGAGTGGGGCTGCCCACCTTGGATGGAATGTGAATCTCTGGTTTGCCAATTCCCATATGGCTTACTTCATTCATTTACATTTTCTGCTATATATAAGAATTCACCACTCTGCCATCAAGCAGTGTCCTACACAAATGGCCCGATACTCTTCAACAGCATAGGATAGATGCTCATGGCCCCTGTTGGATTAGAAGATGCATGTTATTCTCAGTTATTTACATGCAAGTCCAGAAGGACCATGTCAGAACTGTTGGCCTTGAGAAAATGAGTCAAGAATTAAAGGCTAGGTTTTTTGGTGAAGTGATAGAGAAGGAAGATTGAAGACTGGAGTAGGGGTGGGAAAGAAAAGGGGTGCCTCTGAGACCTGGGGAGGGTCATACCAGATGGGAGAAAGGAAACAAACTTTTGCCAAGAGGGCTCTGAAAAAGTTTCTGGTTGTCTGGGATTATGCCAAGGAAGAGGTTATGATCATGAGATATTGAGCACCATTATTTGAAACGGTCTCTTCTCCTCAGGAGACTGTGTATTCCCTCAAGTCCAGAGCCCTAGGCAAAGGCTCTGTGCCATTTATTTTTGTGTATGGTATCCACACTAGGGGCTCAGTAACAGCCTTCCAACGGGACTGAAACGTATGCCTGTGCATGTGTGCACATATCTGAATGTGGGAAGGGGCAGGATGGAGGTGTGGATGAAGGGGGGACATTAACAGAGACAGAGAGGAAAAGTGTCTTGGGAATACATAATACATGCCAAGAAATACAGGGCTTTGTCATCAAGATGACAATGGTTCATTGAGAAATATTTCTCCTCCTTTCCTAAGGACAAGGAGTGGTGACGGTTAGTGGATTATATTCTTGCCCCTAAGGCCCAGGAACGCACAGCGACAGCTCTGAGTAATGAAGACTGGGGTGAGCGGCCTCATTTGGTGAATCACTAGATATTCACCAATCCTCTTTTCACATTCATTTTTTTTAAATCTGTCCCTGTTTCTAACTCCGAATACTCACTCTCAGCATATCACATGAAACAGAGTGGGCGTGAAAGGCAATGTGACAAAGTGGGTAAGAGCAATGGACCTGAAGTTAAACAGACCTGGGTTCAAGTCTGTCCCACACCACCCTGTCCCTGCCTCCCCTTAGCTGCGTGGCCATGCCATGGGCAAGCTGCTTGCTAGCTCTGCTTTGGCTTCTTTGCTGCAAGTGGGGAGAATCACACTATTTACCTCTTAGAGAGGATGTGAAGAGTAAAGAGAGCCTGGGATTTAGTGAGTGCTCAATAAATATTCCCTATGATTATTCTCAAATTGTGGACTTTCCAATCTCTGACTTTTCTCTAAGATGATTTCACACTGTTCTACACCATCAGAAGACAATTGGCCTGGATGTTTCAGATGAAGTGCAGTAGCTGGTTCCCCAATACTGCAATTACTTTCCATGTTTTGGGGTGTGGATGTGCTGTGGTGGCCCGTGGGGATATGACAGAACAGACTTCTATTTGTGTGCCATGACCCTTTTCACCTCGGAATAAGGAGTTGGCTCTGGTCCCTGTCGTGTCACAGCAACTCTCAGATCACTTACCCTTGTTAAAAAGTGCCATCTGCCTCAGTCCTCTTTGCAGAAAGCTTCCCTGACTCCCAATCAGGGTGTCCCAGGGAGCTTCCTGACCACACTGCTCAGGCCTAACCATGCTGGCTGCCCACATCACAGCAGGAGGGGTTGGCTCAAAACCTCACACCAATTTTCCCCTCCTCCTCCTTTAGAAACCTGGGACGTCTCCCAAGTGTTGACAGATACCCACTTTGGATCTGAACTAGAGAAAATTCCTTATAGCCCAACATATGAAATTGAAGACTCTTTCATGCTTTGCCCATCTCCACCCCTCTCCCGCCCCTTCCCCATGGTAGAAAGGGAAGATGAAATGCAGCATTAGCCCAGTTCCTACAGCCCAGCTCCTCGGATGAGCATGTCAGGCTGGATACTGTAGCTAAACATAAATGAATGGTTATTAATGATGGGCATAATGTTTTCTAGCAGTTAGCTGGCTGTGATTCTAGGATTTTTTTTCCACTGTGTTTTGAAGGGTTAGGTTATTTAAACTTACCATCAAATAGAATCAAATCAAAGTGAGCTAATTTTTCTTAAACACTAATCATTTTAAGGCTATTGAACTAAATATAGAGGCAGTTCATTAAATCATTAAAACAGCCTGCAATAATGCTCACAAAGTCATTATGGAGCTATTCCCTAGCCAGAGAGGTAGTGTTGCCTTAAGCACAGTTTAATCAAATTAGATGGTGGGCTATGTCATGGGGTTTCTCCTATTGATATTCATTAAAAATACATGATTTATCACTAATCTCTGTGAGGTAGATCCCACTCTTCCAAATGAATTTTGTAAATGTCAAGGGGAAGAAAACAGAATGGCGTATTGTTATAATAATTTAAGAGTGGTGTGATCACATTTACATTTTATATACTATGCAGTTTAGGAACAGATAATAGCTTTAACAAGGCTAAACTTCTCCTTTTAGTTAAAGTTACAACAGAAAGGCTGAACCCTGAGGATTAGCCATTATATTAACATAGAATGAGCCCCAACAGTTGGAATGATCTCTTAGTAGAATGGTAGCTTGTCCCATTGTTCAGCAAATGCTTTTCTCACCTTCTTGGGTGGAGGGATTTCTACATAGATGTATGCTGTCCTGTTTTCAGATCCTGTCCTGATTCGGCAGCTGGGAGAGGCTGGTTGGGTTTTGCCCCTGGGAGCTCTCCTGCTGTGTTCATACTTCATTTCCTCCAGAGTTCTCTGGCCTCCAGACCTCTCCTCACAACCCTAGCGAAATTTGCCCTGCTCCTTCCTCCTCAGTGGACTGGAAAGGGCTGATAACAGTTTAAAAATGTTACCCCACCCAGAGGTATTTGCATTTTAACTGGGATCAAAGCTGAAACTAAAGGGATTAAGTCGTAATAGTAGAATTTTAAGCATCAACCAGTGGGTGGAAGAGGATTTTCTGCTGCTGAAGGACCCCTCCCTCTGGCCTCGATCAGAGAGGAGAGTGGTCCTTGGTGGGCCAGGTCAGACCAGAGATGGGGGAGGGAAGTTTGGTGATACTACTGCTTTATCCTTTTCTAAGTTGTATCTTTTTTTTTTTTAAACTGGGAAATGAGCTTTCTCTGTTTCAAGAACTTCCTTCCGAAACAGATATCTTTCTAGAGGGTACACTTTGAAATATTGATATTCTGACTTGTCCTCTAAACATTTTTCCTCCCCAAAATGAGGACTAACATTTGAAACTCAAAATCACAGTTAGGTTTAAAACTCTCAGTCTTGCCTTGAAAATACCCCGGAAGGAAGGAAGACACTTATAGAAGGAGCAGCAGTACCTTTTCGATATAAAAATGTGCCGGTTCTTAGCAAGACACATGAGATGTCTCCCTACAGTTAAGACAATTATCAAAAGCTTTTCAGAATATGACTAACAGCCAGAATGGTCAGAATCAGCAGACAGAGGCACTCGACTCCTGGACGATAGGAAGCTTTTAGCATGTTGGCCATTTAACCTAATCTAAAAGAGAAACCCAGCTTAAATGAAATCCTACTTATTTTATTCTGCTATGTTGCAGAATAATGGAATGCCCACCCCTTTTCTGCACAGGAGATCTCTAACTTGACTCTTGGCTCAGTGGGATGCTCTCAGAACCATTTCCAATGCCAAACTCAAGATACAAAAGGGTCTGGCCATTAGCCCTGGAATCTCCTGCCCGTGGAGTAATGGAGATGTGAACAGGACAGTACTGAATTATCGGCAGGAACTGACTTAACGTCTCAAAATAATAAACGAGGGTCCTAGCAAAGTGTCTTGTTAAGTAGCTAAATGTCTAATTCACCTGGGATATTGTTTCAAAATTCATTTCATCTTTGGTAATTTGATGAAATGAAGCTCTGTACTGGTGCTTTCTCTCATGCAAGGCTGCACGCACCTAAGGGCAGGGCACATTTATTTTGATGATTAATACCTGCAGGTTTCGTGGTTTAATGGGAAAATGCTAGATATATTTGAAATGATACTGCCTTCTCCCCCCTCTTCATTCATCAGGTAAACACCTTGATTACTTGCCTTCCAAGTTTGAGCTCAGTAGAACTTATATTATCCACTGACACTCTGGAAACATTATTCTTGCATATTTGTGGTTGGAGAAGCCTGGGAGTCACACGGTGACTGATTTCAGGTGGGCAGTGTTGGGTGTGCATTGTTTAACTCACAGCTCTTTTCAAAGATGGATAACAGGAGGCTGGGAGAATAAATGGAATGTGATAGAGTATTTTTCCTTCTGCTCTCACCCCTGAAATCTCACCCAGAACCACAGGGGTAGCTTCTTTGCCAGTCCCTTAAAGGCTTTTGCCCTGATTTTCATAGGTTTATTTGAACTCTGTTAGAAGTGAGAGGACTCAAATTAGAGGTCATGGAATGAAGGAGGTTGAACAAGAGAGAGTGAGCAACTTATCCAGGGTTTAGCCCAGGTAGTCCTGCATCTGGAGACTGCCCTCAGGCCTAGGTAAACCACCATGAAGGGTGACCCTTGAAACTCTCCTGCTTTTGTCCTCCTTAAACTCCATTTTAAACAACCTGCAGGAGGGAGCTGAGTCACATGCATTTTAAATATTATGTATCCAAACAAAGAACATCTCCTTTTAAAGCCTTCTTCTACTCTTACCCTTAGTAAGTTGAAATATTTAAACAGAAAGCTAACCTATTAATAAAAATTGTTGTTTACATCCATGCTCATGTTCAAAATTGAAAAATATTTTCATGTTATTGTCCCATGTAATCCTCAAAATTAAGGCAACAGCCCCATTTTAGAGAAAAGAAAGCTGAGACTGAGACTGTTCCTGTGTCCACTCTTCTCCTGCCCTTGGGTGATGGAAGGCAGCCTTGCCCATTTTTCTTACATTTGAAGAGCTTCATTTGGCAAGTATTCACAGAGCACGCATTCCACTCCTGGGACATACCAAGGCGGACACAGCTTTCAAGCCTGCCCTGTAGACTCCTTGTCAAGCCTTTCCCAGTTGTGATGTGGAAATTATGACCTTGCTTTAAAATCTCCCTGTAAGAAATCCTAAACCCTCTCCAGGCTAGGCTGCTGCATTTTGGTATCTTCAAATGGGTTTCATGCAACATTCAAAAGTTAAGTTCTCCCAATTTTAGTTGATGCCACAGTCATTTGAAAACCCAAAGACAGTAGAATGAGTCTCCTTGGCAAAGTGCTTGGGGTATACACAGATGTAAGGGTGTTTGTGTGTATATGGCTTCTAATACTTACCCCTTTCCACGGTTGTATTTGGTGCACTCACGGAGCAGTTATGGTCAATTATGTCATTGTTTAAAAAAAAAAAAAGTCTATCTCTGTTGATACAACATAGACTTTTCAATATGGAATAGTGTCATTAACCTTCACCTTATCATCAGGCAGCCCCTCCCCACAACGTCCCTGAGTGCAAGCTCGTTGGGATGTAATTAACTTCAGACCCATATCTACCTCTTTTTCACACATTGAAGCTTTGTCCAAGACCTAGACCCCACACTCACCATGGGCCTTCAAGCTGCAGTTTCCTGTAGAGTTTGGTGTGTGCCAAGGTCCTGCAGGGAGAAGAGACACACACGTGCTATTAGCAAGAGCATCTAGCACAGGGCTATGTACAGGTGGCAGCTTAATAAGTACTCTTGGGTGACAGAATTGAGTTGTCAGGCCCTCTGTTCTCCTGGCTATTAATCCTTTTCTGTCATGGTTTAAAAGACAGGATGAGACAGCCAGAAAAATAAGAAACCAAAAGCCCTTAAATCCTAGCCTTCAAATGACTGGAATAGAATAAGAGTATTTCAAAAAGATGAGTGAGGTTTGAGTCATTTGCATAGAATGAATGACCACTGGACTCCCAAAGCCTGGGCATGGTCTCAGAAGGCAAGTTTTTAAACTGAAAGACAGGGATTTCCTTTCTAAAATTTACCTCTTCCCCTTTTTTCTTACATGTAATAACTAGCTTTCATGGTCAAACGCATATACCCCCCTCCAGGATAGGAGGGATTTGTCTGTCTTTTCAGTGCTAATTCTTAGTGCTAACCAGTGCCTAGCACATAGCAGGTGTTCAGTACATGTTTTGTTGAATGAATGAATGAATGAATGAATGAATGAATACCATAAGCCCTGGCAAAAAAAAAGAAGGGAGTAAAGATAGTATTTGTTACTTACCTACCTCTGCAATCCTACACTCACTAATGCTAGGCAGTAGTCCTAATTATAGACTACTCTATGCAATAGCAGGCAACAAAGCTGGATTTGTATGATGCATGTTTAATGAAATCTTGACTGTTGGGTGGCCATATTAACCACCATTCACACTTCCTCATCTGCTTTAATTAAGCCTTGAAATTTCTTCTGAGCAAATACTACAACACTAAACAAATACACTCTGGGGAGTAGCACATGGATTCTGTTTAGCATTTGACCTATAATACAAATAGTTACCAATGGACACGAAGTGGTATATGTTACTAGAATGTTGAGGGATAGAGAAAGACAGGTTGGTGTGTAGCCTTAGAGCCAGACTTGATTAGGCAGGCAAGAAATACTTAGCCAGGTGAGTGCCAGCTTCCTGGAATAAGGCATAAATCCAAGCTTTCTACATATGTCTACCAAAAATAAGAGCTGTTCTTGCTCAAGGTGGGCTCTCTCTATAACCTCCTGAGCTATTTTGACTTCCAGATCAGAATCAGTGTATCACAGATGGAATGCTGGCCAAACACAACACATTTGTTCTATGGGGAGGGGTATGGGAGAGTCCCCAGGGTCAACGGCTTTTCAACATCCAGTCTAACAGATATTTTGTGTTCCTCCTGAGTCCTTCCAGAACACAGCCTCTGATATTCCTGTTTTCCTTTAGATGGTGGCAAAAGATGCACTGAAGAGTAGTATAATGCTGAATACTCAAGGGAAAGGGCAGTTGTTTAAGGAAGATGGAAGCAGGAATTGAATTTAGCTTAAAGACCAGAGGGAGGAGAACCCAACCCAGAGGGTTCCACTTCTGTGAAATTAAACGCAGAGAAAATACAGTCGACCCAAAATAGACAAGGCCAACTTGGAGCTGTCTTCAACAACAATGTGTATGAATGGCATTCTGAATTGCAACCTCTCCCCTATTTTTTTGAATTGCATCCTTTCTTATCACCAACATCCCCCTGTAGGTTAGAGTCTACCACTGGGTTTGAGGCTGGGTGAGATCTACCTACAAAGACAGTGTCACTTTTGTCTTCCACCTAATGAGACATCAATGTCAGGGGAGGTGAAGATGAATTCTTTTACATAAAGGCACACAACCAAAGACAATCATGGCACCCCTAAGAGGGCATCAAATTGTGGCTGCTTTAAGTCTCCCTTCTCAAAAGGGAAGCCATGGTATAACGATGGAACTGAACTTGAACCTTTCTAGAAAGCCTCTAAGGTTTATCTCTTTTCCCTTTGACTATGAATGCAAGAGAACAGAAAGCTGCCATCCTCCGTGGTCAGATCTCTCTGAAAGATGGACAATTTCTTGATCATCACAAGTGATGAGCAGGTGAGTCTGTGAATTTATGTGTCAGTTTGGAGAGAAGTTTTATACTAGATGTGGTTCTTGCCATTCAGGAAATGATGATATTTACATCAATTGAAAATCTGAACTATGTATTTTTACTCAGTGAAAGCTCATGGCCTGATGAGAACAAATTTCTTTATATCCTTAATTCAAATGGTTGGGAACAATTTATCAATGTGATGGAACTCCTTTATGGCATGTGAAAAAGATCACTTTTAGGAGCAAACAGATACAGTTTTTGTAATCATTAAACATCTTAGTTCATAAATCTTTTTTCCTCCTGACCCTCAAAGCTGAATGAAAATAAATGCAGTAAGGTCCATGATTCTTGGAACTTCGACACTAAAAACAAATGCATACACTATAGCCTTTCCATGTTAAATATCTTCTTGGTTTTTAAATATGTTTCCTTGAAAATGGGAGCAAAATGTGTCATCCATCGACATAGACTCTTGTTTGCTTTACAAGATTTCTCATTGAGAGTAATTAAAATATACTAACTTAGGAAAGTCAGCACATAAGAACTATTTTTATTAATGTGTCTAAAATACAGGTTTTTCCTTTCTATAGAGGAAGTCATTAGAACAACAAGGATAGTATAATCCCACTCTTGTAAAGTGAAATAATTACATGTGTGTTTAAAATAATTACGTGTGTGTTTAAATGATCTACACCAAAAAAAGGTACTGAGAGTGGTTGCCTAGGTGCATGGGATCGTGAACGTTTTCAGATTTCTTCTTCTTTTCTTGTTTTCTCTTTTATAATGAATGTGGATTGTTTGCAATAAAAATTAATCAGGATTTTTTTAAAAAAATACTTAAAATAATACTCATGAACAATATTCACAATACACATAAAAATTGAAAAACAATACATCATTGATTTGATATGTGTGACTTTTCTCCCCTTACCTCCTGAAGTTCTCTGAGTATAGCCAGCCCTTCCTTCTGCCTCCTTTTCCTGTGTCAGCAGACTCTGATGCTTAAATCTTTTCCAGTAGGTGAGGCAGTTCTCTAGAAATGGGAACCAGGAGCTGGCCTGGGACATGGGACAGCAGTTTACTTTGTGTTTTCCTTTTGGTGGTATTGGTACAAAAAGATAAGCTAAATCCAGTCTCTCTTTCTAAGCTTCACTTGACACCAGTTTTGTTTTGGTTTGGTGTGGTTTTTTTGGTCTGTCTTTCTTCTCTCTCTTCATTTCCTCCTCCCGTTCTTTATTTTCTCCTACTAAATTTGAAGCTTCTTTAGGGTAGGGGCATCCTCTTAGCCTGCTGTCATGATGCTTCATACAAGGTAGATACTCAATAAGTGTTTGTTGAATGAAGGCCCAGAGATATTAAGTGATTTGGCTAAGGTCACACAGCTGGTTAACAGCAAGGTCAGGACTGGAATTGAGGCAAAATCAGGAAGTCCACTGGCTACAGAAAGCACACTGTGCCAAAATAAAAAGAATGTTGGTATCGTAGGCAGTACGTCTATGTTAGTAAACTGACAGGGACGTGGGTGAGATATAACATATGTCATCAGGCTAAAGACAGAGATAAAGGGAGTAAAGGCAGGAATCAAATTGATATACTTTGGTGCATGTTTGCCAAAACTCTGGTTATTATTACAATTGTGCCTTCATGGAATAACTATATTTAACTATTGTTTTCAAACTTCTCATAGACAAGAAGGTATATAACTTTGTAAAAATTGCAGGCAGAACCACCATTATATTTTTGCAGAGACCATTCATGATAAATTTATTCAGCAAAGGGAAAAAATAAATCCATCTACATTGAAATCACAATGAACATGTCTCCATTAAAGGCCCCCAAGAGACAGAACGCCAAGTGCAAAAGCAACAAGAGTGTAGATGAGAGATTTCTCCCCATTGAACTATCTACCCCAGGAGGCAGCCAGTGCAACCTTCAGACTCAGGAGGTGAGGATAAAATCATTTTGTTGAGTAAAAATATTCTGAGTAACTGCCTTCTTTGAAAATGGAAGAATTTCATTTTTCCATCTGACAAATGGAGAAGAACCTGTTTGCAGTGAAGACACTGGAGTTAATCGTCCCAGGATAATGGCTACCTTTGACCAAAGACACAGCCCCAGGAGTTGTGGCTTCATTCCCTTCAAGTGTTGATCAAGTCTCAATCTTCGGGATGGTTGTGACATATTCTATTTCTGAAACTCCCTTTGAGAAAAGCATCCTATAATTTTTCTCTACTTCTCGTAGTTGCTGCTGATGGTGATTTGTATCTCCACTAGAACCATGCTGGGTGGAATTGACCCTTCGCAAGCATCCCTTCATGACACGATGAATAAGAAAATAGAGGGGTGGAAAGAGGAGAAAGCAAGCAAGCAAAAGGGGAGATGAGAGAGAGCCCTGGGATGACAGAGCTAAGAAGAATCAGGATCTCTCAACAATCTGACCCTCACATGCCTCTGCACCCATATCCAACTTGTTTTATTAAAGACATGTTGTTTTAAAAAGCCTCTAAGTACCTCCAGAGCTGGGTTTAGGGTCATGAAATCACCCCAGGCATGCCAGTCATTTGACTTCCCTTTAAAATAAAATTTTTTAAAAATTGCTTACCTTGAATTTAATAGGATGTGGAAGACACTGATTTTCCAGAAATAAAAACTGTAGTCACAGGCCAATTTTCTTACTAATTCACTTCTACTGGCTGAAGCAGGAGCACTGCTCTGAAAGAAATCCAATATAATGTTTTCTAACCTTTCTGTTCTTATCCTCTTTTCTGTTTTTGTTTTTAGTGATTTTCTGAACTTGACCACTCTCTGGAGAAGTCTTAAAGTATTTAAAATTTAGATAAAATATATCACTTGTTCCTGATCATAGCACTGTGCTATTGTGTGCTATTATGTAATTTTAGAATTTCCCTGAATGTGACCATCAGCTGACTGACCTTGGGGGGTATCTCTGTCAGTGTGCAACTTATATGGATGCAGCGCAAAGATACTCAAGAGAACAACATTGGTGAGAAATGTCGTTCCAAATATTTTTGTTCAAAATCTTTTATTTTGAAATAATGACAGATGCACAAGAATTTGTAAAAACACCAAATATCCTATGTACCCTTCCCCCACCTTCCCCCAAAGGGGATATCTTGTGCAGCTTTGGTATAATATCAAAACCAGAAAATGAACATTGGTATATTTCTGTTAACTAGACTACAGACCTTATTCAATTTTCACCATTTTAAAAACCTACACTCATTTGAGTGTGTGTGTGTGTGTGTATAGTTCTATGCAATTTTATTCCACTTGTAGATTTGTGTAACCACCTCTATAATCAAGATCTGGAACTGTCCCATTCATCCTTTCCAGACAACTCCCACATGCTACCGGGATTTCTTCTAAAATTTCCTTTCCAGACAATTGTCTATTGATGCAGGGATTGGTTTGCTAGGGTGGCCTTGACAAAGTGTTACACACTGGGCAGCTTAAACAACAGAAATGTATTGTCTCACAGTTGTGGAAACTGAAGTAAAGGTCAAGGTGTCAGCAGTGTTGGTTCCTCTTGAGGCTTTGAGGGTGAATCTGTTCCATGTTTCTCTCCTGGCTTCCTAGCTACTGGTAGTTTGCCAGCAATCTTTGGCCTTCCTTGGCTTGTGGAAGCATTTTCTCAATCTCTGGTTTCACCTTCATGTGGTGTTCTTCCTTTGGGCATATCTGTATTCAAATTTCCCTTTTTTATGAGAACACCAGCCATAATGGATATTGCTCACCCTAGAGACTTTAACTTGATCATTTCTTTAAAGACCCTATCTCCAAATAAATTAGGACTTCATATAAATTTGGGGAGGATATAATTAACCCTATAATAGGGACTAATTTATATTTCTGCAAGCTACATTGAGTCCTGGGTGAAATCTGAGTTAACCAACATCATATTTCCAGATTATTCTGTGATGTTGAAATGGCATACACAGATTGGTATTCTAAGCTGCTGTCTGGAAGGCCTGATTCAAGTATTCCAATGAAGGAATTCTCGGGATCTAAGAAAATTCCAACACTTGAATAAATAAAAACAATACAGAGAAAATGATATGTTTATTTGGGAACTCGATAGTAAATGGAAATTTTCCATACTAGATTGTTGGTTCTCACCAAGCATGAGGTAACTTGAGTCATTTCTATGTTGCATGTTTCTGAGACACCTTTTTAAAAAAAGAAGGCACTTTTTTTTTAAAGCTTACTTATTATTATTATTATTATTTTAGTAATCTCTACACCCAACATGGGGCTCAAACTCACGACCCTGAAATCAAGAGTCACGTGTTCTTCTGACTGAGTCAGCCAGGTGCCCCCCCAAAAGGCACTTGCAACAACAACCAAACAACAACAAAAAGAAAACAATCTAATTAAAAAATAGGACTTAAGTAGACATTTCTCCAAAGAAGATTTACAAATGCCCAATAAGCACATGAAAAGATGTTCAACATCATTAGAGGAATGCAAATCAAAACCACAGAGAGATCCTATTTCACACCTTCTAGGGCAGCTATAATTTTTTTTTAAAAAAGGAAAACAACAAGTGTTGGTGAGGATGTAGAGAAATTGAAACCTTGTGCACTGCTGTTGAGAATGTAAAATGGTGCAGCCGCTATGGAAAGCAATTTGGCAGATCCTCAAAAAGTTAAACATAGAACTACATATAACCCAGAAATTCCACTCCTAGATGTATATTCAAAAGGACTGAAAGCAGGGACTCAGAGAGATACTTACACACCAATGTTAATAGCAACATTATTTACAAGAGCCAGAAGATGGCGAATGTCAACAGATAAATAGATATACAAAATGTGGTATATTACACGTGATGGAATACTCTTCAGTCAGATAAAGGAATGAAATTTTGACACATGCTACAGCATAGATGGACCTCGAAAACATTATGCTTAGTGAAATACACCAGACACAGAAGAACAAATTGTGTACGATTCTACTTATATGAGGTAATGAGAACAAGCAAGTTCATAGAGACAGAAAGTACCATAAAAAGTTACACAGGGTGGAAGTTGGGGGAAGGGGAATTATTGTTCAATGTATCCAGAGTTTATGCTGGGGATGATGAAAAGGGTTTGGGTGTAGACAATGGTGATGGGTACATGGTATTTTGAATATATTTAATGGCACTGAATTGTACACTTGCAAATGGTTAAAATGATAAATTTTATATTACATATATGTTTTACCACAATAAAAAAAATGTAGCAAATGCATTAAAAAGATCTGTTTTGGGGAAAACAGAGCTCATAGGCTCATCTGTTTCTGCCGGATTGGTTAAAGGGACTCCTTGAAGTCCTACTCAGACATGGCTTCTCTTCACTTCATTAATTTATTGTAACTCAATATACTAAATGCTTATTCAGCACTTACTCCATATAAGGCACTGTCTCTGTTCCTACTTAGTTCACATAAAGGATGGGAATTGGTGGAATAAGAGAAATATTAGCAAAGAACCATGGAAAAAAAGGTTAACTCCAGTCCTGGGATAGAGCCAGTTCAGGGAATCATCAAAGTTTTGAAAAGAAATTGATCTTGAATGGTGGATAAGATTTTACCGTGTAGAGGTGAGTGGAGAGAGCATTTTGGTCTAGAGAGAGTGAATACCATGCAGAAACCTAGGAACAGCAAATAGTCAATGTGACTCTGGATTAGGGTGTGCTGAGGGAGAGTGAGGAGTCAAGCCTGTCAAGTATGGTTGGTGGACTATCATAGAAAACCTGGTCAATGGGTTGAGGACATCATACAGCCTTTGGTAGCCAGTTGTGAAGAGATGAAATGATTGGAATTGTGCTTCTGTGAGACTCTTCAGCGGAGTTTGCTGGGTTTAATGTGGTAGTTCAGACAAGGGCCTCAAATAGGGTGATGGCAGCAAACATGGAACAGCCTGGAGCAAGATGATGGTTGTTCCTCAGAGGAACATGACTTTGGGTGGAGGGTGGAGAAAAGAAAGTAAGAAAGTCTCAAGAAGAAGGCATTTGAGGAGAGAAATCAGAGAGTCTGATTCCCCAGCAAATGGATTGTGAGGGCTTCCCATATTGGAAACACTACAAATGCATACTTTTAACCTTATCAAGGCCTTTGCCCATCCGTTCTCTCTCTCATTCTCTGAGGAGCTATTTCAGCCCTTCTCCACCTTCCTCAGATTTCCTCCTGTTCCACCATTTTCCTCCTCATTCCCAGCCTCCAACTTTGCCAAGAATCCTTGAAATCATCAAATCAGAATTCCTTCAGCTTCTTGTCATCCTGGCGACAAACTGGCCTGCATCTGACTCTGCTCTCTCCCTTTCCCTCCTGCCCCATGCACCTGAACCCCCTTGGAACCTGAAATGATCAATTATTCCCGCTGTCATATGAACATTGATCACTTCTCTTCTTACTTGACTACACTTGGGTTTTTCTTTTTAACAGATTGATTGAGATATTATTTATATACCATACAATATATTCATTTAAAATGTCCAATTAGTATATTCACAGAATTGTGTAACTATCTCTACAATTCATTTTTTTCAGTTATTGCTTATGTATCTTTTTTATTGTGAAATACACAAAACAAAGTTTACCATCTTAGTCATTTTTTAAAATTTATTTATTTATTTATTTAAAGCCATCTCTATGCCCAATGTGGGGCTTGAACTCACAACCCCAAGATCAAGAGTGCGATGCTCCACCAGCTGAACCAGCCAGGATCCCCATCATTGTAGCCATTTTTAAATGTATGCTTCAGCATGTCACATTGTTGTGCGTCACCATCTTCTCCAGAACTCTTTTCATTTTGTAAAACTGAAATTCTGGGGGCGCCTGGGTGGCTCAGTGGGTTAAGCCTCTGCCTTCAGCTCGGGTCATGATCTCAGGGTCCTGGGGTCGAGCCCCGCATCAGGCTCTCTGCTGAATGGGGAGTCTGCTTCCCTCTCTCTCTCTGCCTGCCTCTCTGCCTACTTGTGATCTCTTTCTCTCTGTCAAATAAATAAATAAAATCTTTAAAAAAAAAACAAAACAAAACAAAACTGAAACTCTGTATCCACTCAACAATAACTCTCCCCCTCCTTTTTCTCCCTAGTCCCTGGCAACTACAGTTCTATTTTCTGTCTTTATGAATTTGGCTACTCTAGCTATGTCATGTAAGTGGAATCATACAGTTTTTGTCCTTTTGGGATTAGCTTATTTTACTTAACATAATGTCCTTAAACATCCATGTTTAGCATGTGTCAGGGTTTCTCCTTCCTTTTTAAGGTTGAATAATATTCCATTATATTTTGTTCTTCCATCTATCCTTTGATGGGATTTTGGCTATTCTGACTAATGCTGCTGTGAACATTGGTGTGCAAGTAAATTCCCCATTGCCTATTCTTGATTTTGTTTTTTTTTAAGACTTTATTTATTTAGAGAGAATGAGCAGGGGGAAGGACAGAGGGAAAGAGAGAGTCTCAAGCAGTCTCTGCACTGAGCATGGAGCCTGGTAAGGGGCTCAATCTCATGACCCTGAGATCATTACTTGAACTGAAATCAAGAGTCAGATGCTTAACTGACTGAGCCACCCAGGCGCCCCTTTATTCTTGGGTTTTTGACACTAATGTTTTTCCTTCCTTGAAGAACTCTCTTGCATTGGCTTCTAGAAAATTACCCTTTTCTGGTTTCTCTCTACTTCTCTAATTGCACTTTTGCTCCATTTCCTCTATTATCAGTTAAACTTTGACATTTATCTGAATTCCATTCTTGACCCTTTTTTCCTCTCATTCTATACTCTCTCTGGGTGGTCTTACTTATTTTCATGATTCCTATGGTGATTTTCAAATCTCTATTTCCAGTCCTAACTGCTTAAGACCACATCTAATTTGTTTACACTTCCTTGTTGGCTCTCACTCTTTTATTCTAAATCCACCAGCTTCTCTCCCTCTCCATTGCACTCTCTGGCTCTCAACAAGCACCATCCATCATCTCTTGCCTAGAGTACCTCACTGTCTCCTACCTTCTCCCTACTTCCAGTCTTTGCCTTTTTCAAATATACATAGTTCCCAGAGAGATTTTCTACAGTGTGAAATCTGATCATCTTGTTCCACACTAAACAACTGCTTCTCCAGTCACTTCAGTAAGTTTTTTCTTACCTTAAGGTCACTACCTAGGCTGTTCCTTCTGTTTGAATGCTCTTCTAAACACCTCCCCAACACCTGACTGACTTCACCACCTATGTCGGCTTATACCTCACTTTCTCTGGAAGGCTTTGTTCTACCCCCTACCAAGGCAGGGTGGCTCTGCTCACACCCTAGTCATCCACTTACTCTTCTGCATCTCCTATCGCAATTCAAGCTCCCTGTGTGCTTGAATGGCACACAGTAGGCCCTCAATATATATTTGCTGCATGAGTTTTTGACAACTGTTTTCTAGCACAGAGTTGGAACTATTGCTCTGGAACTTGATGGAGAAGAGTAGTTTGAGGATCTAAATGGGAACCTGAGAACTAACTGCATGCAGAAAACAGCAGAAGCACTGAATTATAGTCAATGTTTATTGAATATGAATATATATATATCTTACTAAAAATAAGTATGTCAATATACTATTAGTACGTATTACTAGCATATGAAGTATATGCTACAAATAGGTATGTATATATAAAATAAGTATATATGTTGTTATTAAGAATCTGAACATATACTCTACTACATAAACTTTGCTGCAATCAGATTTTTAAGGCAAATGCAAAGAATTTTCAAGATTCTCTGTTTTCAAAATTTCTATATTCGTGTTTTAAGCCCAGAGTCATTAGTAACTATTTGGGCAGCTCCACATAGTCCATGTTCAGAATAGACTTGTTCAGTGTTAAGATTTAAGGCATCCATTCCAGTGAACTGCATGCTCACAAAATCACCTTTGCCTGTTGTCCTGGGGTGCCTGGTGGCTCAGTCAGTTAAATGTCTGCTCTTGATCTCAGCTTGGGTCTTGATCTCAGAGTTGTGTGTTCAAGCCCTGCACTGGGCTCCACACTGGACATGGAGCCTACTTTAAAAAAAAAAAAAAATCTTAAATGCCTAGGCCCCAAAAGTATGATGATGCTATTCCTAAGCCGTCACTGGGTGTACTTCGTCTCCATGACACATGTAGGCCTCCCAGCAGCCCAAAGAGATAGATATCATTATGCCCATTTCACAGATGCAGCTGCTGAGAGTTAGACAGGTTATGCAGTTTGCCCAAGGTCACTCAGCTTAGAAATAGGGAAGCCAGAATTCAAGCTTCAGGCTGGTCAGACTCAATGCCCAGACTCACCAGCCCTGTACTGAGGAGCTTCCTTTGCCCTGAAGCAAAGCCAGGCTGCCTGGGGTCTGATGGCAACATGGATAAAACAGTACGATGGCAAGCACATGGCAAATGTACAGTGTTCCTCATTCATGAGGAGCTTCTAATTCCATCACTGCTTTTTGTCTTTACAAGAACCCCAGGAGTGCGAGGACAGGGCCATTATCCCCATTTTAGAGATGAAGGAACTGAGACACAGGCAGGTTAAGCGACTCGTCCACTGTCTCACAGCGAGGCAGCATACAGCTGATATTAGAACCCAGGTCTCCTGGCTTTTAGTTAAAAAGCTTTTTTCCATTACAGCACAACCTTGTGGCCTTCAGCTTTCAGACTCCGATTGAACAGCAGCATATGAATTAACTGAGGTTACTGTATTATCCCCTAAAATGACGGCTTCCCATTTAAAAAAAAAAAAAAGAACAGTAAAAATTCACCAATGGAACATGTGCAAAATACATTTTTACAAGGTCATTCTTACCCAGAGCTGTTTTTAAAAAATATTATTTTCCATTTGGGCTTTTGGTCTATGATCCCATGGTATGTGCAGTTAAATTGTAAATTAAAATTTTAAACAATGTTTCAGATGGTGGGTTTAGAAGATGTACGCTAAAAGGTGTTGAGAAATCGGTTCACCTGCACAGTGAGGGAATTTAGAGATGTTGATTTGGAAAGAACCCAAGGAGTTCTAGCCGCAGGTGGGTTTGGTGATCCTGCACGCCAGTGCGATAGACACTATGTGTTAGTGACATGTATGTCACAGGACAGGCCTGCATGACAGGCCACAATGGGGATGGCAATAGTGACATGGTTACCAAATACTGTATATAATGTGCACCCTTAGCACACTTGTTGGGATTGGTGTTGGTTTAATGAAAAACATTTTTGTTTGTGGAAAGTATGGTGTCTTTAAAACACTTACAGCTACATCTGTTAGATTGTGATTCAGCAATATTGATTGGGGCCCCATTCTGTTCAAGAGAGGTGCCAGGTCTTGAATCAGCATTTTTGATGTTACGTGAGTCTGAGCTTCAGGCAGGATGCAGGAGCTGCCCCGGTGCAGCCTGTGCCCCATTTCCTGCCCCCTGCTCTTTGTGGGGAGCTTAAATCCTCACCTCATCCATAAAGGTGCTTGGGGGATTCCCAGTTTCTGAGCTTCCAGCAATCCAAGAAGCAGATGTTGGAAGGGAAGCCCCACCTACCTTTCAGCTTTGTTCCCAGGCCAAATAAAACCAGAAAAGTCTTTCTATTTTGAGAAAAGCAATTTATTCTGGACTCATGTTTTCTCCCACACTTGGGCAGGTGAGATAATCTTAATGCAGTTTTATCAGCCTTAACTCTTGAATTCTTGGCTGCTAAACTTAAAAAAAAAAAAAAACTCTAAGAAGCATAAACCCTCCATTTCCATACCAAAGAGCACTAGGCGGTTCTTGGAAACTTTTATCTCTTTCATGGCGGTGCTGGTCTCATATTCTGTCGCAGAAGGGTGAGAAAATCAGCTATAAGAAGAGAAAATAGTGCGACAGAAACTTAAAACTAACTCACTGATAACAATGAACCAATAAGCATATGTTCTTTCCTCCCCTCTTTCTTCAGCAAATATATTGAGAAGAAAACATGTCTTACATAAAGCAATCTTTCACATCTCCATACATGAAGACTCAAAAACATAGATAGCCTTGACTTCACAGTGTATGGATTCAGAACCACTTTTGTTTTCAGCTTTTGCTCAAGTTCTTAAGAAATGCCTCTCCAGATGGATTTCAATACAAAACAGGAAAAATTAAAAGGTGCATCTGAGGAAGTAGAACACAAATCAGGGTTTGTCTCCCACCAGAAAAGCATGGGTGTTTGCGTGTGGTGGAAGTTTTATGGATGCTCCGAAGGTCACCCAGATGTTAAGGGAAGTCTGCAGCTACAATTTCACGTCTGTGCTTATGTGCTATATGATAAATCACATTTATCTCTCCAAACATTTCAGCCACTTGTTATCATTTTTCAATTATTTTTACTCTGTTCTAGGGGGCTTTCTCAGGGATAATTTGTCTCTTAAATCTCCTGTTTTTTATTTGCCCCCAGTGAGAGAAGCAGGAAGTACACAGCAGATCTTGGAAATGAAGGAATTGGCTGTTCCCCACGAAACTCTGAGCAGCTCTTAACCCCTTCCCCCCGACGAGGTTGTTTTCTTTTTTAATCTGATGAGAGAATGGCCAACAACTGAATGGATCAAAGGATGGGAATATGAGTTCAAAAACCATGTACTTTCCCAAGTAAAGTAGTTTATACATGGGGAAGAATCAAATATGGCCCTAGCTCCAAGACCCCAAAGTACAGTAAAACTAAAAACATGTAGAAGAGTATGTGAAATTTATATTTATGATTTTCTATAGAGTCACAGGATTTAATTTATGTTTTTATTTTTTTAAGATTTTTATTTATTTATTTGATAGAGAGAGACACAGCAAGAGAGGGAATACAAGGGGTGTGGAAGAGGGAGAAGCAGGCTTCCCAGCAGAGCAGGGAGCCTGATGTGGGTCTTGATCCCAGGACCCTGGGACCACGACCCGAGCCAAAGTCAGACGCTTAATGACTGAGCCACCCAGGCACCCCTAATTTCTATTTTTAAATATTTATGCGAAACTCTTTCCTTTCCCTTTGATTTGTGAATATCAATATTGTCATACTTAATATGTAGGAGATTAGTCAACTCTATTGAAAGTGGTAAAGTAGGATAAAAATAGGACCTCCATGGGGCTGTGTGAGGATTAAAATATATAAAATGTTTGTAATAGGGTAGCACAGAGTAAACTGTTCAATATTTGTTATTATTATTGTTATTTTATTACTTCTAAATGTATTCCCATATTTATTTTGCACACAATGGGGATCAAGTTATATGTACTCTTTGCCACCTACTTTTTTTTCCCAACATAATAGCTTTTAGACAGCTTTCCATGTTAACAACTGTAAATTTATATTTTCTTTAAAAGAGAAAAAGAACAAAAAAGAAAGCAGACAATACTGGATATTCGCTGGACTCCACCAGTCTTAAAAATAAATGTCACAAATTCACCCAGTCATTCTCCTTTAGATTCCTATCATATGATTCAGTGTTGCCAAAGAGAGCAAAATAAATAACATCCAGGGTCTGTGAGCTGACTTGGCAACCAGACCCCAAGCAAACAGAAAGCAGGTGGTCTGTAGGAGCATCTAAGTGGCTCATCTACACTATGGCAGGCACAACTGCCCCCTGAAATTTTTGTGATATCCTAGGGTGACAACATGGTGGAATTCCTTCTTGAGCAGAATTCACATTTCATTATTGTTTGGGGACTTGAACTTTCAACTCAGGTCTTATCCCCAGATATAAGCTGATTCTGAGTGGTAGAGGCAAGATACTCCGGAAGCCAGCTAGCCTTGCTGTCCTGTCCATGACGCTGGTTTTGATCTGAGAGGCTTCTAGAAGGGGCCCATGGAAGGGAGCAAGGGGACTGACTACATGTTTGATGGTAATTGCCCTCTGCCCAGGGTTGAATAGTGTCCCCCAAAAGTTAGTTCAAGTCCACCTGGAACGTGTGAATATGACCTTATTTGTAAATAGAATCTTTACAGATGTAATCAAGTTAAGTTGAGGTCACATCGGGTTAGTTTGGGCCCTAAATCCAACATGACTTGTGCCCTTATAAGAAGGAGGAAATCTGGGCACAGAGACACACCCGGAAATGCCATGTGACAATGGAGGCAGAACTAGCAGTTATGCTGCCTCTAACCAAGGAGAGCCAGCAAGGGACTGCTGGTAACGACCTGTAGCTAGGAGAGAGACGCTGAACACAATATCCCTCTGAGCCCCCAAGAAGGAACCTTCCATGCTGACGCCTTGATTTAGGATACCTGGTCTCCAGAACAACAAGAGAATACATTTCCATTGTTTTCACCAGCAAATATTTGGTAATTTGTTATGGCAACTCTTGGAACCTAAAACACCTTCTTATGAATATAAGCATATTGGAATGGAAATATGCAAAGGACATACCCTGATCAGATAGACAAGTAAGAAAGGAAGGAAGGAGAGAAGGAAGAGCAGAGAAAGAACAAGTGTCGAGTTGACCAACACTGTTTAATCAGAGGATATCAGATACTGCTTTGTTAAGATGCTAAGGCTCAATTAACTCTTCTAAGAATCTGGCCCTGAATCCACAGCTGATGGAACACACACTCTGGTGGAAACCCCAGCCAGTTATAGTCAACATGTTTGATTAATAGGGGATTTATCTGTAAGCAGCATGCTACTTAGATGCTATGTGTAAGTTTACTCTCACACTCTTCACCCACAGCCCCCTCACTTGAAGACCCAGGCACAAGACTGGTGGCCAGGAGGAGGCCCTTCTTGAGTATTCCTCAAGGTGCTGACTCTAAAATTACACGGAGCTCTCTCCTTTATGCAAACCAGGGGGACTTGCCCCTGCCGGTGAGAGTGTTCTGGAAACACTGGCAGCCTTCCACCCAAACTCAGTGGAGTCCCGAGCTTACTCTGGGCCCTGCTGCTGCTGCACATAATCTGGGTACATACTACTCACCCTTGCCTAAGAATACTTTAGCCCCTGTTAGTCCAGACCCGGCAGACCTAGGATTTAAGAGTATTTGAATGAACCCTAGGCAGATAAATGATCACATTGAAAGAGAAACCAAGAGTTTTTGTTAAATGAATTTTAGAGTGTCTTTGCTTTACAATGAGGATCAGTGACTCTGTTATTTTACTAGGGCTTCCAGACAAAGTACCACAGATTAGAAGGCTTTGAGAACAGAAATGTATTGTCTCACAGTTCTGGGGGCCAGAAGTCTGAAATTAAGGTGTTGACAGAGTTGGTTCCTTCTGAGGGCTGTGAGGAAGAATCTGTTCCAGGCCTCTGTCCTTGGCTTATAGATAGCCATTTTCTTCCCTGTGTCTCTTTGTATTATCTTCTCTCTATGCATGTCTGCCTCTGTGTCCAAATTCCCCCTTTTTGTAAGGACACTAGTCATACTGGATTACCCCAGTGACCTAACTTTAATTTGGTCACCTATGCAAAGATTTTATCCTTAAAGTCTCTGAGAGACTGAGGGTAGATTACAACATATCTTCATGGTGAGGGGGTGCAAATTCAGTCCATAACACTAACTGAGCTGAGCAAAGAGCCTGTACACAGCCCAAGTTCATATCCTGACTGCTCTTTACTCACTTTGAATGTTTAGGCAAGTTATTTAAGCCCACGGGGCCTCAGTTTCCTCATTATACATGGGGATGGTAATACTAGAACCTCCCTTTGAGTGCAGCTGTGAAGAGTACCTATAATAGTACTTGTCACATGCTTAGTACATGGCAGGAAGCTACTAAACACTCAAACAGATATCAGTATTAGTATAAGGGAGGTGACAGACTGGACTGAAGAACAAGACATTAGTATGATGATATCAGGCCAACCCGATGCAAGCTGATTACTGTTGACTGTTTTCTTAGGGGGTGGCACCCGTAGGATCATCCCAGAGTTCTTATGGCCCCAAGTCCCTCGAAGTGTCTGTGCTTTTGGAAGATTCCAGCAGGTATTCATATTACTTCCCTGAGGGTTGGACCCGAGTCCTAGTTTTACCATCCCAAGTCTACACTTGGGCTTTGGGGTGCTATTGGCTGTCTTAACTAAAATCCCCATCAAATCCAAACCAAAAGAGGTTATGTGTGTGTTTGTTCCTCTTCCTTCTCCAGAAGATGGCAGAGTGCCTTGCCCAATGGTATTAGAAGAGGCTCTTCCTCACTCCAGCACACAAGGCACTCACTCTACATTCCACCCCTCCGTTTCTTTAAAATATATATAAACAGACAACACTTTAGATGCTAGGAAATGATGTGACCTAGAAAGTGAGATGACAGATAAAACGAGAGAAGGATCTCCAGGAACACAATCTTGTCGAGGTAGATCTTGTCAGAGCAGATTTTCTGTGACCATAATAAAGGGCTTTTAACACGAGCTGGGTTGCCTCATTTCTGAAGAGTAGAGGCTAGAGAGATTCTTAAAAGGGAAAAATAAATATTGCTCTAATTGGAGCCAGAGGTGAGGCAGGATGGGACAATGAGCAAGCAAGGACTATTTATGTTGGAAAAGGGAAGCATTAGAAACGATGTAGCTGAGGAATTCAGGAAGATGAAGGGCTTGGTCAATACCAAAGCAGTCCCTCTTGTTTGAGAAGAAAGGACAGGGTCCAGGAATGAAGAAGAAGAATCAAATTACAGGGCAGTGGATGTAAGCCAAATGAAAAGAGAAACCCCTGCTTTCTGTGGGTATTGAGGCTGGGAAAAACAGTGTTAGGACAGAGCGTGCAGGCTGAATCTCCAAAGTTTGGGGAAAATTTCATGCTAATGAAAAATGTTTGTGGTTAATACAGATTAGATAATAGTTACCTGAGCAAAGGCCAGAGGTATTTTAAAAAGATCATCCCCCACCAGACTAGAAATTTCTAGAAAGCTGATACAATGTTCTATATTTTTCATTTGTATTTCCCCATCCATGGGGAATGACACACTGGTCATTGCTACCTTTTCTTTTTTTAAGCAGATACATTACATGTTTTATTTCTAATGCTTACCAACAACCCCCTTTTATATTTAGGGAAAATGAACAAAGCTCACAGAGCCAAAATGAGTTACTCACTCACGGTCCTTGGGAGGCAGAACTGAGATTCAAACTCAGGTCTGTCCCGTACCTAAATGAGCACAATTTCTCAGTACATTTTATAGAACTTAGAGAACTTGAAACATGAAGTGGAAATTAGAGACCATACAATCTGGCCACCTCTCCTCCTATTTTACAAATGAAGACGTTCAGTGTAAAGATGTGAAGGGATTGGTCTAAGCTCCCATAGGAAATGGCAGAGCAAAGTCATTTGCTAAATAAATTAATTCACAAATCTGTGGAATTTCTAGCAACTAGAAGAAAGGTATTTGTACACCTCACAATTCCAAGTTCCCTCAAAATCTACGTCTGGATAAATAAAAAGGAAATTATACTCTCCTACTTTTTTTTTTTTAAAGATTTTATTTATTTATTTGACAGAGAGATCACAAGCAGGCAGAGAGGCAGGCAGAGAGAGAGGAGGAAGCAGGCTCCCCGCTGAGCAGAGAGCCCGACGTGCGGCTCGATCCCAGGACTCTGAGATCATGACCTGAGCCGAAGGCAGCGGCCTAACCCACTGAGCCACCCAGGCACCCCTACTTTCCTACTTTTAACAAATATCAAATAATAGCACTGGAGGAAGTAAAAATTTTCTTAATCTTTCTGCCTCTGCTAGTCTCAAGTTTACCAGGATTCAATTTATATCAGGATTCCTCTTGGGAATAGAACTAGATTAAAGATGGAATGTTTGAATCAAACAAAAGTGTGATTATAGAAATCTTGAAAATATTCAGCAACTGGAATCTCTTTCAGCTAGCACACTTAGCCACTAATAACTCTATATGTCATGCTAAGTGTTAGGGATACTAAGTGGAATGGAAGAAGATTTCCGTCTTCAAAGTTCTTATAGCTTCATACAGATCTTTAATACAGAGATAAGTTGTCATGTGGTCTGAAAAGTGTTATTAAAAAAAGAGAGAGAATATACACAAATAAGAATTTAACCTAGTAGAGGTCCTTAGGGAATCTGTCAAATGAATACATAAATATAATTCATAATTAGCAAAGGTATATTTGTAAATTAGTGCTCCAGAAGTTCTTTAAGTGTGCTTGAAATTTTTTTTCTTTTTCCTTGTGAATATTACCCTATCTTGCTTATTGCATTGGTTGGTTATTACTGTGTACCAAATCACCACAAAGCATATCTCACAATCTCCATGGATCCAGAACCTGGGTGTGGCTTGGGTTTTCTGGCTCTGGCCTCTCACAAGACTGCAAGGTATTGGCTGGGGCAATAGTCATCTTAAGGCTTACTTGGGGCGGATCCACTTGCAAACCCACTCAAATAGTTGTTGGCAGGATTCAGCTGCTCCTGTCTCTCCCCATGTGGGCTCTCCATAGGGCAGCTTACAATATGGCAGTGACTTCCCTCAGAGTGAGTGAGTAAGTGGGAAGGTAGGAGAGAGATAGCGAATGATACCAAGACAGGAGTCACACGGTCTTTCATAACCTAATCTTGGAAGTGACATCTCATTTCTATTGCCATATTCTATTCATTACAAACAAGTCACTACATCTAGCCCACAGTCAAGACAGGGGTATTACATAAGGGCATTAGTGCCAGGAGGTGATCACTGGGGACCATCTCAAAAAATTGCCTATATACTTATCCTGTGAATTGATTTTCTTTATGAACAATGTTTGCAACAACATCCTATTGGCCCAAACCAGAAATATAAGACTTGCCCTTTACCTTACCCCTCACCCCAGTGAATCTATCATGATGCCTTTCCATTTCCATTCCATCTTATAAATATCTTTCAAGGTCATACAATCAGGAGGCTCATTCTCTCCATTCCTATTGCCACCACCTTGGTTAAGGCTCTCATCGCCTCTTGCCTGGATCTGGATGGAAACCAAAACCTCAGCGTTTTTCCTGGCTCCAGTCTGGGTTCCTAAAGCCATTCTGCATACAAGGCTGTACCATCATTCTAAGGCACAAATCTGGGTAGGGCTGCCTAACTTAAAGTTCTTCAGTGGCTCCCACAGTCTCCAGATAAAGCCAGAAGTCCTCAGCATGGAGAATAAGGCCCCTCCTTTGGTGCTGCTGACTTCTCTGAGCTCTCTTCTCCCTGTCATCCAGCTTTTTGGAACAACTGGCATCTTCCAAACTGCCCATGTATTCCCTGAGTCCTTGGGATAGCAGCTCCTTTTTCTTCCTCTGAATAATTCTCACTTAGGGCACTACTCAGAGAGTGTGTTCTCTGGGAAGCCTCCTCTCTCTTCCCAAAGCAGGTGGAGGCCCCTCCCAGGGCTCCCACTGTCCCTGGGCAGACTTCTCATGATATTCGCCACCCTGCAATGCAGTGGCCTGTCTTCACACATGCGGGCCCAGCCCTCTCTAGTCTCAAAGTTCACTGACTTCCCCAACTGTTGTGTCTCTTTTGTCGTGTAACCCCAGAGTCTTTTAGGTGCTTGATAACTATTAGTTGGGGAAAGAGTGATTGAAAACTCTGGGAAACTCTGTTCTTGGTTCTCTCAGCTTCTTTTGTTCCAGTCACTAGGGACAGCTGCATGATTTGTGGGCCTGCTGCCTAACGAAAACGAGGGGTCCCTTGCTGAAAAACCATGAAAAAAGCCATTTCCTTTCTTCTTCCCTCTCTCTTGATCCATTGAGGTGTTTTCTATTTGCTAGTTAACCTTGCACACCCTCGTGTATGGGGATAGTTTCAGGGAGAGTGCAGACCTTCACTTGTAGCTAAGGGTTTGTACCCCGCTCCCCAACCCCACTTGTGCCCATGCCCTCTCACTCACTCCCTCTGGGCAGGGCAGCACTTTCTGGGTGGGGTTAAGAGGGAGGGGCCAAGAGCCCATCCTGGGGAGGCAGTAGGAGGCAGGCCAGCATTTGAGCCAAGGCTCCAAGCCCTTGGTGCCTTCTCCATTGTCCCATCAGACTTCACTTACAAAACATAAAGCCAAAGATGAGATTGATAGTTTTAAGACTGTGACCACAGAGCCGTAAGCCCCAAGCACAGAACCCCTTCTGAGCACAGGGTGTTGTGTGACCATATGGGTCGCACGACCATGAAGCCAGGCCAGCCAGTTATCCCTATGTTACTGAACCCTTTCCTATGGAATTTGGGTCATTCCCACTGTTTTTGTTTCTGCAACCATCAGCTTTTGTAGGACCAGGCTTTGGAAACTTCGTAAGGCAGATAGATCTGCGTGCTTGGGAGGAAGTAGCAGTAGCTTTTCGGGGAATAACAGAGAAGACCAGAAGCCTTCCTGAGCTGGTGCTCCCATCATATCCCTGAACACATCCAGAAGGCCCAGAGTTCTCCCCCACATTAATGAATTATTAGCAAATATTATCCTCAAAGTATAATAAGATAAGATTAAGGCAGAATAGAATGGAAAAACCTATTCCCTCTGAAAGTCACTTTCCATTAATTTCTTCTGCCTTCCTCTTTGTGTCTAAGCTAATCCCCCCACTCTGGGCTGTGGACCCTGTCCCCTGCTCCCTTCTCAGTAACACTCCCCTGATGTTACCCTGCACCTTCAATCTCAACCCTCTGTGGGCTCCTCTCAATGCTCCAGTCTCTTCTATCTTAAACTCCCAATCCCCCATCCACCCAAAGTCTCCCTACAGCTATCCGTATGTTTCTCTCTTCCTTTCCTAACTGATGTCTTGTAAGAGCTTCTGCTCTAGTGTCCTCTGCAGTCTACTTCTGGCCCCAAGCCCAGGAGCTCCAAGTACTCTTGCTTCTCCTCTTTCCTCTCTAGTGCCCCCCTCCCTCTTTGCCTGCCCTGTCAGCTTCTTTTCCTCTGCCTATATTTTAGAACATGGTTTCCCCAGGGTTCTTGCCAGGACTAATCTCTTCTTGCTCATTCTCTGGGCCAACAGCCTGCACCCTGGTTCCAGTTTTGCCATAATGTTCTTTTTTTTTTTTTTTTAAAGATTTTTATTTATTTGACAGAGAGAGACACAGTGAGAGAGGGAACACAAGCAGGGGGAGTAGGAGAGGGAGAAGCAGGCCTCCCGCTGAGTAGGGAGCCCAGGGGCTCAATCCCAGGACCATGAGATCATGACCTGAGCTGAAGGCAGAAGCCCAATGACTGAGCCACCCAGGTTCCCCTTGCCCTAATGTTCTTAGTAACCTTGTGAATCACTTGAACTCTCCAGGCCTCTGTTTCTGTATCTTTAAAAGAGGGTTTCTGAAACTTGGCAATATTGACATTTTGAGCCAGATAATTCTTTGTTGGGGGAGACTGTTCTGTGCATTGCAGGATGTTTAACAGCATTCCTGGCATCTATCCCCTGGATGCCAGTAGCACCTCTGGATGTGACAACCAGAAGAAATGTCTTCAGACGTTGCCAAATGCTCCCTGGTGGGGGGGGGGGGGGCGGAATTCCCCCATTGAGAACTATTGCTCAAAAATGAAGAGTTGAACCAGGCTGTCTAAATTCGTTTGCTATGGCTCCCATAGTAAAGTGACACAAATCAGGGGGCTTAAATGACAGAAATTTATTGTTTCACAGTTTTGGCAGCTGGAATTCCAAGATCAAGGTGTGAGCAGAGCTGGTTCTTGAGGGCTCTGAGAGATTCTCATGCATGTTTTTATTCTACTTTCTGGTGGTTTGCTGGCTATCTTTGATACTCCTTGGCTGATCTCTGACTACATGTTCATGTGTGCCTGTCTCTGTCCAAATTTCCCCATTTATCAAAACACAAGTCATGGGGCACCTGGGTGGCTCAGTGGGTTAAGCCTCTGCCTTCAGCTCAGGTCATGATCCTAGGGTCCTGGGATCAGCTGTCTGCTCAGCAGGGAGCCTGCTTCCCCCCCCACCTCCCCCTACCCTGCCTGCCTCTCTGTCTACTTGTGATCTCTGTCTGCCAAATAAATAAATAAAATCTTTAAAACACACACACACACACACACACACACACACACACACACGTCATATTGGATTAGGGGGCACACCCTATTTCCATGTGACCTCAACTTAACCAATTATATTTGCAATGACCCTATTTACAAATAAAGTCACAATCTGAAATACTGGGGGTTAGGACTTTAAATTAATTTTGGAGGCACACAATTCAGCCCATAACATCATCTTTTATGCTCCTTGTGAGCTCTAATGTTCTATAATCTGACGAAAAGAAAGGAAATATTGGTCTTTGCAGACCCCAGAGTAGATTCAGATTCTTCCTGCTGAGTTTCTTCTTGCACCAGCCACATCTTTGGACACTTCTCTATGGGCAAACCATTCCTTCTCACTTCAGATAACTTTCAAAGGAAGTGATGAGAAAGTGTGAATTTCAACTCCAGCTAGTCTACACAGACTCTGGTAGGTAAGACTGACATGGACCTCAAAGAATGTGATGGGCTACCATTATGAAGCTCATCTCCCATCCTATGTTACTGTAAATACACATCACTGAACTAATAATATGAATTAGTCTGCATATATGTTATAGCAATTATGTTTTTTGGAATTATTCAGTGACCTCCCTCTACCCCTCTAACTTGCATCCTCTCTCTCATCACAAAAAGGATACAGCTACAGATCTGCCCAATCTGTCCAAAGAGACACCGTTTCTAGAGTAGAATGATGAGCAACTTGGTTGAAGCATCAACATTTGGGGACTGGTTATGCTTATGTACTAATCACTCCCCTCTGTTTAGTCTGATAGGGGCATTTCAGAAACACATAAACAGTATACATCAACAAGATAACTTCACATATAGAGAAGTCCTTTGAGGAAGACAAACTAGGGTAATGTGGTAGAACATAACTGGGGGGAGTGGGGCTGGAAAGGATGTCTCAGTGAAGGTGACATCCAGTTGAGACCTGAACAGTAAGAAGGATGGAACCATGTGAGGATCTGAGAAAAGAGCAATCAAAGCAGGAGGAAGAGCAGGTGTCAAGACCCTTGGGCTGGTAGAGGCACATCTGAGAGTGGTGCATATCTAAAGACAGACAATAAGTGGGTGAGCATAAGGACGGAGCATCAGGGGCCAAAGTATGTATAACCCTCTAGAATTTTCTATTTATATTTTGATTGCAATGGGAAGCTATAGGAGGTTCTAAAATGATGGGGAGGGGGAAACTCTGTGATTTAAGCTCTAAGAAGATTCTCTGGTTACTGTGTGGAGGATGGACTACAAGGAATGGAGGGACAGGGGAGCTGGAAGTATAGTTGAGAGACGGTTGCAGTTGTCCACATGAGAGATGGAAGTGGGTAGAACGTAGAAATGAGTGTGGTGAGAAGCAGCCAGGAGGGCAATGTAATTTGGAGATAGAGCTAATAGGACAAATTGATTATTTGTTTTGTGGTTTCCCTTGTGTTGACTAGGATGGAGAGTACTATGGGGAGAGGTCATGGAACAATTCTGCCTGGGCCACATGATGTCTGAGGCACCTTTTGGACATCTGTATCTCTCAGAGTTTAACCAGAGAAGTAGAGGCACTAGAATATGTATCTTCTAGAGTAGGCATCCTGCAGAAGCTGGGGCCCTTTGTCACAGAGCTAAACAGACATCTGACTCAGGATCCAGAGAAGCCAAAGGAAGGTCCAGAGGAAGGTAGAACAGTTGCAGGCCTCACTGCTGTTTCATGCCAAAAACTGAGCCAGTAGGTCAGCAATAATCCCTGGGAACTACAATGGGGTTGTTGCTTTCCTTCCACCCTCCAAAATCTTTCAAGAATCTCTCCTGTACCCCAGCCTATCTGGAAATATAACAGAAAGGGGAGCCTGGGAAATGTAGCTCAGTCTAGTCAATAGGACTCATTGCAAAGCCGCCACCATAGCCACATAGAGTGGTTGAGTGAGTGTTTGGAAATATGAGTCTGGAACTCAGGGAAGAGGTCCAGGCAGGAAGGAGACATTTGGCAGTCATCATGAAGCCAGGGTTCATGAAGCCATGGAGCTGGAGAAGGTTGTCTAGGGAGAGAAGGTGGACAGAGAATAAGAAGAACAAAAGACAGAGCACTGAGGCACTTTTAACATTTACAGGTTTATTAGAAAAGGAGGAAACATCAAAGGAGAATGAAAAGAAGCCAGTGAGGTGTGAGGAAAAGTAGGCAAGTAAGGTAGCACGGAGGTCAGGGGAAGATAGGAGGGTGTGGTCGCACACATCACACACTTGGAAAACGGAAGTCGGATGAAGATGGTATCAGTACGACTCTGCGAAGATAACACTCAGGGGTTACTTAAGATGTCATCTGCTATAGTGTGTATGTTTGTGTCCCTCCACCCCAAACATATATGGTGAAATCCTAACCCCCAAAGATGATGGTATTAGGACCTTTAGGAGGTGCTTAAGCCGCGAGGTGGAGCCCGCATGAATGGAACTGATGCCTTATAAGCAAGTCTCCAGAAAGATCCTTAGCCCCCTTCCATGTGAGGGCACAGCAAGGAGGCACAAGCCATGAGCAAGGAAGAGGACCTTCAGCAGCATGGGACCATGCTGGCACCTTGATTTTGGACTCCTCAGTCCCCAGAACTGGTAGGAGTAGATTTCTGTTGTTTATTAGCTATCTGGTCTGTGGTATTTTGTTTTAGCAGCCCAATGGACCAAGACATGATCCAAAGATAAGTACAGTATTGAATTAAGGGATCATAGGGGGTCAACAGTGGGAAGGATCAATCTGCATGGACCTCTGAATTACTGGGGAACACCTCAGAAACTAGTGCATGTTTAAGAAGGGCTCAGAAGGTCAGGGGGAATTGGAGCATCTGTGACGAATAGGATCTGCAGGGGCTTGTTCATCTCCAAACATTTTCAAGAGCCACTTAAAAGTCACAAATCCCTAACCATTTCCCAACAACCCACACAGAGACCTCTCAGCCTCCTATGCACATCTAAGAATAGCCTACTTGGCTGCAGTTGGCCTGAAATTCTTGCTTTTTGCGTCAAAACACTTGGCCACTATTTTCAGGCTGACGCTCCCGTCTACAAATGAGAAGAGGTGCCATTGCTCATTGGAAGTGTTCTCACTTATTTGTTGTTGGCAAAGGAATGTGTCAGAACCTGGACAGTAAGTCAAAGAGTTTGCTGAAAGGAATCACTTTGGTTTCCCTGCCTGTGGGAGAATCTTGATTTCAGTAGCTCAAGAACAGGCAGAAGCAGGATTAAAAGATTAAAAAAACCCAAAAAACAAAAAACCAAAAAACCTCTTAGTTTATTTAGCTTCCAAGTATCCAGAAATCTCCAACAGGGCCTTTCAAACGAAAGGAATTCTCAATTATGAATGTGGAAACACCACTAATTTTTTGGGAAGCCCACTTCTGCACAATGGAAGACCGTACGAGAAAGACAGAGGCAGACTCAGCCTCCTTTATTATAAATAAATCACTTGGATGTGTTTGGGTGAATAAATTTAGCACATTTTAAACTTCTATTTAGAAATATTGGTTTTTGACGGATTTATAATAAGTAGCCAGAATGGCTGTTTCAAGATTGGTGGATTGTTTAGTTCTGCTTCAGACTGTATGTTCTAATCTGTCTTATCGGTCTAGAATTGCTAAGTGGGGGTGGGAATCCTTGTGATCAGTGCTACTCAAATCAAGGTTGCTTGAGACTTTAGGACCCCTGGCACTTTTGTCTTTGGGGACACCTTCCTCTATTAAAAAAAAAAATCTATCTTATAACTACATTGGTATAAAGATGACTGCGGTAAGATTTTAAAATATTTTCTTTTTTTTCTTCTTCTGAAATTCATTTTTTTCTTCTTCTGAAAAGAACACATTTTTTGCGGGCCCCGTGTTAGTTTCTTTTTGCTGCTGTAACAAATTACCACAAATTAAGCAGCTTAAACAACACAAGTTTATTTACCTTACAATTCTGGTTGTCAGAAGTCCAAAATCCATCTCACTGGGCTGAAGTCAAGGTGCTGGCAGTTCTGGTCGCTCCTGGAGACAATCAGGGAGAAGCCGTGCCAGCTTTGCCCGGCTTCTCCGAGCTGTCCACATTCCTTTGCTTGTGGTCTCTTCTTCCATCTTCAAAGCCAGCATATTAACATCTTGAAACCTCTCTCCAACCCTGAACTCTGTTTCCATCAGCACATCTCCAACTCTTCCCCTCTGGACTCCCGCTTCTAATGGGCTTCGCAATTATTTGGGGCCCACCCAGATAACCTGGGATAATTTCCCTGTCTCAAAATCCTTAATGTCATCACACCCACAAAGTTTCTTTTGCTGTGTAAAACCTACAGGTTCTGGAAATTAGGATGTGGACATCTGCGGCAGGGGGCATTTTTAGGTTACCCCTACCCCTAACATTATTGTGGGACCGAGGCAGGGTGCCTGTTGTGACTAAGGGATAGATTGGTCCTGACCCAAAGTGCAGATCCAGGAATTCTTTGCAACTGAATGTAAAATGCACTGCTTCCTTCACTGAGAAAGTCTTGCTATGAAAAAACCGCTTAGTGACACAGTCTATTTACAGTCTGGTGCGAGCTCCTCATCTCCTAGCAGGCCAGGAACCAGCGATTAGGGGGCTGACAGACTGACGTGGGTGGATGAGGTCTGTGTTAAATAGCTACAGGAATCTTCCCATTATATTACTCGCTCTCTTTCTCTGTGGTGCTTTGGGCTCTCCTCGGGTGCACCTGTGAGCACACTCTGTTTCCTCGCTGGCAGCCTGCACTGGCGATAATGCAGGCCTGATCTCTGGTTGGTGCTGGGCCCTGGCTGGGGGTTCCACTGAGGCTTGTCGAAATGGGTGAGTGAATAGATTCAAATGAATGGAATTCGAGTATCCAGTGACTCTGGGCCTGCCAAGGAAGTGGTCTGTTTCCAAGTTGGTCTGCAATGATCTTGAAAGAGAGGAAAGTTCTGTGCAAATGTCTTAGAGGCCATGCGTTGGGGAAGAGGGTGAGATTCTTGGTCGCCTGGATAGAGGCTTCCAAGTGGTGGCGCCAGTGTGAGGCCCCCCCACGTCACGGCCTTCCAGGCTGCGTCTCCACCTGTGGAGAGGGCTCTCTGGCTCCCCCAGGCCAGTGGTGGCGGCCTGCAATGCGGTGGGGGGCCGGGAGGAGAGGGCGCGGTAGCAGCGGCGGTGGCCGCGGAGGCCTAACAACACGTAATTTTCTTCTCACTTCATGCGTCCTTCTCCATCCGACGTGGCAGGTGCGCTGAGAAGGAACGGTGTGTGAATCGATTCGGAGAGGGTCAGGGACACGGCAGCGAGCCCTGGCCGCGCCCGGAGCCATCGATCGCCTCCAAATCAATTTGCACACCGCTCCCACTTAGGTCACCTGCCATTTCAGACAGGGACGCAACCGTGAAGTGAGAAGGAAATTATGCCGGGGAGTCCGGGGACCCTCTCTCAAGAATGTGGGGGTCAGCCTTCAGCTGCTCTGGTATCTGCAGCCTTCAGAGGGGACAGAGCTCCCCAGCCCAGGCACCTCGCTGTCGCTCAACCCCACCCTGAAGGGAAGGGAAGCTGGAAGGCTGCAGCAAAATGGGGCCACTCAGAAAATCTATCAGCCTTGAGCTCACCTCTGGGGTTTGGGCTGCCACAGTCATAATCCTAAGAGCTATTTCAGAAAACCCAAATTGCCAACAGTAATAATCTCTCCGCCGCGGGACTGGTTTTCATTTGTGCCTCTCAATGCACTTTACAATTAATTCTCACCAACCTCTGCCTCCCACGAGCCAGGAGCCCAAGGGGAGCCCAAGGCAAGGCTTGGAAGCTTCATGGCTCCCCCACTGAGAGGGCAAAGGGCTTTCCCACTGGGAGGATAGGCACCAAGGCCCAAGTCTTCCTCAAGGAGCCAATAACAGCAATCTTTTTTGAGGGGAGAGAAGACAAGGTTGGAGAAGGATCTGGAAGACGTCTCTGGCTCCTGGTATGTCCAATCAGCCTTCCATCAGTTGAGAGAAGAGGCATCTTAACTACTTACAAGGCGGAATACCTGATCAGTAAGCAATTTCCAAGGATGCTGTCCAACCAAACCCTGACTGTGCTGTAGCAATGATGTCTTCTCCAGAGCTATGGAGAGATAGGGGTCCACTACCACCCTGTTAGGTCACAGGAATCCCAATAAACAAAATGGAAGATGATTCCCTGCCTGCAAGTGCTCAGCACAGTGCAGGACACTGAGCGGGTACTCAGGAAATGGACACTGAATCTGAATCTGCTTCATGTTGACTTGGTCCCCTGCCCCCCGTAGACGGTTTAAATTATCAATACATTCCAGTTGGCTAAGCAGATTTTCTAGGCAGTGGGCTCCTTACTGTTACTAATTCCTTTTGTCTACCCCACGGGAAGCAGGACCAAGGCAGGTCCACAAGAGATCTTATGGCAGGAACAGAGAAAGTGCAAGGATGCACCCACCTTGAGTTCTCAGAAGAAAACAGGAAATCCAACTCACCTACCTTGTGCCTCATGCAGTGCTCAAGTACACTTGGAGTGCTTTCCTTCGCTGTGAAGGAAATGCTGATCAGGTTCATGCTGCCCTGCCAAGCCCCTCCTGCTTGTACTTTGGATTTGTCAGAGCTCCAGGAGAAGGATGGGGGTTAGGATTTGCATTTTTGGAAACTTGCATCGGGGGGACGGAAATAAAGCAATAGACCGTGACTCAAGAAGGTCTCACTCACCTGCTCCCCAAATCAGTCCTTTTGCTCCCAACAGGTTGGTTTGGTGAAGCAGGGCTCCTGAGTGCTCATTGCCCAGACCCAGCCACACTGGCAAGCTCACACACCACACACACAGACCCCTCTGCTCAGCCCAAGGTCATGCTTTAGCAGCCTGGCTGGATTCTCTCTTGGGCGAGGCCTTCTTTCCTCAATCCCTGCTCTCAGGACTCTAGCTGTTTCCACTTTGCATGGAGATCAAGTCTTCTTTACAAATCAGGAGAGACTCTTTCTTTCTTTCTTTCTTTTTTTTTTTTTTAAAGATTTTATTTATTTATTTGACAGACAGAGATCACAAGTAGGCAGAGAGGCAGGCAGAGAGAGAGAGAGAAAATGAAGCAGGCTCCCTGCGGAGCAGACAGCCCGACGTGGGGCTTGATCCCAGGACCCTGGGATCATGACCTGGGCCGAAGGCAGAGGCTCTAACCCACTGAGCCACCGAGGCGCCCCAGGAGAGACTCTTTCAAACCCGAAGGCCAGTCCTGCTGCCCAGCATACTCCCTCCAGCCCAACTGCTGGGAAGCTGATCTTCCTGTCGTATCATTTCTTTGACCTCATGGAGCCCTTCCAGGGTAAATAAAGAACAAGTTTAGAGTTTGGTTCAGTGAAATTAGACTGGGCCCTGGGATCACCAAGAGGTTGATGGTATAGTCCCTGCCTGGAAGAGCTCTACTCGTCTATGGCATATACCTTGACTCCTTGGCTAGATTTAATGCTCTTGGGGGCCGGTCTTGTTTGCATCTATGTCACAAGGCCCAATTCAACAAATATGTGACAGAATCAAGGCAGTGGGGATTGGAAGCTTAACCATAACCAATTCTAACTTGCTAAATGACCTCGTAGGTTTAATTTGTTGGAATCCATGCTGGAAGATGGAGTTGGAGGTTTAGGAGGGAAGACTGAGTTGGAAAGAGATAGAGCATCACTCTATTTCTGCCTTCGAAAGTAAGCCAGGGGGTCAATGCTCCTTTTCTGCGTATCTTCCCCAATGAGCAATTTCTGAGGCAAAAGCCATGTGAGAGGCGTTTGGTCCACCAAGTGAAGACAACGGATACATTTTGCATCCTCACCAAGTAAGACTGCAAGAGCCTCACCTGCTGAACAGGGTCCTTCAACCCAGGAAAACCTCCTCTTGACCAAGGGCCGTGGGACATGTGGGCTAACTCCCTTGCTGTGACTTGTGCCGTTGTCTGTGTAGACTCTGGGTCCCCAGAGCGCAGGAAGCTGGTGTGTTTAACTATTTACCTCATCTCTGGCTCCAGCCACCTCTGCACGTGGTGCATACCACAGACACATTGTATTAAACTTATCTTTATGTTACCAGACGCTTTCGTTTTGAACAGGAAAGATGTGCTTTTCGCGACAGAGTCGGAAGAACCAGGAGCCACCCTTTTACTTTGGTTCCCAGACCCGCGGCCGTCTTAGCTCACCGGGCAAGTACTCGACCCAGTTTCTTCTGCGACGCCTCAGAGCTGTTCCACACAGACGCAAGCAACCATACTAACAAGGGTTCTTGATCTGACTGGATTCTTTTTACTCATTCTACGGAGACAAGTATGTCCACCTTCTACTTTTTCTGTTGGCCTTACCTCAGACGCCTTTATGAGAAGTGCGATGCGTTTCCCTGACGCACAGCGTAGCTCGTAGAACGCACCCGAGCCACGGAAGTGGGCGCCGTCGCGATGACACCGCCGGCCCTGCGAGGGTTCCGGCCAAGCTTGGGGGTTCTGGTCTCGCGAAGGTCGCGCCGCGCCTCCGGGGCTGCAGTGCCAGGATCCGGCCGCACGATGGCGCGCGCTTCCTGCGGACCCGGCTCTCCACGGTGGCGCAGACAAAGGCGGGCGCCGGGCCTCCCCCGCCGGGCCGCGGAGGCGGCGGGCGCTCCGGGTGGCCGAGGCCGCCCTTCGCGCGGATCCGGGCAGCTGCCGCCTGCGCCTTTGTCCTGCGCTGCCCGCCCTTGTGCTAAAGGACAGGCGAGAGGACGCCGGGCGCAGGCGGCGCGGGCAGGCATACACCCGAGTCCCGACCCTGCTCCCACGCTCGGAGCTCGGCCGGGCTGGAGCTGGGGGTAAGGGCGAGAAGCTGGCAGCGCGGGAGTGGGACCCAAACGCCTGCCCGGGAAGCTTCCCTCCTCGTCCTCCCCTTAGCAAAGAATTTGCCCCAGAATTCCGCTCTATGGAGGCTTTTCACCATGGCCCTGACTCCCCTCTTGAAATGCGGTAGGAACTGGGTGTCACAAAGGCAGAGAAGGAGACAGCATTTAGATTTAAGTGCAAACTAGTGAGCGCCTGGGTCTGGCTCCCAGGCTCTCATCTGCAGGGTTCAGGAAAACTTCTCTGCTCTCTTGGCCTTTAGTCCCACTATCCCATAGAACTTTCTGCGATGATGGAAATGTACTGTATCCTCATGGTCCAGTATTTGGTAGTCATGAGCCACATGTAACTATTGAGTGCTTGAAGTGTGGCTGAAGAACTGAATTTTTAATTGTATTTAATTTTAATGAACTTAGAGGAGCCGCATGTGCTTCCATGCATGTAGGTACATGGCCGTGCCCTTTGGACCCTGCTACCCGCTTTGGACCCTTAAGGGCTCAAGTTCGTCTGGGTGGTTGAATATGTAGTTATGCTGTTAACAGCAAAATTTTAGATTCACATAAAGGATGGAGCGCGTGCCTGTTGCACCCAAGAAGATGCCTGGAAGTAGCTGGCCCGGGAGAAAGAAAAAGTGGTGTTAGCTGAGTTTATCCTGGTTGTTTGGGGAGATGAGTAGGGGGTGAGCTCTGTGCTGGGTAAGGTGGATTGGAAAAAAGGTAAAGAGGAAATGGGTCTTTAAAAGATCCTGCTGCTATTGCCAAGTGGGACTGGCCCAACTTGATCTGTATTTAGAGAAAATTGGGGCCCATAATCACTGTCATGTGACTTAGCATACACCTCTCACATGCTGGGTTTCCTGAGATAAGTTAATCAAACTCTGAAACAACTTCAGCAGAATTTGGGCTCTTCTTCAGTCTGTATGCTTGTAACCAGGCCCAGAGGAGGGCCTGTGCCTGCATCACTGGCTGGTGGAGGTTGGGTTCTGTTGCTGCTGTTCTCCCTGGGTATGTGATAAATAATGAAAAAAGACAGTAAGACAGTATCACTGCAGGTTCAGAGAGTGTGTATCCGTGGGATGGAAGACACTTCCTGATCGGGAAACTGGAGGATTAGAAGTGTTTCTTCATGAACAGAATGTCTGAGAGTGCAAGCCGACTTCTCACTCATCATTGTCTTTTTTATGTTCAAGGAGGTAGTGAAATGTAAAATTCACAAGTTACCTGCAGCCCAAAACTGCCTAATCACCTGTCTCCTCCAAGAGTGTACATCGATCAACAACTTCCATTTATTTTTATTGAGCATAAACATGTACAGCTCAATAGGTCTGGTTTATTCGTCTAGTTTATTGAACATTTCCAATAGCAATCCAACGATGTGGATTCTACAATCTGAGGTGGATTCTACCTTTTGATCTTTTAAATACATTTGTGTGTGTGTGTGTGTGTGTGTGTGTGTGTATTGGAGGTAAATGAGGGAAGGGGTAAAGATGGACCAAGAAATTGTCTTGTATTATCTTTGCAGATTCAGAGTGCCCTTTAACCTATTCTAAGTATCCAGAAGTCGACCTGTGCACACTGACATCCTTGTAGAGGGAAAGCTGGTGGAAGTGTCCTGGTGGGGCTCCTTGCCCATAGTAGGCATTCCGTAAAATATTTGGTGAATTTTTATGAGAGGGAAAAATGGGCTGTGATACCATATCCAAACTATCTTTGTGGGTTGTCCATCCCTTTTTGTTTTGTTTTGTTTTTCCCCTGGAGATGTTCCCAACCACAAATAAAGGACAAGGGGGAAAATAGTTAAGCACACCTAGAGCTGCGTCCAAACAAAAGAGGCAAGAGACTAAACAAACCTAAGGTTTTCTATTTCTCCCTGAGCCACGTAATCCCTTTGATTACATCTAATACCTGCCAAAACCCAGATGGTGTGCCCACCCATCTCCCGTGTGATAATGCCACATTGTGAAATCTACCCATTAATATTAATTGTCAGCTAGAGAATCTGTCTGAACTACTAAAGCTTGAGATTGCCTTGAGAAAGCAGGCCCTGCTTTAGCAGGGATTTTAAGATAATTCTCATTCTTTCATTCTGTATCTCACATATGTAGAATGTTAAATAATAGCCGGAGAATGCTTTTCTAATTTTGGCACATGTCTGCCTCTTACAATCCAGGTCTTAAACCACTGTTCATTTGGGGTCTATACCTGCTGACCAAAATATTACCTTAAACTGCTGTGGGCTTGCCAGCGACATGTAGGCACCCACTGTTCACCATATAGAGAGTATTTTAACTCCCTGGGAGCTGTTTGAATTGAATGTGCCCTAGCATGAGATGCTCAACTAGTTCCCCTTTATTTTTCTCCCTCTCAGTAATTGACTTGGTAATCCTTGAAAAGTATTACAAAAATCTCATTTTTTTTTTTTTCAATTATTGCCTGAGCCTTCCCGAGGAAGCAAGGCAGGGGCAGGAGAGAAGGCCTGAGAAGAGAATTTAGGGTCCAGGTGCCTTTGGGGTGCTGCTCCTGGCTGATAATGCCATCAGTGATGCGTGATTTGGACTATGATCATAAACATGCCCAGGGAGGCTCCATGATCCCGATCCCATCGCAGCTTCCAGTTCTCCAGGTTGAAATGTCTCAGTGTTGCAGTTTCTGCTGTGTTCACTGAACTTTTTTTTTTTCAAGCCACAAAATTTTAGAATCCATTTATGCCTGAAATAGATATGAAAATTTAGTAGGTGTGAGATTGAGTTTTTCCTCTGGAGTCTCCCCCTCCCCTGAATTCTCATGGGTTATGGTACAAACGCCTTTTGACAGTCGTTCTTATAGCCAACACCTTCAACTTTATGAGTAAAAGCAGAATCCAGCCCACACACTGCCTTTATTTTTGCCAGGAGCATATAGGGCTGGTAAAAGGAATTAATTCGCTATTCTGTGTCCTTTTTTCAAGGAGGTAGCTCCCTGTTATCTTGAGCTTGATGCCCACCTCTGGCCAGCATGGCAGCTATGTGGATCGCTGACTGACTGGGACCGAGGGACAGTGCGCAGATGAAAACTGGTGATGTTCTGTTCTTTTGGGTACATAAATGAATGTTTACTTCAAAGCCCTGACAGTTCTTTTATTAGCAAATATTAATTTCAACTGAAAAAAACAGAAGACCTTCCTGGAGCAGCATGTCTAAATAGACATTGAGATAATTTTTAAATACACCTATTGGTATGTAAAGCAACCTTCCTCATGAAAAGAAGTAACTGTGCAAGTGGCAGAAGCCAGTTTACACAGCTAAATATTTTGATTATTTAATTTATTGCCATTATTTTACAAAATGTAAAAAAAGCAATTGAATTGCAATTTTGTTCCCTATCCTGGCCAACTTCGCAATTCTGTTTTGTATGAATGCTGATTTTGTAAAGAAATGAGGGACAAGAGAGCAAATGGCTTTCTGCAGAGAGAGGTGAGTCCTCCTGGCCGCTAAGTCTTCTGTTTCCACGGGACTCATAAAGGGGAGTTAAAGTCCTGCCTTGAGGAGACACAGTCACTGGCTGTTCATCAGGCCTTGTGAAATAGTGATGTCCCTCCACTTCTGTCCTGCCTGTGGCAATTTTGCAAAGAGTTCTCTGCCTTCTTCAGAAAGAGCGTTAGATGGGTGGCACGTGTGCAGGGTGAGGGGGATGGCTCTCTCTGTGTCTCCTCCCCTCTTACTGGAAACTGGCTTTCTGATGCCAAAGATGGGGACAAGTTGTTCTAAAGGCACTCAGAAGGCAGAAATTAGCGCTTTTAAAACTGAAGGTGAATCAGAAGGCCTATTTCTGCCTCACACGCTTCTGTTCAGCCGCTTAAAAGGACCAAAATTAACTTCTGAACACATCCATTCTTTGCACAAATAATAGTGGGAGGTGGACCAAATCGCTTTGTGAGACAGAAATCCTCTCTGAGGGTTTGTTTCCAGCGTCTATGTTTTCAAATGATCAAAATTCAGGTTCTTATGGTGTTTGAAAGAGTTCACCCACAGGAGCAGACCCTAACATTTCAAGCTTAGCTTTGAGCAAATTTTTATGGCTGGCTTAGAGACCTTTGAAAAACACACTTAATTATAACAAGGCAGCATTGTGCAAACATATGAGGATGTTGTTTACACTACTCCATTCTTATCAGTTAGAAGAAACACAACAAAAATATTAAAGAGCAAACAAGCCAAAATCAATGTGAAAGGAGATCAAAGTATACTTAATTGAAAAGGAAAGTGCATGCAAAAATACTGTAAAAATTGTAAAGTATCACCACACGTAAGGTAATATCCCATTATCATAAACATCTCTAAGCCTTAAGAGAGAGTACACAGTGCCAATACAATGCGTTTCTCAATGTGCGAGGGCTGTCTGCTGTTTTGTGTATTTATATATTTCAGTTGCTGGATACTGAGCCATTTTAAACCTCTTGGTAAACCAGTCAGTTCCTTCGTTTTATGCTGTGCCTTCTCAAAGGAATTTCCTGAAACCTGCAAGCATTTCTGATGCTCCTCACGAGAATTCTGGATGGCCAAGTCCAAAGAGAAGCATAAGTGGTTCTAACTAAATATTCCTTTTAGGGAAGAGCATGTCTTGAAATGAGAAGGTCAATTTGAAAAACAGTGTGAGGATGTATTCAAGGTGCGTTATGACTGCGTCTATGGATGTCATTGAACACCGCTCCCCCCTCACCCCCTGGCCAGCTTATTTGATTTTCCCCGTAGAGGTCACCTACTGAGGAATAGTGCTAACCCCTACCCACCCACACCCACTGTCCTGAAGCCAGAGCTGAAGACTGCAAAATTCAAATGTCCTGGAGGCCATGGGTCTTTAAAATATTTGTTTGCAGTTCCTACTCTGGTTGGAGCAGAACCCAAGCCAGGGCCTCTGAGCTGACACCAGGAGTTCTGGAGGGCTCTCTGCTCCCGCTCCAGAATGGAGCTGCTGATATGTTCTTATAAATCCAAATGAAAAAAAATCTCTTTGATGTCTAATCTATAGTATCTGAAACCAAGTTTTCTTTTACATGAGTAAATTGAGGGGTAAAAACTTTGGAAAAAACCTACTTCCTACCAAATCAGAAAAACAAACAGATATGAAACAGACTTCTATACTTCATTGCCTAGGACCCTGACATTTTTAATGGCTGGCAGAAAGCTATCTAATTATAATGGGCAGGGCAAAATAAATATGTAATTTGATAGTCTGTTAGCAACTCCTTTTACTCACCACACACAGAACATTTTCTAATTTTCCCCTTGATTGTAAATAGAAATCTAGTTTATTAGGCAGAAACATAGATTATTAATAAATAAACCACTTGATGCCTATGAAGCACTTTGAGGGTGAAAAGTCCCTACTAAATGGCAAATATTATTATTTTTATTGCAAGCTAATGGGAGAAAAGTAAGCTAATGAATGCTTACAGAGCCCAGAAGTAGTCATCACACTTAAATTGCCGTAGACTGTAAACTATTAAACTTGTTTCTTAGATAGAGATGGGTTTAAATTTTAAGTTGATACTTTTAAATTTTTGCCAAGGATGAAAAGCCACACTTATGGGTCTGTAATTTAAAGAATAACTCAGGGGATTAATCAGCTTTTACATTTAAACCGAAGTTGCCTACAACATATACCCCTTCTGAAAGTACAGCTAGCAAAAAGAGAAAAATTAGCAAGACTAATTTTCTGAGTTAAATTGTTACCAAGGGATATAGCTTTTTATAAGTATCACTTCTTTTGACTAATATCATATCCATACACCAATCTACATTAAAATAATGTAATCTACATTACAATCTACATTAAAATAATTCCCTACACAGAGAAAGTGAAACCTGATGATCTGGGGTTCAGGCTCAATGCTTTCTCGGGCTATCTTCTTTTGCATTTGGCCTTGACACTGTGGTATATATGATATGTCAGATGAATGAAATCTTCTACTATCTGATATTTGAAGTAGGGAACAATATAAAAATAATACCAAGTCACAATGGAATAGTTGAAAATGGAATTATGGATGTAAGTCTGATTTTCCTCCTAGCATTTTCCAAAAGTCAGACCATAATTATTCACTTTTGATGTTAGTTAAAGTGGACATACTGTATATTTTAATGTATTATGTTAAATTTGCCAATACACATATGAATATGTGTTTACATAACTGGAATCCACACTTTTTGCTCATTCTTATTGACAGTAGATTTAATTTAAACCAAAACACATAATTTAACAGAGAAACCGATAATGATTGTAAATGTTACAATAGAAACGACTTTGTTTAAATCTCATATAAATATATATTTTGGCTAAATCCTGCATGAGAAATCCATATGGGTTACTTGAGATTTTCCTCACTGAAAATGTCAAAGCAAGTCTTCATTCTCAAGAGAACTAGGTTCTGATCTGGGATCACAGCAAAGGTGTGCTGAAAGGAAAGCATTTAAAGACAATTTTCTTGTCTCTCCCCCAGCTCCACACACACACATTCCAGGCATTTTAAAATGACACCATTATGCTCCATGTCCAGGACTGGAAAACAAAGTCTCCTCCTGTTTGACAAGATTCAGCCTGCAGTGACTTTAGCAGCCAAGATACAAGATTTTTAAATTAGGGCCTTCAGAATGGAATATTAGCAGACCCGTACTAAAACAATGCTGGCAGCCCTTATGATGAGACAGGGTAATTTGCTAATTAGCAGAAGGCTATCTGAAATGCAGCATGGTGTCCCATTTTTCATACTGGTATTTTCTACTGGGTGGAACCAGAGAAATAAAACAAAAGCCACGAAACCTCATGTCCAATTTCCATAAATTGGTCTCTCCAGTCCTGTAAAGATAGAATCTAATTTTTAAAAGGTTTTTAATTTACAGAACGCAGCTTGGCTGTACTAGGAATGTTGTGCTAAAAACCAGAGCACCACCCAACCAGGGATTAGATCACAATAGCTACTCTCCAGTTATTTGATTTAAGGTTTAAAAAAAAAAAATGGATAATGACCTGTATTATTTATTCATCCTTGTTTCCTTAAAATCTGTGTTTGGGTTCATCTTTTAAAAAAAGGGTTTAGCAAAGGGCTATGCTTATAGCGGATGCTGAATAAATATGACTGGGTGGTTCGAAGGCTTCTATACCTTCCGCTCTTTATTCTTTCGAGGTAGAAAAGAGAGGTTTCCTTCATGAATCTGGGTCTTCCTTTTTGGCAGATTGGGTCAGGGGAAGGAGTAAGGGTTGGAGGTAAACACTTTTGGGACTCACATGGGGAAAGGCAAATTAGATTCTTGACATTAAGATTTCAAATATAGAAGCATTCAAAGAACAGATTTTTATATGTGAAGATTTCGAAAGTCAGTCATCCTGTGCATGTAAATAGAAATCCCTGTCGAGAGCATCATCTTCAATTATGAAGGAGAAAGCCACGATAATGTTCCATCCAAGTTGCGTCATTTGCATATGGACCTCTTCTTCTGTAGATTGGCGAACAGGAAAATAGGTTCAATGGCAGAGAACAACTTGCTTCAAGCCATCCTCCAAATTGCCTCCAGGTTTTATTTCTCCAAAGAGCGTGCCACCCCCACCCTTCTCAAAAGCCTCAGATGGTTTTCCACTGCTTATGGAATTTGGTCAAGACTATGAAGCCTGACATTTGAGGCCCCTCCCAAACTTGCCCCAACCTCTCTCTCCAGACGTCTTCCTGCCACTCCACTCTGTGCTCTAGCTACACCAGGTGAACTATAGCCCCAAACTCACCACTCCTGTTTGTGTGCCTGGTCTTGGCTCAGACAAGTCCTTGCTTCCTGAGTGCTCTTCCCACATCTTCCCACCAAGCAAAGCCCTACCCACCCTTCCCCAGGAGCTGAGAAATCCCCTGCTTTGGGATCCCCTCCTTGATCTCTCCTTTATTTCCTATCCTCAGTCTGACTTGTTTTATGGTCAGATGTGTGTCGATTTCTCCCCTGGACCATGAAGCCCTTGAGGACATGGGGACATGAAATAAATTTATTTATTTATTTATTTTTAACTTGTCTTCATTCCCCTCTACACTTGGTACAGGAGTCTGGGTGTGGCAGACAAAAGACCTGGTATTACACTCCAAATAAGAGGCCTGCCTACTTCACATCATGCACAGTATTCAATATTCTATAAATTGGAGACATCGGTTATGAATTAAAAGCAAAACGAAACAAAAGCAATAGCTGCCATGTTCCAGGAATGACACTTTGAGTAGAAAGAGAGAAAAAGCAGCTGACGTTAAAGGTTATCTGGAGACAGTTCTTCATTCCCTTCCACCTCATTCCAAGGTGATGAAAGCAACTTCTACATCCTTCCCAGGGCCTGAGGATTCACAGCCTGACTTTCACCTGTCCTGAAACTGGACAGATTTGGCTCACTCTTCCCTCTGCCTGACACAGACCGATAAATGCAGGCATGACTTAGGAGGTTTTGGCTTTCAGATCATGGCGCAAATGTCTCTCTACAATAAAAAGGGGCATGTCTCCTCCCACCCCTGCCCCAGAATTGTCAGGGTTTTAGAAAAGGAAAGAAAAAAAAAAGTGATCATATTATTCTATGATTAACTGAACAGAATTGGAATTCTTTATTCTTAGGATGATTAGAAGTCAACATGCTTATCTGTTATGTCTGAGCCTGGGATATGGTTTAAAAAGCAGTATGTTCAACTCTGTGTTGGAACTCCTGTTCAACTCCTTGCCCTGGTGAGTCCTGCTTATCCTCTTCCTTGCTTCAAAGCCAACAATTCGGCCCAACCTAGATGATTTTTCACGGTTTCTGCTGGTGGGCTAGTAAATTCCATTGGATCCTGTTGGCCAGGCGTCAACAACTGCTTTCAGTAGCCATGGATGGCAGGTCTACCCCCCCTTTCTTTCCCATAAGTAATAAGCTAAATTGTTTATCATCCTTTTTTGTATCTATGTCTCTATTTGATGGGTTATCCCTTTTCCCTACAGGTTCTGGGTTCATGGAAATTTGTTTTATTTTCTCCTTACCCTCAGAGGATACTGTGAGTGTTTCCTTAGGTCTCTGACGTAGTTAACATCTAAGACCAAGTTGGGGTTCCTAAACATTACAGTCTATTTTACCACATCAACCCAGAGGCTTGCTTGTAATCTAATAGATAGAGCTAAACAGATTTGAACAATATGCAGGAAAAGCACTAGAACCTGCATCTTCTGATAGAACATATGTAAGTAATTAAGAAAAAAAATAATTGCACGTTTGAGAAGGTGGACTCACCAAGCAGTTGTTGAACTATAAAAATGCATTAAGTGTAGTCAGTTTCTTTTTTTAATTATTCAGGAATGTTGTTTATGTTATCATAAAAAAAAGAGGTGAGAAAATATATTCGGCAATTTTTGGTTTTCCCCCATTTGAGCAGATGGCGATTTGTAGTTCAAAATTTGTAACTCAAATTATTTCACATTTTTATTAATCAGTACAATATGTTTTTAAAACAACAAACTGCACTTAGAAATATCAGTGTAAGTTCCCCAATTTGCCTAGTTCCAACAGAGAGCAGTTTAAGAATTAGAGAATTTGTTAGCAATATTGGGAAACAGGACATTCCAGTTCAGTATTTCAATTGTAATTATTTTTATTCCAGTGTTCAGAGTATCTCATATGGGGGAGGGGCAGTTGAAAATAGTACAGAAAATTGCAATGGGGAACTGTAAAAAGCTGGGAGAATCTGTTTCAAGATGTTTGCTTTTTTGGTAGAACAAAAAGTGCATTTTGTTAGAGACAAATATTTTTGTGATAAAAAAACATTTTATGTGAAGTGTAGATTGGACTTTTAATATAAAAAAGAAATGTTAAGCCATTCTATTTTAAGAAGCTTTGCCGTCTTAGAATGAAAGCTGTTAGAACTGCATATATTGGAATGTTCTCACAACTGTTGTCATCCTATGTTCCTCTGCAAACCTGTTAAATTACATGAGTGTAGGAATAAGGGATCTTTTTATTATTATTAATTGACACTCATTTTTAGCTGGCATGTGCTGGCAGGTCTTTCCAGACAGACCGCAGACCGTATAAGGCAGAGCTTCAATCTGAAAGTTTGGGAGTATTCTAAAGCCCTGTAATATGGAAGCTAGGAAGTGTAATATTAAAGTGATAAACATCTTATATTCAGTGTAATTCACAGTTTCTTTCATTCTTTTTACTATCTATAGATCTAAATCAAAACAAATTCCATAAAAGAGGGGGTTATTTTCAAGCACATTTTCCTTCAGAGAGCTCTTGAATATTTTATCATATCTATTTCTATACATATGCTATACATTTCTAGATCCCTGTTGAACAAAATCCAAGGTGATGATTAAAAAAAAAAAAAACTATGACATTAGAATTCCCAGGAGACATAAAGTTAGCCTTTGTAAATGAAATAAACTTTGTTTGGGCAATTAAGGAATACACAAAGATATTAAGTCAAGGAACAATATGTCTGAACTATTAAATTGTTTTTTTTTTCCAGGAGGTTATTAAAAATGTAATTCAAATTGCCAGAGTGGCAGGAAAAAATAAAAAATAACAACTTAAAACGGTTACATTTTCCTTTGCTGTTGAGAAGGCATATTGGATTTCATATGATTTGATTTCCAAGTAGAATATTTCCAAATACCCACTTTAGGTCGCGGTGAGAGGTTCACCACCCCCCATTCCCAACAGTGAGACCTTTTGAGCCGTCATTGCAGCTAACTGTGAATGGGTGGGCACTTCAACTGTCATCTGGCAATGGGAATATATGGATTTTCTGGGCATCCCTCGAATTGTGCAGAACCCCGGGTTTAGACAAGCTCTTCACAAGGTCAAACAAAAAACCAGACCCGGATCACGGTGCCGCCCAGCATCAAATGGGGCAGGAAGTATAAGCTTATGATGTGAAGAGGCAATCTCTGGTGTCTGAACAGCGTATGTGTCCTCAAATGGTTAATTCCCCCAGGCTGTCATATTGCATAAACAGATCCTCCTTTATAAAATTAATTAGGTTCTGAGCTTTATAGGGTGATGCCCACTGACCCTTTACATGCCTATTGTTCCCAGATCCAAGCGAAAGGAAAAAGAGAGGCTGCCCAGTCGACAAGAGAGAGTCCCAAGTTGAAAGATTAGAAATCTCAAGTAGGAGCCGGGAGAGGGGGTGGAGAAAGCTAAGTAATGATTGCATCTGCACCGAACTTAAAAAAACAAAACAACACAACACAAAAACCGGCGCGCGGATGGGGTTTTGCTAATTTCGCTTTTGTGAGCGCCACGAAATTCAGGCTGTGTTGAGCTCCTGAGTAACATCCAGAGTAATTGCAGATTGCAGGGATGCGCGGCTTTAGTTCAAAAAAGACCCGAGGCATAGGGGCAGGGTTAGGTGGAGGGCACCACAGGATCTGCAAAAGAAAAGCAGTAACCTGCAAACCCACTTAGATTCCCACTACATCCCTCCCTTTTCTTCTGGCTACCCCCTAGCGCTATCCCGGGCATTTCACGGCACAAGTTGCTTCTGATATTCTTTAAGTTTGCTAAGGGAACTCCTCGAGGGTGGGAGCGGGCGCTGGGATGAGGAAAGGTGAAAGAAGGACCGTGTCTTTCTTTTTTCTTCATCACAAGGGGCATGAGGTCCCGGTCCTGAGGATTGAGTAAGCGCATCCCGGGCGCCTGTGGTCGAAGAAAATCTGAGGCACGGCAGCAAACACTGCCCGATATTGTTAGGGGAAAAAAAAAAATTAAAGGGAAAGAAAACAATCGTCGTCGACCGGATGTTTCCAATTACAAGGGAGCCAGAGAACAGAAAGTGGGGGGGGGGGGGCGTTTGGCGAGGATGCGCCAATATTTGGAGAGGGTGGGGGAGGGTTGGAGGTGAGAAGAGACGCAGGAGGGTAAAATACAAGAGATGAGGCTTCTGTGAGAAGAAGAGGAAAATAGGAAAATGAAGCAGAGCTAGAAAAATGACAAAGTGTTGAGTGCTGATTTATTGCAGAAGCCTCTGGTCATTTCCATATATTGAAATGCGCCCAAGCGGCCAGTCAGTCAATTTCTTTTGAGCTGCTGCTGCCGCTGCCCACGGGCTGCCCACGTGACTCCCCCTCAGTCAGCCTCTTTACCACCCAGACCCTGAAACAGACAGAAGAAGAGAAAAGAAAGAGAGTGTGAGGCAGAGGAGGCATCTGTGTACTGTAGTGGGTGATTTGAGAAGGAGCCATTTGGGTGGGTTTGGGGCAAGGAGGAATGTGGCCTGGGGAGGGGAGAGGTAGGTTTCAAGCTCAATTCAAATGTTACATCCAGTTACCTCCTTGGCATCTTTCCATCTCTCTCTCTCTTTACTCTTTCTCTTTTTTTTCCTCTTTATCTCTGCCCTCTTAAGCAGTTGAAGGGGACAGAATACACAAATAGGGAAAAAAAAACTATCTATCTACAAATATATAATGGAGATGGGTGTGGAGATGTAGGATATTCCAGTCGGATTTGATTTTGGTGTCTTGTGATACTGTCGCATTGCCTTGGTAGATTTTTTTCTTAAGGAAAGACGCGCACAGCGCGCACTAGCGTGCGTATACACACAGCACACACACACACACACACACACACAAATCCTAGATAAAGCCAGTGAGGTTGTTAAAAATGAATTTGCAGCATTAGAGCTGTTAGCATCATTCAGCAAGCAGCAAGCTTGATAATTTCCAGGTGTTGGGGAAAGCCGTTGTCCGGGAGCTCTTACAGAGCTTATAAATCCCTGTTGGGAGGGAGAAAAAAAATCTTTAGAGGTGAATGAAATATCAAATCACAAGACTCCTATGTAGATTTATGATTGCATAAGAAGCTTGATCATTTCCATATACTGAAATGTGCTGTCCTCCTGAGCCTGCCCAGCCCTTCCAGGAGGCGAGGCGCTCTGTTCTGCCTTGATCAATGTTGACTATGAAGCAAGAAAGGGGGGGGGCGGTGGAAAGCAGGCTGGCACCAGATGGAGCGGGTCTCGGGAAAGGTCAAGGTTAGCCCAGGCTGCTATTGAGTCGGTAGCAGCCTCACAGATAGATCTCTGCCTCGAAGGCACCCACTGGGCTTCTCAAAATCAATCTAATAGAAAAGGCAGTCACAGAATGAAATCGCTTCATCTGAATGCTAAAATTGTTATTAGGCTACATTAGAGAGATATCAGGCACGTGGTTACCAAAAAAGGGAGCATGCCTAGCAGTTTGTGTCTGAAAGAAAAGCTATGAATATGTTGATAACATCAGTAATGGGCAAGTAGAAGAGATGGATATCTTCTTTTTTTTTTTTTCTGTCTGAAGACCAGATTAACATATTAAATGAACATTTTTTTTTTCTTTTCAACAGAACTACCTTGTATTTCGAATTGCTTGAAATTCTTCTTTGGAAAGGGTTTATGTGGGGAAAAAAAAAAAAGCTGTTCTATCCAGAAATAGGTGGTCCTTACTGATCCAAGAAGTTTGACTCACTTAAGGAATTTTGTTAGCCTCTTCTGCTAGGTGTTGTGCCTTTGGAAATTTATTCCTTAAGCATTACTTGGCGGTTGGCACTTACCATGGAAAACAGTCTTCTGGCTTTGGGACCACTGGAAATCTGTCAGAGGCCTTCCTCCTCTCTCACTTCTTCCCCACCCTCTTTTTTCTTTTGCATTCTTTTTAGAGACAGAACAGTTTCTGGAGAAAATTTCATCTCACAGGCAAACCCAGCCTAGGAAGAGTGCTTGGGACCAGACATAAGTAGCCTGTTAGGGTAGCCGCACTTATATTTTTCAGACAGTCTCTACCCCCCAATTATCATAATGAAACCCACATTAGCTGTTTTTAACCTATAGCATAGCTCTATCTTAAGAAGGATTTAGTCTTGTAAAATAAATGTGGGCTACACTAGATTAACATGATGACTGCACGTCCAAGGGTTAATAAAATTTAGAATTAACAGATCATCCCAAGCTTGATACAGCTACTATAGATGATTTAATATGCAGTCTAAGTAGTTGACAGTCAGCTCACAGATGCAGAAGATCAAACAGTCTCTTGATTCAATAGATTGAATGGTTGTACTGAGTGTCTAGAAGGTGAGTGACAGACATATATGGCAGGGGTTCTGGTAAAGAGGCGCTTCGATTCCCAACTGCTGTTTTGTGCACTAGGTTTTCTTTTTTTCACAGTTCACCTTCTGTAGCAATAAAGTCCGAGCAGGGGCTTAAAAATTCTCCTCATCATATAGAATAATGGGAGCTTGTTTAAGTTTTGAATAAGGGAAAGATGGACACCTTTACTATCAAGATCTATTTCTAATTTGTTCTGCCTGGTAACTAATATCCACCAGTTCCTCTCCTTCTCTCTTCTCACAGGCTCTCAGGCCAGGGCTCTACAGACAGGATACAAGATTCCTGGATGATGCAGATAAAGGCAGACTCATTGCTAAAATTATATAGGTAATTTCCTCAGTCCTCTACTGTGCTCTAGCTGCGAAGATCTGAATATGAAAATGAAGTGCGAAGCTAAGGTGAAATTCAAACTCCACTACAGCCACTGTAAGAGGTTTACACTAGGGAGAGCCTGCAGGTCTGAAAACTGATGGTAAAAAATAGCAAAGCTTGGGGTGGGGGACTTTGGGGCATTGGGGAAGATTGGGGAATGTTCAACAGTAGAAGTATCTGTGTCATCAAGGCTTACCTTTGTGGCTCTATCTAGAGATTCATAACATGTACTGAAGTTTTGGGGTTTTTAAGGTTTAATTTCCTTTACATATTCCTACTGTAGTATTTAACAAGACAAAAACAGTTTTAAAAGAAGTGTGTGTGACCTGATGTGATAGACAAGTTTATAACAGTTTTTATGATTTGATCAAGAGCGAGGGCTCCTCCTAAACCCATTAGATTCTGTCATGTGAATATATATTCAGGCAATTTAAAAATGCATATTATGTATTCAATAGACCGGCACAGGTCTGAATTGTATCCTGTTATTCTGTTCTATCACCACCCCCCCCCCCAAGTCTTAATATGAAAATTTGCAACAGTGACTGTAGAGCTACGGCAGTCAGTTTTCCAATGTTTCATTTATTTATTTTATTTCATTTTTATTTTTGAATATCAAAATGTCCAGTCCACACTATGAGCTAATGGCCCACAAAATTTTCCTTCAATAAATAAAGCCATTTAAAACTGAATAATAGCTCTACACACTGTTAACACGTTAACTTTTCCCTTCCTACTCCCATCTCCTAGTGAGTAGGATGATATTCTTCTCATTCAGAATTTATTATCATTAGGTAACCTCTAGAAAATACTTAAGATATTTCAGTCTTTAAAAAAATGTGGTGGCAGATCTTGGTATGGTGTGTTTTGTTTTGTTTTTGAAAATAATACCTATTCCTACATAACCCACATATTTAAAGGTTTTGAGATAAAAGCAAATCTTTACAATTTTAGGCCGAGGAAAGTGTTTGAAGTGTATCTGTGACTGGCAGAAGGAACTCTGAACGTGGGTATGGCTGGGGGTGGTGGGGCATTTATTTTACATATTAACCAGATCTAAATGTTTCTCCATTTTATTCTCCCTTTCTTGGACAACCTGTGATTGCAGCAGGGGGCACCACCAACATACGAATTACTTGGAAGTAGGCAGCTTCAGCTCTCCTGTTTCCCGGACTACTTGGAGGCATAGCCACTGAAAACAGTTATCTCTCAGAAATTTGCATATTTATGGTGCCTCCTGCAGGTTCCTGTGATTGCTTTACAGTCAGGAAAGGTAACAGAAAAATATATATCCTCCTTTAAAACATGAAAAAGGATCATATAGGAACAGTGAGTCTAATAGGAGACTAATCCTTGCAAAGCCTGTAGCATGAAATTTGTTTCTGGAACATTTTGTTGTGGTTTTGTTTAGGATTTGAAGGGAATATTTTGGAAGTTATTGGACTAAGTCCCTGATTCCTTGAAAATAGATATAGGAAAATACTTAACATCTTGAGAAAAAAAATTAGCATAGACTTACTTATTCATTGAATGAATACCTCTAAAGAACAGAAAATTCCTTACAGACACAGAAAAGCCACCCAATAGATCATTTCAAAGCCTGGTTCCATGGCACATATATTTTTTTTGTCCCAGTCATAAGCAATGAACAAATGTGCAGTGTAGCTTTGGATATAAAAGTTAATTAGGTCTCAGAAGAGAATAGTTTCATTTTTATTGGCTCTGAGTTCCAAGGATACCTTTGATACACCTTTCCTCACAGCCCTTTTTGACCTTCTTTGTGGAAACTGTACATGGGCCACTCAGGTGTGTTTGGTTCTGGATGCCAGATTTCTGTTACCCTCTTCACCTCTGCAAAGCATTCTGCCAAACTAAGCATCACAATTGAAATTACACCCAGAAAGATCTAATGTTATCTCTGCCTCAGGACCAAGATGCAGGCTGTGTGATATTTGATTAGGGGCTTTAGTTCAGTGAAAGGCTTTGGGCAATCTTCAGCTGGCAATACCTGAACACAGGAATATGGGGCGGAGACTTGAATTTCAAGTCGTTTGGTTTCCATGTATCTTCATCAGGACCTCATCCTGATTTTATCACAAGTCTATTATATTTAATTGCCTTCCCTTTTAAAAGGCCAGTGAACAGGGTTCCCAGGACTGTTATCCCCAATCATCAGCAAACTTCTTAGTGATAGTGGACCTCCACCACGTACAGCCTTCTCTGTAGCGCGTCTATCGAAATCTAGGGGGTGAAAAGAATTCTTCCTGCAATTAGACTTTACAAAATAAAGATGCCATGTAGTAAAATTAATATGTGCTATCAATAATATGTGGTGACAGAAGTGTCCAAAATGCTAGCGGAAGGATTCTCTTAGTACACATTAGTCACTACAGCTGTGTATGTACTTAGTACTACCTTTCAGGGCAACATTAAGCGATATATCTGTTTTTCGGGCTAGAGAAATTCTTATTAAAATAATTACTGCCATTATCTTATTATTTCAGTGCTAGTGTATCCACAATGTTTAGGCATTTGATATTATGTTGAAAAATATATATACATATATACATACCTCAAGATTCAGATTGATTTACTTGCTGCTGGTTGATCCCTTGTCCCTAAAAAAAGGAAGAAAAGATACCATCTAAAAATCAGGGCTCTTTTGCCCTTTTGGCTCCCATAGTGAAAAGTGTCTTCCTTCTAGAATATTTAAAAATTGGGAGTAATGAATCGCGACTTCTTAATGTTGTCAGAAGTATATTAACTTTGAATGTTTCTACAAACAAGATATCATGTTAGTCTTACTGAGGGTAAATTAGCTAAAAACACAAGACTGGACTCAGCTTAAAATTTGTCTCTTTGTCATATTAGCTTTAAAGAGATTGAAACCTTTAAATGTGAAGACCAGTGGCAATACAACAATCCAGCTTGGAATTCTAAAGATGTTAGTAGAACTAAAATTATGTCAATTTTTTTTAAAGGAGTAATTCCTTTTTAGTTTGCAGCTGCTTTTCAGTGTGATTTATTTATGCTAAAATAAAAGAAAAAAATGAAAGTTGTAGATTCCCATGAAGAAGAGTTGACTTCCTGTAAAACACGTTTAAAAATGAGCATATTTAAATTTTCTAGAATTATTAAATCAACACATACAAAAGATCTGTAATCTTCAGCAAAATTCCTTTAAGTGCTTAATATCCAAATAATTAATATGTATGCATCCCCCCCCACCGCATGTTTACAGTCCCAAATGGAGTTTCTTTTGAAAATCCACTAATCTTGTGTTTTTATCTACTAATTAAGCTTGGAGTTCAAGATTCAATCTTTTCAGGAGAGTGTCATGGTTCTTTTTCCATCTTATGTGAAGAGCACATGCTGACACTTCCCTTACTCCTTAAGCAAGACCACAGAAATCACTGGAATAGGTAGGCAAGTGGGTGTCAATATAAGGCTCCATGAGCCATGCTAGATAGAACCAGCTAGAACAGGTCTTGATATGGAAGAAGGTAGTATGTAAAGAATCGGGCTCCAGAATTAATTTCTCAGAGTTACTCTGTGTTATAATGCATTTGGATTTGAGCTATTTGAATATTTTATTGCATTTCAAAATATGAGAACTGAGAGCAATAAAGAAAACGTTGTAATCCAGGATAGATAGGATTTTGAAGTTCCTGAAAATCTGAGTGGTCTACTTTGTAAGTCTTTATTCACATACGAGACCTTTTCCTAAGGTCCTACTCTGTGCTGAGGGGGAGAAATGATGAAAATGACAGAGGCTCTGCCCTATAAGCACTGACAACCCAGGACCGGAGTGAGGCATGAGGCAGTGGCGGTGGTTTTTATGACATAAGTTATTATGTGAAATATACACAGAGAGACATGCAATTGTTTCCACCTGACACAAATGGGCTTGCAGTTTATAATGTGTCAGTTAGATAGTGCAAATGGCCTATACTTCTTAACTATTTAAAAAGTGAAATAATATAATTTTCCACTGTATGCATATTTAATTTATTAATGAGCAGACACAAATACTTGTATCTTTCTCACCTGCAGCAGCATCTGAAAATGCATTTGTGGAATTCATTCCTTGATTCAAGAAATGTATTAAATGCCCACTCTGTGTTAGGGAATTGAAACAGTGTCGTTTTAAAGAGTGAAACATGCGTTCACAAATGCATGCTAGAAATAGCCTATAGTATTGCCTATAAAATGAATGTAGTACAGAAAACTCATTTCTCAAAAGTAACTCGTTATTTTAGAACATCATAAAAATGGAAAACAATAGATTATCACAGATATTCATGACCAGACCTCATTATTTACCATTGTCATTTCTGGGAAAACAAGTTCTTTCTCTAGAAAATAAAAATCTTGTGTCAGGGGGCACCTGGGTGGTTCAGTGGGTTAAAGCCTCTGCCTTTGGCTCAGGTCATGACTTGGGGTCCTTGGATGCATCCCTGTGTCAAGCTCTCTGCTCGGCGGGGAGCCTGCTCCCCCCCCACCCGCCTCTCTGCCTACTTGTGCTCTTTCTCTCTCTGTCAAATAAATAAATAAATAAATAAATAAATAAAATCTTACAAAAAAAAAAAAATTGTGTCAGAAATGACCAGAGTGGTGTTCCCTCAAACAGGTCTTTGCAAAAGGTTTAGAACTATTCAAATCAGCAATGTGAAGCCAAAGGTTATATAAGGCAAGGATGATAGTGTGCATCGGTATGGTTTTGGCGTGTGTGACTCATGAACTTTATGTGATAGCTTGTGCCTGTGTTATGTGCACCCTAGTGCCTTAAAAATAAAAGGCATCCAAGAGCACAGACCATGTCTCATGTCTCGGTGCGGTGCTCCATAAAAAAAGAATAACAATTCTTTAGGACAAGATTCTTCATGTTATAGGAACCTGGAGGCTTAGATAACTGACCTTGGGCAAAGAATTTTTATTTTTTTTCTAAGAGCAAGAGAAAGAAAACAGGCAAATTGTATACAAGCAGAAATGGGAGACTAGAGAGATTTGTTTATCCTCTACCAGGCTGCCAAAGAAAGATGAAATAAGGATAGGCATTTTCTACCGGAAAAGTTCCTTTTGCTGAATTTGGCAGGAAAACAAATACCGATGATTAACTATTAGAGAAAAAAAGGTGTCTTAATTTCTGAAAAAGGGACCAGAACAGTTCCAACTATTCAGTGATCTCTGAGAAGGGTTGGTATAATTCTGGAGTGGTTGTGGGGCTACACATTTGCAGGGTTTATGAGAAATTGGCAGAGAAGGAACTGGAGCTTGGTGACATGGTCTTGATGACTACTTCTCTTCTGTCACCTAACTAATGCCAGAAGAGACCAACTAAAGCTATTATGAGGTGAGAATTATCAAGACTCTAATGATAGCTGATGGCTTGGTTTGGTGGTCTGATTTTAAGAGGGAACAGAGGAAAATGAACTGCTCTTCTTCTGGAAGTGAAAGATTTCTGAATGCAGACATGGTGGCCCCACAGTTCTTGGTGGGTCCTTCTGCATGAAGTCTTTAGGGCCTGCTAACAACACCCAGCCATGGCCACACCTTGTTGTGTGGAGGGGAGGGGGCACAGGGCAACGTGCATTTGAAAACTTCATTTGAACTCATCCAAACAACAAGAATTGGAGAAGCAAGGGATTGAGCTTTTTTTTTTTTTTTAAGATTTTTATTTATTTATTTGACAGAGGTCACAAGTAGGCAGAGAGGCAGACAGAGAGAGAGGAGGAAGCAGGCTCCCTGCTGAGCAGAGAGCCTGATGCTGGGCTCGATCCCAGAACCCTGAGATCATGACCTGAGCCGAAGGCAGCAGCTTAACCCACTGAGCCACCCAGGCGCCCGGGGCTTGAGCTTTTTACCTTCATCTTTCCTCTCATTCTTACTGCCCTCTCATGGACATATTAACTTGAGAAAGCACCACCATCCCTATCTCTCACTCCCATGGTCATCATTGTCATCTCCTCCACCATCACGTCCATTACCACCCATCATCCTTGTTTTTCTTTTTTTTTTTTAAAAGATTTTATTTATTTATTTGACAGACAGAGATCACAAGTAGGCAGAGAAGCAGGCAGAGAGAGAGGAGGAAGCAGGCTCCCTGCTGAGCAGAGAGCCCGATGCAGGGCTCGATCCCAGGACCTGGAATCGTGACCCGAGCCGAAGGCAGAGGCTTTAACCCACTTTAACCCAGGTGCCCCCATCCTTGTTTTTCTTATGATAGAATCAGCCACATCCTCACTAACAAACATTAATTACATATTATACTGGTAGTATACCAGGTTAATAGAACCTACTGCAAAACTCTGACTCATTAGATAATCCAAGGTACATCCTTCATTTATCTGTGAAAAAGTCAAGCAGAGAAATATCTCATGTTTGTGTACACATGGTCCTTGGGTAGCTCAATGCTGACTGTTACTTTCTGAGCAAATCAGTTGATACCAGGAAGACACAACTTTCTGAAATAAGATGTTAATACCTCTTTTATTTTTATCACATTGTTGATAGACTAGATAAAGGAGATCTAAAGTGCTTTATCTCTCTTTGGTAAATTTATACTTTTTATCAGAAAGTAACACAGAATCTGTGTATGTATCTGAGGTTGCAACATTCCTTGATATATAGTCTGAATTTTAGTTGTTTCTCTCCATCTCTTTCTTCCTCTTTCTCTCTCTTCCTCCCTCTCTCTGTCCATATGTATGTATATTCTAGGATGATAAAATAATAAAAAGTTATAATAATAGCAAAGAGTATTTGTCCAAATAAAGGACTAACTGCCTATAAAATTTCCTTTTAGACAGTGAAGTTATATAGCTAGAAGTTGACAATAAGACCATCTGAAACCACTAAAAACATTTCTGTGATGTTCTATGAGGAAAAGAAGGATAAGAGGGAAGGAGTGGGGTGGGGAAGAGGAAGAGGGAGAGAGAGAGAGGGGAGAACTCTCCAAAAGCTTTCTCAGCTAAGTTATTCTGTCTTTTATAAAACAACTTCACATCTGGACTGATAACTTAAATTCCACCCAGTGCCATTTAAATCGCCCAAGTTATAAACCTCTTAAACTTGAGGTTTATAATAGAAACACTGACAGACCCTTAACTATAGTGCCTCTATAGTAATGAAAGCACAACTATTTCATTATAGCCGTGTCTGGCAGGGCTGCTATAATTAAGAGTCTGTCAGCGTTTCCATTATAAACCCAAATTTTAAGAGGTTTTTAACTCACATTGTTTTAAATCACATTGGGCTGAAACTTGCTGTACAAAATGTCAGACCAGATGTGTGTGTGTGTGTGTGTGTGTGTGTGTGTGTGTGTGTGTGTGTGTGTGATGTTGCTTTTCCTTTTATTTATCCCTCCCCCTGCCCAAAGAAGCAAATAGGTGAGGCTTGTTTTGTGATTGGGTGTGAAAAACATGTCCTAAAAAAGTTATTCCCTTGTTAAAAGAAAAGGAATGAAAGAGGGGTGCAGAAAATTAAGTTTGATATATCTGTATCTATATCTATATCTATATTTTTGGGGGGGGAGGTTGTCCTGATTGTATTTTTTCCTTTAGAAGTGCTCTCCTTTGGGAAACCAGATTTGTGCAGATCCAAAAAACAGTATTAAAAAAATGAATCTTTTGATATTGGATTCTTGATACTGGTTTATTTGGAAGATATCTGATTATGTAGGCTGCTGGAGGTGAAGGAACTATCTTGCACTGTATTCTTAATTGTTCAGTTGCTCTAATATTTGGGGTGATCTTTTTGAAGTCACCATCCTTGGTAGGAATCACTTTTAGGCTAAAATTAGCTCTTATAATAGGGTTGCCTGATCAAAGCCTTATTGGTCTCTGGGGCAAATTAGTAGAATTTGAATGGTCATGTTGGTTTCATTCACATGGTAATAGGATTTATTCACTTATTCACTCCAAAACCATTTATTGAGCATCTACTGTATAATGAATTTTATATGTTCTTAAAGCAGTACATTGGACTGGCTTTATTGTCCAACACCTGTCTTTAATGTCAATGGTAGGGAACCAAATTAAGTATTTTACCTAGCAGTGTTAATAACCAGAACTCCCTCTTGTCTTCAAAGGGGCCTCCTCCTTAAATGGTGAGACTGCTTCCCCCTACCCATACATTATTGACTCAGCACACATCAGCCCAGTCTAGAGGCAAGTATAGACTTATTTAGAGCAGATTCAGCTTTCTCGTTCTTTCTTTTCCCCCCTTTCTCCCTTCCTTCCTCACTGCCTCCCTCCCTCCCTTCTTCCCTCCTTCTTTCCCTCCCTACCTCCCTTCTTTCTTTTTTTTTGGACAGGACAATCGGGTGGGTGAAGTAGCCTGCCAGCCAGGTAAAGGCCCAGGGAGCCTCTCTAGAGAAATGCCAAACCGACTGTTCCCCCAGGAACTTTCTGGGGGATGTCTGCCCTTGCATAAGGTGTAGACACTACTCCCCAGGGGCCTCCTTAGGTCCTCAGCTCTGGATCACAGTGGCAAGAAAGGGGGAAGAAATGTTATAGAGAGATGGGGGTTGAGGGAGGCTAGGAAGAAGAGGGGTCTGTGGCCCATTCTTTTCACCTTTCCCTTTAGGGCACCCACATAAAGTCCACCCCCTTTCTCACACACAACCCCCTCCTTTTTTTAAATTAATTTTTTCTTCATCTTAAAGACACCCTAGACTCCCACCCTCAAGTATTCGAAATGCAAAGCCTATGTCAAGTATAGAATCTAAACCCAAGTTTTATTTTTATCAAGCTGACTGCCCATTCTCTATTTTCTTTTTTCTTTTTTTAGATTTTTATTTATTTGACAGACAGAGAGAGATCACAAGTAGGCAGAGAGGCAGGCAGAGAGAGGAGGAAGCAGGCTCAGTGCTGAGCAGAGAGCCCGATGCGGGGCTCGATCCCAGGACCCTGAGATCGTGACCTGAGCGGAAGGCAGAGGCTTAACCCTCTGAGCCACCCAGGCGCCCCCATTCTCTATTTTCTGAGCTGCTATTAGGCCAAAAAGAAGAAAAAGAAGAAGGGGGGAAGGGGTAGAAAGAGAAGGAGGAGAAGGGAGAGGAGGGAGGGGAAGAAGAAGAAGAGGGAAAGGGAGAAGGAGAAGGAGGAAAGAGGAAAGAAAAAGAAGGAAAGAAAAAAAAGAAAAGAAAGAGAAGAAAAAAGGAAAAAGAAAGAAGTCCAAAGTAAGGTGGGACTGATTGTAACAATTTTTAACCATTCATTCAATCATTCATTTATTTATCTTTAAGCCTATAAAGGTGTTTCCCCCTAAAGGCAAACAGTGAATATTTTATTTTAATCTTGTAGTTTCCATCGAGACAGACCTTTAACCCTTCATTCTCCAGCTCCGCCCGAGTCCCCCGCACCAGGCGATCCTCCGCTCGAGGGCTGGGACTGTATTAAGTCTCCCTCTTGGAGCTGTTTGTTGACCACATTCACGTTCAGAGCCCTGGAGCTAAAAGCACTTTACACCATAAAATAAAAGCACTGTCTTTTTTTCTAAAGGGTTACGTCTGGAGGCCACGCAGCTCATACTTCATACCGAAAACTACTGAAAGGACTATGAAATCCTCTATGATTTACACTCTCTCTCTGCATTAGGGTATAGATCTACTCGACTCTAAAAATACGGTGGGTTTCTAACCGACGTGAATATATGTGCATTATTTCAGAAAGTCTGTTAGAAAACTTGTCAACACATTATAAAGCATAAACCAGGACTTGGCTATTAAGTACGGAGATCAGAGGCAGAATATATACTGCAGGAAGTCCTGGGGAGTCTCCTCCCCGGGCAAGATAAAAAGGGGGAGGAGAGGAGAGGAGGGGGTCGTCTGTTGGCCTGGAGTTTACATTCAGTGTCGTCACCAAAGGTTTGGGAAAGAGACCACGGAGCGTAATTAACAAAGGTTCCACAGCTCCAAATTAAGTTAACTGAATGGCCAGAAAATAATTTTAACGTTGTCATAATTTATTACTTTCTAAAAGCCACTTTGGGAAGGTAAATATACTTATTGTGTATCCAAGTGTGCGCTTTTAAAGTGACCTTTCACCCCTCTACAAAAGCACTTGCATCATTAATCAATACTTATGTAATATTTTTAAACCTCTTAAAACAACACATTTTTCTTTCTTTAACACACATACAAACCCTCCCCCTCCTCCCACTTTTGAGCGCTTTAGCGAGCATCCAGCGGCAATGACGGAGGGGGCGTTACTCTGACCCGCAAGCACGAGGGACCGGCAGTGGCGGTCCGCGACGAAGAGGGATCAAATGCCAATACACAGCCCTAGGTTTTCTGGACTGGGTGAAATCAGGCTGGGGGAGGGGCGGGAGCGAGGGGCAGTTCCTATTTCACTCTGGGCATTTTATGGTGGTGAAATTAAACATATGTTAATGGTGGAAACGTCGCTGCTTACCTCTCCTTTGGCACCTAGGGAAAGCAGCTGCAAAACTGGGTTTTTAATGTATGTTTTAAGATGTGGTTTCGGAAGGAACCCCCTGGAATCTGAAACAAGTGCAATAACATAGCAGACCTACTTGTAACTAAGTCCTTAATTTCCTATGATTTTTTTAAAAAAAGAAAATCAATAAAATGTTGCCAGTTATTTATTGGAAATAACAACAGATAGCGGCCCTGATAGGGTGCCGGTGTTAGAGAGCACACAATTGTGTAATGAATTGTAATTCAGAAGACTGTTAAATGTGAACCACAGAACCTTTCAGAGGTAATAAAGTCATTACTTTTTACACTACAGCCAACCCTGAAAAGCTTTATACACACCATTATATATAAATCATACATATATATTTCCACAACACACATTCACCCATTTATATACCTTCTCTATATATGGACTTTTATGGATGGGTGGGGGAAATACTTAAATTTGAAAAACTCGGTTCCAAAAGAATCTGAATCACTATTGTTACCTGAAGAGGCTTTTATTTTATTTATTTATTTTTCAAAGACCTCCCAGTTGCACTTTATTCTTCTCTCTCCTCACCTTCCCTCCAACCATTCTTCTCCACGCCGACCCCCTCCCGTACAATGACACTCTACACTCTTTTGGTTGCTCTGAAGCTAGTTTAAAAAGACAAAGAAGAAGAAGAAGAAGAAGAAGAAGAAGAAGAAGAAGAAGAAGAAGAAGAAGAAGAAGAAGAAGAAGAAAATAATGAAGCGGAGGAGGAGGTGTAGAAGGGGGAGGAGGAAGGGGAGGAGGAGGAAGGAGGAGGAGGAGAAAAGGAGGAGGACAGAAGGAGGAGGAGGAGGCAGGACAAGAAGAACAGGAAGAAGAAGAAAAAAGACAGTAGTGGGAGATGCCGACCTGCTCTGAAGAACTCACGAAAAAGGGGAAATAGTGTAACGCACACATTACAGAGCTTTACTGCAAGTTAATCTTCCTGCTTCTTAAACAGGATTTGAGTGCCCACCCCCCAAAAAGCTGGAGAGAAACAATAACAACAAAACACATTTACGCAACCCAGTTCAGCACACATTTCTCCTAATGTTGAGCATCAAAACCTCTCTTCCTTCCTTAGTGGGGCCCGAAGCTTCGCGGAGCCAGGCAAGCCAGTCATTTTCTAATAGGTTTGAAACTTTACTAAGACAACACGAGAATAAACAGCCGCTCACCGGCGCGGCAGGGAGTGGGTGCGCGCTTGCAAGCCCGGGGCTTCATCTTAAGGCAATAAAGCCCCCAGCCAGGTGGGGAAACGACGGAAACGACGTTCCTAAGACTGAGGAGGGGGAGAGAAGACGCGAGGGGTTGTGGAGCCGCTTGGAGGAGAGGGAAGGAAGGCTCCTCGTTCTGCAGACACACACTCACACACGTCCACCTGCAGCTCGGAGTCTCGCGGACCGCAGCGACCCGCCTCCACCCTACACCCTCCGCGCCTCCTTCAGACTTGAGTCCGTTTGCTTCTCCCCCTCCCCTGCCCTTCCTGATTTGGAATCGCAACGCGGTCTGGGTGGCGGCGGCGGCGGCGGCGGCTGAGGCTACAGGGTGGCGCAGGCAGGCGGGGAGGCTGGGAGGCGGGAGACGCCGGGGGACTTTGCAGACACGTTTCTGAATAAACTTTCCAATCGCAGGGGGTGCTGTTGCTGTACATTTTACGTAAAACTGAAAGTATCCCACGCCAGAGTGAAGCCCGCTTTTTGACAGCGGCAGCGCGCGCGCGCGTGTGTGTGTGTGTGTGTGTGTGTGTGTGCGTGCGCGCGCGAGCGCGTGTGTGCATTAAAGAGACAGGAGTTTATTTCCAACAGGTCTTCTTTAATTTCCCGGGAACGTCTGTGGAAAGACCGGAGGGGCCGGTAGGCTGCAGGGTTTGCGCCTTGGCTCTGGGCGCCTGAGCAGCGCGGCTTTGACCCAGGGCGGTCACCCCACCACCGTGGTCTCCCCAGCTGCTCCTGAGAGCCAGTCGCTCTCTCTTCATTCCCCATTTTCTTTCCCCGGGTAACAGCACAGGAATAGTTGTGCCCTGCCTGTAAGAAACATTTTTCTTTCCGTTCCTCTGTGCTTTAGCAGTTGCTTTTGAGTGGGAGGGGGTGTGTCCATCCCGGGGACCCCGCTCGAGGACCTCCCGCGGCGCGGGGAGCCAGTTCCCAGGGACTGGAACTCTCGGGACTGCCGGTGCTTTGTCCTCTGGCCCGCAGCCGCTCCGTGAGGTGGACGCCTTGGCGCCTTCCTCGCCCCGGGCCGCGGCACTCCCCTTTGGGGGCTGGAACGTGCCCCCTAGTCTGGCTCCTCGTTCTTTATTCCTTGGTCTCTATCTTTGCGACCCTTGGAAGCCTCGAGTCCGTGCTCCCAGTTTCATTCAGACCCAAACGCTTGTCAGGGAGCTCAGATCCCAGTTTCTCCCCCCGCCCCGGCTCGGCCTTGTGGGTGCCCTCCAGCTCTGGCCTGCGCCGCTTCCCTCGCCCTAGCCCCCTCTCTCCAGGCTGCCCCGGCACCTAGAGGCCCCGGAGCTGCCTTTCCCGGCCAGCAACCCTCCAAACTTGGGCTGGACTCCGTTTTGCCGCGCGCTTCCTCCCACCTCCCCTTGCCCGCAGCGGAGCAGTAACTTGGAGGCTCAGCTCTCAACTTCGGGTGATTTTTCTTTGCTATCCTCTCCTCAGGCAAAGTTTCCCGAGCGCAGCCTCCAGGCTCATGGCTTTCACTACGGCCCCCGGCGTCCGCACGCGGGGAGCGAGCGCTGCAGCCGCGCGGCGGTGAGGGGAAGTGGGTGTGCGCGCGGAGGAGGGTGTCCGGGAGCAACTCTACCTGGCTTCCCTCCGCCCGCGCTTCCCGGGACCCAGGCTGTAGACTAGCCGTACACTCATGCTTTTTTTTTTTTTTTTTTTTTTTAGGTAATCTTTCATTTTAGGGTCCGCATCCGGGGCGGGGGGGAGCAGGGCGCACGTCTCGCCTCCCCCACCCTGCTCCCCCCCAACCCCGCCGCCCCTTTCTTCTCTCCCGGCCACGCTGCCGCCACCGCGCTAGCTGCGGCCACTGGTGAGCCCGAGGCCCCAGCGCCCCCTCCCCTCCGCCCGCCCCTCCCCCGGGGGCCGCGTCTGGCGTCTGCGGAGCCCCCCGCCCCGCACCTCCCCCGCCCCGCACTGGCCATTGGCTTGTCCTGGTCTCTTTTTCATGTCCAGCCCCTGATGTGTGTCCATTGGTGTGAGCTTCCCCTTCCCTCCTCCCCTTCTCTCCTGCTCGCCCTGCCCATGTTTTGTGTGTCTCTGTCCATCCAGACTCCTGACGTTCAAGTTCGCAGGGACGTCACGTCCGCACTTGAACTTGCAGCTCAGGGGGGCTTTTGCCATTTTTTTTCATCTCTCTCTCTCTCTCTCTCTCTCCCTCTATCTCTCTCCTCTCTCTCTCTTTTTTTTTTTTTGCTTAAAAAAAAAAAAAAGCCATGACGGCTCTCCCACAATTCATCTTCCCTGCGCCATCTTTGTATTATTTCTAATTTATTTTGGATGTCAAAAGGCACTGATGAAGATATTTTCTCTGGAGTCTCCTTCTTTCTAACCCGGCTCTCCCGATGTGAACCGAGCCGTCGTCCGCCCGCCGCCGCCGCCGCCGCCGCCCGCCCCGCAGCCCACCATGTCTCGCCGCAAGCAAGGCAAACCCCAGCACTTAAGCAAACGGGAATTCTCGCGTAAGTAACCCAATAATAGTAATAATAATTATTAATAATCACGAGAGCGCGCAGGACGAGAAGTAAGAGCGAGGGGGAGAGAGGGGTGTGTGCATGCATTTTTAAATTTTTTCACGAGATGAACCTCCGAGAGTCGGGATAAAAGAGCTTAAAGGGAGAAAAAACAAACAAACAAACAAACAAAAAACAAGCCTCCTCCTATCCCGAACCACAGCCGTACGTACACTTTTGGGATAGCACGCACCTTTTAATTTTTATTTAATTTACAAAAATTTGACTCCTCCTCTTTCATGCTTTCTACTGCTTTATTTCGCTTTTCGATAAGGAATGCAATGATTTCCCCTCCAATTTTGCAAAATAATGAACAATGCTATGGATGCGCACAACTCTCTTGCAAATCTAGAGGAGGGAGCTGAAGGGGAAAAGGGGGGTTGCTTGCACTCACCGAAGGAAGGAAAACGGGGCGGGAGGAGGGGGCCTAAGCCAAAAAAACAATTCCCTGGGAGAAAAGAGGTGAGACTGGCCCTCGGACAGCAGCGCGCTCACGGTCAAGTGTGCATCAGGAGGAAAGTAGTCATCTCCACAATAGTGAGAAAGTGGGATTGTGGGAGGGGGTCCCCGGCGCTCTGGAGTCTGCTGAGTGTGGAGAGGGGCCGCGGCGGCCCGGAGAGCTTGGCGACCGGGAAGGACGCGAGTCTCGGCTGGCGCTGCCGCCTTTTGTTCCGTCCCGAGGTGGGTGTTTGTCCCGCTGCCTTTTGTGCAGGCTCCTCGCGCTTGCCCTTCCGCGCCTCCGCCGCCGAAGTGCAGGAGCAAGGGCCCGGGGCGAGCGGGAGATGGAGGGAGGGCGCTCGAGCGGCCGCCGCCTGGGTTCCCGCTGCCCGCCCCTCCCCGCCGAACCTCAGTGGCGGCGAAAAGACGTGAAAAATAAGATAAAAATAAAAACAAAAATAAAACAAGGCAAGAGGATGTAAAATTTCTTGCCCCCAAACAGAAGCCAAACGCTCAGCCAGCCGTTTTCTGCGACGCTCTCCTCTTTGACTCCCCCACCCCCCCTGCAAAAATCTCAATCTCTATTAGAGGGGGGAAAATACAATTACCCCCTTCCCTAAAACCCCTTTAGTTGCAAACTTAGAGCGCCGTCGGCATGGAGAGGGAGCGAGGAACTCCCTCCTCTTACTATTTTTTGGAAGATTTTCAAAAAAAGTGGAAGTGGATTTTGATTGGGAAAAATCTCGTGTCTGAATGTTTACAAGCACCGCGTGTGCGGGAGCCTCCTGCCAACAAACAGACAGAGGACCGAGCGCGGCGCGGCAGCCCGGGAGCCGGCGGCCGCGGCGGCGGGGCCTCGCCCGGGCCTCGCCGGGCCTCGCCGCGCCCCCGCCCTGCTCGGGATCTCCCACCCCGCGCCAGCAATCGGCCAGCCCGCACAGCGGCAGGCGGAGCGGCGACTCCGCGCCAGCCGGGTCCACAGGCACTCTCGCCCCCAGCACAATGCCCAGACGTCCTCCCAGCCCACCAGACTGCGAAATCGGTTGGGGAGAAACTCAGCTTTGCGAAGCATTTTTATTTTTCAAAGCAACTGAAAAAGCACTTCTGCTCCCCCCTCCCCCGCCCCCCGACGTTCTTGTCCGCAGCTCCGGACCGCTGGGAGGTCACCACGTGCTTTCCTTGCCCCGCTCCCACCGGGTCTGGCCACTAGCCCCGGCCTCCCGAGCTCTGCCTGGCCAGGTGTGTGTGGGGGTGTGGGGTGGAGGAGTGGGGGTTGGGGAGGTGGGCAGAGTAGTATGTGCGAGTGTGTTTTTGGGGAGTGCTGGATCTCCGTACTCCGTGCACCCCACCCTTCAGTTCTTGCTCTCTAACCCGGGCATTCTTGGTCAGGGGTGGTGGTGGTGGTGGCGGTGGTGGCGGTGGTCCTTTTGAGCCTTTATGGGGGTGGTGGGTGGGTTACTGGGTCCTGGCTAACAGAGTGCGTCCGGAAAGGCGGGCGGTGGGCACTTAGGAAAGTTTGGCAGCCGGGGAAAGAAAGGCGTGAGAGGGCCCACATTCCTTCCCCTCCTCATTCGTGACCCTTATTTTAATTTTTGGTGCGATTTAAAACCACTACCTATACGCAGTTTTATATTTATTAAAGGGTTGGAGGGTGCGCATAAGGAGTTGAATTTTTCACTAGGCCCTGGAACTTGTCACACACTTTGGAAGCTCCCCCGCCCCGGCACGTTGCGGGGCCCTCCCTCTCCCCACCCCCGCGCATCCCTCCCTCGTCGCTCTCCCCCGCCCCCCAATCCCCCGGCCGCGCCGGATGCGGAGCAGACGCGGCGCGCGGCGGTGTGAAGTTACAGCCCGGCCAGGTACCGGCGGGAAGGAAGGGCAGTGTTCGCAGGACTCGGGAAAGCCGGGCCCTTCTTCGGAAGGATGCACTGGGGGCTCAAAGGACGAACTAAGGCGTGCAGTCCGGGCTGCTCCCCTGTCCCCCACCCACCCTGGGTCCATCTCGGAACACTCCAAGCTGGGTGGGTTTAGCCGGCCTCTCGCCTAGTCTCAGTGCGGTCTTTGGGTTAAAGGACTAGTATGGAGGGGGTGCGGGGGTCGCTTCTTTCTCATTTTCTGGGTGCGCAGAGGGGGCGGGAGCCATTCCGGTCTTCAAGACCCCCCGCCCCCCCCAGTCCTCCGCTTCTTGGGCTGACTGAGCCATTCGGTCGCTAGGAGGCAGAACAAGATCAAGAAAGCTCAGCGAACTTGAACCTGTACCAGAGCCTCCCCCACTCCCTGCTCTGCGTTTCTCTGCCTGGGAGGGACGAGCTTTGCGAGGGTGGGGGTGGGGGAAACGGACGGTTAGGCAGAATTCCCTTTCTCCCCCCATCACCCCTTATGTCTTTGTTCTTCATTTTGACTTTAAAAATGCTTCTGGCCAGGGCTGCGGAGAAGCGCTGGGAGAGCGGCTGACAACCCGGTGCGCCGGGCGCTGAGTGGGGTGCAGTTTTCGCTTTGGGGGCAGGCATTTTTGGTAGGGGGAGGGAAGGAGTATGCACTCTCAGCCTTCGAGGCAAGGCCAAAGGGCGGGCTCCAGCAAGTTTGCACTTAGTCTCCCGATTCACTTCTACCCCCACACCCTCGCGCAAAGCACGGACAACGGCGGCTACGGCGGGCTTGCACTGCGGCTCTGCAGCCCGACACTTGGCTCCCCCGCCTCCTGCAGCTCTCGCCTCGGAGCCCGAAATCACAACAATAGTAATAGTTATCATCATAATGATGCGGGCTAGCAGCATCATTAATAATGAATAACCGCAGCCGCCGCCGCGCAGCGCACACTAGTGCCCGGAATTGCGGGAGAAACGCATTTGCAGAGGTTCCCCCAAAGTAAAAAGTGTGAGCCTGGGGACACAGAATGAATTTCAGGGCCCGCGCTTGAGGTGTGTGTGTGGTGATACCAAGACTACACCAGGTTAACCCGCCGAGTTTCCCAAGCCTCACTTCCCATTTCTCCAACTGGCGCGGTCAGGGAACAGTGCTCACGCTGAGGCCGGGCGGGACCGCGGTGGACGCGGCAGTAGGGGCCCCTGGCTGCCGGTCGCCTCCGGCCTGGCCCGAGCCCCACGGACCGGCAGCCGCCGCTGCACGTGTTTACAGTGAGCGCTGCCGGAGACTGCAGCCACCAAGGCTGCTTGCTTTGTGCCTCAGAGTCCCGGCGCCCAACTTCACTTTCTGCAAAGCCCGCCCCCGCCGGGCCCCCTGCCCCGGGCCTGTCGCCCTAGCCTTCGCTTTTGTTTCTTTGCTTTTCCTCTCGGCATTTCAGACTAGGTTTGCTTCCTTACCCTGTTAAGACAATCAAAAGGAAGGATTTGGAAAGCAAACTTGAAGGCATACCTCCTTTTCCCCCTCCCATTCCCCCAGCAGCCCTCGTTTCTCTTGCTCCTTCCCTACATTTCTTCTAAAGCTTTTTTTTTTTCCCCCTTCTTTAAATTTATTCCTTTACAACTGCACAGAGGAAGGAGATCTCAGTCAGCCGCTGGGGCATTGAGACGTTCTAGTCTGTTTTGCTGTTTCAACGCAGAAGCATTTTATTTTCCATTTCTTTCTCCTCTAGTAGAGAATTCGCAGCTAATTATTATGATTATTTGCCCACTCCCTTCCACTTCAATCCTGGACTCCCCGCTTTGTAGCGGGAGGTTTAGGCCGGAGCTTAGAAACGATGGTATTGTGGGGGCGAAGGAGGATGGAGTTGAATTGAGGGAGGGGGTAAAATGGCTGAGGTTAGGAATGTTTTTAGGGAAAGAGGAATTTGCATTAAAATACAGAGAACTTATCAGATGCCCAGAAAGGAAATGTTGATTACCACTGAGAAAAGATGTCAATGCAAATCAGTAGACTACACCAAGAGATTTGTATTTTCATATTTTCTTTGTGCCCCACTTCGACTCATTTTTAATAATATAGCAGCAATAATAAGAACACCTTTTGGTATTTCTCTGAACATTACTAGCCAAATGTTTTGCAAGAAGCCCGATGTTAGACATATTTCATACATTAGGATATAATTCTTGTTAATTAGCAATAATTTACGTTAAGAGCATAGAAAATGTTGAGGTTACAGGTTTTATATCTGTACATTTGATCATCTTGTTATTTTCAAGAACTTTGCCTCCTATAAAATTAATTAGGTGAAATGTGGAGGTGTAATCAGCAACCTCTGAATTACCACTTCATTTCCTGGTTTTGATTGTAAATCAGTTCAGTCACTACATTTAGAAGACTTTAACCAAGTCTGTTTGCACCGCATTACCTTTAACTATTTGATACCTAGGAGAATATTTCCTTTTGCTCCTAAATAATATTTCCACTTTCAGAAATATATCAGGCCTTGGAGATTTAAAAAAAAAAAAAAAAAGAATCTTAACGGTGGAGTTCAAAAAACGTTTTTTTTTTTGCAAAGGTTCTACGTCGTACTAACTTTAATGAAGCAAAATATATTATCTCTGAGTCTTTAATCTGTGAACCTCAGCACTTGTAATTAATGCTCAATAACAACAACAAAAGCCACATTTGTTGATGTGTACTTAAAAATCTTTAATTCAAATAGCAGGGATCTTGGAGATGACTTACCTATTCGGTTCCTCTCTTGGTCAAAATGAAAGCAAATGTAGGAGAAAAATGACATAGAAGCATAATGCAAAAGCACTTCCGTTTATCTCCTTTTATTTGAAAAGCGTGCATGTGTATTCTGTATTTATCTTTTGGTCAGTATATTGGGCAAAGAAACATAAGTGCTTACCTTGCTGTCTTTATTAGTGGGAATATAACCTTCATATTCCTGTGGTGACCTTATGTTAAATTAGTAGGAGTACCAGAGGCTAGAAATTATGACATGTCCTACTTGAGCACAGGTGCAGCTAGGCAGGGCTCTCTCAATATTATTTCACCCAGCACATCTGGGAGTTACTCCAGATCTTCCCCCTCAATATTCAGCCTGGGTAGGGTTGAAATAAATTTAACCTGAGTTCACTGGATTTTTGCACTTTATCAAAATCGGTTCCAATATTCTACACTCAAATTAAAATCTATTTTTTGATTCTCTGTGGCTTTAAGTTCATTAAATGTGAAATTGGCAGCTTGCTAAAGAAGGTCAGACTGATTAACTGTTTAAGACTTGTACATTTTCTGCTTCAGTTTTATTAACTGGCAGCATCCTGGATGTGTTTTTTATTTTGTAATTTTTTTTTTTTTTTTTTTTGGCTAGAGTAAGCATATAGTTTCAGGAGCAGAGACTTACCAACTCTCTTTTTCCCTTTGGAAGGTTAAAAAATGATAGAAGCTGTTCAAATGAGATGCTGGAGTATTTTGGTGCAAAGTTAAAAAAAAAAAAGGAAATAGGAATGAAAGACATATTTACCTTGTTATACTGTCCACTGGTGATTATGTGTGTAGAAATAGTCCCATAATGAAGCGTTTTGGAGCTCATTCAGAAAATTAGTCAACTTTGACAACATTAGGCGAAGTATTTCAAGTCTAAAGAAAGGACTTCTCAGCCTTGTTCTGAAATGTGGCGTTTGCTTGACCATTCTGATTTTTACGTGATGGAGGCCACCAAGTGCAAACATGTTTAGAATATTTTAGGCATTCCTTTCTTCCGAATGAAAAAATGACTAATTGGCTTATTTTCTTAAGTACTCAAAAGTATCCCATTTAGCTAATGTGTCTGAGAAGAATTGCCAGTGAATTTGGTATTTCTTTGATTTTGTGGTACTGCTGAGAGTGAGATCAGAAAGGTTTTTGGCAGTATGAATTATGCTGTGTTATGATTATTATTTAGATCCATTTCACAGGTGAATGCAGTCGTTTTCTTATTATGGCGGTGTACATGTGGAACATTTTCTGTGTGATATAGTAGCATTCTAATTTATGAAGTTATGTCTCTGTGTACTTTGGAGTATATACATTCACACACAAAGGGTACGTGTATTTATCCACCTCCCCTTTTATTCTTTGGCACAATGGACAACTTAGTCTCTACGAAAAAAGAAACAAATTTGGTTTCAGTCCATGTTTTTACCAGTTTGGGGTAGTTATTATTTAAGCTTTCTTTATATTCCCTGCCTTAAGGATTTATTTAACAGTCAACATTTTCTAAACTCGCAAACCAGACACAGTTTATAGTATGTGTGTGTGTGTGTGTGTGTCTTCTCAGGAGTTAGGCAAGTCAGAGAGTTTTCTTTAAGTATATGATGATTTGCCTCATTGATAAATTTGCTTTCTTGTTGATAACCTTCATATCCTTATATGTTTTAGGTGCTCATGTTTTCTGGATATTATATGAAGGAGCCTAGAAACACTTTACATAATGTGGCGGGATGGATGGGGTGGAGAATGTATTTCCCCTTTTTCTCTCTTCTCTGGCGCTCTAATAATTGTGCTTTTGTTTCTCCAACCACAGCCGAACCTCTTGAAGCCATTCTTACAGATGATGAACCAGACCACGGCCCTTTGGGAGCTCCAGAAGGGGACCATGACCTCCTCACGTGTGGGCAGTGCCAGATGAACTTCCCATTGGGGGACATTCTTATTTTTATCGAGCACAAACGGAAACAATGCAATGGCAGTCTCTGCTTAGAAAAAGCTGTGGATAAGCCACCTTCCCCTTCACCAATCGAGATGAAAAAAGCATCCAATCCCGTGGAGGTTGGCATCCAGGTCACGCCAGAGGATGACGATTGTTTATCAACGTCATCTAGAGGAATTTGCCCCAAACAGGAACACATAGCAGGTAAATGAGAAGCAAGGAGAAAAGCTGTTTGCATGTTTTCTTTTCATTTTCAGAGGTGCTGTAGCCAAAGCACTAAGGAGTGGTGAAGTGCTTTCTGTATTTCTCCATGTGAACTGTCCATGACAGCCCTGTAATGTTAAAATAATCATTCCTATTGCTTCCGTCCAGAACACAAAAAAATAAATATTTTCCACTTCACTGAGTCAGATGTAGGTGCTACACACACCTGATACCCTCTATCTGGGTCTACTGATGCTGAATTTCTCTTCCTTTTTTTCTCCCCTTCTCATTTTTAAGTGTTGAACCTTACTATGTCTGGCCCAGTTTCCACTGTCCATCTCCAGCCATGGTGACCAGTCGGAGGTGAAAGTGGCCACATAGACATTTGGTAATTCAGCCGATGACCTCTTTGATTCAGAATACCTAGTCAGACCTCCCTAGGGGTACAGTTAGTTCTCAAGGCTTCCATGAAGTGGGGTGGGCTGGCAGGGCATTTCGGAGTGGGTAGAAAGAGTTAACTGAGCTTCAGGGCTAGCCTTGGATCCATATTGGCTGTCAGCCCGTATGGGGCTGTAATTAAACACAGCCCCGTGGTGGGATGACACCGTGACCTTGACTTTAAGATGCCATTTTCGACTGGCCAGGCCAGAGTAGAGAGGGCAGTTGCTGAAGCGCACAGACATGCTTACTCGAAAAGTTTAAGGGCATGTTGGAAATTTCAAAAGGTTGGTTTGACAGGAACGGCTGCTCCCTGCATCCTGCCTCCTCAGCTAAATGATAAATGCTTCTCTGTGCTCTCTCTTGTCTCTAATGTGGTTTTGACAGATGTATCTTGATTTTGTTTGTGGTTTACACAACCACATGTCACCCTTACAAATGTCCAGTCCAGACTTCCCCTGTTTCTGCTATAACACAATGTAAAAATTCTCTTGGAAATATACATACACATATTCAACAGCTCTCCTTCCTTCGGTTAATTTTAGCAGAGAGGTAGCTAGGTGTGTGGGTTTCTGAGCTGCTCACGGGGAAAAGGAATTAGCGGCTAACAGGGGGACTTAAATCCCTACTCTAAGTGATAAACAGCAACCCTATATAGTCACCCTTAAAACGTGTTTTTGTGAAACAACAGTGATTTAACACTCAAGACAGAGTGAATGCAGAGTATGTGGTGACAAAAATGCCAAGCCTGTTGGTGGATCCCTTTCTTCTGTTTCCCCCTGCCCCCTCCTGTAAAAGGCAGAAGGTTTGTTCAGTTTTAGGAAAGATAATGCATATAATCAATTGATTCACTGAAACTTGTCTTTCTGACCTAGTTTGACCACAGAGTTGAACTGTAGTAGGTCAGTGGTCCAGAGGGGATTAAATGTCATATTATTTCTCCTTTACCCCTCTGAATTTGATCATTAAAATCAAACGTGGCATTTTCTTTCTTTCTTCTTTTTCTTCTTCTTTTTTTAATGCTTCCTGTAATAACCCTCAGATACTTTTCGTTTAGTGAAATGAGAAATCTGTACCAGAGAAGCTGCATTTACAAAATATTTTTCTAGAATCCGCCACAGTTAGCTTATGTGACAGGTAGGTTAAGATTTCATACCCTCGCTCCCTATTCACGCCCCCCCCCCCCCGCAAGTTGGAGATGGCAATGACCATTTCCATGTGCTGTCTTGTGACTGGAAGGAAAACGTAAGGCATGATTAATGAAGCAAGAGCAGGCGGAAGGGGATTTGTTGTCTTCGGAGATCCAAAGCCTTTCTAAATCACCAAATATGGAGTAACACTTGCGTGATGTAACATTGTATTTACATATCGAGCTGCTCGTTTAAAAGACAAAACACAGTGTCTGTCAAGCAGGAATTAAAACCACACTTCTTACTAAGGTCCCAAATAGGTTATTCACTCTCAGATTAACCAGCTCCAAAATTCTGTGCTTCTGTACTTAGAAGAGGAATCTAAACGCTGGGGGAAAGGCATTATAGTGAAAGCTTTTTACTGTGATAGTTGTGAATCTACATAAGGAAAGAAAAGATATTTTCCTTAACTTCTGGTTGTCGTGAAGGTTTTTTTTTCTTTCTTAAAATCTAGAGCAATAGCAGAGCCTAGAGAAGCACCCCACCCTGCCAAAAACAAGAATGAAAACAAACACAAAAGAAAGAAAAAAGAAAGCAAATTTAAAATATGTTTTAGAGTGCTAATACTAAATGATTTCACTGAGATGAAAAGCAGTGTAAGGTAGCTAAGATATTCAATGGGTGCACCGGCGCTGCAACCCAGGTGAGGTAAACCTTTCATGCACAAATAATTACAAAGCCTTGATTCCTTTCATTGTGTTTAATCACCTGTTCCCACCCTGGAACTGGCTGAACATAAATAGCGTGATCACATCTCAAAGCGAGATGTCAGTAAGTAGAATCACAACTTCTCATAATTCACAGTAATGAATTAAGAGTTTCCTATGGTGAAATTAACATTCTACCATTGCACATAAATTAACATGCCCTGGCCCTCAGGTGCCTCTGAAGGGAAGTATTGGAAGACGGCTGTGCACTATTACTAGCCCATTTCTCTCCAGCATGTTTTCCGAGTTCCAAGTCTGCTTTTCTTTTTATGGCAAGGAAGGAAACAATAAGAATAATCACTCAGTAGATATTTGAATTGTGTCACAAAAAAGAAAGGAGAAGCAGTGCTCCGTATTAGGAGAGAGATCTATTGATGAATCTCTAGAAGAATATGTTTGGCAACCACATAAAAGTAGTCATTTAAGAGCGCTGTGTAGGAAAGGCTTTATTAAAGTGATGTAAGTTGGATTTGAGCTCAGTGTGCTCTGTGCCATTTTATAGGCAGGAAGCAGGAATAAAACAGTGACAGATTTTTCTTAAGATAAATAACGCTTAGAATTTGGGGGCTTTCAGATAGGAGAATAAGGTAGAGTTCCTTAAATCCTTAGTAAAGTGATATGCATTTTGACTGGACACAGGCCTCTCCAAGATGAGTGTTTCTTTTAGAAGGGATGATTTTTACCTGGCTAATAGAAGGGGCTGGACTCTAGTACTTCCCCCCTGTACTTGCGTTAACATATTGCCATTAATCAGGTTGCTTTTTCATTTCATTCAAATATTCAAAATATTGTGTGACTGTGATCCATTGAGACCATTGCAATAGTATCCGTTTAACTGGAAATGAGCAGGTTATATTGTGGGGGGCCCAGTGCATATGTTTGTGGGTCAGATACTCACCATGAAGTATGAGCAGCCTGTGACTGGCAGTGAGGCCTTTTAATAGGGGTGTTGCTGTGTTTTCTAGTCTCCTATTTTATGATGGGGGAAATACTCATCAAAGAGTAGTGAATGGGAAACTGCTGTTCAGTTAAAGAAAAGGCCAAAAATATAATCCCACAGTGTCAGATTTGAGGTTTTGGCTTATTATGCACAGAAATCTTCAAATTAGGATTGGGCTGTCATGAAGTTAGCTTTTTAAGAGAATGGGAGAAAATATGACCAGTGCTATAAATTGTAGTCAAGTCTATTGCCATTGATAAATATTATTTTTTTCTCCTTAAAATCATGAACATAGGCCTTTATATCAGGGTATTTCAAAATTATTTGTTTAGGCAATATACCTCATCACTGGATAAAAATATGTAAGATAGTTACTCTAATGGTGGGAGAAATACTAATTCAAAACAGAAATACAGTAGCATGTTACTTAAAGGTAAATCAAGTATAACATACTTACGCTTTTTAGAATCTAGCAAATCAACTTGCCTTTTCCTTTTGTACCCGTTCTAATTCTTTCCCTAGCTCAGACTGGATTTGGGGATGTATTTGTGTACCTCATGGTGTAATTGTAAATGAGACTATAAATTATAGTATCCTAGTATGACTACTTATTTTTAATTTCTCTTTATTCATGTGATTCTGAATAAAAACCACTGACTTCTGAAGTGAATTTTTAGCATGGTAGCTGAAAAAGCAAACAGCAAATAAAAAAACAAAAACAAAAAAAACCCCAATGTGCTGGTGAACATTTTACTTACCTTTTGAATCCAGAGAATAGAGAATATTGTTTCCTTATATATATCTGGGATTTTCATTGGGAGCCTGTGTTTGTGAGGCCACTACCCAAAGACTCATGTTCATGAGTCTGGGAGTCCTATATACAAGCTGTATTTGTAAATAAGACCGAGAAAGGTTGTGAACTGGCAGCTTGGATGTTTTGTCAAAGTACAATGTCAGAGAAACTCTCTCTAAGACAAATTGTAAATAGAACTGTCACAGTGATTGCATGATTGAGCCACAGAAGTGTCTTACAATTGTTGGCATTGTCAGAGGACTTTTGAAAGCTTAATTAAACACAGTGGCCCGCATGGCTGCTAAATTTGCTTCGGAAAGCCAAAAAGGAAAAAAAAAAATCTAAAATGTGGAAGATCCCAAAGGTCCCAAAGTTTTTCAGGCATTACCCTTTCGGTGACACAGAAAAGATGCATTGTGCATTTTTCTAGTTGTCTTTTATAAATAATAGTTTTGAGAATAGGGCCACGTGATATGAAGATCATCCTGTATGTGATGTAGAGATTGTGTTAGTTTTTCTGTCTCCTGCTGTTACAGACAGTTAATGTAAAAATGGCCTTTTATTGGAAACACAAATATGTATTCACTTCAAGAACAGGAACAGAGGGGGAAAGTTTCCTTCCCATTCTCTGTGTTCATTCTGTGAAAGCTTAAAAAAACAGTACTGTAATTTCTTAAATCACCCCATTCCTTGCGTCTGCAAGTTGTGCCTTTTGCTTTAAAGGATCTGAAATCTGTTTTGCACACCTTTCTCCTTGTGAATGTGGCATTTAATTGTGGAGCTGCCCATGGGCTGGAAAATGCAACTGGGTGTAGAAACGGGCAGGCAATGTCAGGACAGCAAACCTTAAGCTCAGGGAAGAGGGGAGCTGGATGCATATTAATGGCACATTTTCGAGTCCTGGAAAATCATTAATTTCACACTGTAGCCTCAGTGTAGTTTGGATAATGTGGGAGGACTAAATTGGAGTATATGACAAACGTGCAAATCCTAGAGAAGGATTTTTCAGAATTCCGTGATTTCTTAAGTGAAAGTATTTAAGGAGGGAGAATAGATGAATGGTGGCTGTGCACACTAGTCAGTAAGAAAGGAAGAAAAGTTTGGCTTTCCTTTGGGGAAAAACATGAAATAGAACCAAAGTAGCACAGCTAGGGAAGTGCACCGAGATTGCAGCATTCAATGTGAATTTAATGTACTTTGGTTGGTCTGTTCACACCGTTTACTGCACAAAGGAATCATTTGACAAAATTTACCCCAAGCCCAAGTCTGTTTTTACATACCGTAGTACTAGCTTTGTGCAATAAAAAGCACTTAGCATCCAACTGGACCCAGCTTGGCACCTTGCCACTTTTTTAGCAACAGATTTAATCACCAAGGATCTTTAGTACCTTTCTGCTTGTTCAGATTTCATTTGGGTCATGGTTATGTCAGCAGTGTTGTTATTACAAAGATTAAAAAAGAAAAAGATTTTAACTTAGTGCCCATTTTTAACACTGTCTCAAATCAAGCAGGTTTTTATTTTATGTGTCAACTTGGAGAACATTAATAAAGTTCATAAATATGTTCAGACTATGTAATTTAATGGCTAATAACCAGTACTTTTATTTGCAATGACAAATAGAAAATTGGCCATTGTATCGCTCCCTCCTCTGTTCTTTCCTCCTACCCAGGTAAATAAGCATCCTTAAACTGCTTCTCCCCTTCACTTATAGGGTATAGAGGCTCTGGCCAATATCTGTAAATTTACCTTTGTAATTTGCCATGTAGGTTTTACAACAATGACCTAATTAATTTGAGCACGAACCATATTATTGCTACTAGAGTCATTTTCTGTCACAAACTTAATTTCCAGGAAATGTAACCTGACGAATAAGAATGCTTTAGCTCTCCACATGTGCTCCCAGAGACCAAAGGCGGGTTTAAAATAATAATAATAAAAAAAAATGCCAGCATTATTAAAGCCAGTATGCTTGATGCCAAACTCAATTTGAAGCCAGTAAACATCAGACTGTATTTCTAATCAGTTTTAGAATGTAACGTATTCCATATTGGGTTCACTGGAATCTGTCTCTCTGCTTTTTACTGGCCAGCTGCACTCCCTATGCATTTTTAAAACATTTCAGCAAAGGCTTTTGCTGTTCTTAGCAGGGTTAGTAACTTGGGGTCTATTTCTGAGCTCATTCGTCATTCTGCGATGGCATTGAGTTAGGCTGGCAAGGGAAGGATTTGAAGCATGGGGGGTGGTGAGGTCACTTCTGACCCCAGCAGGGAATAGGTGAGCTTCATTTGCCTTTACAATAGGCGCACAGTTACTGCACCTTGGAGGAGCACTCAGGTGCCGCTCAGATGGGCGCATGTAAATGCCGTGTCAGATGCGGAGCCGGAATATTAATGCTCCTTCCACCACCGCACCATAATAAAGCTGTACACAGCAAGCTTAATATGCAGCTAGTCTGGGGAATTGTGTAAACTTAGATAGCCCAGTGTGAGAGACAGCAATGTAAAAATGCTCGATATGCTACAGTTTCCATTCTTGTTCTCCTTTGATCTATAGCAAAATGAAAACATCATCCTTTCCTCCTCTTGGAGTTGTCTCCCCAACTCTGCCACCTCCCAACCCACCACCAGAATTTTTTGCATGTGTGGTATGGAGAAATGCGACATAATTTGTTTCATATGGTTAATTACAGGCGTTTGAATATTTAAAATTTTAAATAGCCGCAGCTCCAGCTTTTCCTGTTAAAAGTATGTGATTTGAACAAAGGGAATACAGTGTAAATATTTTTGGTGATTTGCAACACCCCTTTCTCCCCATTAAACACACACACACACAGACACAGACAACACACACACACAGACACACACACATGCGTGCGCACGCGCACACGTGTGTGCACACACATGCACACAGACATTCGGTTCAGATCTACTGCTGACTTAAAGGACTTCTGTCCCTTCAGTTATACTTTTTTTTTTCTTCTCTAACCAATTCTCAGCTGGAACTCCATTAAAACATTTCACCATTATTTTTGAGTCCACTGTTGCTTGAGATTTTAAAGAGGATTTTTTATAATGTGTTCATTTAACAGAATCAACAGCTGTCAGAACCAGTTGTGGTAAATCCACAAACGTACAAAAGAAAATACACACGTTTCCTGAAACAAAACACTTGGAAAAAATAAGCTGCCAAGAACTGGCGAATGAGAAGTTTACAGACAGGGAACCGGAGTGTTTCATCTCCGGGTTCACCCTGGAGACTGATGTGAGCGGATCTGATGCAACGCCCCTAGAAGGCTTACCTGACCAGGTGGCCGCTCTGGGACAAGGCCCCGTGCACGCAGGCTGCCCAGGGTTGCAACTTGCTCCTTCTTCTGCCCTCCTTTTTTTTTTTTTTTTTTTCTTTTTGATCTCTCTGCAGAGATAAAATACCAAGTTCGTAGAGTGCTAAGCAACAAATTATATCCACTAAAGGTGAGATGATCAGATTTAAACTTCCTATAAAAGAGGTGAGAAGGCGCCCAGCACACCCTTTTCCAGATAGGGTTGGCGGCCTGTTTTGCCGAATGGAACCGGCCCCGCCAGGGAATTCCCAGGGGGACTGTGGAGCAGGCCTGTTGATGAAGGGGATACCTGGGGACCTTGGGTCACTCACAATGCGTTTGTGTTTGTATCTTCACTCTTGTGAGCATTGGCAATGAACAATTACACCTACAATTTGATCTGAGTTTTAGATACAGGTGGGTCCACTGATTAAAAACTCCCATTAAAATGAAGAATGGAATTATTGTGAAGCCTGTGAAGGTGCTTTCAAAAAGAACACAGGTGCTGTTGTGTCCCCCGCCCTCTGGTTTCAGTTTTCTTTTTGAATTTTCTGCAAAACACAAGGAAGTCTCATGCTAAGCATCAGGGCATTTAAATTCATATTCATCAGTTATTCACTTTCTTGGTATGTAATGATGCATAAAAAAATGCAAAAAAAATCACATCTGTTAATTTTTAGAGAAAAAAGGTGTAGCTTGGATTCTTACCTTAGATGGAGCGCAAGGCCCTACATGCCATGTTTGATCTTCTTATATTTTTAAATATGGAGTTTCTTTTTGGGTTAAAAAAAACAACAACAACAAAACAAAACTCTGAACCCCTTACAGACTCAGGGGTTACCATGACTTCACCATTTATTTACATTTAAGGAGCAGCTCAAAATGAACCATTTACTGCCCCTTTTAGCCCCTTCCTCCATAAGTCTTTGGGTTCACAGATAAAACAATATGTTAACGAATGTTAAATCTTAAATCTCACGAGTTTCTCCTACTCCATTCTATCCTAAGATTAACACACACACACACACACACACACACCCCACAACTGTTCTTTTACATTTAAAAGTGAACATTGGCTGCTGAAGAATGATTTAAAGGCTGCGAAAATTTTTAATAATAAATCGTAACCTTCTCATGTTATGTTTTTGTTATGTTAAGGGGAAAAAATCAATAAGGAAAAATTTAATTCTGATAAAGATACTCTTGGATCTTTGAAAACAACTGCTGTCCTTTTAACTAAAACATTTGAGCAGCTTCAAAGACTATGTATTTCTTCTGATCTTGGAGCTGTGTGACTGGTAGCAAGAAAGAAAAAAAAATCTTATTCTACATACAAGTGGATTGCTTAACAAGTCTGCACAGACACGTACTTGTTTGTACAATAGAGATAAAAATTCCTGTATAAAAATAATTCAGCTGCTGACAGCAGGCATTGTTGTCGGACCTGTCTTTTGTGCTTGTCCCAGCTCTGGGCCCCCTCTCCCCTCTATCTGTTTGGGACAGCTTGCTGCCTGCAGACTCCTGACCAGAAGTTAATTGCTATATATTAAATGTATAGGTATTGTATCTAAAGAGGAACATCTCAAGCCTTCCTGTATGCATTCCATTCTCCTTTCTGATGTGATTGTGGTGCTGCCAGCAAGGGGGTGGCAGGCAAACGCTTTAATAGGGAAAATGACTTGAAGGCAGTTAGGGGAAATTTGGCCTTCAGGTCCCATTTGCTCAGCAGTGTAGCATCAGTTTCTAAACTTTTGTTTTTAATCTAATTCTGATTTACTCTGTCACATCCCATATCAACCCTCATTGAACTCTACTCATGTAGAGTAACATTAGTGTCAAATGGAATTGGTCAGCACTGTGGACCTGTGGCTCATACAGATGGTTGTGAATGTGAGTTACATGCAGCTCTGCATCCGATTCTTTCTAATAAACATTAAAATGGGGCACATTTGTGAGCAGGGCCCAGGGATAAGAGAGTTAAGGGGTTTTTTGCCCCCTTCTCTCGTCTCCTCTTTCGCACTTCCTTGGTATACCTGCCTTTCAGGTAGGACGATCCATTCTGGGAAAATGTCTGAGGCTGGAGGAAGGGTAGGTGGGAGGGTTGGGGGAGGCCTGTGAGGGGTAAAGAATGGCAGAGAGAAGTTACTGGAGTATTTTCAGTGAGGGTTTGACACAATCACCCAGGCAGAGAGTCTTTTGGGTCCAGATGCGGAGCAGTAAGCACGGGCATGTGGTCCTTTCCGAGCTGTTATTCTCAGTCTGACTTGTACACTAGCCGAGATAGGACTTTCATCTGGGTTGGGTGTATGGGAATGGGGGAAGAGGAGGCATTCACTGGGAATTCTCTCACTAGAATTTCTTAAATATCATGAGGCTAGTAAGGTGTGAGTTAGCATTCGAGGTGTGAGATAAATTCTTCTCCATACTTGTCATTGGGAAGCATAAAAATTAAAATTCCCACTATGTAATAACTGGGGTGAGGGGTGGGAGGGTGGACACCACGACTTTCTGAATGTCAGCTGTTGTCTGTGTGACCTGTTCCTCTTGAATTACATGCTGCCAGTGTAGGATGGGGGGAACCCCCAGGAAGATAAATACCCAACGACAGGATTTTCACTCCTCAGAAGTAAACCAGATCTCGCTCCTCTGCCTCATATCCTCTCCTTTCTTGTTCTTTTCCTTTTGGAAGCAGAAACTTCTAAAACGAATGCCACTCCAAGGCGATGAAAAAGCTGTTTTTATACCCCAGTGGATGTTTACACAGGAGACTCAACTTGAGGGGAAAAAGGCTTTTTGGGAGGGTGGTGGGACTCGTGTTAATCTGTTTTGTTGGAGGCCTGTGCAGTATATTGCCTATGCGCAACTCTGGGCTGTTTTTGATAAATTACCATGTTTAGAGATAGGTTTGGCTCTTAAGGGCTTAGTTTTATGAACAAAGTCCGTAATGATGTTTGCAGCCTCTGTTTGTCTCTTAGCCCCTTTGGCTTCACTAGAAGCTCAATGTTTAGTTTAAGCTCAGTCTGGAAGATATAACAATTTTGCATTAAAAAAATGAGGAAATCATAGGAAGAAAAACCCTTTGCTTTTTGGATGAATCTTACTGATAATTTGCTAAAGCTCATTTGAATTTTAAGCACTTCTTTAATCTTCAAAGGCTAAATTGCTTTATGAATATGCATGGTGTGGGCAGACTTCAGTTCATTACCTAGTTGTAAATTCTAATGACCATTAGGTCCTTCCAGTAATTGCGAATTGTTTTGCATTTTTGATTGGCCTATTAACATGTACATTCGGTGCACATCAGGCTGGCCTGTCAGCCTCCTGAAGGAGAAAAAAAAGGTGAAAATTGTTTATAGCACCAAGATTCTTAGATTTTCAATCTTGCAAAATTGATGATGTAAAAAAATTAAAGCAGTGTTTTTTCTTCTCAAGATTGAAAGTTCACCAAGAGATTTGACATATTTAATTTACATGATGACTTTGCACTCCTTCATTAATGCAATTTGCATATGAAGCTGTTGTTAATCACTTTTGATCATGTTTTGTGTATTAGCTGCCTCAGTGGCTCTCCTCCTCGGATGCCCCAGTAGAAAGGAGCAAAATGATGCATCTTCTTGCCAAGTTTCCTTTAGTGAATTGAGGAATTAGAAGTCTAACCTTGAGTAATTACATATGTTTTAGCCGTTTTCTTTTAATGTTAAGTACAGTTTGTGGAAGTGTTGGCTGGAAGTCGTTCTCATTTGGGGAGATGACTGTGAAATTCAAGTGTATGATTGAGGCACATCCAGATCTGTGGGGAAATACGTGCTGCCTGTCCCTGTTTCCCCGCGAAAGTTGTCGGGCAGTTTCATTGTTAAGCAGTTTGATGTCAGGGAGACTTGAATTTTCCAGCGTATTAAGACATCAGGCTTCCTCTTTGGAAGAGAGATGGCTACAAAGTACAGACAGACCTTTGCAACAATGCTTTGGGTTTCTTCTTTCAGTATGTGCCTAGCACCCACACGTCTTGGTTTTGGGTTTGGCTGACTTCGTTACCTTTGAGCTCAAGAAAGTTTTCCTGTGGCCTTGTCGGCTTCTGCTCTCTGCGGCTCTGTGTCCTCCCCTAGTCACGAGAGTAAATCTTGGTCCCTGGGCTCCCGGGTGCCTCCTTCAAGGTACACAAGTGCCCTGGTTGTGAAAACAAGGTGCTAACTAATGGTTTCTGATTTTTGAGAGCCTGTGATTTTGGTATTTGCCCTTGCTGTTGAGTGGCCCGTGCTGTATTATTGATGCTCATCTTTGGTCTATGAGTTTATCATTGGTTAACAAGCAGAATCAGAACACAGAAACTGATATTCTGATTAAAAGGAATGTTTAATGAAAGAAAATAAATTGTGATGGAAAATGAACAGTGTGTAAGAAACATAACTACAATTTTAACCTCCAAGGGACCCTAACACTGCCCTACCATGACTTCCATCCATACCATGCTAAAAGCATGCGGCAGTTCAAAGTTGTTAATATTCAGCTGGGAAACAGTATCCAGAACACAAATAAATTATTAAGTGCATGAACTTTTTAGGCAGTAAGATGAACTGATGGGGTCCATCTGTGAGATCCAGGGGCTTTTTATTTGTGTGTGTCGAGCGATTCTGCCCTCTCCGACTTCACAGCCTTTGGTCTCCGGCCAACTGCATGCATAATTGATTCCACACGCGCTATCATTTTCTTGATGTAATTGCTTTACTAAGATATGATGAAATCTAATGGATAATTTGCTATTTGAAAATGGGCAAAAAAGTGTTCATACTTTTTATTGGGGGGAGGGCAACAGAGAAAGGGGTATTCAGATGACCGGCTATTTAAGAAAACACACCAAAACGAAACAGGCAAAACTAACTCATGCGCTATGCTTCAATCACGTTGCTTATGGGTAGGAAGGTCTTTGTGACATATGGAAGCCAGTGTGTAAATCTCTTTCTGTCTCATGTCACCCTCCTTCATTCCTTCTTTCTCTGTCTCTCCTCCAAACTTTACAAGAAAGGGATCCTAACAAGGTAAAAAGTAAACAATTTAGTCATCACAGGCCTTATTATTCAGTCTATCCAGGAGTTTTGCCATGTCGGTTTATTTAACTTCCAGGAATGTAAACACTGACACAGCCCTAGAAGCAGCCAGAAAGATTACAGTATTAGAGTTAAAAACCGTGAGCACGGAGTAGCTGTGCTTTATACTCAGCTATAATAACACTTTACATTGAAACATAATGGTAAGTCAAAACCGACTGGAAACTTCTGCTTATATGGAGTACAAATTTCATTCTAATAGATTGGCATAATCTAGTGTACCCAGAGTAGATTGTTATATAATGGAGAAACTGTATAAATGTCAAGTACACAAATAATTCTACGGGAAGTAAATGAAAAGTATTAGAATTTCTTAAATCACCATTAAATTTTGTTGGTGGGACAATCTCATTAGGTCCCTCAAAATCATGTGTGGCTTTGCATAAGTCTTTTAAAAATGTATTTTGAGGGAATTTACGGATGTTGAAACATTGTTTTAATCCAAAGCAGTTCATGCTTTAAATGTACCTTAAAAAAATTGTACTGTTTTTCAAAGTACTTAAAGGGAGTGGAGGGGTAGAAAGCATATAAAGTGAATCCATCTTACTGTGGCAAACTGTTTTTCAAGTCAAGTCATAATAATGAACAACACATGATCTGAAATTTGATCAGCAAACATGTACTTATGCCAAGGAATTTTCTTTCTTTCATTCTTTTCTTAATTTTTTTCTTTCTTCCCTTCCTTCTTCCCTCCCTCCATTCCTTTTCCTTCCTTCCTTCCTTCTGCCATTCACATACCAAGGTTCTGTAAATCAGTAAAGTAGGGGGAGATCAAATCATAATACACCGAATGGCACAGCTAAGCTATCTTTTGGAAGAAGCATTAAATTCACCACCACTAACAACAACAACCACAAAAAAACCTTTTTACAAAACTGGAAATGACAGAATCGTTTTAAAAAGAAAAAAAAAAAAAAAACCACCCCACCTTCTGATGCTCAAAACTTCAAACTATTAATAGACCACCAGTGAGATAGACTGTCTTTGTGCCTTGAAATGCAAAATGAGGGAAATAATTAGCAGAGGAACAAAATTCTCAAAATTTGAAGAACTTCTGTGATTACTGGGGGTACAGTGAAAAGAAAATGCAAATTTCTTCCTGATCTTAATTAGATTCGATTGTGCAGTGGGTGTGTTGGGTTTGGGGGGAAAGGCGGGGGTAGGGAGTGGGGGAGGTGGGGGTGGGGGTTGAGGCAAGGGGCTGTGCGATGTGGAGACAGGTTAACAGGGGTCTGGTGGTGTGGGGGGAGTGTAAGGGGGGAAGGTGGCTTCTGGTGCTGGTGCAGTAGAGGGTGATGAGGTGGGGTGAGATTCCTGAGCCCTTAATTTAGCTGGGCTCATTTCCCTTGGGTCTAGGGGATTTATTTGAGGGGAGGGGTGGGCACTGAAATAAGAGCCAAGCTGCCTTAGGAAGGGGAAGCTGCCTGTGGGTTACTTTCCCTGACCACATGGGAAAGCTGTATGAGATGTTATGGGCTCTGCCTTGTGCTCTGTGGCCATCGCTCAGCCTCTCAAAGGGGAGTCTGCACAGAACCCCCAACACCAGAGCACCGCCTCCCTGCCCCCCTCCAAACACAGTCTTTGGAGTTCAGTGGTGGTGGTTGGCCAGAGTCATGCCACAAAGTATGTGCAGCAAGTTTCACTGGCTGGATTTCCCCTTGCGTGAAATAATAAAAGCCCTGGCCAAGGCTTATGAATCTATTTTTGTTTCATTAATATTATTTATTATGTATTTTATTAATATTTTTAGGAGGAACTGTCCTCTCATTTGACCATTTGTAGTTATAATTAATACATTCCGTACTGGTTGTAAAAAGTGTTATTTGCATTTAATTGCAAGTCAGGCTAAATTAATGGCTATGATTTAAAACAAAACTCACTTAAAATAATCTTGCAGGGAGCAAAAGAAGGGACATTCCTTGCATTAAATTTATTTTCTGGGTGTCTGTGGTGAGAGGGTTGAAAGGATTATGTGGGTCCAATGGGAATCGTGTGTTTGTGTCTGAGGGACATGGGGGCCACGCAGGGAAAGGAGGAAAACCTGGGCTGTAGGATGGCTACCAGGGGCTCTGATCTTTTCTTTAATTTCTGAGGTTACCAGGAGGGGCTTAAGCAAAGTGGTCAAGTCCATCTGCTCCGGAGAAGGTGGTAAAGAAAAGAGGTTAGTGGCAAGAGGGAAGAAGCACAAAGGGAAAATTGTACATTGGGAGCGTTGCTCTCGCGGCCGTGGTGTAGCCAGACTGGTTTCGCAGACAGAATGATAGATTGTTTTGTCAAGGGTCCCAGGGTGTGCCCTGAACTTGAAGCACTTTGTTTATCTTGAATAGAAAGGGAATAGCACAGACATAATCGATGTCTAGTTTTTAGGAGCTCGAAAGAGGTAGGAGAACAGAGAGGAGTCGGGGAGGTGGGGGGGGGTGGGGGAGGTGCAGGCCTTGGTTGTGGCTGTCCATTAACAGATGAACTTGGCCGAGGGCCAAGCTTTAGATGAGAGCATGTCAGGGCCCCAGTGCAGCCAAGCCTTTTCAGTGTTTTTGTTTTTTTTTTCTTTTCTTCCTTTCTTTCTTAAAAAAAAAAAAAAAAAAAAAAAAACCTGCTGACTGTACATCAAATGCTCCCAGGTCTTTGGCTAAAGGAAAGAAAAAAAAAAAAAAAAGACACACGGCTCAATTTTTTCCCCCCTCTGAACCAGTTGAGGCCAGTCTTTTGGCTACACGCACAGGTTCTATCATCTTTCCTGGCTTGCCATTGGGAAAAAAAGAGTTGTGATAACGCCAGTAACCCGAGGGCCCCGGACGGGAAGGGTTCGGCGTGTTCAGGAGAGCAGCGGGTGTGAGCGCGTGCGCTATGGCCTACGTGCGCCCAGAACGGGCGGGGTGGGGCCTGCGGGCCTGCGCGCAGGTAAGAAATGGGTGCCAACGCATTCTTCTTTTTTTAATGGCTGAAGTTAAACTCCCTGTTGGGAAAGACCTGTGGACTGGGCTGTTGGTGGCTGGGAAGGGTAATACACCAGCAAGGCCCAGGAAAGGCCCGGGGTAGGGAAGCAAGCACCCCGGTTGGAAGCCCAGCGTTTCCTCCTCGTGCAGGGCTGATGGCAAACCCATGTGTCTGGGCTTCTTTTATTCTCAATTATCTTATCTTCTTTGGTCTGTTTCTGTATTTTTTAGTTTATTATGACAGTATGCATTCACTTATGAGTGTTGGCAAGCAAGAGTCATCAGCCCAATAACTTCCTGACATTTTTAGCTCTTTTAATGTGCAGTCTTTGCCCTCCTGCCACAAGTGGCGAGGTAATTGAATTTCCCTGTTACTTACTGGCGGGAGGCATGTTCTGGTTCCCACCAGAGGAGCTTGCTGGCGCTAAAGCTGGGTTCATAGCATTCTACCTAGGGGACACTCGGGCTTCCAAGTGGTTTGGGGGCCTGTCCAGAACGCAGTTCACACAATAAAGATTTTTTTTTTTCCATCATAGACTTGAAAAGGCACTATTGTGTACAGCCACATAAAATAGGATAAAAATCACGCTTACTTCCCCAAGCTGAAGCCTCAGCAGGGGGGGTAGACTTTTTCTCCTTATCTAGTAGCAAATAGAAACTGGGAAAATTTGGAGGCCTCTGGACTCATCCCACAGATAAACCAAAACACTCAGCCACACCCCTAGATGCTGTTTTCATTCACCTACGTGCTTTTGTGACCTGCGTGGTAACATGGGGAAGTGGGGCTGAAAGAGAGGGAAATAAGCCCTTAAAAATATGGTTATCTCCTTTCATTTCCTTTTCTCCCTCTTCTTCAGCTTCTGGGCGTACATGAAATAAAATGGTGAAGTGCTGCCATTTCTAATTGTGTGAACTTGGGCAGATTTCTCCATATCTCTGAGTTTCCATTTCTTCATCTGTGACATGGGGGGAGTCATAGGACCCCCCCCCCTCCATGGGGGACATCATTAGCATTGCATGAGAATGCTTGCTTGGTCTGGTTCAGGTAAGCACTTGAGGAAAGCCAGTTATTATTATGATTCTGACTCATGGCTTAGCACTTTCCTCTTCCAGAAGAACTGGGGTCTCAACATAGTTCCTCACAGTGTGGGGGTAGTAGGTTGGGATGAGAGGTGAGAAGAGCAGGGAGGGTTCGAAGGGGCTCAGCACCTCCTTCTGCATCAGGGTGGGTGGAGCCTGTTGGTAAGGGGCTATTGGGTGGGAACAGTTGAGTAGCCATTGTAGATCTGGTGAGGTGGGGTGATTGGAGGGGCTTCTGCTCATTGGCAGCTCCCTCAGGCTTGGCCTCTCTCCCTACAGACATGGGCAGCATTACCAGGTGAGTATGCCTATGTATGTGACACAGTCATTCTGGTTTCAGATTCCTGCTTTACCACTGACTGGTTGGGAGAGTTTGGGCAAAGCGTTTAACCTTTGTGCAATGCAGATAACCCAAAGCACCTCCCTTATAAGGTGGGTTCGAGGGGTGAATGAGAGAAAGCACATAAATTACCTGTCATACAGGATGCACTCAGAGTTGCCATTGCTATGCTGTGTTTCTGACGTGTTGTCTCTCCGTTCCACAGCAACCCCAGAAAGGAGGTCCTGTTAGCCCCATTTGGTAGAGGAGGCAATTGGGGTCCCCCAAGGGTTAAGTAACTTTCCTGAAGGTTCGCAGTCATTAGGGGATTAATCCTTTGACTTCCAGGTCCTGTGTCACCTCCTTAAAATGTTTGCGGCTTTCTGCAGTGGAGCTGGGCACCAATTGGGTGGGAAGCTCTGGTGCTGGCTGGTTGGCCCTCCTGTGGGTTCTGTGGTCAAGTTTTTTAGTCTTCTGGGAAAGAGAAGAATGTTCTCATCCAGTTCCTGGGCGGCTGTCCTGGGCATATTGGCGGAGCCTTGGAGCTGTTGGAAAGAGTTGCCATGTGAGGAATTCTGCTTTGCAAGTAGTCACTTCTCCATCTGTCCAGAGTAAGGCAGAAATGGGGCGAGGGTCCTGTGAAGAACGGGAAGGAGGTTTTACTATTTGCACGTGACTCCGTTAGGAGATAGCAGTAGGCTGACCAAGAAACCAAGCTAGGACTTTTAAGGGCTGGTGAAACCTGCTTGCAGCGTTTCTGTTCTGTTGTCTCTCCCGCATTCGTTTCACCAACCACACCTTTAAAGAGCGGGCACCATCAGAATTAGGCTCTGAGCCGGAGAGTGTGAGAGTGTATGAGAGTGTGTGTATGTGTATATGTGTATGTTGGGAGTGCTGGGGGGTAATAATCTGCTAGGAGGTTTTCATTATTGGCTGAACAAATGCTGTGGTAAGGCTAGTCCAGAAAGCACATTAAGAGACCTGAGAAAATTTTTGAATGGAAACTGCAGTCAGCAACTCCATATGATCCACATGTGGCTTTCCCTGAGGCAAGTTTTCAAGTGCATGGTGGCCTCCCCTAGTCACTCTGCAGGCTGCTCTGACACCATTAATATTTGCTGAAGCAAGACCTGAGGTTCATTGCAGAGGGATTGCATAATGTATTCCAAAACCAAATGTCAGGGTTTTCCTTTTTATTACCCATCCTTTTGAATTGGCTGGGCCACCGTGGACCACCATTGATATAATTTCAGAGCCCACTGGGTAGCGAGGAGGTGCCTACTGTGTGTAGCGGTCTGGTGGGGGACCTGAAGAGTTGCCTTCAGTGGTGACAAGGCTGGGAGCGCTGCTCACTCTTCAGTGCTCTTCTCCATTTGAACCCAGGGAGGTTGTTCTGCTCAGATCCACCACCAAGGGGTAGCCATGGGCCTGGATCCAGGAGGTCTTCTGAGTTGGGGGTGAGAATACATGTGGATGAAGAACCCCAAGCCTTACACATCAGTTCTCACTCTGCCCTGGGACTGGGTCCTTGCTTCCTTTGTGCTCACCTCTTCCCCTGGTTCTCCACGTTGGGTCTGGCTGCCCACCCCACCGCTCAGGACTATAGCAGTCTTCCCCGATTACCCCAGGAGAGAAGCTCTGAGTTTTATTCCCAGACTGAAAAGCAGAAATGATAAAAGGAGTACCATTGCTTTCAAGGCCCTATTTTTCCCCTCTCGTGTTCTCCCCATTCTCTTGAAAATCAGGCCAGCTCTCTGATGGTGGCCTTTTGTTTCTTTTTCTTTTTTGGTTCTGCCTTCATTAAGGTAAGCACGAATTTAATGTCCCAAGAGGCAGGCCGGTGACCCTTCAGGCCAAGTGCCTGGATGTGGCAACGCTATAATAAATATTGAATGGTGAGAGCAATGGAAATTTAACAAAGCCATAACCGAGGAGCCCGCAGAAGGGCAGAGGACTGGTTAAGAGGCTGTTGGATGAGCTGGGTAGTATTTCTACTTCAACCTGATTGAAATGTCGACTAAAAATCAATGCTGTTGACTAGTGATAATTTACAACGTTCCCAGTGCTAAGTAGTTCCCCGCTTAAGAATGCGTTGGCTGGGCAAAGATTAGTGCAGGGAGCTGTGCGTGTCACAATGAATCAGACGCATTATAGGTCAGCCCTTTATTTGTTTCATCATGACTTTTACACAGTTGTCATGTAATTTATGGCTGCTTTCACGTTGTCAAACATTTTCATTGCATCTTCTTCTTTAACACACTCCTGACACGGACGCGCCGTCTTGGAAGGCTTGGTATTGTTTCATAATCCGAGAGGAGGCCTATAAAACCACCAAATTACACTATCTTCAGGCTAATCTAAATATGCTGCAGATTAAAATCAGAGCTCATTTGTCCCTGATGCAAATTATTAAGTTCTAATTATAAATATCCATTTAATTACCCCATACATTTTTATTTTGCGGACCCTTTCGAGCACTGCTGTCTGCGACGCAGCGGGGGTGGGGGGCGGGGAGATGCATAGGAGACAATCCACAGTAATTAATGTACACTTCCCAAATGTAAAGGATAAACATATGCTGCTTTGTTTGTCTTATTTATTGATTGATTAGATGTATAGAGACTTTGGCATCGGCACAATCCAAAGTTGAAATCTTTTTTTTTTTTCCTAAATGAAAACTATTTAAAAATCGTTGGGGGGGGGTGGGGGGAAAAAGAACAAAATAGAGCCAATCCAGAGCTTTCTGCTAGACCACATCATCCTCAAATATGGGATTTTCACCAGATTCTGAATTTGAGTCAATCTAGATTTTGCAGAAATTAAGGATGAGAGAAACCCTACCTGTTTTGTACCTAGACTGTGAAATCATTGTTATAGAAAAAACTGTAGTGTTTAAAATAAAAAAAAAAAGAAAGTCATCCTTATTTCCAGCCCTGTTACCATTTTCCGCTAGGAGATATTATCTGCCTGTAATAGGAAGACAGTCCATTTGACAGCATTATGATAAACAATTTTTGATTACCAAACTGTAAAGTAAAACAGAAAGAGAGAAAATGTAAAAATTTGTAAATGCCCAATAACTAGACGTTTCCTCTTCCACGAAGGCAGTGGAAAAATGACCAAAATGAGTTGGGAGTGCTGGGTAGAGATTGAGGTCTTTGGGGATTTTTCTAGAACCAAATTTTGACTTTCAATGGGAGCAGGAAGACACTGGTCCGGCAACCAGTATGCCTGGGTTCTAACTCTGAGCAGTGAGACTTTGGGTTTTCTTCACTTTAGTTTCCTTGCCTATGGAATGGGTGGTTAGGAGCTGGTGCATCTCCAAGCCCCTGTCCTGTATCAGCGTACCCTGAACACCGTAGGCAGATTGCCTGCTTCCTCTCCTTTCTGCTCTTTTTAGAATCTCATTGCTGAACGGGGCTTGCCTGCAGAGAGGACAGAATATTTTCTTTATTTGCCTCAAAGGTAGGAGCTATGGTGGAGATTAAGGCTTGGGCTCATGATCCCTCCGCAGAAAGCTTAAGAGCAACTTTCAGATTGCTGGAAGCAAAATTGAAGCATGGTATAATGGAATGGTGATAATTCACAGAAGTTTCCAGCCTTATAAGATTTCTCCGTCTTTTAATTGTTGCAAGCTGTTTTGTGTGTGTGTGTGTTTTTAATATAAACTCTAAGGAGTGTAATGTGTATTTTTTCCAAGCTTGCTTTTTTGGGCAACTGTAGCTATGTCAAAATAGAAATACGTTTGACAAAGAAATCAGTTGAATTTAAACAACCAGGTATTTTAAATTCAATTAACTGACTGAATTCAGTGATATTTTACTTCTTCCTCCCCCAAAAGCTGGTTTCTCTGTATGGACATAGCCTACATATGCTGAGTTCTTGGAGTTACAAATTCTTGCTTGTTAAAGGCATCCAATGCAACATGTTTAGAAGAACTCTCCCTCTGTTAGTGTTGAAGACAGCATAAATTGAGGGAAAATGTTCTTTTTTTATTCATCATGTAGGTAAAAGCATATGGCCTGTTCTGGGACATGTGATCTTTGCAGTCCATTTTCTAAACTTGGTGTTTACCATTGACTTTTATCACGGATGTTTCTGTTTTCCACACTGTCCAGCAAATACCATCTATGCATGGCATGAAATTCGATATAAAATGATGTTTTCAGAAGCATGCTGATAAACAACACTCAGAATTACCCTTTGGGTAGTGATTATTTAAAACTTTCTTCTATTAACCCATGTGCTAAGAAGAGGGGGGAAATGAACCAGTTGTGGGATACATGTTCCTTGTAGAACTCAGGCACTCTTGAGATCTATAGCTTCCATAAAAAAGCAATTTATTTAAATTACTGCCTCTTTAATTTATAATGTTTTGGGGGATTTTTATTAGGAGTGCTCTATTAGGGCACTGATAATCAGCTGTTTCAAATTTTGCCTTCTCTTCTGTCTCTGGCAGAAAAACAAAACAAAACAAAACGCTAAAAAAACAAACAGGGAAAAGGAAAAAGTTGAGCCCTGACTCAAACCAAAGGAAGATAATGGACAGACTGAATGAACGGCAGCCACCCAGAAGTACTACTTTCCCCTTTGGTTATTACTTGAACAGAAAGCACGATGGCATTCATGCCAAAGAGATAGGCAACAAAATATGTATTCAGATACGAAGTTTAGGATTTCATAGCCCGATAGGCTCTCTTCTCCCTCCACCCGGCATTGTATTGTGCAAATGTATCAGCGGTGTATTGTTAATGTGTGATAGGGTGCTACCGCTAGGACAGTCTTGGCTCACTAATGGGGTCAGCTGTGTCACAATGTGATATATGGATTATGTTTACCGTGGCATATTTTGTTTGCGAGCTGGGCTGTGAGATGGGAGCAGATGATAAATGAAGATACCCTACAGGTTTTCACACGAGGTCCTGTGGTCCCACATCTCCAAAACAATCCAGCACTGCTGATAATGGAGAAGTAGTTGTGGGTACATAATTGGCTTCAAAGTTAGAGATCTCTGGCTGAAGTTTAAGATGTGATAGTCCATTATGTTAATGTCTCTATTTAAAGCTTCTGTTTGACTTAAGTAAATTCTTTAGGGTTTGTTGTTAATATTTCAATAAATTCGTGAATGGTCAGGCTAGTTAAATAACTTTCCAGTGGTTTTCTGTGCCTTCATGATTCATTTGCCTGGGTTCCTGAGTGTTTGTATGATTTCTCAATCTATTTCTCAAGTTTCAATGGCAATGAATGATTTTTCTTACCGGAGTCTTGTGTGGTACACCTGTAAAAGACATATCTCTTTGGGGAAAAAAAAACCCTCCAAATACAGTAAAACTATCATCATAAGATGTAACACACACACACACACACACACACACACACACACTTATACATATGTACTACACGTATACACATATATACACATACACAGATATATAGTGTGTATATATCACACAAATGTGTGTGTGTATATGTATGTATATATATATATGCACTCTATATAGGTAGAGAGAGAAAGATTGAGAGAGAGTGGGAAGACCTTCCAATTGTCCATTAAGTAGTATAAAAGTTCTAAAAAGTCATCCATACGAATACCTCTTATCGTCAAATTCCTATTTGATGAAAATCTGTTTCATGCTGTTTGTTTTTGAGGGTCTGTTGTTCACATACCCCTAGACTAAGGGGCACAGTTTCTGATTTAGAGACACCAGTTGCAAGGTGAACTCCTGGATGGTGGCCTGTACCCTTTGCCTTCACAGAGTTGAGGCTGGTCTTTCTCTTGGTGGCGATAACCCTTGTTGCAGAATTCTGCCATGAGAGTGTTTCCTGACCCATCTCTGCATCTGGTTAAATGGACTTCAGTACTCTGTGCACAGTTACTTCTTACTTATTTTATATCCTGAAAGATATTAAGTCCAACAAGCTTTTACCCACCGAGTCTACAGAGAAAACGGCCAGGCAATTTTTGTTTCAATCTCTGTGTCTCTCTGGAGCACTAGTTCCAGAGGCTGATCAATAGGTTTTATTGTAGACCTCACTGTCTCTAAAAGCATTGTGACCTTATCCTGTCTAAAAATAGTATTTGCTCTTGCCTGCAGAACCTTGACCTGTGAAAACCCATTTGGAACATAACTGACATATCTAGTCAGCTGTATATCCAAGACATGCTCTGTGAATGAATTCTGTGCGGAACTGTCCAGGAGAACACTTTCTTCGAAGAAAAATAAATACTAGTTCTGAATACTGGGAGTGTACCTGCTTGCCTAAAGCAGTGATGGGTCACAGACTGGGGAATGAGGAAGACGCAGGAAATAGGGGGATGTTGAGAGGGGTGAGGACTCTCACGGAGAACTCCCAGGGGAGTGCATTTGGCCCCAAAGAGGGCAAGGGACCACAAGGAGGAGTTTGGGCTGAAGTGCAAGGTGGCTTTAAAACAAGGTCCATGACCCTTTTTAGAGAGCGTGATTCTCCGAATGCTTTTCTTGGAAGCTATAGTCTTGAACCTTGGTGGAAGGGGTCCTCCAAAGCAGGACCTCGATGCAGAGAAGTATTTCTGAGTCTAAAGTAAGTCCTCTACTTAATGATAAGGAATTATTGTCACTTTAATTTTTTCAGGTGTGAGAATGGTTTTGTGGTTAAAAAAAAAAAAGAAGTCTTTAGCCTTTAAAATACATACTGAAGTATTTGGTGATGAAATGATAGGATGTCTAGAGTTAATGTAAAAAATCCAGTGGGCAGGGTTGGCAGTAGGGTTATAGATAAAACAAGTTTGGCTGTGAGTTGCTATTGGTTGAAGTTGGACGACACGTACTTGGGAGTTGATTTATACCATTCCCCGTACTGCTGTATGTATGTGAGATTTTCCCAAAAATAAAGGTGCTGCCTCACTGCTCAAGAACAGAATGGCCTTGTTCAGTGGATGTTTGTTTCTTCACTAAGAGTTCGGCTCAGAGGTAGTGAGGGAGCAGGTATCCTTTAGGGAAGAAAGTACTTGTGAACTCAAGTCTTGTCTCTGGAAAGTTCACCGGTAAGGAAGGGTTCCTCTTAGAGTCTTCACTGTAAAGTGTGCTTCATTCTCCTGGAAGAAGGTTGCCAACATTTGTTTCAGCATGTGAAGAGGAGTTGGAGGTGGAGTTTCGTTGAGTTCCAGCACTGGTGCCTCTTTTCTTTGTGGTGGGTGTTGGCAAGAGCTGGTGGGAAATGCCCATTTACCTGGCAGTGTTGAGGAAGATAAGGCTCTTGGGTCTTCCTGTGGCCGTTGAGCTCTGGCTGTTTGAGAAAGATGTTTTCCCCGAGAGGAAGCTGACCATGCTCTCAGGAAGAGGGGGGACCACAGCACAGTGGAGGGAGCTCTGGGGCACAGCCTCTGGAAGATGGGTGTGTGCAGGCCAATGATGGCAGAGCTTTAAAGGGGCTCTGTTCTGTTTAGCAAAAGCCCCTGGATGTGGCTGCTTCGCTTGAAAATGAGGTCACTGGTGGTCCTAGTGCAGCCAGTCTCGTTAGAGGTGTGGTGGGCCTGGTCTCTGGTGCATCTGCTGCTGGGAGCTGAGACCAGCCTCCCCGAGCCATTCCCAGGCCGAGGTCCCTCTGGTTTCACAAAATGTCCGCTCCTGTTCACTTCATGGAGAGACTATTATTAGCAAGTGTCACTCAGTTATCTGAGAGTGGCGCTTTTAGCTGCCATCAAAGTGCCTGACACTTGGGTTTACAGCCGATTAAATTAAATTTTAGGCTGGTTTGGCTTCGCTGGCAGTAGACAATAGGACCAGCTGCTGTCGAAATGTAACCTGGCACCCGCAAGAAACTCTGTCTGTGCACGGGCGCTCGCTTGTGCACCTATGGGGGTGCTGAGCACGCAGGTGACTCCGGGGTGGTGAAGGCCCCGACCAGCCACCTTTGTGGGAATGGGGAGCGTGCCATCGCCTGGGGCTGGCCACCGGGTACACCTCCATTATCTCTTCTCTGCGGTTGCATCCCTTCCCAAAAAAGTGTTTTTCTGACAAATTGTTTCTCCAACTTGGTTTTATTTTGCTTGTTGACAGAAGGGAGTGTACAAAGCTAGAATAATCTTTGTACTATTTGCACACACATGTCACTGTTTTTCTGCAAAGGGGCTAAGCGTGCATGAAAACACCAATGGAAACCAACGGAAGGGTGTAGATGATTTCGGGCTCGTTTTCCAGCATGGTGACCAAGATGATGTGATGGGTGGGATAGGCAGGAGGTCTGGCTAATCCCCTGTCCTGCCTTATATCTCAGACTCCCATGGGTCCAGCAGGCACACCAATGTGGGGCTTGTGGGGAAGGTCTTCTCTTTTAGAGGCAAATGTCTTTGCTTTCTTTGGTTCTTGGTTGTGGTCATGCCTGTGAATTTAGGACCTTTGGGCTTCCACTGTTGAGTGGAGTACACAGCAAGGCAGTGTACATCAACATCACATTTAAAATTCTTCAGAAATGTCTGCGTGGATAACTTCTCCTTATAAACAGAATGCAAATGTGTACAATGTTCCACCAAAGGGCAATGCTCTTTGCTTTTATAATCTGGATTTTAAAAAATTCTGTGGCACTTGATTTCAGTTCCTCAGACACCAGAATTTATACTCACTGATTAGAAATACATTATGCAAATAATTCAGTTTACATATCCAAATACTGTTTTGCATCATTCACACCTCATGTCTTGAAAAAAAAAAAAAGTGAAATGTTTCCTCAAAATAAACAAAACCTGCAGAAGAGTTTATTGTAAGGGTGAAAATTAAAGAGGCACCCATTTGCCTGGGAACTTTTGAGGAAAATTTTAATACTCGTGCATAATTTTGCACGTTGTTGTTGTTGTTTTGGCTTCTACCCATAGGACATGCCATTCAAGGTATATTATGTTATCTTTGGCTTTCTGAATTTTTCAATTTTTGGAAAAAAGAAGCAACACGCTACATCAGATACACATTTGTGCCTATGTGTGTACAGCCATAAATGACAAGTTAAGCGGAGGAAATTGAAGGAGGTACAGACATTGCTTACCAGTGACATGAGTTTTCTGCTAGAAAGAGGGGAGAGCAGGGAGATGCAAATTTTTGATAACCCATGTCAAGAGAGAGTTAACTGGGCATAACCATGAAGTCTTAAGTTAGAGATTGGCAGATGGAAGGCCCTGTAAAAGTAGCTCTGCTTTCATTGGTTTTTATTGTCATTGGAGTAATTCAAGAGAATACAGGATGTGACCTGGTGGCCTCTTCTTTGGAACTACGTTCCCATGCCCACATGAACATCTAACCCAGTGGCTGTGACCTCCTGGGTCGGAATAGAATTGGCGTCAGAAATCTGCCCAGGATTCCAGAGGCTCCAGCCTCACTCTCTGGGGCCAATCACCTACTGCTGTTGCAAAGCACGTCTGATTTCAGGAGGAATTTCCCTCCAAAGGAAGGAAGGTTGGCAGGAAGGGAAGCTGGCCGGTGGGCGGGGACCTGGCCCTCTCTCTGCGGCGTGAGTGCCGTCATCCTTCTCTTCGGATGCTCCACACCCATCTCCCCTAACAGGTTACAGACGCATTTTTGGCACCGCATAAAGTAAGCGTTCCAACATGTTTTTAATCTTTAACTTTCACGTCGTTAAAAGTCTGATGTACTGACTTTCAGCTGCCTGCAGATAGTTCAGGGCACAGCACCTGACAGGTGTAATGTCTTGTGTTTTATGTCTCTCAATATGGAGGTTATAGAATCAAGAAGGCTGCAAAATGCTTTAAAGATGTTGATACCCGTATACCAAATTCTCATGGTTCTTAGGCTCTTTCTTATTCTGCTTTTACACCTACTTTTTTTTTTTTTTTTTTTTGTGGCCTGTATTCGAAAGGGGCCGTTGGTGTCTTGGGGAGACAGGAAACTTCTTTGCCTGATGTTACCTATCAGAGTGTCAGGACTGAGAAATCCCACTTCTCTTCATCTTTCTCCTCAAGGGTTGAGAGATGTGTACTGCAGCTCTTTCAAAGGACCAACTCTCCCGTTGTCGTGGGTCGTGGGGAGACTGATTTGGTGGTACTGTGGCTGCAGGTCTCCAGTCAAATGGCAGAAGGTCAGTGATAAGCAGCCCCATCCATGGCCGCTGTGAGCGACTGCATCTTAACTCTTGCCCATGGAGCAGCCGGCATGTTGATGGTCTGTCTAGCTTGCCTGAGTAGTGCCTGCTGGGTCCTCAGGAGCCCCCGTGGCCCCTCCTTTTACATTCCGGTTCTGGATGGACTTTTCAAGGAACTCGGGGATGATAAGTGGGCTCTTGAATTTTCCTCAGCATTCCCTGATGGGTTTGTGTGTCGTCTCTCACCCACCCCTGGTGGGTGGTGATTCTCAGATTGCGTGCAATGCTTCTCGCCTTGTCCCCCCGTGTCTGCGTGTGTGAGAAACTGACATTTTCATGTGCGATGCCCTCCCATGTGCAGCTTCTGGCTGGCCCCTCCTCCTAGTCTCCACTTGAGTAAGCATATTGAAATTCAGGTGACTGGGAATGTCATTTTGTAGGCATCATCTTGAATCGGCTCTAACACAGACACTTACGAAGTAAACACGTTTTATCTGTACTAAGTAGTAACAAAGTCATTTGGACTCACTTTGTGTTGGGCTGCATCGCTCCCATGTGGATCTCGAGGTCTAATGCAGTGGGCCTTGCTCTCAATGTCTTAATGTGGTAGGGGAGCTCAGTGGGTGTGATGGAGGGACCCAGACAAGATGACCGGAGGCCCACCCAGCCTTGCTGGAGGGAAACTTGATACAGAAACCTACACCTCATTTTACCTTTTTAAATGAAGTTAGCTTTTTTTTTTTTTTTTTAAGTGCTTTAAAGAAATGTCTCCCTTTCCTTAAAATTGACTCTGAGGGCAAGGCTCTTATTCCTTTTTGACCAGAGTAGCTGAGCAATCAGAGACAAAAGTACAGTTTTTTGAGCCTAGTGTCCTTCATAAAAGGGGGAAGTAAGTATTCATGGTGCATGTTCTTTGCAGACATAGAGTCATGAAGTCCTATTATCAACCCTCTCATTATACAGATGAGGAAGGTTGAGGCTGAGGAGGGGCGATGATTGGCCTGAAGGCCACTCACTAGGCAGTGATAGAATTGGCCCAGAGCCCGGGCCTCACACCCTTACCCTGGCTCGCTCTCCCGACTCGTAGAGCCTCTCCTCACCCAGCAGGACCCAGGTTGGCCCTGCTGTGCTTTGGTTGAGAGACTCATGCTACCCTTCCCCTCATGCCTTTATGTGTGATGGCTGGAGTGCCTCTGAGAGCTGGAGCTTTGCTGAGGAAGACCCATGCTATGGTCCTGTGCTGTGCCCTTTCCTCAAGGCCTCCTTCTTTCCCTGCCCTGTTTCAGGTTGGCTTGGCTGACATGTTTCCTGATACGGCTCATGCAGAGTGGTAGTTCTGAGGTTTGCACCATGTGCACATGGAACAGCTTGGCATTTTTATCTGGATCATTGAACATATGGGTGGGGTGATGCTGGGGTAGTGGGGGAACCTGTACCCTCTCGGTGACAGACGGGTCTCAAGAGTTGACCAGCTCAACCTCTTCTTCCTCCACATGTGTTCTCTTTTTAAAGACATCTCTCAATAGCAGGAAATCCTTCCTTTTTGTCTACCTTAAATCTCTTATGCTTCAGTTTAGACCCATTTCATCTTCATTCCAGAGAAGACCACATTTCTTTCTTTCTCTCTCTTTTTTTTAAAAGATTTTATTTATTTATTTGATAGATAGAGATCACAAGTAGGCAGAGAGGCAGGCAGAGAGACGGGGGGAAGCAGGCTCCCTTCGGAGCAGAGAGCCCGATGCAGGACTCGATCCCAGGACCCTGAGATCATGATCCAAGTTGAAGGCAGAGGCTTAACCCACTGAGCCACCCAGGTGCCCCAAGACCACATTTCTTATCACTAGCTTTGATCTGAAACCCCTCATATTTTAGAATCCTTTGCTCTGCTCCCTGCCACTTCTCCTACCTGAATAATCTCTGTTCCCTGAACTTGAATTCACAGGTCTATTATCTTTTAACCCATTTATTATTTTTGTGCCCCTCTTTAGAACCTCCTGGTTCTAACCTTCCCGGATCTTTTACTCAAACACCAGTCTGATTACTATAGAGCACACTGGTGAGATACTTGGCTTTTTCCACATTCCTTACCCTGAGATCTGCACTCAGGTATCTTGCTTACTTTTTTTTTTTTTTTTTTTTTAATTTGACAGACAGATCATGAGTAGGCAGAGAGGCAGGCAGAGAGAGAGAGGAGGAGGAGGCAGGCTCCCTGCTGTGAGCAGAGAGCCCGATGTGGGGCTCGATCCCAGGACCCTGAGATCATGACCTGAGCTGAAGGCAGAGGCTTTAACCACTGAGCCACCCAGGTGCCCCTCTTGCTTACTTTTAAATAAAAAGCAGACATTCACGTTCAGCTCCATGTCCATGAGGAATTCTAGAGCTTCTTCAGCTGTCTTTTTTTTTTTTTCCAGCAATGCAAAGTTTATTGAGCGATAGTAAAGGGATACTACAAAGCTCCCAAAGAGGGAGGGGATCCAAGAGGATTGCCCTCTTCAGCCATCTTTCATACTGAACCTAGTTCTCCACTCCTATCCTAAGCCCCCAGCCATCTCTCTGCTTCACCAGGGGTCGGGGGGTTATGATCCTATCTCTGAGACTGCCTCCTCCCTCCTGGCTCCTCTCCCAGTGACTCTGTTCATGGAGGCTGAGAAATACAGTGAGTGGCCTTTCTTGCCTCACTGCTGGTAAGAGAGCTGTTCATAACTTTCTGCTGACATCTGGAGAACGTAGGCTTTGGAGGAGCAGAGCCCAGATTACCTGGGAGCCAGCAAAGTCATGTCTTTTATAAGTCTCCAGCACAACGTATGTTACAGTAATAGGAGTTGGTCATTGTGTTTAATAGTAAAACAAAACTGGAGCACCTGGGTGGCTCAGTTGGTTAAGCAGCTGCCTTCAGCTCAGGTCCTCATCCCAGGGTCCTGGGATCAAGCCCTTTGCTGGGCTCCCTGCCGAGCAGGGAGCCTGCTTTGCCCTCTCCCTCTGCCTGCTGCTCCCCGTGCTTATGCTCTCTCTCTCTAAGATAAATAAATAAAATCTTGAAGAAAAACAGGGAAAACAAAACCGAAGTGCACATGAAAAGCGTATCTTCTCTGTGTGGTGGGGTGAGGAGAGGTGACTGCAAGTGTGTAGGATGAGATGAAAAGCATTACGGACATGGGAAAGCATTTCAGAACACACAAACATGGCATGAGTAATGGCAGGCTAATAGCCACAGGCTAGATTTTCAGCCCTGCCTCCCGTTTTTTGTATCCCCTTTCAGTCAATTAAGATGTATACGAAGTGGTGAGAAAAGGGACCGCCTGCCCTCTGCAAGGCATTTGTAGCCCACGACCCCCCATGGGTGTTGGCCCAACAGAGCCCAGAGAACATCCCCTGACTGGATCTTTCTCGGACTGACTTGCTCACTTCCTGGTCTGCCCAGCCCAGAGGTAACTTGGTAATCCCCACTGTATGACCTCACCGTAGGCCAAGTGGCTTGGGAATTTAAGCCTCCTGTCTAGTGTCAGGAGCACAAATAGGGAAGCTGGGAGGTCGAGGCATGAGGTGTCTGTCAGCAGGCCCTGCATCCATGTCAGACCCCGCTTCCATGTGACCCTCTGTTTGCCACCTCATTCTCCTGGCCTGAAAGCACCCGGCTATGTTTCGAGGAATAAAGAGATGGCCCAGTCCCATACACAGGCACTGAGTGCTTAGTTCTGGCTTGCCTTTCCCTGAGCTGGATGGCTTCAAGGCTACTCCCCCAAGTCACTAGGAGCATATGAGTGGGGACCCAGCAAAGTCCTGCCTCTTGTCAGGAAGTGGCTGCAACCCCTTTGTGCCCCTTGGAAGGAGTGTGGCTCTGAGATTAATGAGAGGGTGTCAGTAGTATTTGCGCTGCCTCCTGGAGGCTAGTATTTCCTGCTGCCCAAACTAGAACCTTTTGGAAGGCAGGGATCATGTTTTGTTTTTTGTATTTTCATGCCCCACATAATGCTGGTTCATATACGGTCTTTAGTTCATTCTTTGTTCTGGCTGATTGATTGAAAATTGAAAGGCCAGGCTTTGCATTGGAGCTTGGCTCCGTATGGGGGAAAGGCACAGAGGCTAAGTGAGTTTATTTTCCTCTTTTTCCCTGTGGACAAAGATACGGAGGGGTTGGGACGGGTGTGCTGTCTTCGAGGCCTTCACTGGCTGACACCTTTCTCTTGACCGAGCCACGAGCTCTTTGCTTATAGCTCTGCCCCTTCCTGCCTGGAAGTTGTGTGGGAGAGGCTCGTCAGGGCTGGGCAAACACTGAGGACGACAGCTAGGGATACCCTGGGAGTGAGGGAAGCCGGGAGCAGAACATGCCAGAGGGAGCATAGCCTGTGTTCAGAAGGGAGGGAGTACTGCTTTTCTTCAGATAGCTCTGGCTGATGCTGGCTGGGGTTAAAATGGGGATTCTTTCTTTCTGGTGTATGTGTATGCAAGACCCTTGATATTTGAGTAGGGAAATCCTCTCTTATCCATGGAATTCACTAACTCTTGTGGTGTGTTTCCTTTGCAGTGTTGTGAAGAGAGTCATCCAGACCAACTAGATTTATTTGTACAGCTCTGATTTCTTTCCTAAGGAAAAAAAATTCCAGTTGAAGTTTATGTTTAGATGGTCTGTTCTCCAAGTCCCAGGCCTGGCCAGAACTGGGTTGCTCAGCAGACTGGGCTCAGAGCTGCTGTCTGATCCGTGACCAGGGCAGCTGTGACCTGTCTCATGGTAGGGGAGGTGGTCCCGCATGAAAGCATTTCCCTTGAGAACCTTAGGGAGCACTGCTGGCCAGAAGTGCTCTTAGTGAAGTCCAGGAGGAAACAGCTGAGGTGACCAGAGGTCCTTGTGCTCTGCCTTGGCCCCAGCCCAGGTCAGCCCACCTTCCATGCCTCCCTCAGGCCAGGCTGCCTTCCTGCCTCCCCTCCAATTCCTTCTTTGGAGATTTAAGACTGCGGCCTTACAGAATTCAAGACAGTGAAACTCGAATCCAGGTCTTCCCCCACCCCCACAGGCCAGGAGGGTTCTCTTCCATGGAGTTGCTTGTCTGTGGAAGGCAGTGAGTTGCTGGCCTGTTGAAAAAATGGGTCTCCTGCCCACAGGACTCCTTTGCTAGTGTGGACGCAGCTGTGCTCTATTCAAGAGCTAGGTGTTACTCCTAAATTTCCCAGGTATTGGCATCATGGGGGTGGGGTGTTAGTTGTGGCAGGAGACTTTTTTTTTTTTTTTTTTTCGCCATCCTGGCCAAGGAATGAGTTGGTTCTGTTGTGGATGGGAGCAGGCTGCCAGCCCTCGGCTGGGGATGGAATCTAGAAGGGAGAGGCCAGGACAAGGAAGGTCCTGGCAGGACTTGAAGATAAGCTTCAACAAGAGAGAAGAAGCAGGAGTTCTTGCTAGAGACAGAGCCAGCACCCACCCCTGGTGAAGGTGCTCCTATGGGTGCTTGGCCTTAGGGTGCCTGTCCAATGGCTTCTGCAGCATAGCCTCAACAGGGGCATGGAAGCAGCATCTGCCTTACTGCCGGGTCTCGAGCACCCCTGAGGACTGGGCCCTGGGGGCAGGGGCTCCATTTAGTGTCACTCCTAGCACGAAATTCCTTGTCCTACCTTCTAACATCTTGTGGTGTCGACTGCATAGACATGGGACTGGGGAGTGATAGGGGGTGCTGCAAGCCTAATTAGCATGTGAGTCCCTTACTCTGGTCCTCCTCCTTCCAGGGGAGAGCATTTCGAAGAGTTGTGGTGAATGAGAAAGACAAATTCACCACCCCTCCAAGGATTTGTGCCCCGTGGATTTTGGTGCTGGTGGGGATAGGCCCTCCCTATCCCTGAAACTTCTTAAAAGGTGGCCGTTCGGTAGGCTGTCCGTACGCTGCCTCTCTTGGGGGTAACCAGAGATGGTGGTGTGGTCAGATTCGACCTGTGAGCTGTGCCCTGGGTGTCTGTTTCTGGGCGAAGTTCATCTCTGAGATGGCTAAGTGGTAAAACGCCTTTCTCCTGTGTCATCCAAAAGGATATCATGTGGGTGGGCTGTGTGGTCAAGTGTACTCCTTAACTTTAGATGTGTTGCAGTAAAACCTGACTGTTCTCCTACCCCTCCTTCAAGGTGACTCATAGTTGAGAAACTGAAAGAAAATAAACCATCTTCACCAGACGGTGAACCTCTCCAGGCACTGAACCCATCTCTAGTAACGGGGATGCCCTGATGCCTACATTGCAGAAGGCTCTTGAATTAGATAAACAACATGGAGTTATTCAGGGCTTTTGTTTTCACAGGACCAGAGAATGAGAGCTGAGAGGAGGGGCAGAGGCCATCTCATCTCATTTTGGTTTTTATTCAGCATGTGTTTATTGAACACTTACTCTATGCCCAGCACTGTGCTGGGGGTTAGACGTGCAGAGGTGAGCAAGACCAGACAAGTTTCCTCTCATGGAGTGTGTGTGTCTGGAGAGGGGGAAGAAGAGGGACAAATCCCTTATACCCGATGGCCAGGCATGCAGCCAGAAAAATCTAAAGCACACAGGCAAAGAGAAGGCAAGTGTCTTGGCCCGGCCACCCTCAGCCACAAACCCAGATAGGTGTTTCCAAGTCCCAAAGTCATGCTCTTTTTAGCATGCCAAGGAGCTGCCTTTAGCAACTCAACCTTAATGTGTGGGGATCTAGATGCCTCTGAATTGCCCCCTTTAGAGCATCCTAGGTAAGCACGCTTCCCCTTGGGACAACTAACTCTCCAGGGAAGGTGTGCATAGAACTTCTTATGCTGCGCCCACTTCAGGTGTTTCTGAGCCTTCCGAGTCGTGTGGATGAAGTTGTAGCCCCTGGTCGCCGCACACAGTCTCATTTTGGAGTCAGCTGAGACTCTTGTATGTCCTGGGAAGACTTCCTGGATCTTTGGCCCAGTTACTCCTAAGTACTGAGCCATACCTTTCTTTGGCATTTGGATGCTTGTCCCAGTTAGTTACTGGAAGGCCAGCTTGGTGAGTTGGGGGCAGCAAGGGAAGCACCTCATATTCCTATTTATTTGTTTGTTTGTTCTGAAAGAAAAGAATTCTCACTCGTTTTACCCGGTCCTCCTGTTCTTGCCTCCATGGAAACAAAGTGCATACAGCTTGGGAAAGAATTAGTGACACTCCTCCCCACCAGTGTCTTACATTACGAGCTTCTCCTATGCCTCCTGCATTTTCAACGCATTGCAGCTCTTCTGTGGTTTGGAAAGTCCGTTGACTGAGTGATGATTGTTTTCATGAAACGGTGCAACATGTAAAGCAATGGTTGTCATTAGTAGCGCAGTTGTGTAGAGAGTCGCTCTTTTAAGCCTTCAGTTTCAAATCAGATTAGCGCTCTGTTAACTTAAAATAGCCCCAAAAAAGAAGGAAGAAGAAAAAAAGAACTGTCGGAAATCAGAGGGAAATATTAGCATTATGAAACATGTTAACAAGTGGCCATTAGCACTTTATGTCTGCATGAATAGCATCTTTAAGTGTTTTATTGGTAACAGAATAGAGTGGAGTCACATAGAATGGCATTACTTTTCAAATTGGCAAGTTCTTTTAATTCAGACTTCTCCTTGTTATTGCCTACTGGGGAGCATTTATTCACCTGTCAAAATGTACACCAGGGTGGGAAAAGGTACTTTAGCTGTTCTGGCTGATCTCAGGCTCTCAGGTGCTTTGTCCCTCTACCAGACTGCCCCTCCCTGCCCTCTGCCCCTGCCCCCAATGCCGATCCCTACCGTGAGGAGGGTGAGTCTAAAAGCACAAACAGGGGATGAGCGATGCTCTGAAAGAAGCTGGCCGCATGCCCCCACACAGCCTCGGGGCTGAGTACGTGCATCTCAGAGTGCCTGGACGCATGGCTGGCCGTGGCGGGGTGTGTTTGCATGGATCGCTGAGCTGGAGGAGCTCTGAAGAGCTGCTGCTGGTGGGCACCTCCCCAGGCTCTTAGCTTCTCCCTCTGGAGGCTCCTCCTATGCCTTAGGGAAAAGGTTCCAATTTGATCTTGATTGGCCTCTCTCAAGAGCGCCCCCCTTCTTTTTCCTTTCCCAAACCAGCTGAACCCCTTTATGTTACAATGCAAAATGCTATTCCCTCTGGGCCTCGGGGCCTGTGGGGAAAATGGAATTTGGCAGAAACTCAGACTCCAAAGCCAAAGTGACCCCAGGTCTGGCTGCCTGATGGTTTTATAGATAGGGCGTTGAGTGGCCTCCTGGCAGTTTGGGATTCTAGAGGTTCCCTCGTTCATTTTTCAACACGTTTTTTGAACGCTTGCCATGTGCCAGGAACTGTTCTTGGTGTTGAGCACATAGCAATGATCAAAGCATTCAAAAATCTCTGACCTTGTGGTGCTCCCATTCTAGCTGGGGAGACAGTAAATGAATAAACATGTGAATTATATAGTGTATCAGAATAGGATCAGACTGCTTTGGAGAAAAGTAAGGCAGGGACGAGGGATAGGGAATGTGTGGTGGGCACACTTTAAATAGGATGGTTAGGGAAGCAAAGGCTCCAAGGAATGAGACAATCAGCCATATGGATTTCTGGGGGGAGGAGGGTTCTATGCCAGAAGAAGAGCAAATGCAAAGAGTTTGGTTGGAGGAGGAGCAGGGGGCCCTTGGTGTCCAAGCGGAGGAGTAAAGGAGGTGGGTGGGAGCTGAAGTCCAAGCGACAGGAGTCCAGTGCCTTGTCAGCCATTGTGAGGACTCTGGCTTTGACTCTAAGTGACCTCATGTGACTTAGGTTTCCAGAAGGTCACTTTGGCTGCTTTTTGAGACTTGTGTGTGGGGAGGTGAGGCAGAAGTATTCAGGAGGCTGTTGCCAAAATCCAGGCCCTATGATGGCAGCTCGGACTGGGGGTATGGACATGTGAGAGGAGGCTAGATTCTGGAAATGTTTTGAAGGTGAAACGAAAAGGAATTACTGATAGATTGGACATGGGCTGGGAGAGTTGGTGGAGGAGTCAAGGTGGACCCTAAGATGTCTGGCTTGGTGACCAGAATGAAATTGCTGTGTCCTGGGATGAAGAAGGCCCTGGGAAGTGTTTGAGAGGATGGAGGTGCTTGTTCCAAGCTGTGGGCTCCTCTTCCTCTTCTGCTTTGGGTCACAGGTGGCCGTTAGCCTGTCCTGCTCAGGGAGGGTTGGGAGAGAAAGGAGTGTGACCCTCATGGGGCAGCTGAGAGACCTCCAGTAGACTGCTGGGAGCTGAGATGGCTTAGGTCAAGCTCTAACTTGTAGTTTTTTAGAAAAGGTGCTTTTCTGGAGCTGTTTTGTTCCATTTCTTTCTCTATTGTTTGTTAGCTACCAAAGACAACTTGATCTTTTGACTCAGAAATATGTGCTTTGTGTCTTGCATTTCTTTCCCTCAGCTTGTTTTCTCAGAGCTCAGGTAAATCATCAGGGGCTGCTGGTGAACCATGGGATTTGAGAATCCGTATCTGAGCTGCATCTTTCCCTGGACCTCACCCTCCCCAGGTACCGGAGGATTATCAGGAATCCATGGCCACTGTGTCTTACACCTATAAAGAGTCCTTTTCTGAAGATTTCTCTGTGGCTCTGCTGTACCCAGATCTGCTGCTCAGCCTGGGCTTTGGAATTTCTTATGGAAATCTGTTGTCCTCCTTTCCATAGGTCCTCCTCCTCCTCCCTTTCCCCATTCCTGGAAAGAAGCTGGCTGGCAGATAGAGTGTTTTTCCTTGAAAGGAGAGAGGAGAGCCCTCTAATGGAAAAGTAAAATAATTCTTGGAATTCTTATTCCAACTGAAGCCAGCCAAAGCTGAGATGAAGTAAATTATTTGGGGGTAATTTGCAAGGGCCTGAATCAAACAAATTGCTTTTTTGCACTGACCTCAGCTTGAATCTTTAGAACAAAAGCTGGAGATGTTAGGACTTTGATAAGAGTGAGCATTTTTATCTGAGTTATTTTGGTGGTGGTGGGAGTGCTTCTAGGCTTTAGGACTCATAGGTGAGCATCTTTTGCTAGCAGAAGACTCCTTATCATAGGAGGCACTCCTTTGCCCTCAAGTCTCAAAAGACCTTATTCAATAACAGCATTTAGAGCTTGAGTTTATTAACATCCATACAGGCAGGCTTTAGTTTTCTCTTTATCTCTTCCATGGTGCTGGCTTTGCTACATGTAGGACAGATTATTCTGGAATCCAAGGTGGCCCAAGGAAGAACCCACAGAAAGGTCTAGGCTGCCAGCTTAAAGATTCAGCCTGTTGTCGAAGACGCTCTAGGGGAAATCCAAAGATCTCCAGCCTTTCCCGCGGTCCCAGATGTGTAAGCACCAGCCTCTTCCTGAATCAAGCTGGCATGGGTTGCTGACATCTTTCTTCTCATAGCTATACCCCTCCTTGACCAATTTGCTGAGGTGCCTGAGATCCCTTGCCCACCAAGCATATCCTTTCCATCCAGAGGAAAACACTGTCCTCCTCAGAAAGGTTTAAAAGCCCAGCACAGTTCCGCATTAGCTGTTCCATAAACTTAACAACTGCATTCCTTTAAAAAAATGTGTCTTGGGGATGTTTGTCTCACAGCAGCTGGCAACCTCCTTGTTTTTGAAAATGTCAGACTTAGGGGCTGGGCTGCCCTATTGGCCCCCTTCACTATGGCAGGGACAATGGCCTGGGACGTAATTCTTTGTCCCCCAAGAGGATTTTCTCTGGCACCTCTTTCACATCATGCCTTGTCTGCCACATTCGAAAACAAGTGTGGCTGAGTTTGAGTTTCCTCCTATTTTTTATTTATGTAATTTTTTGTAGTTGTTGTTTGGATGGGGGGGAAGGGTAGACAACCCTGGGGCAGTCGGCATGTTCGGTTGGCTCTTTGAGATGAATAACTACTTAGCTGTTGCTCAACTACTTTTGTTTGTGAAAAAAATGGTAGTAAGCACCATGACATCAGAGTATTTCAGGGTTATTGTGATTTCTTTTTTGTGTTTGCATCTGCCCTGCTCAGTTAGGGCATTACCCGTAACCCCATAGGAACAAACACTGAAGACCATATGATTTTAAAGCTTTAGAAATCTGCGTGTGTAATATGTCTTTTGTGAATATTTTTTTCTTTTGTTTTAGAAACAGTAATAATAATCCATAGTAATTATCCCATACTATGCTGTCCTTTGTTACCGGAGCACTGGATTAGTGTGAAAACGTGTCCTGTATACAGTTTCAACAGCTTGATTTTGCTTCTTCCTTCCCCCTTCCACCCCTCTTTTCTGTCTTATGCTGTTTGGAAGACAATTTCCACATTTCTGCCATATGTCTTAGAAAAGCTCAGGACTTAGAGACAGTAGCAGACTTAGGACAGCAAGCTTAGTTCAGGTGGGGAGGCAGCCCTGTATGGCAGACATGGTTATGTAGACCGAGAACTGTTGAAACAGCTGCATTTGGAAATCGGGCTTCCCCTTGCCTGCCCTCTTTTCTTGAGAGACTCCCAAACATCTGAAAATGCAAAAGCACTTCACCAGGTTTTAACTTTTCTGGCTCAAACAGAAGGAACAAGAGCACAGCAGTCTTTGTATGTTTTGTAGACATTTTTTTGAGCTTTTCAGTCAAGATAGGCCCTTCCCTCCCTTTCTCCCTCCTTTCCCTTCCTTCCTTCCTTCCTTCCCTCCCTCCCTTCTTCCCCCCTTCCCTTCTCTCCCTCCATCCCTCCCTCCCTAACCTCCCTCTGTTTCTCCCCTCCCACCCCCTCCCCTCCTTTCCCCTTCCTTTTTCCTTCCTTCCTTCCTTCCTTCCTTCCTTCCTCCCTCCCTCCCTCCCTCCCTCTTTCTTGGTGCCTTGTTTTACATTCTGCTCAACTGGAAGAGCATTTAATCCTTGGCCTCCTCTCTGTTGAGATATTATGTTTTTTTAATAGTGCTTGTTTATGACTAAGGTCAAAGACAGTATTTCAGAACAAAAATTAGAGTTAGTTCATAATTGAGTACATATGTATGTAACTGTTTATTTTTATAGTTTGCTAATTTATTTTTAAACCACTCGGTTATGCCAACATGTTTATAGCTCTGCTCATCACGTGCCTTACCAGTCAGGGTGTTAAAAGGCACATGCTTTTCAATAGTTTGGATCCCGAGTTAAATTAGATAATGCTATCAGGTAGCAATTTAATTACATTAATTGAATGTTTAGGTGGAAAGGTAGTTTGGCAGAGGCTATAATGAAATAACGTTTATAAGTACACATGTGTAAATCTCAGCATTATAGACATTATTTGAGGTTGCTGACAGAGAAATGGATATAGATCAGGCGTTTGGAAGGAAACATGAGGGGCTCCAGCATCCGTGGTAGATGCTGCCTTCACACTCTCAGAGGCTGCTGGGCACCACCATTTCCTTTGTGCACTGCCTTTCGTCTTTATCATTAGGCCTCTGAGCAGAGATACACAAAGGCGTTAGGGTGGCACTTTTCTGGGTGGCAGCCTGCCCACTTGGGCTGGCTTGCTGAGCGGAAGGAGACAAGATGCAGTCCAGTGAGGCCTTTGTCACTTTGGAGGGTCAAGGCTTGGCACACTTGGGTCATCTCTGTGGCTCTCCAAGCCAGCTCTGTCTGGAATCTGAGGAAGACTGTGTCAGGGTTCCAGGATATTTTCCCCTACCAGGGTGGAAGCCCCTGGCAAGAAGAGCCCTGGGGCGTAAGGTGTGGTACATCAGCCCACAGCTGTTGCCTGTGAAGGTGGCTTTCTCTGATGCAGAGGGAGTTCTGGAGCCCCAGGCCCCCAGTCAGCCACCTTCCCTCCACGCCCTTGGACGAAGTGGGAGAGCTGGCATTTGGGTAATGTGACAAGTTATTTGGGGCCCGGGTGCTCCTTCCCACCTCTCTGTGATTTAGTGTGGTGGGTGTCAAGTGATTGCTCGCAAAAAGGGATTTTTAGGTGTACTAACAGCAGATTCTTTGCCTATGAGTCATTCATTGTCTTCTGATGCCATCTGGTTTCACCCGGCTGCGGAGCCTAGCGTGGTGTCCTGTCCCCTGCAGCACCCTATGTGGGTTATTTACCAAATGCCACCGTGCCTCCCTCGCAGCGTCTGGCAGGGAAATCAGGTGGGTCTGCTGTAGCTGCTGGGTGTTCTCCGGATGCGGAGTTTTCGGCCCACCGTTTTTCTGGGGCATACTGTCCCCCCCTCCCTCAGGTGGATTTGTTCCTGGCCATATCTGTAGTTGGCCCTTCCCCTTGGGAGTCAGCCATGAATGACTTCATCTAAAATTCAAGACCCAGATGGAGGCTTACCCTCCTCAGCACTGAGTGGCCACCTTGGGTCCCTTGCCTCTCGGAGGTGGGGGTGGCTGGGAGGGCTTGTGATTTCAAAATACTCTTGCTTTAGCCGGGGGGGGGGGGGGGTGTCTCAGCCATTGAAAGAGAGCTGGGGGAGCTGGAAGGAAGGGTGGGCAGCTGTGCGTTCGAGGGGAAGGAGTCCTGCCGGTTGGGACAAGAAGGTGAAGGAGGGTTGGTTTGGCCCCCAAGGGAAGGATGGGAAAGCACTCATTCCTGGTTGCAGATGCAGTGTTTGTCCAGCTGAACAGCCCCACTCAGTTGACTACCTGATGAGTGATTTTCCCCAAGTTGACAGCTGCTCCAACACATTTCACCTACAAGTCCTAACAAAGTGGTATGTTCTTTTGGGGCTGTTATTACCGCAGTAGGCATTTGGAAGATTCTGGAAGAATGGGGTTCCAAGGGACGAACTTGAAGCAATTTCTTGGTACCTGTTCCCTTCTTTCTGTCCAACCCTCTCGCTTTTTTGGTTTATGAAAAATTGGACCCATCCCTTTCAAATATCTACTGTGCTCTTAATAATGAGAATGGCAATAAAATCACAGTATGTTTATAAGGTTCTTGAATAAGCCCTTTGATGAGCATTGTCAGATTTGAGCCTTACCTCATGAGTTAACTTGTGAAGAGGCAGAAGAGGTGGCATATGAAGCCCAAAGAGGTTAAAGGGCATGTCTGGTCTTACACAGCTAGGGATAGACTTAGGGTTTAGACCCAGGACTCCTCCCTCCTGGCCCTCCATCGGGTCCACAGCCCGCCCACAGGACAGACAGTTGGGGCTTGCAGAAGGCTGCTTTTTGGTGGAAGGTCTGTTTGAACAGTTGGGAGCAGGGACAGGCCGGTGGGAGTGCTTCCTGGTAGGGGAGCCAGGTGAGGGGAATTAGGATGATCTTGGAGGGTCTGCAGAGGCAGAAATGTGCCTGACATTCAGCCTTTCTGGTTACTTCCATGAGTTAATTCCCATAACCCCTAAGCACCAGGAGAGGGTTAAGCTGGAGAAGCTTCTCAGTGAAAACCCCAGGTACAGTTCCTGGTAAAGAGCAGCCGCTGTTTCTTGGGCTTACACCCGATTCCCTGCAGTGCCAAGGAAAGGCTCAGAAAAGGAGGGTTTGGGGGAGCCGGACACGGAGCTGGATTTTTTCCGCACATTTGGTCTTATTTGACTTGACTTTTCCTGGGTTCAGGGATGCCGAGCTCCCATTGCAAGGAGAACATTCGTGTAAATACAAAAACTTCAAGTAGTTAGAGGTTGGCTTGTTTGTTTCATTATACCTTCCTCTTTGGGGAAGCAGTCTGGCAGGGTGGAAGGCTCAAGCTCATGTAATATCCTGGTCTCCGGATTGGTGGCCTCTTCTCTCTTTGCAGTGGGTGGCTGGGCTGGATGAAGCCCCGAGGCAACTTAGAAAGGGCAGGGTGGGCCAGACAAGCCTCTGGAAGGCTGTGTGCCTTCATCATCACCCCTGCACATGTGCCAGTGGGCAGCTGTGTGTGGCATTGGGGAAGCTGCTAGTGTGAGCCCTAGGCCCTGTTGGCTTGTGTGAAGGCTCCGTGGGCATCTCTGTTTTATGTAAGAGCTAGTGTGAATGGAAAAGGAGACCAGACCCCTGTGGTCCAGGGGTGGTGTAGGCTGAAGGATGCTTTTCAGAGTTCTTGGAATGTGCCACCTAAAGCCATGAATGCTTCCAGCAGGCAGTGACGAGTGTCTTGTTGGGCCTTTCACTCAGGTCTTTTTTTTGGGCCTTTCACTCAGGTCTTTTACTTCTTTCCTCCTCCTCCTCCTCCACCTGCTTTTTTTTTTTTTTTTTTTTAATCAGTGAACAGTTGATAATCACTTCTCAGAAGGCTTAGATGAATGCAAATTATTGTTGCATTTTAAGCACTTTGCAGAGAATTAAACTCTGACAAAAGCTCCAGAATGCTGTGGGTGCTCTCAATGGGTGCTGGGTTTGTATCTTGTCCCCTAGATCTTCTGGACAGGATAAATGAGTCCTTCCAAAATGTCACATTTCTCTGGCAGAGCCATCTGGGTGTTTAACAGAGTCTTTCAGAGCTGGATCGGAAATGCTGGGTGCGGAAAATCGCCGTAAACCCCGAAACAGCCACTGGGGTAGGAGCTTGGATGGCACACAGGCCTTTCCAGCCTTGGGCTGTGCATGGGGAATCTAAACCATGGGTAGAAGGCTTCTGCCCTGTCCTGAGAACAGATGGAGGAGAAGGTAGAGGGGAAGTTGTCATGGCGCTCAAAGGAAGCAAGGGGTGGCACTCTCCCAGGGAGAAGTCTGGGGCCTCAGCTGGCTGTCCAGGCCAAAGTGGGTGGCAGCGTGAGGATTTTAGCAAGAAGTCAATCCCTGGAGAACTGGGGTTCCTTTGCAGCTGCCCCCGTTGTCTCTCTCGGTTTTCCTGGTCAGATCTCAGTTTGTCCTTCTACCTGCTTGGAGACTGCCGAGGCTCCAGAATGGGGCCAATATGATTGGGGTAATGCGGCCCCTCCCTTCTGGGTCTGGGGGTGACCCAGTGTGGAGGATGCAGCCCCCATCCCTGCTCCCACCCCCGAGGCAAATGTTATGAGTGGATCTGGGGCTGCTTCCTTCCCCACAGATACCTTCATGACTAGCTTTGATCCTTTTTTAAACACATTCCATGCATATTAACATGACAGACATATTGGTTTTCCTCCAAGCAAGTAGCAGCCCTGGGCCCTTCAAGACAGGTGGGTGTTAGAAGAGAGTAAGCAACAAGCCTCACTGTCCCGGGAGCCCCGGATGGACCAGTGTTCTCTCATGTCTTGCTCACGCCGTCCTCCTCACACCCCATCTCATTTTACACATGAGAAACTTGACTCTCTTAGAGATTAAGTGCCTCCTCCTGGTCACCTGGCTTCCTAGTGACAGGACGAGAATTTATGTCTTTTGGTTAGCAGCTGAGTGCTTTTTCTGCTCTACTCTATTACCATGATGAGAGCTAAATTTTTTTAATTGGTCTTCCTTGAGTGCGTATTTTAACACAAGAAAGCATGGGATGTGAACCCCACTTTTTGATGTAGGAGGAGGATAAGGGGAGGAAGCCGCCTGGGGACAATTCTGGAGCAATACCTGAGATCTGGGAGTCGTGTGTACAAAGCGTGTGATGGCAAAGTGCAAATACGTGCTAGCAAGAACCCAATGAGCTACCCTTCTGAATTCCACCAAGAAGTTATTCTGTCTGTCATTTTATTAGGCTGAGACTTTTTCCGATGATATTTTTCCGTTTGCTCACAGTCCGTAGAAGAGAGCCAGAGAGGGAAGCCAAGGCGCTTCCAAGATTTACCTACTCCCTGACTCTGGACCTCAGCAGATTTGCTCTGTGGCGCTTTGTCGCACCAACTTTCACAGATTGGGACAATAAACTGTAAGCACATCAACTCACTCGGTGGGACCTGATACCTGATTGTTGCTCTGATAAGTATCTGTACAAATATTTATACGATTCTGATCATCTTGGGTTGTGTTGTTACAACATGCAAAGCTGTCAGTTTTCCAGGACTGCCGGTGGTAAAGCTTCTCTGTGGAGCGAGGCTTATTTTTGATCTGGCCTTCCCTCCCTGAAACCCTGTTAGCCTGGGATCTCACCTCGTGCGACACAGGTTTTGTAGAAAAGAGTGGGACATTACCCCATCACTCACTGGTAAAATAACCAGAAGAGGCCCTTCTGGAACACAGAGAGGCTGGCATAACTTCTCAGAGTGTGTCTTCCAGTTCCCCTTGCTTAAATTTTCATGTGAGAGGAGCCCATTACTGTAATTAAGGAGATGATATAGCATTTTGGAAGGTCTTTATCGCTTCAGGTGAGCACCTGAGAGAGAACGTGGAAGTGGCTAATTCTGTTACCAAAGTGACCATTTCCCTGAAGTATCCACAGCTCCCTGGGACCCTTAGACATCTGTTGACAGATCTGTGAGGGTTAGAGCTGCTAGACTGTGAGCTCCTCGAGGGCAAGGACTGAGGCTAATTTCGTTTTCTTCTCCCTGCCATTAACAACACATGTGTGGAGCAAATGAATGAAGTTGGCTGCCATTGAATATGGAGCAGAATGATAGAAGAATTTCCAGAACAATGATGTAAATAGGTGCAAAACTGGATACTTAACTGACGCTTTTCCAAAAACGGGTCTTGTTTTGGATGATGCGCCAATGGCGTCTTGTTGGGGAGGGGCTCGTGTGGTGTTTGGAGACCATTGTCATTGATGTAGTCAACCGCGATTGGGCCAAGCAGCGTAGGTTTTCCCCATGAAAGAAGGAGAGAGAAAGAAGTCCTTGTGAGCCCACTCTGCTAGATTACCAAGCTCCAACAGCTCCTGAGCTCCAAGACACTTATTTTTTTCCTAGGTCATTTCACCATAAACGTCTTCACCATAGACCTCTTCGCTGCAAGCATATTTGCTGCATAACTAATTGGCCCTAAGGTAGTTTTGCCATAAAAGGTAAAAAACAAACAAACAAACAAAAACCCAAAAAAACTGGTTGACAGTTTGGTTTCATTTCTCCGTTGAGGCAGTCCTCCCATTTTTATATGATACAAATCTCAGCTCTCATAATGGTCTCTATGGTGGTGTAGAGTTTTGAACCCACGTTTCCCATAGAACTTTGGAACAACTATCAACTGACAAGAGACAATATGCCAAGAACGAATAGCAGCGTAGAAGGCTTTCACAACGCAGTACAAAGCCCAGTTACAGATAAACATCCTAGTATTTGGAAACAGATGCCTCTCTTAATGAAGGAAGAAAATTTAGCAAGAGAAGAAGTGGGATGGTGAACGAGATGAATCAACAAGCAAAAATATGTATAATACTATGAATGAAAGACTTCGAAGACAAATGTTTAGCTACAATCCACAAAATAAAATCAGTTATTTGCACCATATTACCATGAATCATCAACACTATACATTTGGAATGTATTCGAATATTTTGTATTTTGCAATAAAGTCTTTAATTTTGTTATTCATTTTTCATGTTTTGTTATGTCCTTCTCAACGAATGTTCCCTTTTTTAAAATTTTTTGTGATTTTATCTCTTAAAGTGGCAAAATTGCCTTACGGCCAATTAGTTATGGGGGTGAAAATGTTTGCTAGAAAGGTGTTTATGGTGAAAATAGGCAGTAGCCCCTGGAGGCTGGCTACACAGTATTGTCAGGCACATTTTACGGATGGATAGACTGAGGCTCAGGGACCTTAAAGAGTTGCTCTGGGTTGCACAGCCGGGAAGGGGTTGGAGATGAAGATTCTGGAGTCCATCTACCTAGTTCTAGGGATGCTGAGTGCTCACCCTGCTGACCCACCAGAGCTTGAACCCATGCACCCCATTCTGAACTCCAGGCTGATGTTCCTGGCCTGGCAGCCTTATACCTCGACTGCTCCCAGGTGTTGCCTCTCAAGGTGACAGCCACCGGCCAGGCTCTGGACTTGGTCCCGAGGGGTGGGGAGGAATGGGGTACCCTTCGTCCTTCCCACTCTTTCCCCATCATTCACAGGGCCTCCCCTTCCTTGTTTCCCAGCCACAGAGACAGTAGGCTGCCTGCTCCAGTGTGCCTTCCCGCCAGGGCTTATTGCCCTGGCCCGGCTGTGGCCGCTCCCCCACCCTGCTCTGAAGGCATGTCTGTCAGCCCACAGGGGTGCGGTTCAGAGGCAAGAAGTCAGAGGCACTCTGCCTGAAGAAACTGGTCCCAGGGGGCCTCACCTGTCCCCCCTCCTCCTCCCCACCCTGGCTGGGCTTGGGGAGTCTTCCTCTCAGGGTCCTGTCTCCAGCACTAGCCCCTCTGCCACCTCAGGCATACCCCCAGAGCTCTCCGGGCCTCTGTGTTTTCCATCCTGGGCAGAGAAGTGGGACTGTGGGAGTCCCAACCCTCAGCGCCCTGGGCATAGCCCTGACATGCCATCGCTCTGGCAAGCAGCCTCAGGCAGGCCTGGGCAGAGGACCGAAAGGAGGAGAAGGAGCAAGGGGAGCCGCAGCAGACCAGAGAGAGACAAAAGCCAGCTGCAGAGCAAACTGCCTGGCAGTGGGGTGGGTGCCCTGGCTGGAGGGCTGGCCCAGACTGGCCTGCCCTGGGAGGAGTCAGGTTGGCACCTGCTCTCTCAGAGTCTCCGTCCTCCTGGAGGATGGCCAGCTGCTGGAGCCCTGTGTGGGCGACAAACACAGGGTCTTGGAGTCTTGAAGGTTAGGGCTTGGGAAGAGGAGGAGAGAGAGAGAACTGAGGCAGGCCCCCTTCCCTGCCACCCCGTGGGGCCTAGGCGCGGCCTCAGAGCTACCCCGTTGGAAGGGGGGCACTTTTCCTCACCGTGGTCCATGCTTTTGTCTTGGGGATCTTGTGGTCCCTGTGGCTCACTGACACCCATACCTGGGGCTGGTGAGTAGGTCAGGCTGGTTAGTCTTCAGAAGGCCTCATGTTGAAGGAGTTTGGGCCTGAAAGCCAGGTGTATCTGGGTTCGTTCCCCCGCTGGCTAGGTGCCCTGAAACAAGTTGATCCACTCTGTGGAGCCTCAGGCTCCTTATCTGTAAAATGGGGATAATTAACTTTCCTGTCCCCTGGGAAGAAGTGTTCTGCTTGACTTTCTCTCAGAGGTGTTACAGAATGTGTGTCTTCCCCAAAGCGTATGTTGTTCTGGAAGGCACAGACTTGGCTGTCTTCAGACTTCAGCTTCAGCACTGGAGGGCACTGTCCCCCGATGTTGCCCAGAGTGGTGTCTGGCCCGAGCTCCCCCTGCTCCCCCAGCCTCTGTGGCCACACGCTGTTCTCCAGCTCACTGGCTTGGCCCAGCAGGTGGGAGAGGATGATGGCAGCCCTGGGAAACCGAGTCTAGGGGACAGGCCCCAGGGTCATCTCCCAGAAAAGGTGAAGGTAAATGGGTTTGTTGTTGTAGCGTTCTTCCCTTTCGATGCTCATTTTCGGAGAGAATCGGAGGAAGGGAAAATGGGGAAGATAGACTGCCAGTGCCTCACACCCCTCACGCTACCTGCTTCCTGTTCTAGTAAAGAAAGGTCATTTCTTTATGCATGACCTTTGCATGAGTTGGACAATCATCTGAGTTTGATCGAGGTTTATTGGTGATTCAGATCTGTATGTAAGGTACATATGTATTCGCACATAAATTCGAGAGGCTTCCCTTAGCAACAAAGTCTCTGGGCTCTTCAGAGAGTCAGCAGCCTGGCCAACAATAGGGTGGGTCCGGGACAGCCTCAGGCCTAGAGATGACCTCTGCAGCCCCACTGGCTTCTGGACTCCTTGTCCTCCATCGGCCTGTTTCCCTCTCTTTCCTGCTCACACACATAGGTGAATAGATGGGTAGGTCACATCACCCCTGCTGATTTCTCTTCAGCCCACTAAGCCTATTTGCTGCCAGAATTTGAAGACAAAGGCAGGTGCCAGAGGGGGCTGTTATGAATGTCCCAGGCCAGTTCTAGGAAGGGAAAGGGGTAGAGGGTACCCCAGTGCTTCGTGGTGCCTTCTTGGTATCAGGATGGTGCAGTGCTTGGAGGCTGTCCTTCCCCACGTCCTCAGTGCGCACCCTGCAACCTTGCAGGGACCCCTGTGTCCAGCCCAGCCTGAGTGTGCATCTGTGTGCTTGGTCGGCCCTGATAGGGGTCACCATAGGGAGGAGATCTCCTTGGAGCACACTGCCACATGGCCTGTAAGCTGTCCCCGAGGCTGTGCCCAGCCCGCAGTGTCCAAGCTCTCTTCTGCCAGGGCCCTGCTGGTTATCGCTGTGGGCATTATCTCCACTCGCCACCTCTGCACTCAGGGCTGTGGTGTCCCCTTCAAGAACCACACACCCATCTACCAGGGGCCCTTCTTGCTTAGAATCTGACCCAATTCCCCCCTCCTTCAGGGACTTCTGACTCACCTCCCGCCTTTCTCAGGACAGTGTCTTTTTCCAAAGAACCAGACCCAGCTCTCTTAGCACTGCCTTGTGGATTCTAGTCCCTCACCTCCTTGGGCCTGTCCGTTTTGTGCCTGGTAGCTTCAACACCCAGACCTTTGTGGGTTCTCATGATGGCCCTCAGCCGAGGAAGTGGCTTCATTTAGGATTGTGCACAGACCATTTTGAGCAATTCTCTGGTCATTGGCAAAGGGAAAAATGGGACAAAGGAGGCCACGGGGTCCTCTGGGGGAAATGTGTACAGAGGTGGTAGCACATGGAAAGGGGGAGAAGAAGGCTGGCCTGGAAGGCCTTCAAAGGAAGTGAAGTTTGTTAAAGTGCTCCATAAATTGCAAAGTGCCCTTCAGTGGAAGCTGTCGTCGTCATCATCATCACTGTCATGGCCATTATCATTCCCATGCCAAGGAGGTAGGTGTAACTGACCAAGGCTCTAGCTGACTCCTGATTGGGGAGGCCGTGAATTTGTTTCCTTGGAACATTCCAGTTCAACTCAAGAGCTGGTGTTTGAGTCGAGATGTCAACACTTTCCGCTATTCCCCTGACTTACTAAATGGAGGGCTAGTGTTTAGGATGTGACTTGACTATGGCTTCTCGATCCTTGAATACTAGTTATACATACTGTGAAAAATCTGAATGTATCACATAGAGCAGGAAAAAGGTGATACTTTGTTTCACCAAAGATTTTTTTTTCACTTTACAAAAGGATCCACAATGGTATTCTTCGCAGTGGAATGTTTCTGTAGCCGAGTGAGTGTTTACAGGTCATTAACTACTCCATGGAAGGACTTTGGTAGAGAAAGAAAAAGACTACAAGGAAATAGACTCCCAGCTCCAACGCAGAGATGTTAATTAAAGAGAATTAGAATCTGCTGACCAACGGTGTCTGCTAAGCACTGTGTGGACTCAATGTTGGGAGAGAAGTAGGGGGCATGCTTCCTTCCCTTGCAGAACTTACAGTGCCTTTGGAAGCAGAGACCTCTGGTGAAGTAACTGTGAAGACACGGTCATGAAGGCAGAAATCATGAATGCTAAGCAGTGTTTATTCACCTCGTACCATTGTTGATCAGAAAACGGACCATGCTTTACAAAAATTCAGGTTTTAATAGTGCTTTTCAGGACTCCTGCTATTGCATATGGTGAGGGGAGTTGAGTTTGAGGAAGTAGTTGGCCTAAGACTCCTCCTGGGAGCATGGTGAGAGCTCACGATGGAATGCAGAGGGTTGGCTGTCCTGGAACTTAATTTGGAGTTGACACTCCAAAATGACCCAAGACCCCGATGGATGATGGGAGGGAGAAGGTGGTGAGGAGAGAGGGTTGTACACGAGAGGAGAAAGGTACTCAGCAGGCCCTTCCAGAAGAGGTAGCCAGCTCAAATCTTGTCTTAAACCAGTGGCAAAGTGGAAGCTGGCTGCCCTCTTTCTCCCTGCTCTCCTGCCTGCTGCTACTCTGAGCTTGCTTTGGCCGCATGTGTGGAGCACAGCAGAGGACAACAGTAGACCCATCATCAGATGGTCAGCACCAACTCTGTCTGCCTGGGAAGTGGTTTCCAAGAGCCCCTGTTTGTGGCCTGGACACCTGCGTCACAGGGCTAGCTGCTTGCCTCTTTAGGATAACCCCTTTGGGATGGTCGGCTCTTGGCCTTTCTACCGTCTGTGGCAGCTCGCTCCGCCTTGCCAGGCAAGGCGTTCTCTAAATGTTTTTATTGGACTTCTACTGTACAGTTTATAATCTGTTCTCCTGGCTTCCGGGGGCCCTCTGTGGTCCTAGTATTCTGGGATTTCATGAGCAAGTGCATGTTCCCCATCTGTTTCCTTGCAGATGCATACTTTCCATTCATCCCTCCTCCTGTTGTCCTAAAAGCCTTCATCGTCTATTAAGTTTTCATGTATGAGGGTGGCTCTGGCCTCCTTCTCTAGTTTGTTCCTGCCTTTTCGGCCAGTCTTTCCCAGCTCTGTAGCATGTTTCTTAGGTGTTTCAAAAATATTCAAAGAAGAACGAAAATGCCCTTGTACTGTGGGAGACTGTCAGAGAAATGGGTAGTACCACGTACAGCGTGACGTGGGCAGGGCTCCCACAGTGGCTGGGGGTTCGGGTTGGGGGGTGGGAGAAGAGCAGTGAATTGCCTGTTCCTGAGCAGGAAGGGACTTGGAGTTTGCCAAGCATCTTTTATGTCTCTGTGCCAGTGGGAAGTCCTTTTGGAACATTTTTCCTTGCAGGTAAGACCCAAACTTTCAAACCACAGGGGTGACATCAGACACTTAATGTCTGCACCCCAACCTGGAAGACAACACGGCTGCTTCCATTGGCCAACCTGGACTCACGTCTCGGGGCTCTACTTTGAGGTACTAATGGATGAGCCACTGCTGTGAGAAGAGAGGAAGCTAGGCAGGACTTGGCAGTTATCTGGAGGAACATGGCTGAGAAGAGATACATAGCTGGTGCACTCCAGGTGCAGAAGTAAGAATAGGTAGCTGATGCCGGTGCAGAATAGACCCAACACTGGCCAGAAAAGAGATATGGCATCCCCCCCTTAGAGCGCCTCAGGGTCCACACAACTGTAAGAATTGGTCTGGTGCAAGCTAACAGTTGCTTTTATCAAAGGCCCCAAGGAAGGGTTTGGCTTCCAATTGGGGTGGGGGGGAAGGGTGGGGTGGAAGAGAATTGGTAGATTTCCTGGTTTGTGGCTGTTTGCTTAGGGGGCCTCTTTCAGAAGACTCTCTTGTTAATGGAAAGTTAGATTTTATTTCGCGATGGGAATAAAATTATTTGCATGCATTGCCATGTGGACTAGATCATCTCTCCTAAAACAGTAAAAGAGGTTAAGACCCACCCCCTCCATCTACATTCTCCCCACCTCGTCACTATCCATTCATTTTTCATCTGTCTGTCTGTCCATCCAACTTGCATATATAGGCACCTATCAGGTTCCAGCTACTCTGAGTTCCCAAATGACACACTCCCCCCTTCCCCCCCAGCCTCACATGGTTTCCTCTGTTCTCTCCCTCCTCCCTTTCTATCACTCTTGGGAAAGGGGCTGATGACCTCATTTCTGCTGAGGTGTAACTAATAAATACTAGGAGGTATGTGTTTTATTTCACAGAGCACTTACTCTGTTGTAAGTACTTTCCAAATATTAATTCATTTCATTTCCCTAGAAACTCTGTGAAGCAGATACTATTATTATTCCCATTTTTCAGATGAGTGCATTTTTTATTCTAGCTGAAGAAATGCAGTGTGGTGGTGCAGCACCAAAAACCGGGAATTATTTGTCATCACAGATCCAGCATCTATCTTCCCAAGTCTGGCTTTGCTAATCAATGGAGGTTAGGTTGTTGGAATGAACACTTTCTCTCCCTTTCGATATTTCATTTCAGCTATGGCCATTTTCACTGTCCTCTCCCTACATTCTCATCTCTGCGAATACAGCAGGAAATTGATAAGGCATTAAGGAATCAGTGATCGTTTTTTCCAACCTTCTTGTTTACAGTGGGGTGACTAGGTTTCCAGAGAGGTGACAAGGCCAGGCATGGTCACCTGACCAAGTAGTGGCTATGCACAGATGAGGAGCCAGGACTCCCAGCTCCTGGCCCCACGTCTTCCACTATCCCATAGCATTCTGTCAGCACCACCATCCCTCCACCTCACACTTCCTCAGTCTATTTAGCTAATGGATCTGTTGCCCCAGGAGTAAGGATTTGCACAGGTGTCTTAAGTAATGTAGGTATGTGTCACTCATGGGGCTTCATTTTCTCTTTCTCAGTTTATTGCCAGTAACAGTCTTTGTTCTGTTTTCTTCAGCTTCTTTTTGAGTTACTGCCTATTTAAGATGGCTGCCCCTCTTGTCCACTTCTCCCCCATTTCCCGATGTCTTCCCTTAATCTGCTTCTGCCACTGCCTAGGGCCATTATGGCTCCCATTGTGAGACTCTAGCTCCTTGATGGATCCTTCTGCTTCCTGCTAACCCATTGTCCCCCAGCCCTGCCCTGTCACAGCTGAGGAGAGTGGGGGAGGGGCAAAGAGGGTGAATCTTCATTTCCTCCCCTGGCTCTCTGCTGTCCACAGCACTGGGCAGCAGCTGTTTCCCCCTGCGCTGTTGTCTGAGAGAGGCCTTGAGGTTGTCTTTCTTCCCAAGGCCTTTTGGCAAGGTAGAAGTCATCTCTAGAACCCTTGGCTGCTGTTCAACTATATAGCTAATGGGGGAGGTCAACCACCTCTTTCTCTGACCTAGTGAGGGGCTCTTAGGCCACTCCATACCACATTTCGGGGCCTCCGAATGCCCATTATAAAAGGGTTTTGAGGTTTCTTTCTCTCACTTCCTTAGGGTAGTGGAGAGGTTTCTGCTTGGAATAAGGTAACATTTGGTAATTGAACCCAACAGATGGCTGGAATATAGACTTCAGAGCTGAACACTCAGGGGAATGGGGTCGGGGGGGGGGCAACTGAAGGGTGACAAAATGGGGCTCCCTGGACTCTTAAATTCAAAACCTTTTCTCTCTTCTCAAAACTTGAGTGGCCCTCAGTATTTATCTAGGAGAAATGAAGACATGCATTCATACAAACACATACATAAATGTTCATGATGGCATTGTTTTTAATAGTCAAAAGGTGGTAACAGCCCAAATGTCCATCAGGAGGTGAATGGATAAATTGTAGTACAGCCATACAAGGGAATACTCAGTATAAGAATGAAATAGTAATACTATTAATAATTTCAAAAACATGGAATCTCTGCATCATTCTGCTCAGTGAAAGGAATTAAACACAAAAGGTGACATGCTGGGGTGCCTGGCTGGCTCAGCCAGTAGAGCATACAATCTTGATCTTAGGGTCCTGAGTTTAAACCCCACATTGGGCATGGAGCCTACTTTAAAAAAAAAAAAAAAGGTGGCATGTGGTTTGATTCCATTCCATTTATATGAAATTCTAGAAAAATCAAAACTATAGTGATAAGTAGATCAATGATTTAAAGGGGTCAGAGAATTAGGGGAGAGGATTGACTGCAGAGAGGGGTATGGAAAAACTTTTCAGAGTCATGGAAATGTTCTCTATCTTGATTTTGGTGGAGGTGAGACAACTGTATACAATGGGCAAAATTCATTAAACTCTGTACACTTAAAATGAGCGACTTTTATTGTATGTAAATTATGCCTCAATAAAGATAAAAAATAAAACCAACCACTTGAGTTGGACCAGCATGGAAGGCTGTCTGTCTATCTCTAAACCTTTAACTGTTTGTGTCTTCTCAAGACTCCAGCCGTCTCTGAGTGGGGCACCAAATTACTTTTTCTAGAACTCAGAATGTTCTTTGGATTCTGAGGAGATTTCATAGAAGTTGGGTATGACTGGGAGAGAGAAAGAGGCAGGCTGAGATGGTGTCATCCACCATAAGTGGAGCATGTGTACCCATGTGAGAAATGGGTAAGCACTTGTGAGTGTATCGGAAAGAGAAAGTAAAGGGAGGGTGTTTGTTACCTAGAATTCCATTGGTCTTTAATAAATAAAAAGGGGAGAGGGTGCCTGAGTCAGTCTTATTCATTGATAGTATCTTCTCCTTGGGTGGAGATCCCAACTGTATAATTGTCTGGTGAATTCCTGTAAAGTGAGAGTTTTTATATGTTTTTAATATTCATCTTTCTCCAAATTTGTCTCTCATGCAGAGTTTCCAAGGTAGTCAGCATAAATGTGAAATCTGAACTTTACTCATTTTTTTTTTAAAAGATTTTATTTATTTATTTGACAGACAGAGATCACTAGTAGGTAGAGAGGCAGGCAGAGAGAGAGGAGGAAGCAGGCTCCCTGCTGAGCAGAGAGCCGCATGCGGGGCTCGATCTGAGGACCCTGAGATCATGACCTGAGCCAAAGGCAGAGGCTTAACCCACTGAGCCACCCTGGCACCCCTGAACTTTACTCATTTATTCGCACACTTGTTTGGGGTGTATTTTCTGAATCCAGCTTGATGCTAAGGCTGCCTAGATTTGGGTCCTTAACACAGAACACCTCCATGCATGAGTAGTGTTGGGTCCCACCTGGCCACGTGGCATGACTCCGGGTCTTGGTTATCAGGGTGGAGTGGGGATGTGCAGGGCACTTGGATATAAACATTCTGCCCGGCCTGGAGAATTAAGAGCCACATTTCAAATAATAGTTACATTAGCTGCTACCTTAGTTTTTGCTAGGCTCCCCTTTACCATACCCAGGAGCTAAAGGGGGCCAAGAATGTCCATGTTTGCTGCTCTCTGGCATAAAAAATGAAGTCCTTTTTAATGATGCTGGATTTAAAAACCATATTAAAACTATGTTTTTGGGGGGCGCCTGGGTGGCTCAGTGGGTTAAAGCCTCTGCCTTCAGCTCGGGTCATGATCTCAGGGTCCTGGGATCGAGCCCCGCATCGGGCTCTCTGCTCGGCGGGGAGCCTGCTTCCCTCTCTCTCTCTCTGCCTGCTTGTGATCTCTGTCTGTCAAATAAATAAATAAAATCTTTAAAAAAAAAACAAAACTGTGTTTTTGGAACTTAGCTTTTTGCAGGCAGGGTGTGTTCCTGCTGAGAACCTTGCTTCTCTGCCGATGACGGTTAAAATACAGCTAGAGATTGGGGTGCCTGGCTAGCTTAGTCAGTAGACCACATAAACCTACTGATCTCCAGGTCATAAGTTTGAGCCCCATTTTGGGGGGTAGAATTTACTTAAAAAAAAAAAAAAAAAAAGACCAGAGAGTTGCACAACCTTCAAGTTGGTTTTCACATTGAAAAGATGTTATTTTTTGGTACCTCTGCCAACCAGATTCAATTGGCCTGGTAAACGCTCTGGTCAGCATATGTACTTCATTTCTGCTCTTCTGCAGGGTGTGGGGTGGCTGTTTAAAGAGGGTGGATATTAACGCTAATCTTTGTGTAGCATAACGTGTTGCTGCCACTTGCCTTTTTTATCTGGAAGTTCAAACAGATATCGGAAGAGAACTGTTTGTGGGTACAGTGATGGTTAAAGTTACCATTATGCACAGAAATGATATTTGGAAAAAAGAACTTCCCTTTTAGAAGGTGAATCAGTTATTTGAGCATTATTTTTTTTTTAAAGATTTTATTTATTTATTTGACAGAGAGAAATCACAAGTAGGCAGAGAGGCAGGCAGAGAGAGAGGAGGAAGCAGGCTCCCTGCTGAGCAGAAAGCCCGACGTGGGGCTCGAACCCAGGACCTGGGATCATGACCTGAGCCGAAGACAGTGGCTTAACCCACTGAGCCACCCAGGCGCCCCTATTTGAGCATTATTTATTGAATTCTTAGGATATATGTTTATCATATCACATGCCGTGCAAGGTACTTTGAAATGAAATTAAAATAAGTAGAGGACAGAGTCCCTGCACTTAAGAAGGCTTTGAGGAGACATGGAATTAAGGAGAGGCATGGAGAGCTAACCAGGGATGTGAGGACTGGATATGAGTTCAGGTTGGTGCAGACAGTGAGGCTGGAGAAGGAAGAGATTGATTCTTATGCTAAGATGACTCATAGACCTTTAGCTGGGCCTTGAAACATTGGATGGATTCCACAAAGTCAGGGAGGAAGAAGAAAAGCCAGAAAGGAAATGAGAATGGAAGGGATTTTGTACTTGTGCAGAGTTTTTTCACTGGTGCAGAGAGGAAACTACGCCTAGAATAGAAGTGTGAGGCTGGATTATGGAGCTCTGAATGGTGGCTTAAGGAGCTAGACCATATCCTGTTGACCGTGGGAGGTTGTTTAATGGTTCTGAGCAGAGGATGAAGGCAGCATTCTCAGAGACGTAAATGGAGGAGTCTGCCCTGGGCTGGGGTGGGTAGGTTGTTGGAATTCTCTCTATAATGTCCTTCATGCTGAGTTCTCCTTTGTCAATATATAAATTCTCGCCTAATTGACAGTAAGGTTTCCTTTCACAAGCAAGGTGGAACCAAACATTGTGAGATACTAGCAAATGGGTCTGTTCTCAATGTATAGAATTATTTAGGTCTTGGAAAATTTTCATTTCGCCCATATTATGGTTGAAGAGTTGACAGGAATGGAGTTTGGAAGCAAAAGCCCATTAGCTTCCACATTGTTCTCTTGTCCCTCTCCTCCAGACCATCCATGTTGAGGAATTGTTCAGGCATGGAAGTTATCCATGATGGCATTTATCAGTCAGATGTGAGGAGACAAGGCAGGCACCAAGATCCCTATCCTTCTGAACTCTCTTTAATAGCATCTTCCTACTTGGGGCGTCGGTAAGCTAGCCTGAATTTAAAGAACTTTTTTGGGTGGGGTAAAAGGAAAGTTGAGAAAAGAGGTGGTAGATAGGCATTTGGAAAGGAAAGAAGGTCTGTGGGCTCAGGAGATTAGCCAGGGAAGCACAGAAAGTCAAACAAAGCAGAGACCCTAGCGAGCCCAGAAAATTCAGGAGAACTCACCTCTGTTCCGATTTGAAATGATCAGAACATCTCTTCAGCTGCCTTCACGGTACTTCTTCCTGCAGGCAGGATTTTCTTTTGAGACAAGTGTTAGTCAAGCAAGCATGTTTTGTTTGTGGTTGGTCACTTGGCATGTGGCATGGCTCCTTGTCCTGGACAACAAGGAAGCCATTTTAATGGCATACAGGGCAGCTGTGTGTTCACTGCAAAGGAATAACAGCTTCTAGGAGAATTGGTGGCTTTGGGGAAAAACTCACAGTGGCAGAAATTAATTGGAAAGTAGAGTAGAACTGACTTCCAAAGGCTGGTATTATGTGGATTTGGATGTGCTGTGGGCGAAATGACATAAAGGAAATGGAATGAGATATAGTGTAAGTGACTGGCAAGGACCCTACTGGCAGGTTGACTAGTGCTGTCCGCTCCCCCAATGTGAATTTAGTGAGGTGTTTCCACTTTATCTTCCCCAAACTCTCTAAAGCAATAGTTATTGGGGTCTGAGACACCCTTCAGAAACTTTGTGGCCGTCTATTGTTTTTTAACCAATAATTTTTAACCAGCAATTTTTCCTCTTTCTTTGAAGATAAATTCATTTTGGGTGGTAGTGACTTCAGGCTGTTTTTGAATCTTTGGCTATTGGTTTGATTTTTTTTTTTTTTAATTACTGTCTCATCAACCAAAGCTAGGAAGTTTTACTGTATCCCCTTGCAGTATAAACGGTGTTTCCTTTCATCAGGAGAGCAAACTATTTACAGCCCTAACAGGGTTTACGATGAATTGTATAAGTGATACTGACTTCTGTGTCAGCAAAAAATGAAACAAAAACTGATCATAGATGACATTACCTAAATGACAGTACCTACGTGTGTCCTTCCTTTCACATTTGCTGTAATCCTGTTATGGCATTGTCCTATTACCCCAAGTACCGTCATCTTTAAATGCTGTCAGATCGTAACTGGATTGCCAAGGACAGAGGAGAGGAATCAGAGAGAGCACAGTGGCATTCCCCAACACACCGCAGAGACGGCTCTTTCCTATCCCATAGGCTGAATTCTTGGAGAAATTGCTCAGTTAAAATGATGACTCAGGTGTCTTTTACAAGCTTTGACGAAATAGCCAGATTCGCTCGTCATGTTCCTAGAAGGAAAGAAAGAAACATTCTCTTTTAACAGCTAATGAGACACACTCTTCCAGGATAATATTCATGTTTCTGCATAATGAGAGCTCCTCATAAGTATTATTATTGTGTTTTCAAAACCAGGTCAAAAGTAAGAGCAAAGAGAGGGCTCTCTCTAAGAATTTAAAATCCAGTTGTTTCTCATGATGTTTCCCCAGACTTGGTGAGGAGACTCCATTTTAAGAGAGGGGAAACTGAGTCGTAAGATGTGTAGAAGCAGTAGTTATAGGACAGCTGGAGTTGGGAACCTTCGTATTTTGGGCTTGTTCCACGTGCTCATGTTCTTCCTTATATATTTAGACCAGATTAGTATCCAGATTTTGCATAAAACGTTCATAAATTTCCAGTCTTCACCTTTCCGCAGCTTCGGTAGGTAGACTAGTTGATGGGGAGATGGCTGCATTGAAATTAAGCCTCTTGCTTTTTGTACTCCATAGCTCATAAATAAGGGAGTGAGAAATGGTTACCCAAGCACCCTTATTCAGGCTAGCCTGGCTGCCAGAGAAGAGGGCTAAATTTAAGGGGGACCAGCTAACACTTCTTTCTCATGCCTCTTCGGTTTTTTGCTTTTTATTTTTTGGCTTTGCATTTTATAACAGTATAACTTAGTCGTTCCTTGATCTGATTCTGTATTCGTTTTTTAATATACAATGTTGATTAGTATGTTCTATTATTTATAGCTCTCCAGAAGGCTCCCAAGGGAAGATAATCTCCATTTGAGGAGATGATTTCCCAATCTCCATGCAGATGACGAAATGGTAACTGCCCACTGCACGGCCTCCCTCCAGAGTTTTTTCCTTGCGCTCTCGGTGTGTGGCATGTGGGCCGTGGACACCCCAAAGCCCAGCTAGAGGTGCAGCCTGGGATGTGGTGACATTAACGCGAAAAGGACTGGCTAATTGACTTGCAAAATATAGGTTAGGGAGTTTTATGGGATATCAAATTACCTTACTCTTTCTCTGATTAAAGACAAAATATTATATTAAGTAGATCATTACATGGGTAAAAGGTTAGACCTGCACACACTTAGAGGTGTAGCGCTGGTGTTCCCCCTGCTGCCGCTGCAGAGGCCCCATGGCAAATAGCGGACGCGAGGCCGGGAGACTCAGTGCTCATGGAAATGTGCAATGTCTGAACAGAGAAGTTAGATTTAGAGAAAGGGTGTCTGCCCTGGCTTTGAGTGTCCTGAGTCTTTTTGATACTGATAGACTAGAATCTCAAAATTAGATATGAATTTGTTCTGATTCCATTGCTATTAGCAGAGAAAAGGGCGGGCCGTGAAAGGGGGAGTGAGCATCGGGCAGAGCGGCGGCCAGGTTTCAGAGATGGGCTCAGTCCCAGTCAGCCTGTGAGGGGCATTCCCGGGCCATGGAGTGGAAACATCCCATCAAGGGACGCGGTGGGTCCATGACTACCAGCAGCTTGGCTGTCACCCCGTGATGCCTTGGTCAACTGTCTAATGGTGTCAGGTTCTTCCTGAAAGAAATTTCAGTCCTAATCCTGTTGTTGGGGTGGAGCCTCCATTTGTCTGATCATCATCTGCCACCTAATTCATCATGCCCCCCCCACCGACTTCTGTGCGTTACTGATTTCAAATCAGTATGAGGGCCTGAGGCCCTCAGGCCACCATAGGGCTGGTGATTTGTAGAAAGCGGCAATTTCAAGGCTTTTCAGGCCAGATGAATTGAAGACGGGTTGGTCTTTAGAAATTATTATTATTATTTTTTAAGATTTTATTTATTTATTTGACAGACAAGAGATCACAAGTAGGCAGAGAGGCAGGCAGAGAGAGAAGGGGAAGCAGGCTCCCCGCCGAGCAGAGAGCCCAATGCGGGGCTCGATCCCAGGACCCTAGGATCATGACCCGAGCCAAAGGCAGAGGCTTCAACCCACTGAGCCACCCAGGCACCTCTAGAAATTATTTCTTAAAGTGTGTGTGTGTGTGTGTGTTTAGAGTGAGTAGAGGTTTCTTGGATTTCTCTCTTTGGTACTTAACTACACATATGGGCATTCGGTGGTCCATCCGTGTCTGGCACGCCATCTTTTCCATCGTGTGAGAAGAAGCCATGGTTGCCAAAGATGAAATGGGGCAGCGTGGGCCAGTAGAGCTGCTGTTGGTGTCTTGATTTGATGTGTGAGGCAGAGAGCAGATCACAAGTCATTCTCTGGAAATGAGCCAAGATCCACCTGCAGAGCAGTGACCCTGAAAGCCCCAGTACCAGCCTCCCCAGGATGTCTTAACCTTCAGCAGCCTTTTTGTCAAATCCACTTCAGAATGGAGAACGGCTTGCCTCTATCCCATCCTGTTGACCTGCCGACAGACAGGAGTGTTAGAAACTTTGAATAGATATGGAAACAGAGCCCTAAAAATACTAAACAGACCTTGTATGTTGCTGGGGGTGGGTGGGTGGGGGTGGGGATCAGAAGGTTGGAGAAAGTAGAGGAAATACTAAAATGTGCAGCCTCATTCCCTGTCTTGTTGAAAATGGGGATCAGATGTAGCAATATCTATTTCCAAGAGAAGACAAAGCCATCTGTTGGGCGAGGGTGTTTGTCTGGAAGGCCTGGAATTGCTGTGTGACCTTAGGGAAACACTTGCCTTCTCTGGGTTGAGCTCAGCTGGTGGCTCACAAAGGGGCGGTGCTGGTATTTATAGACCACGTTTGAGAGTCCCGAGTGGAAGGCACTTCACTTCTCAGCTCAGAATAGCAAGCGTTGTCTCTTATTTCTAGGTTGCTGGGACAGCTTCCTAGGAGCCTCATAGTCGGCAGCTTGGTGACGTTGGACAAAGGGTTCATCTTTTGAAATGAGTTGATTGGTTTTTGCCACTTGCCACGTTGTTTTCTGGGTCTAGATTTTTTATTTTTTCCTCACAGGCAGTGTGTAATGGAATAGGGAATCTGCCCTGGCTCACACGATCCTGTTTTGTCAGTTGGCTTTAATGGCACTGAGGGTTTTCCTGGGACTGGTGTCTCTGGAAGCCACTGGCCAGCCCGACAGCAGCAGGATGTGGGAAGAGGCATGGGCCCCTTTGGGGTTAGCAGCCCACTGCGGCTGTTGAGGATGTTGTCCTTGGGAATCTTGTTGGGGTCGCCTTGCTCCACCCTGCCGGGTCGCGGTGACTTTAGCTAATTCTGGGGTTGTGTGAATTCATCAGTCTAGCTGGTGGCATCCCACCCCATCCCATCCCATCCCACTGCGTTTCAGAAGCCAGCAACTTGCAAGGCCAGGCTCCCATTACCCTTAGCTGCCTGCGTTTGTTTGCAGGACCTCAAGGAAGAATTGGGTCTTCTTAGGGAACTGGGCCCAGTATCAAACTTGGAGTCAACGTGGGAATAATGACAAGCAAGGGACAGCTTGTTTTTCTAGGGTTGTCCCTTGTTCTTGGTGGGGGTGTGCAAATTGTTTTTATATTGCTTATTTGACTTACATACTGTTCTTGTTGTTGACCAAATCTTAGGCAAGTGCCATAGAGCATTTCCTTTTGGCCTAAACATGATGACATTTAGATGAACTTGATGAAATAAACACAGATTTACATACACATGATCATGGACGCGTCACCCATCCCCTTGTCCACCCCAGCACACATCCTATAAGAACCTATTCCTAAGTGAGAATGCCTATAATTTTGAGGTCTTTCATTAGAATGGTGATCAGGGCATAAAACCTCAGCCCCATATGCATTTTTGCTTGAGTTGTTAACCTTTCCTTCCTTCCTCCTCTTTTTTTCCTCCCCCTTCAAAGTCCCACTTCCCTTAAGAAAAAAACCTGTGGGCCAGGCTGGAAGTACAGACTTGACCTCCACCTTACCAGGTGCGGCTGCTGACCAGCGCAAAAAAAAAAAAAAAATTTTAAAAGAAGGTTGGAGGAGGTAGTTTCTGTTCCACAATCACTGCTATTTCAATAAAAAGCAACCTGGTTTATCTGTAAAACCTACTTCCCTTTCTGTGAATGTGACCATTTTCAATAGCAGAGGACCCTGGTGTGTGTGTGTGTGTGTGTGTGTGTGTGTGTGTGGTGGGGGTAACGGGATGGAAGGTGACAGAAGGGAGATGCTAGTGAGTATGGAAGGAAGAGAGACGAGAGGTGGAAAAGAGAAGGGGAAGAGAGAAGGCAAAGAGACAGGTGGGAAAGAGGATTGAAATCTGAGCTATTTTTAGCTGAATGTGAATGCAGATTTCGTCAGGCTTGCTGGCTGTGGGGAGACACTGTGTGGGGACAGTCACCTTGCATGTAACTTCCTGCAAAGCGGCCATGGTGACTAAATTCTCTGACACTGTCAGAGTTTGGACAATCCTGCCAGCTCCTGGAAGGGCAGCCCAACAACTGTCACAGGCAAAGCATCAAAAGCGTGAGCTGTCGATAGTGACCTGCATTTGCAGAAAATCTGAGGGCTTTCTAATTAACAGGGGAGCTCTAAATTACAGGAAAGCTGTTCGACAAGCCCCCTCAGATGCTGTAAGTGTCACGGCGCGGATCATCATTACATCTAACAAGCTTCTGATTTTTAACAGAAGCTGTGAGGTGAACGTGCTTATAATGGTTCAGTTTCGGGGCGGGGGGGGGTGCAACCCTCTACCCTGAAAAGGAAGAAAGAAAGAAGGAAGGGAAGAAAGAAAGAACAAGAAGGAAAGAAAAGAGGGGGGCGGGAAATGAAAAGAAATTCTCACGCGAGTGCTTGGGGCAAGCGCTCAGACCCCATCCCTGAACTCTTGCCTTTGTTGCTAGCGGAAGCATTCAGATACATCCTCTGTTTTAGCTTTTCCTCACTGTAATCTGTGTCTGCTAATAGGCCAGCTCGTTCATTTGATGTCCCCCAGAGACAAGCATCTTCTGCAAGTTATTTCTGACCATCACGTATTCTGCAGGGTCTGAATTGTTGAACGCGGTGCCCCAAACCAGACCAACTTGACCATTACAGTCAAAACACATACTATAGATGACAATTGATTAGGGTTCTCGACTTGGATGGAGAAACGGACTAGGGGCAGCTGTACCTGAGGACTTGCCTGAGATAGCTTGGTGTTCATCTGAGATCAGGCCTCCTGACCCTGGCCCTGTGCAAAGAGTTGGGTCTTTGCACAGGGCCAGGGTATTTGAACCCCAGTCCGAGGCACTGATTGATTTAAAGCAGCTTTCAGAGGCCCGAGAGGCATGGCTCATTTGTATGCCTTCCTCTGTGGGTACTCCCCTTGGAAGACCATTTCTCTACCATGGGATATCCACTGGAAGAGGAGAGGGCCATAAACCTTGATGGCTGGCTGCCATGGTTCAGGAAGGGCTGCATTTGGGGTGGTAGTTCTTTGGCTTGTGTGGACTCCCCCCAAACTACCCATACCGTCCTTGCAATTATTCATGGGAAATAAAATAACGTAAATCATGCGGCCTGATTCTTCTCAAACAGCTTACAGAGTAATCACAGGCTGACATGCAGGTTTTCTTGCAGTGTCTTTATCAGTAAATCAGATTTTGAGCATTTATCAGCAAAAGTTAGATTTAAACATCATTCCTGTAATGTGTGAAAGAAAGATTTGTTTCAGTGGGGACTCTGCCAATCAGTGATCTTACAGCTTGACTCTGCTATCAATTATTGCTGCAATTATTTGTCTAGTTGGATATTTAAAATGTCATCAGAAAGAGATGATTACATATTCCAGAAAGCAAGGCACTGTATAATCAGATGAACTGAATCCAGTTAAATGTAGTGTGGTACCAACCTGTCCTTCAAAGTACGACGGTTGAGCTACCACCAGAGCCGAAGCCTTCTGCCTGGTTTTCAGGAAGCTGATCTTAACCTTGGGAGGCAGTGTGCTGCTGGGGTCGGGTGATACTCAATTACGGGAAACTTTCCAAGTCTGAAAATGGAATTGCTCCTTCAGATACACGAGAAGTGCATTCTGGTTATCTCATTCAGTTCATCTGCAAATCTATAAATAAGAAGTCCCTCTATTCTTCTTGCTTCCTGTGGATTTAAATGCCAAATCCTGATTTGTGGCGAAGTTGTCACATGCCCCTTTTCCCACTCTCTCTGCCTGGTGCCCAAGATCTAAGCAGTGGCGGTAGAAATTACAACTCTTTGGAAGCCAAGAAAAAGCTCCATTTCTCACTTTTCTCCAATTCCGGATATTCTCGGCCCTGCTCCATCTATCAGCCTTCTCCCCACTCCTCCTCCACTGCACACCCTCCTTCTGTCCGCTCCACGAACAGGAAACAAATACAGCTTCAAATTTATTTATTTTTTTTATGGAGGAAAAGAGACCACAACCTGAACGAACAACACAAAAACTCCAACCAAACTAAGCTCTGTAGACAAAATTGTCCCAAATGTTCCAAATGTATAGAAATGTCTCCTTAAGAGTCTGACCCTAATTCTGGGTGTCAGAAGTGCCCCAATGAATAGAACGTTCCATCTGAAAGCGACAGCCAAGCCCTCCGCTGGGAGATGTTAGGCCATCCCCATTCCTACAATGCCTGGAGGGTACAGGGATGCTCTTTGTATCTAGGTGGATTTTGTGAGTTAGAGAACAAGCATGGTGGGCTGGCTGGGAGGGTGTTTCCCAGTCCACTTCCTATACAAGCATGCTGAGCTCTTATGAGTCCACAACACCTTGGTGGTCAAAAGAGTCTCCCACCCTAACAGAAAATGTACTGGGGGTCTGTTAAGAAATTAATCTCGGGGTGCCTGGGTGGCTCCGTCTTTCATTGTCCACTTTTGATCTTGACTCAGGTCTTGATCTAGCAGTTGTGGGTTCGAGTCCCACATTGAGGTCTGTGCTGGGTGTGGGGCCTACTTAAAAAAAAAAAAAGGAAGGAAGGAAGGAAACAAGAAAGGAAGGAAGGTAGGTGGGTGTGAATCTCATCTGTGGGGGCAAAAAAAGCACCTTTTAAAAAACACTGGAGCCCTGGGTTGTGTGCACTTATGGGAAAGAGAAAGATGGAGGGGTGGAACATCCAAAAAAAAACCCCAAACCCAGAAAACTTTTAAAAAGTCACAACCCATTGAAACAGAGAAGAAACACTGTCCGTGCCGCAATCAGTGTTGGCCAGGAGTGGGGAGTGGACAGACCTATCACCTTGGTCCCCTCTCCACACTCACTGGCTGTGCTCCAGGACCCTGGCCTTGCCTGGGTTTCCCTGCCAGGCCCTGCAGCGTGTAGCTTGGTAAGCCAGGTCAGCTGACCACACTGCCCTTTTGTGAGAGGACAGATATTGCTTTGGCCTTTGAAAGCAGGTCATCTGCTTGTGGTGGGTGAGGTATACTGTATTAAAGCCACAGAACAAAGGTGTGAAGGGCCTGGTTTAGCTCTTGAGTGATGGAGACGAGGCCCTGGGGTCTGAATGTCTGCACTGTTCTTGGGATTCCTGCTCTATTTTTATTTTAAGGGTGCATGTTTCTCTCTTTCTGCCCTCTAGCATGTCCCAAGCAGAGGTGGGGGCCTAGGCCTGTGGGTGGGCAGGGAATCTGTGGGGCTGTCTCCAAAGCCCACAGCCATGGTTTCACATGCCGCAGCCCTTGCCAGGCCTTGGGCTGGGGAGCCTGGGGCCTCACAGAGCACAGCAGGCCTTTGCATTCTTTCTTTCCCAGGCCTCCGTGGGGCCACGCCAGGATATGGTGCAACTCATGGGTGATGAGGTGTGGGCGGCTGCAGGTGTTCTCCTGCATCTGAAACGGGGAGGCAGCTGAGATCAGCCTGCCAGCCTTTTCTGCACCTTCCATGGCCAGCTTCCTAGCCTGGTTTTTAAGCCCTTTTAGTGTAGCAAAACCATGGGTTCTAAATAGAATTATTTGAACTGAAGAACTTCACACTGTTCTTTCTCTTGGGGCAGAAAGATAGGGGTGTAGGTGGGGGATGAGAATAGAGGAAAGTGTGGGAGATTACTAAAAAAAAAAAAAAAAAAAATTGAGAGAGGGAAAGGAAAGGGACCCAGATTAGGTAATTGGGGCCAGTTCATTAGAAGACTTAAGAAAATCTGACATTGATTGTAACTCTTCTAACTGTAATTATATGGCATTTGGAAGGTGAATTATTAACCTGATTGTCCATAACAACCATTGAGTAAATATACAATTAGAGATTGCCAAAATTGTACAGTGAACTGATGGGCCAGCAGCCACCTTCAAGGGGCTGTAATCATCTCCCGGGTCAAGGCTGACCTGGAGGTTCCTTGGTTAGTGAATCATTTACTGGAGTGACCTCAGGGAGGGAAGTTTCCCCTGGTCGCTGCTGGCTCCGTGCAGCTCCATCCAGCTAGCTCGTGGAGAATAAAGAGTTCTCTAACATGAAGAAAAGTCCACTGAGCAATGCTCAGGTTCTGACTGTTTTTTAAGAGGCTTTTCTCTGCCCAGGGTGGTGTCGGGCCATGAGAGGTGGACAATACCGTCTTGGTTCTCAGAAGTCTGGGAGTTTAGTGGAGGAACCCGTGCCGGTGGATGCATGATGATCACGGGGGACTCTGGGCCCAGGAGAAATGCAGTGCAGAGCTGAAGATGGAGGAATGGCATAGCCTTTGTCATCCCCTCCATTGTCTACCCAGGGCCCTGTGTGAGTGTCTGTCCATGCCCCCAGCCCTAGGTAAGGGAGGGACCCCCCCTGGGTAATCTCAGTGGGGCCTCCTCCTGGGGAAGTCCACAGCCCTCTCACACTGAGGAGCCAGCCTGTGTCAGCCAAGAGCCTCAGGCCATAAATGCAAAGTATGGTTGAACAAAAGCAGCTTTTGAGTGAGAAAGCTGAGTGGAGTTGTCCCAACCTGTCAACTTCAGATTTCTTTCCTCCTCCCCATAAATCAAAAAACGGTTGGTAGAAGGGAGGGACAGAAGCGTTTCATTTTCAGATTTTGTAAGAAAATAAAATCAAATCAAAAGAACCTGTCCCACGCTGATATCTTACATGCCAGGTTTGAGCCTGAGGCAAATTTTTGTGGCCATGTAATAAGCCTCTTTAAAATGGTGACAGACCCTTGACTCTTTGCCTTGAATTACACTGATAAAAGACATTTTATTGCGTTAGAGCTGGGGCAGGAGTACAGGACGGTTCTTGCCTGGTCGGCCTCTTTGAAACCGCATCAGCTCTGCTGTCCACACTTCCCACCGCCTGACAAGGTTTGAGCACCATGGCGGTGGAGATCTGTGGGCCCGTGACAGAGGGGGCTTTCTCCCAGCAGTCGAAAGTTGAGGCTCTGGAAGTAAAAGGATTTCAGCCTGAGGGGCTTTTTAGGGAGAGTGGAGTGTCTCCGTTCTTGGTAGACATAAGAGATCCTGACACTGGTGGCTCTAGGTCAGTCTCATGGTTGGGACCACCAGGAAATAGAGTGCAGCTGGGAAAGCGAACCCTCTCAGACCTCATCTCGCCAGCTGTCTTAGAGACATTCCAAAGACAAACGATTCCAGGGTCTCCCTTGTAGTGTTGGATCCCTATATGCGCCCCCCCCTTGATCCTTATGGAATAGGGACAGGGGATTCTGGCCCCTTTGCCCAGGGAGGCCAGGTCTCCACTGGCTGAGCCCCCAAGTGAACCTGTTCACTGGGTAGAAAGGAGTTGAGATGGTGCGTTCTTGGTTTGAAGAGCTTGGAGGTGTCTGATAACTCTGGGTGTTACCCTTGCTGAATCAACAGAATTAGTAAAGCCAAGAACAGCTAGCAACACCCACCCTGTGGCTGGATTGGGAACTCTTGAATGAGTGTAGATGATACATGTGGCATCTCTTTTTTATTCAGGAAATTCTTTCCAGGTTGGTTAGTGGTATAAATGAAGGATTAGAAATTGGGTAAAAAGCCAGGAAAATGACTAGGAAGCCAAGAAAATAGGCCTCAGATAAATAGGCTATGTCCTCCTCTCCTTTGTTCTGTGGGATTCTGTCAGGGAGGTTAGGGCTGAGGCCAGAGCTTGGCTGCTCTGTACCCAGAAGGAGGGAAGGTGCTGAGGGACTGAGGAAGACAGTAGCAGAAGTTGGAGGAGCTTGTGGGCGGGCAGAGGCCTGTTTCTGAAAGAAGGACTAGCTGCCTTGGGATGAGGCCTGGCCTCACAGGACCAGAACCCTCCTTGATTCAATCTCACCTCAGGCAAGAGGGCAGCCTAGTTTTGTTCCTAAAGAAATGTCAGAGCCTGACCTGCTAGACCATTTTTTTTTTCTTTTTAGTTTGTAGAGCTTTGAAGCCTTAAATTAGTTCTCATAATTTCCGAGCACTTCTGTATTAACCATAGGACATAATAGGTTTTAATTCTGGAGAATGGCCAGTTCTGGTTCTAAGAATCTCTTGGCCAAGATTGTCACAGAGCCTTTGGCCTGAAGACTATGCCTTCCCCACTGCCTGAAACGCAGGTGGGAGGGCGCGCGCGCACACACACACACACACACACACACACACACACCACTTTATAGTCCCAGAAAGGCAAGTGATTGCCTGTAAATGGCATTTAGACTTGTGTCTAGACAACACACCCTGCCTTGGCTCACCTTGAGGGCTCCTAAGGTGAGTGCTGATGAGGGGCAAAGCTTGGTCCCCAGGAAGGTGGACTGGACTCTGAGCTCCAGCCCTGCCTTCATGACCTGCAGCAGGATGCTTTTGGCACCTTCTGCTTCCTCCTTGGGGAGGTGAGGATAACACCTTCCCTCATCCCACAGGATTACTGTAGGGCCAGAATGTGAGGAGGATGCTTTGGGAAGAAGAAGGATATCCTTTCTTAAGAAGGGCCGGGCTGGGAGGCTTGACACAGCCTACCTGGGGCTGTCTGTCCTTTGGGGCCCCCTTCCCTTGAATGGCTGCACAGATCAGCCCTGGAAGATAAGACTAGAAAATTCTCCAGCTCCGTGGGTGGTCAACCATGCCTATGCCCTCCCTTGTCTCTCCAGCATCACACTGCCCCAGCCTGTCGACCTCCTCCTCCACAACACCCAAGAACACTTGAAAACATCAAGGGTCTCTTTATAAATGCCAAGCTTAAGTTTTTTAAGTTTATTCTGGTATTTTCTTGAGACTGATGAAAATGGTGGTGTGGAGGCAGAAATTATGTTTGCCGTGAACTGACACAGATAAAAAGGCTCGGGGTGGCCTCTTCAGAGTAATTTGGGAGTTGCATGTTCTGCCGGCTTTGATAGACAAGTCCTCTGCTCTGGCCGGTGTTATCAGAATTAAACGTTCACTGAGCAAATGGTCAGTCTCATTGGAGCCATCTTCCTGGCCCAAATGCCTTTCCCTCCCTCCCTCTACTTAAGTCAGGAGAAACTCAAGTGTGGTTTTCAATGCTTTCCAGGTGTCTGGGAGCATGATTTTCCATCCTTTTCTTCATTTATCCTGTGGGTAGTGGGGGGCATGAGTGGTATCTGTGAGTGTATTTGTGGGAAGCTGGACAGTTTGGGTGACAGAAAGGAATTCAGGGCAGCTCCTTGGATCACTGCCCCCTTCTCACCACAGAGGTATTGCACTGAGCCCCACCTTAAGGAAGCCCAATACCCACAAAATCTCATCAACGGCAACTGATAAATTAGAGGGTGATTTTTCACATTACAGAAAAGATTGTTAACTTTTCAAAAGGTTTCGCCACAGGGTTCCTTTAAATAGTGAGCTCCCCCACTGAATTTAAAGTGTTTGTTTACAGATCATTAACTACTTGACAGAGAGGTTGGGGAGGGGGTGGAGGAAGAAGCACTTAAAAGGTAAAATGTTAGAAGCCCTGCCAATTTTCGATGGGCCTGGAAGGGTGATGAAACATCTCTGAAATTATGTTGGTTAGCAAATGCGATTCCATTTACAGAAACTCACTTTACACATGGCTTTCCAGGAAACCTTCACATTGGTTGAAGGCAGGGACCACAGGACCCTGGGGCCTTGCTGCCCTGGTTTGAGGTGGCTGGGAAAGGACTCTGGCTTTCCTAGAGTCCTGTGTGTGCCCTCGCGAGCTGTGGGTGCCAGGCTCTGGCATGAGGCCGAGCTTTGCCACTGGCCGTCTGGCACGGACAGCTGAGACCTTTTCCCTTGACATTTAGCCTGAGTTTGTGGAAAGTTTTTTCCTGGTTCTCTGTGACCTTCAGTCTCTTTGGCTCTGGACCCACCTAGGTTTCCTCCTTGAAGCTGAGACAGGTGAGCCTGGCAAGATTGTGTCCCAGGAAGGTGAAATCCACCACCAGGCCTACCTTCTGAGCTGAAGAATTAGGCTGGCAGCTGAACCCAGCCCACACTGGTGTGTAGGTTCTTGCTAGTCCCTGCGAGGGCATGAGGAGCACAGGCCATCCTGGCCAGTGTTTAGGATGGCCCATAGCAGGTCTCTTCACTGCATCCCAAACTCCTCTCCTACATCTGGTCTCAGAGAGACTCCGACTGGCCTGGGAAACTGGAGGGAGTCATCCATCGGATCCAGTCTTCTCTTTTTAAGGACAAGAACACTTGTCAGAAAGGGGATGGGATTTACCAAGGTCATGCACCGCTGGTGAGTGGCAGAGTGAGGATGGAAGACTCTGGATTCCTGACTTCATGCCAGCGGCCTCTCCAGAGGAGCGAGTCCCTGATGTCTTAAAGGAAGAGAAGAATCTGGACAGTGAGGGTCAGTGCAGCTCATGGGCCTGGGCATCTTTAAAAGTAGTTCTCCTATTCTCCCAAATAACCTGAGAAAGAAAGACCCCAGGTAAAAGCAAAACTACATGTGCACATGTGCAAACGCACGCACGCCCGCACACATGCATGAACACTCCACCCCAGACAAACAAAATGCTCAAATAAGGACTCAGAGCAGGGGGTGGGGGAGTGTGAAGGGACCCGACCTTCCCCGTGGCTTTGAAGAGAAGAAAGGGGGAAATTTGGAGGGAAGGTCAAATCGGTGATTGAAGAGACAAAGCAGGGTATGAAAATCTCCACATTTCTCTCACAGTCATTTGTTGAAAACGTGTCCGCAAGTACAAGCCCATCTTAAACTGCCAATGATACATCTGATATAGATTATTTAAGCCAGGGAGGCAATACCGCGAAGAAGAACGTGGCTATCAACACTTGTTTGTCTGACTCAGAGAAATGAAACAGTGAATTCTGCCTCAGCGGACCACCCACCATTCATCAGGGGAGAAAAATGGAGGTGGGGGGCGGGGACAAAACAGGACAGGCGAACTTCCATGAAGAGTTTCACAAGCGTCCGCAGGGCTGTGTCGCTTCTTTTAAGAAAATGTGATATTTGGAAGTATGAACTTGTCAAAGCTGAAGACTTTGCAGAAGTCCTCAGAGGGTTTATTTAGATGAGCAGATCCTCTGTCGTCAACTCAATGGATCGGTGTACAATATTTTGATTTCACTGTAACTACCTGTTGGGCCCCCATTTGCTCTGTGCACACCTTGGCCTTTGCTCCTCTGAGCATCTATACCTACTTTTGCTTTTGTCTAGAAGTTCCTTCCTCTTGGCTCTCCAGGTGCAGTTCGTAAGTTACCTCTGCCTGAAAGCCGCTCTCCTCCCTTTCAAGTGGAAGTAATTTCTCTTCCTTTGAATTTTCGTAGCAGTTTATCTGTGGCTCTCTCATAACACACTTTCTGCATGGGAGTGGAGCGATTTCTGTCCAGGCCTTATCTTCTCTACTAGTGGAAGGCTGCCTCGGGAAGTCTGTGTCTCGGTTTTCTTTGTGTTACCGGCAGACGCTGGCCCATTGCTTTGGGCCTCACAGGCCCTCAGTAAATAGTTGTTGAATGAATGCATGGAAGAATGAATGAATGGAATTAACCTGGGCGACACATTTTGCGCAGTGAGGTACACAGTTAAACAAAGGGAAAAAAAAGTCCTAAGACAATTTGTCTTTATATAGCTGCCCTTCCAATCTCCTTGATAAGTTCCACCATTCTAAAGCAAAAGCCTGAAGTGTAATAAAAATTTATCTAATTCACAATCAAGTGAAAATACTTTGGGCACAGAGCCAAAGAATATTATTGGAGTGCACTTTTTTCAACACCCTAAATTTAACCAGCTGGAATTCTTTTTTTAAGTACCATCCTATTCAACCTTTTGAAATGAAGGATTTGCCTTTTAGTGGGAAATCTGCATTTCAACACAAAGATGGAGCACAATGTCTTTGGTTTAGTTATTCTTCAGAAAAGCAAGCTCTTTTTTTTTCTTTTTTGAATTATATGCTTTGCTTATGTTAAAGACACAGACTGCAGAAATTTTGTTTAGGCCTGACAGATTGGTAGCTCGCATTTTTTGCATTTTTATAGATAAAGGGGCATGAAAAGTGGCATCTCTCCTCCCCTCATTCAGTGAGTTCCTACAGTAAGAACTCAAAAGGTAAAGTTAGTTTTTAGATAGTCAAGGCTCAGCTAAGAGGATAGAATTGGTCAAAAAAGAAGAGTTTTTCATGTATAATTGTTGAAATGAAGTCAGTGATGAAGTATCAAGGAACGTAGAGATCATGAGCAAGTTTCAGCAGAGAAATTCTGTTAAGTGTGATATCTCTAGAATTCCTGCTTGCTTTCATTTGTACAGGATACACTTTTTTTTTTAAAGATTTTATTTATTTATTTGACAGAGATCACAAGTAGGCAGAGAGGCAGGCAGAGAGAAAGTAGGAAGCAGGCTCCCTGCTAAGCAGAGAGCCCAGTGTGGGGCTCGATCCCGGGATCCTGGGATCATGACCTGAGCTGAAGGCAGAGGCTTTAATCCACTGAGCCACCCAGGCACCCCTGTACACGATACATCACAATTGGTAAAACCTCAGCTAGTAAAAAAAGCAATGGTGGAAAAAATGCTTGTGTAAAATGCTCATTTCTAGAACAAAAGGGAATGCAATTTTGACAATATCAGAAGGTTAATTAAGAAGTCTGTTAGCGATGATAAACCTGGTACATTTTCAGTTTAGACTGACATGACTCAAGACACCGGCATAGCTAATGTTTGCTCTATAATACTGCGATAAGTCACAGAATCTCAGAGAGGAGCTGGTATTTATTGTAAACGGAAGGTCAAGAGCTAGAAAGACATTTAGTGGATTTGCTTTCCGGTTAAAGAAGCCTCTGTCCCAGACTAGCGGCCCTACTGTTATTTTGGTAACAACAAACCAAATCCAAATCCAAATCCAAATCCTGTGATTTGGATCCACTAATATTGATAGAACGGGAATTGGTTCATTCAACAATCCGTCTAAACTTTCAGGATGAATTTTTAAGTGTAGTCGGTAAGGTGGCTGGGGGAAGAGGGGATTGCAGAATTTTGGAACTGGAACAGAGGGTCAGGGTCCTTTATTTTGGCCTATCACCCAATATCGAGATTCCCTCCCCATCATGGTGGGTTGTCATTCTTTTCGTTTTCTTTTCTTTTTTAAAAGGTTTTATTTATTTATTTGACAGAGAGAGACAGCGAGAGAGGAAACACAAGCAGGGAGAGTGTGAGAGGGAGAAGCAGGCTTCCCACAGAGCAGGGAGCCAATCCCAAGATCCTGGGATCATTTCCTGAGCAGAGGCTTAACGCACTGAACCACCCAGGTGCCCCATGTCATTCTTTTCTTCAATACCCATAGTGAATGGTAGGTAATAGCTTCCCAAGGTAACCCATTCTACATGGGGACAACTCTGTTACCTTTGTGCCCTACCTAGTTGGAAGAACAGAGAAGTTTTCTAAAAACGTATGTTCAAGGGATACCTGGGTGGCTCAGTCAATTAAGTTTCTGCCTTCGGCTTGATCCCAGGGTCCTGGGATGGAGCCCGGCATTGGGCTGTCTTCTTGGTGGGGAGACTACTTCTCCTTCTCCTGCCTGCCACTGCGCCTGCTTGTGCCCGTATCTCTTTCTCTGTCAAATAAATAAATAAAATCTCTTAAAAGAAAAACCAAACATACGTTCAAGAAAGGAAACATATACATGTGTATACATTATAGTAAATATCACACATCTATACGTCCATGTACTCTGCTAGAGAGGCCTGGGGGGGTTTAATACCTGATAAAGCTTGGCCACCAGAACAGTCATCAGGCATGTTGTAAATGATGCTTCGTACTTAGCTGTTTGGGCTCCTTTGTAGATCAACAATATTACTTGTCGATGAGGAGACTATAGTGTGGCTGCGTTTCATACCCAGTGATTAATTTCAGAAACAAACAGCATGGCAATAATAAAGGAGTCTTTGAGATGCTCTTGAGGAAACCTAGAACTTGATTTAAGGACCTTAAATTCCAGGGACATCCCACAGGGCTGAGAGAGCTCTGCATCCAAAGTTGGTACCCATTGTATATAGAAATGTAAAGTGACCAGTGTAAAACATTAAATCAAAACCATTCCCAATTTACTGCAGATTTTTAATGAGACCTGAAAAATAAGATTCATTATTTTTTATTCAGCCGTAAAGACACATTGTAACTTAACAATGCATAAGGCATTTCCAAGGCCCCAAGTGGAAATGCTGGGTCTCTAGAGAACTTTGTGAACCAGAACAGGTTAACACACCTTTTGCTAGAAGCATACAGGCATTTGAAAAGACCGATCCAGAAGAGGGCAACACATCACATTTGTGAGTCCAGACAAGGAAACAGAGCCCAGCTCCTACTCTGTCCCTGCCGTGTGCCACAGCTGCTTTCTCAAACATTTCAGCTTTGGTGAAAGTGGTGAGGACACCATCTGTCAGACATAAACCAGTCTGGATGTTGTCTTGTGCAAAGAGCATTCCCTGTTGGATGGAAAGCTTGGGTCTGTTCTCTGTCCTGTCACTGAGAAAGGGTGGCCCTGAGATTCCACATGAAGGGATTCTTAGCTATGTCCCAAGCTTGCTCTGTTTTTGACTGTTCTAAAGGAGGTGAGTCCCAGACAGAAGAGACGATAGTCTTTTTTTTTTAAAGATTTTATTTATTTATTTGACAGAGAGATCACAAGTAGATGGAGAGGCAGGCAGAGAGAGAGAGAGAGAGGGAAGCAGGCTCCCTGCTGAGCAGAGAGCCCGATGCGGGACTCGATCCCAGGACCCTGAGATCATGACCTGAGCCGAAGGCAGCGGCTTAACCCACTGAGCCACCCAGGCGCCCCGAGACGATAGTCTTGTAGCCATTCTGGATCTCTGCCAGAAGAACATGCTTCCAGCTTCTATGCCTCCCTCATCCTAGGATTAAACTGGAACTGTGCCCACATATCACCTAGAGGAGTTGTTCAACATAGATTGCCGCCCGGCCCCCACCCCCAGGTGTTTATTCAGTGAGTCTGAGGTGGGCCTGAGAATTTGCATTTCCAACGGGCTCCCAGGGAATGCTGATACTGGGCCTCCAGTCTGGAACCGCTGCCCTGAGAGTGCCACCAAGGAAACGAAAGAGAGCATAGCCAGACTGCTCACTTTCCAGCCCACCACTCCCTGGGGAAAATGAAGAGCAAAGGCCTTCAGCCAGGGGTGGCTCAGGCAGGTAGACCTGCTTGTTGAGTGAGATGCTTAGAAGCATTCATTGTGAGACTTTGCCTAAAACATGTTGAAATCATTGCAAAAAGTTAAACCCTAGGGAGGCGATTAACAATTTAGCATTTTCAGTTCCAGTGAGAACTGCCGTCTACTTACCAAGGGGAATGTGTTCAGTGGGAGAGGCTGCAGAGTCAGCTGGGGTTCCCCACTGCCTTTGTTTTGACACTCTTCCTGGAGGAAGAGAAATGCAAGGATGGGTCTCTCAATAGCTTGTTAAGCTGATAGGAACAGTTTGTCTCTCTTTAGCTGGCTAATTCTGCAGGGGAAGCAGCGGTAAAGGGTGAAAGCAGAGAGATCTGGGTTGGGGGCGGGTGTGGGGGGGGTGGGGTGGAGGGGGGTGGGAAGCTAAGAGGCTCAGGAAGCAGATCAGGTGTCGGTTTCCAGTTTTAAAGCTCAGTCAGTTTATTTGGACCTTCAGAAGGCCCACTGAGCACCTTTGGGTTGGACTTTCTCCCAAGACATTGTTAGGAGAAATTGTTTCTCTTAACGGGTCAGGAGAAAGGGAACCCCCCACATTGGCACTTCTTGGGCGGGAACCAGGGGAAGAGCTAGATGGATATCCCAGGAAAGAGCACAGGATGGGAAGTCAGGAGATGATTCCAATCTTCACTTCAACAGTCAGCATAGCTGTGGGCCAGCCACTTAATTTCTCAAGGTCTCAGTTTCCCCATCTGTAAAATGAAGGCATAGACTTGAGGATCTTGAAGGTTTCTTACAATTCAAAAGCCAAAAGCAGGGTCGTGGTGCCAGATACCCAGATACTGTTCTTGACGAGCCCTTGCTTTGCCACATGGCCTGGCCTTGTGGAAGAGTGGACAGCCCCCGGAAGCTCGGCTTGCTCAGGGCCGACGAGTCTGTAGACAGGTTTGCCAACCGAAGGTAAATGTGAGTAGTCAGACCTAGATTAGGTGAAGAGCCCTCCCATTTCTTGCTGGAGGCCTATCAAGGCACCTCAAGGCTCTTCTCAGAGGAAGTGGCAGGGAGTTTGAAATCAGACTGTCCCCGTGCAGGGGTCCAGGTCCCATGCTGCATTTCTGCCAGGGTCACAGAGCTACCTCAGTTGTGTGGGTCTCCTAAGGAAAGGATTTCCATCTTAGTCTCATGATGAGCAAACTTAGGAAATGGCTAAGGCAAGAGCAAGCGCAAAGATGGGTTCTCAGACTTTTTTTTTTTTTTAAGATTTTATTTATTTATTTGACATAGAGAGATCACAAGTAGACAGAAAGGCAGGCAGAGAGAGAGAGAGAGAGAGGGAAGCAGGCTCCCTGCTGAGCAGAGAGCCCGATGCGGGACTCGATCCCAGGACCCTGAGATCATGACCTGAGCCGAAGGCAGCGGTTTAACCCACTGAACCACCCAGGTGCCCTGGTTCTCAGACTTCTTGTTGAAAAACACAATGACTAATTCTGCAGTGAATTTTACCCTCTACTCTCAATACCCTGTTTATAATATAAACGATCAAATGAAGACTTACTTTTTTTTTTTTTAAAGTCCAATCTTTGCACTTTTCACGGGTTCATTTTGTGGTATTTATTTTGTTTGGAGTTAGAGCGGAGGATGTGTCTCTGGAGATGGTCTCCGAGAGCAATCTCCTCCTTTGCAGGCCTGGTAACAACAGAGTATAAGATCTTCCACGAGCACCACGCCATTGTTACCCACCGGGCTCTCCATGAAAGGGAGCCTTGTGCTGACTGCCCTGGCTGTTCTTGGCAGCGTGAATCTCTATAAGGAGAACAGGATGTATTTTACACTTGAGACCTGCTATCCTAGAGTCTAACAACAACACTTTTAAGTGCTCTTAATATTAAGCTAATGGAAAACATACTCTGTTTACTCACCATCAAAGTCTGTTTTTCTTCTCTCCCTCCTCCCCCAATCATCACAACCTCCCAGCCTCTAGAACACACTGAGTGTCTCCTGCTCCATCGATCTACACTCTGTCTCAAGGTTGACCTCTCCATGCTTGGTTGGCTCAAGGTGGACTTGGAAAAACTAGGAACTTACCACATAAACCATGTAATCCCCAGGTCGCACAAACTAAATATTTCTTTTCTCACAAAAGTCTCAGTGCTAGAAATGCTTGATTTGCTGCTAGATTTATGTTTATTAGTGTGAGAAGTTGTTTCTCCTCACCAGAGAGCGACCAAGTGCAGTAGAATGGAGAAGGTGGGCCACTTTTTCTGGGTGCTTGGTTCTCTCCTTGTCACGTAAGAGTAGGATTCCTCACCCTCAAGATGTGGATTTGGCCAAAGTTATTCGGACCCCAGAAGTCTAATCTTTATTCTCCACTGCTTTGTGTTGTAAGAAGCCGTGTCTATGTGGGGTATTCCACTGATGCGATTCTAGAGAAGAATCTATTCTAGATTCTTGCCCAACCAAGTCCGCGATGCCCACGATTTCCCTGTCTTTGAAGGCGCTGTCCTAAGCACAGCTTGGGAAGAGGGAGCAATGGGACAGGGAAGACAGAATGGGCCTCTCTGTTCTAGAAGGAATGATTCACAGATCCACTTATTTCCTACTTGCATATTGTTTTTTGTTTGGGCTTGTCTTTTATAGTAGATGTATGCATGTAAACCAGCCTTGCAGATAAATCCCCTCCCTTTTGCAGTCTACCCCCAGTATTACCAATTTTCCCCTTGCTATTTACACGTCTCTTATTGTAAGACAATAAACAAACAATAACAAAGAAGCAAAGGAACCAAAGACCAACCCCCCCCATTAAAACAAACCCCTTTTCTTTTGTCTAAAAAGACCAAAATCAAAAACAAAACAAAATTGTGGAAATAACTTCATCGCTGTTTGTTTGATGCAGGCCTTGGGCCTGTTAACTATCTGCAAGGCTGTTGTAATGATGTTAATCTATTTTAATGGAATTGAAATGTGATATCCTGTGGTTTACGATGCACATTGTTTGTAGCTTTAGTGCTTGATTTTGGGTTTCTTTCACAGATAAACTTCTGCACTGGAGGGGCCTGTCCTCCCCTCGTTCTGCACACGGAGCTCTAATCCCCACGCCCGGGATGAGTGCAGAATATGCCCCGCAGGGTATTTGTAAGTTGAGCATTATTATTTCTTCTACAAATGTCCATGTGTATAAAGCTGAGAGTTTCTGGAAATTACCCTTACTTTTTAAGTACCGAAAAGAGTTACTTTCAAAACAGATTGGCATTCTCATCTGCATTATTCCATTACTCACTGGTACCCTCTCTCCCGCTCCATTCTACACCCCCTCCTTTTTTCCCCCCTCCCCTTTCCTCACTGGAGACACAGAACTGACAGCAGTTCATCCCTGGAGGTAGGGGGAGGTAGGGAGGGTGGAGGGCGAGGGAGGTGGCCTCCCCAGGGTCTTAGCTGTCTCCAGGGCTGGTAACCATATACCATCTGTGTGTTCCGGCCCCATTTTATTGCTGGACATTCGCTTGCATGGCCTCATTTAGGACTTGGAATTTATTCCATGGAGTCCGTGTTAGCAGAGGCCAGAACCAAAAGAAGTCAATGTAGAGTTACTTTAGAGCTGTGCTCATGTGTGTTATATGTGCATTTCCGTGTGTATTGAAGCATGGTATATTTGTATATCCACATGGTGCATTATATATGTGCATACATATGCAATTTCTACTTATTTTTCTCCTAGTTTTAGAGACAAATGCACAGCCTTGTTGCTTAAATTCAGAGTCCACCGTCACCCACATCACTACCACTAACACCATCCACGTACTTGTTCAAACCAATTTTATGGTGGGGAAATTTTTATGAAATGTAGATTTGTATGTTGGTGAAAATGTGTTTGAAAAGATGTTGTTTTAGAAGGTAATTCAGTTTGCTTTTCTATGGAGTAACAAATGATATGAGTCATGCATGGTACAAAGTCGGATGGGGGTGGGGGTTGATTCTACCCCAAACACAAAAAAGCAGCTTCCTGAAAAAAAGAAGTGCGGCATCTAATCTTTAGTTAAGGAATGTTATTTTTACTTTGAAAGTGTGTGAAAACTAACCTGTTGTGGACAGAAGAAAGGAAACGGGGAGTGTGTCATGGAAAGAAAAGAACAAGATGCTGCAGGTGTTCAGTTAGAGAGGGGCCTGGTTATTCGGTGGGATGGGAGACGTAAGGCTAGACCTAACCATCGTGAATGGTGTCTGCAGGGCAGGGCTTGCGCCCTGAGACCAAATTGGAAGCCAGTTGTTTGTTTTGTTAACTCCTAGGTAATCCTAGGTAACAAGGACTCATTGTGTGAATTTCACAAGTCCTCCAGTCCCGAGGGCTGGGCGGTGGAGGGGTTAAAACACCACTTCTGCCACCCCCTCCCCAACACCAGGCTGGGCCTAAGGCTGGCTTAGGTCACAGACTGTAGAGTTTAGGGGGTTGGACTCATGGTTTCGAGTCCCTACATGCTGACTGGGTGGGGAGAGCGCTCCTCGATTGGCTGGGGGTGCCTGGGGCCCCGCACTGGGCCGTGGGAACAGAACCACCCGTGGAGGGAAGGGAAAAGAGGGGAGTGGGGTGGTGGAGAGGAGGGTGGGGCTGAGTGGCCACTGGCTGATGGCCTGGGAAACAGTTCACCTCTCTCTCTTCCCCTGACCCTCCTGAGGGCAGGGAGTTGGATTCGAGGGGTGGGAAGCTAAGAGCCTGATACAGAGCCCTTGTCTGCTTCCCCTCTTCCCTCAAAGAGAGGGTGCCTAGATTGCTGGTGCCCATGCTGGCAGGACCAGTTTAGGAGTGACCAGACAAGGTATGTGGAGATGGGTTGTGGAACTCCAGAAAGCTCTGGAGCAAAGCTGACCCCCAGGCCACTCAGCTGCCTTAACCAGCTGCTCCCTTGGCTTTCAGAGCACTTAGCCCTTACCTTGTGGCTTCCCTGCTGGTGGAGCACAGTCGTGGGCCCTAATGTGCCCCTACCTGCTGCCCTCTAGCCAGGGCCTCTGCTGGGCCTGAGGTGAGGCCTGGATTCTGGATTCCAGCCTTCTTCTGGAAGCCATTCTGGGCATGCGACCTGGTCGGTCATCACGCTAGGGAACTCATCAAGGCTGGGAGCAAAGAAAACTCACGTTCCCGTTGGTCCAGGTAGTTTACATGTGGCTTTTATAAGCATCTGTCATCTGAGCATCACAGTTCTGTCAGGTACTGTTTTTATGCTCATTTTACAGATAGGAAGCCTAAGGGCCAAAGAAATGACTGGTTCGGAGCCCTGGTGTCAGACCTTGTTCTTCTAAATCCTGAGGCTGAGATCACAGGTCTCTTTAGCATTGGTGGCAAACTAAAAATGGGGTTACTCCTTCCTATACAGTAAAATAAAATAAAATAACAGCTGGTAGGTGAGCTAATAGCCGATTTTAACCGTTTGCTGCCTGGAGTTCCTGCACTGGGGGCCAGGTCTCCACTTATTGCTCTAAATCAAAACAATCCCTGTGAATGCCCAATGAGGCTCTCAAATTGAGAAGTTGATTTTCATCAGAGTAAATGAAGAATATTATTATATTTTACACATCAATAAATCAATGTAGCCCTAATTTTGCCACACAGGAAATCAATTCTGGTCTTTCTAAACCATCAAAGATGTTATGAACAAAGTAATTTCACAAATTATGGCAAGTAACACATTTATTGATGACTGCAGTTTAGGAATTGAGAATCTGTGAGCACCGTAATATAATATGGTGCACTGATGTGAGCCGAGTGAAACACAGATTATATGGTGAAACTGTAATGCATCATTTGCTATTAGTGGGCTGGTAATAATTACCAGTTTCAAAGCAGCTCTTTTGAGGTAATCTTTAGTCTCATTCGTAACAGCCCTTCTCATTGACATTATGATTACACTAGCTGCCCTCACGATCTAGAATATCTAGTTGATAGGAATACTAAAACGCGATAGTGAAAACTGTATGTTGTATGCTCATTATAAGATGAAATGCCATCTTCTCTGACCTGATGTATGAGAAGAGAGGGTAACAGTATGGTGTGAACATATTGGAGCATGAGCACATCACTGGCTCTGAAAGCAAAATTTTAGGAAGTTCAGAGCAGCAAAAAAAGGATTCCCCTTTAAGCCTTTTGGGGAGGGTGCAGGTGAGATCCTTGGAGCTGTGCCAGATACCTTTCGGCACTCACCAGTGGCCTTCCCATTCACGGTGTGTGTGAAACTGGCATTGCTAATCAAGGGTCCAATCCTGAGTTTCAATCAAATATTATAATCTAAGATATGATTTTAAGGCATTTGGAGTGATGAAAGTGTTAAGGACTTGTTCCAGCTGACAAATCTCCTTTTTACTTATCCAGTTGGGATTGTCAGGCCAAATGTATGATAATAACACAGAGTCCTAGGGACGCAAAGGAGAAAGCCACAGAGGGTCACGTTAGTTGGAACCGGATCGGTTTTTTCCTGCCTATTTAGGACCCAAGTCATTGTTCAACAACAACAAAAAATTTATGAAAATACTCTCAATGATGCTTTTTATTTCCCTTTGAAGAGAGGAGGCAAACAAAAATAGGCAGATAATGTGATACTAATGTCAGCGTTTTCTTTCAAAATCTTTCTGCCTTTTTTTTTCTCCCTCCACATTAGGCAAATGTTGGAAACCTAATTTTGGTATCTTATCATCTAATCTTGTTAAAGAGATTTACCCAGGAGTGGGATATATTGAGTGAGATTATAAATGCATTGTAAAGTAAATTACAAGGTCAGGGCAGGGAGTCCATTATTCAGACAAGTGCTTGAGCAGGGCTGGTTTGTTTTGGAATGCAAGTGTTTGGGGCTCCTGAGAAGACCCTGCCAGCTTTTCTTTCTGACTTGCTAAATGGAGGAATCATAACTGATTAATTTTCTTATTCCCGCTCTTTAGCTTCATGGTGGATTTTTTGCTTTAAAAAAAAAAAAAGTTACTGACACATACTAGCTGGGGGCCTTAAGTGATTTGTCTAGTCCCCCTTTTAAAAGACGGGCTCACGTTTATTCCTCGCTTGTGTTTTACGTAAGCCTTTTTTGGAATCCCTGGGAAGTTATCTATTTTTCTCATCCTTGTCCTTTGGCCACCAACATTTGTGCCCTTTTTAATGCTGTCGTTGACTGGTAAACTGTTAGTTACTCCCTTAGTGTATATACATTTTTAAATTTAGCTATCTCCAGAAATGAATGATTGTGAAGTCAAGCTGGCCCCTCTTTGCCAAAGTGGCATTTACCACTCTCGGGTTCTTTTCAGTGAGAGAGAAATAATGTGACTTAAGCAGGGCCCCTCTCCAGACGGCTTGGCTACTGGCCAAAGAGTTGACTAGCTGAACTGTATCTTTCTGTTTCTTTCTCAACTGGAGCTGAGGCTCAGCCGAGGGCGCAGGATGTTGTATAATTTGGTTCACGTTGTTAGCCTCTCAAAATAATGAGGAGGAGGCTAGTGTAGCATTTCTCAGCCTGCTGCCCGTCATGGTGCTGGCTGCTTTAACTGTTCTTCAACTAGGATGCTGTGTCTGCTTAAGTTGGCACCGGCCACTCCTCCTAACTTCTCCAGACTCGCATTTGTTTGACTGGGGGACAATTCTTAAAGATGTGATCCGGCCTGTTGGTTAAATCCGAATTAAATTTCTCTTTTGAGATTTTTGCACTGTCCCTTGAGATAAAAAGGGGAGTCCCTGTAGGGAGTTGTGGAACCAGAACTGGGACTCACTGATCCTCACACAGGCTGGGAGGTGAGAATGTCGCTAGCCTCTCTTCCACAGAATTACTTTATGCGTGTCTTCTCATTTTTAACAATATCAACAATTAGTGTGTTTCCGGCTAAGATTAAAAGCATCTCTAGGCCCACAGAGAATTATAATGAGTTGACCTTCTCTTTTTTGATATCTCTATGAAATGATTGCCTCTTTAGAAAGTTCACCTGCCACCCAGGGGAGAATAGAACGATGGGATTTAGGAAGCAGGCAAGTTTCCCTTAGGTCACCTTGTCCAAGTGCATCCTTTAACAAATGAGGAAACGGAGTCCTGGAGATGAAGTAGCTTGCCCCAAACCACAGCTGGCAAAGGACTGGAAAGCTCAGATGTTTGCTGAGATTCCCTAGAATGTAGGGATCCTCATTCCCAAGCTTGAATTGGTCCAGATTTTTCTGATTTGGAGATTGGATTTAAAATTCTTAGAACTGAATGAAATGGCAGAAAGATTGATTGGACAAATATTTATTGGGCCTCAGTCACCAGATGTGCTGGGCACCAATGCAGGCTCGCAGAAGAATAGGTCAGTGAGGGCTTAGGCCTCTCGGGTTGAGGGCTGGGGGCAGGGAAGGCTGGAGGTGAAACATAAAGAATCAATTGCTAATGCACTCCTCTGTGATGAAACATTGATGTTGGTGTTGTATTATTTTGCAGGTAAAGATGAGCCCAGCAGCTACACATGTACAACTTGCAAACAGCCATTCACCAGTGCATGGTTTCTCTTGCAACACGCACAGAACACTCATGGATTAAGAATCTACTTAGAAAGCGAGCACGGAAGTCCCCTGACCCCGCGGGTTGGTATCCCTTCAGGACTAGGTGCAGAATGTCCTTCCCAGCCACCTCTCCATGGGATTCATATTGCAGACAATAACCCCTTTAACCTGCTAAGAATACCAGGATCAGTATCGAGAGAGGCTTCCGGCCTGGCCGAAGGGCGCTTTCCACCCACTCCCCCCCTGTTTAGTCCACCACCGAGACATCACTTGGACCCCCACCGCATAGAGCGCCTGGGGGCGGAAGAGATGGCCCTGGCCACCCATCACCCGAGTGCCTTTGACAGGGTGCTGCGGTTGAATCCAATGGCTATGGAGCCTCCCGCCATGGATTTCTCTAGGAGACTTAGAGAGCTGGCAGGGAACACGTCTAGCCCACCGCTGTCCCCAGGCCGGCCCAGCCCTATGCAAAGGTTACTGCAACCATTCCAGCCAGGTAGCAAGCCGCCCTTCCTGGCGACGCCCCCCCTCCCTCCTCTGCAATCCGCCCCTCCTCCCTCCCAGCCCCCGGTCAAGTCCAAGTCATGCGAGTTCTGCGGCAAGACGTTCAAATTTCAGAGCAACCTCGTGGTGCACCGGCGCAGTCACACGGGCGAGAAGCCCTACAAGTGCAACCTGTGCGACCACGCGTGCACGCAGGCCAGCAAGCTGAAGCGCCACATGAAGACGCACATGCACAAGTCGTCCCCTATGACGGTCAAGTCCGACGACGGCCTCTCCACCGCCAGCTCCCCGGAACCCGGCACCAGCGACCTGGTGGGCAGCGCCAGCAGCGCGCTCAAGTCTGTGGTGGCCAAGTTCAAGAGCGAGAACGACCCCAACCTGATCCCGGAGAATGGGGACGAGGAGGAAGAGGAGGACGACGAGGAAGAGGAAGAAGAGGAGGAAGAGGAGGAGGAGGAGCTGACGGAGAGCGAGAGGGTGGACTACGGCTTCGGGCTGAGCCTGGAGGCGGCGCGCCACCACGAGAACAGCTCGCGGGGCGCGGTGGTGGGCGTGGGCGACGAGGGCCGCGCCCTGCCTGATGTCATGCAGGGCATGGTGCTCAGCTCCATGCAGCACTTCAGCGAGGCCTTCCACCAGGTCCTGGGCGAGAAACATAAGCGCGGCCACCTGGCCGAGGCCGAGGGCCACAGGGACACTTGCGACGAAGACTCGGTGGCCGGCGAGTCGGACCGCATAGACGATGGCACTGTTAACGGCCGCGGCTGCTCCCCGGGCGAGTCGGCCTCGGGGGGCCTGTCCAAAAAGCTGCTGCTGGGCAGCCCCAGCTCGCTGAGCCCCTTCTCCAAGCGCATCAAGCTCGAGAAGGAGTTCGACTTGCCCCCGGCCGCGATGCCCAACACGGAGAACGTGTACTCGCAGTGGCTCGCTGGCTACGCGGCCTCCAGGCAGCTCAAAGATCCCTTCCTTAGCTTCGGAGACTCCAGACAATCGCCTTTCGCCTCCTCGTCGGAGCACTCCTCGGAGAACGGGAGCTTGCGCTTCTCCACGCCGCCCGGGGAGCTGGACGGAGGGATCTCGGGGCGCAGCGGCACGGGAAGTGGAGGGAGCACGCCCCATATTAGTGGTCCGGGCCCGGGCAGGCCCAGCTCAAAAGAGGGCAGACGCAGCGACACTTGTGAGTACTGTGGGAAAGTCTTCAAGAACTGTAGCAATCTCACTGTCCACAGGAGAAGCCACACGGGCGAAAGGCCTTATAAATGCGAGCTGTGCAACTATGCCTGTGCCCAGAGTAGCAAGCTCACCAGGCACATGAAAACGCATGGCCAGGTGGGGAAGGACGTTTACAAATGTGAAATTTGTAAGATGCCTTTTAGCGTGTACAGTACCCTGGAGAAACACATGAAAAAATGGCACAGTGATCGAGTGTTGAATAATGATATAAAAACTGAATAGAGGTATATTAATACCCCTCCCTCACTCCCACCTGACACTTCCTTTTTTCACCACCCCTCCCCCATCGCCCTCCAGCCCCACTCCCCCGTAGGATTTTTTTCTAGTCCCATGTGATTAAACAAACAAACAAACAGAAGTAACGGAAGCTAAGAATATGAGAGTGCTTGTCACCAGCACACCTGTTTTTTTTTTTTCTTTTTCTTTTTTCTTTTTCTTTTTTTCCTTTATGTTCTCACCGTTTGAATGCATGATCTGTATGGGGCAATACTATTGCATTTTACGCAAACTTTGAGCCTTTCTCTTGTGCAATAATTTACATGTTGTGTATGTTTTTTTTTTTTAAACTTAGACAGCATGTATGGTATGTTATGGCTATTTTAAATTGTCCCCGATTCGTTGCTGAGCAAACATGTTGCTGTTTCCAGTTCCGTTCTGAGAGAAAAAGAGAGAGAGAGAGAAAAAGACCATGCTGCATACATTCTGTAATACATATCATGTACAGTTTTATTTTATAACGTGAGGAGGAAAAACAGTCTTTGGGTTAACCCTCTACAGACAGAATGGACAGCACTGAAACGAAATCTCTATGAGCTAAATGTCTGTCTCTAAAGGGTTAAATGTATCAATTGGATAGGAAAAAAAAAAGGCCTTGAATTGACAAACTAACAGAAAAACAAAACAAGTTTATCCTATCATTTGGTTTTAAAATATGAGTGCCTTGGATCTATGAAAACCACGTTGATGGTTCTTTCTACTTGTTATAAACTTGTAGCTTAATTCAGCATTGGGTGAGGTAAGAAACCTTAGGACCTAGCATATAATTCTATATTGTATTTCTCACAACAATGGCTACCTAAAAATATGACCCACTATGTCCTAGTTAATCATCATTCTCCCTTTAGTTTAATCTTATAAGCAAAACTGATTATACCAGTATAAACGCTATTTTGCTCCTGGTGAGAGCTTAAAAGAAATGGGCTGTTTTGCCCAAAGTTTTATTTTTTTTAAATGATGATTAGATTGAATGTGCAACGTGCAAAAGCCCTGGAATACAATTAAATGCATTAGTAAGGAATTCATTTTATGAAGATAACTTGTTTTAAATAATGTCTGTTTAAAAAAATTCTGGCACCAAAAGAAATAGATCCAGATCTATTTGGTTGTCAAAGGGACAATCAAACGATAAACTTTAAGACCTCGTAGACCATATTAAAAACAAGAGACTGACGATAAGGTTTGACAGAGGGTAACAGGAAAAAAAATATGTGATCTTTTAGCACAATGTGGTACTATTTGCCATTTTAAACTAGAACAGGTGTATAAGCTAATATTGATACAATGATGATTAACTATGAATTCTTAAGACTTGTGTTTAAATGTGACATTCTTAAAAAAGAAGAGAAAGAATTTTAAGAGTAGCAGTATATATGTCTGTGCTCCCTAAAAGTTGTACTTCATTTCTTTTCCATACACTGTGTGCTATTTGTGTTAACATGGAAGAGGATTCATTGTTTTTATTTTATTTTTTTAATTTTTTCTTTTTTATTAAGCTAGCATCTGCCCCAGTTGGTGTTCAAATAGCACTTGACTCTGCCTGTAATATCTGTATCTTTTCTCTAATCAGAGATACAGAGGTTGAGTATAAAATAAACCTGCTCAGATAGGACAATTAAGTGCACTGTACAATTTTCCCAGTTTACAGGTCTATACTTAAGGGAAAAGTTGCAAGAATGCTGAAAAAAAAAAAATTGAACACAATCTCATTGATGAGCATTTTTTAAAAAAAAAACTAAAAAAAAAAACCTTTGCCAGCCATTTACTTGACTAATGAGCTTACTTACTCGGACTCAACATTGCAAGCGCTGTGAATGGAAAACAGAATACACTTAACATAGAAATGAATGATTGCTTTCGCTTCTACAGTGCAAGGATTTTTTTGTACAAAACTTTTTTAAATATAAATGTTAAGAAAAAAATTTTTTTAAAAAACACTTCATTATGTTTAGGGGGGAACTGCATTTTAGGGTTCCATTGTCTTGGTGGTGTTACAAGACTTGTTATCCATTTAAAAATGGTAGTGGAAATTCTATGCCTTGGATACACACCGCTCTTCAGGTTGTAAAAAAACATACATTGGGGAAAGGTTTAAGATTATATAGTACTTAAATATAGGAAAATGCACACTCATGTTGATTCCTATGCTAAAACACATTTATGGTCTTTTTTCTGTATTTCTAGAATGGTATTTGAATTAAATGTTCATCTAGTGTTAGGCACTATAGTATTTATATTGAAGCTTGTATTTTTAACTGTTGCTTGTTCTCTTAAAAGGTATCAATGTACCTTTTTTGGTAGTGGAAAAAAAAAAAAAAGACAGGCTGCCACAGTATATTTTTTTAATTTGGCAGGATAATATAGTGCAAATTATTTGTATGCTTCAAAAAAAAAAAAAAAAGAAGAGACAAACAAAAAAGTGTGACATTGTACAGATGAGAAGCCATATAATGGCGGTTTGGGGGAGCCTGCTAGAATGTCACACGGATGGCTGTCATAGGGGTTGTACATATCCTTTTTTGTTCCTTTTTCCTGCTGCCATACTGTATGCAGTACTGCAAGCTAATAACGTTGGTTTGTTATGTAGTGTGCTTTTTGTCCCTTTCCTTCTATCACCCTACATTCCAGCATCTTACCTTCATATGCAGTAAAAGAAAGAAAGAAAAAAAAAAAAAGGAAAAAAAAAAACAAAAACAATGTTTTGCAGTTTTTTTCATTGCCAAAAACTAAATGGTGCTTTATATTTAGATTGGAAAGAATTTCATATGCAAAGCATATTAAAGAGAAAGCCCGCTTTAGTCAATACTTTTTTGTAAATGGCAATGCAGAATATTTTGTTATTGGCCTTTTCTATTCCTGTAATGAAAGCTGTTTGTCGTAACTTGAAATTTTATCTTTTACTATGGGAGTCACTATTTATTATTGCTTACGTGCCCTGTTCAAAACAGAGGCACTTAATTTGATCTTTTATTTTTCTTTGTTTTTATTTTTTTTTATTTGGATGACCAAAGGTCATTACAACCTGGCTTTTTATTGTATTTGTTTCTGGTCTTTGTTAAGTTCTATTGGAAAAACCACTGTCTGTGTTTTTTTGGCAGTTGTCTGCATTAACCTGTTCATACACCCATTTTGTCCCTTTATTGAAAAAAATAAAAAAAATTAAAGTACACAATGTAAGCTTCTTGTGTCCTCATTTGACACACTCTGTAAATTACTTTCAAGAAAATAACAGGTTTTAAGAGAAGGCCAGTCAGTCTTTTTCAGGATTATTTCTATGGGCATTTTGATGCGTGTATTATACCCTAAAGGAACATAAAGTGCTTACTATATTAAAATAGACATGTCTCAAAACATGGAAATAGTTTTTAGATTTTATAGTTCTAGAATAATTTTCAAGAAATGGAAAGTGTTTTCAGTCTGATGTTAAAAACTTTCCCTTCATCTCTTAACAATAATTCATTCAGATATAAATGAAAAATTTACTGGTAATAGCGTCTTAAACTTTTATTTCTTTTGGATTTTTTGCTGTTCTTGTTGTCTGAAAGTTCTTTTTCTATTCTCCCTTCCCTGCCCTATCTTAGAACATAATGTAAAAAAGCTTTTTTTAAAAAAAAATCAGCTCTTTCGTTTCCATATGAGTCTTTCTTCATACCAAAAATAACCTCACTTCCCCCCCCCCCAAAATCCAGAAACAAAAGCATCAGGTTAACAAGACAGAGAGAGAAAAAGAGAGAGAGAGAGAAGTAAACAGTAGTTTAGCCAGATGTGGCTAATCTGTGGAATCAGACACTGATTTCCTAAGATGGATGGTGTTTGCCTTGTGATTCTGAGGTCCTAGGGACCAAGGATGGGTCAGATCTTTTAGGTGTTTTTATATTGTGTTCCTGGCTGATAGCAAATGAGGGGGGAAATACCCTTCAGTGATCTTTTGCCCAACCAACAGATTTATGAAATGAAACATAGTCTTTGGAAAGCAGGTTAGGTCCCTTATTTAAAAAAAAAAAAAAAAAAAAAAAAGCTCTCCTTAGAAATCTGTGTTGTCAGTTTTACAAATACTGCAACCTGCAGCATCTATTTGCTTTATTAAAGCACAGACTTCTCTGATCCTGTCTCCCTGTTCCCAGTGTAGATGAATGTATACAACATTGCTCTTCTTTTTGTAAAAACCAAAACAAAAGCTGTTCTGTTGTCTTCTTGTGGTAGCATTTTTGTTGCTCAGTTCTTATGCCCTGGTGCCTGTGAGGTGGCCTTTTCATGTAATGCCTTTGATCTGAGGCAAGAATAGTTTTATCCTTCTAAAATGCACAGAAAGGAGGTGTATTTTTTTAAAGCCAGTTTGGGTGGGAAGTGGGGAGTGGAGGCAGAGAGGAATCCCGTAAGAGAGGATCTGTCTGGGGCTGGGAATAGGGGCTGGGATAGAGATGGACGTATCTTGCAGGACTTGGTAATTGGCAGTGAACTGAGAGGCAATTTCTGTGTTTTGAATTAGGTTACTTCACAACTGAATCCACAATACTAGTCAGGATAGAAATATTCCCCAGGGCCATGCCAGTTTTAGATGTGGTGACTTCTGCTTCACCATATTAAATGTCCATAAAACCGCTGTGTGTCCCTATTACTCTTTTATTAGGAGCCATGAGTGCAGCTGTGCAGGTTTTATATACGGTGTTCGTTTTAATTTTTCAGTATATGATGCTCTTAGCATAATTGGGTTTTGCATCCTGACAGACAGAATTAATGGTGGATACTGTATACTTACTTGTATGTTCAAATTTCTTAAATCAAATGGGGAATGGGGAGGGGTGCAAACATCTGGTGATAAATCACAGATTATGTTTGATTTACATGGTCCCGAAGTTAAATAAATTTATTGGGAGACACGTTCTTCAGGGTACTTAGTCTCCTGACTTAGTGAAGCCCTCTTATAAAATCTTACTTCTGAAGCTGAGTGAACAATAGGAGCCTGAAAACCTAGGCAACAGGAATATAACTTAAAAATGACATCTGTATCCGGGACCCCAAAATTAAAAATATTAATGCAAAATAACAAACAGTTCCAACAGAGGATAAATTCCCATTTTTTTTTAAATGAGGAAATACTAAGGATGTTAACGTTTTTCAGAATTCTCCAGTTTATGTGAAACCCCCGATGTGTTGATGCAATGTTCTCTACATACCTGAACTCTTAATGCTGAAGTGCTCCCTTTTGTCTTCCTTTGGAGAACAACTTAATAAACAGGAGTACCGCAAATACTACTTCGCACAGATTTTAACTTAGAAACCTTCCCAGTGCATGGAATACCTCTATCCCGGGACCATTTCCTACACTCTCTTTGTTTAGGACCTACAAAAGGACTGAAGCCAATACATTTTAAAGGTGGCTCAGAACACTTGGTTCTTCATTTGTACCAGCCATGGCAGGAAGTGTGAAGTAGTTGAGTTTTTCCCAGGGCATTCTGTGATAGGACTGTTTATTTAAATACCATTTTTGTATATGTAATAAGTACGTACTGTGTATATTCATAATGCTTGAAGTGAGAATTTGAAAGGAAGCGGCAGTGGGGGTTAGATATCATTTCATTTGGAGAAATAAGGAAATGAGGTGGTTTATTCACAGACACTAAAAGTTTGTTGAAAGTTTGTAAACTGGGATATTTCAGGCTTTCCTGAAAAGGAGTTGAGGAGCCTCAGGCCCCATTCTGTCCTGCTTTGAACACTTTCAGCTCAGAGCGTGAGGGAGGAAATACGGCGTTTTCTTTTCTTTTTCTTTTTTTTTTTTAAGATTCTTTTGCCCTCTGTATGCACACACAAACATGATTTCTTATGACTGTGTTGTAGTCGTGTGTTCTTCATTATGATTCTGTTGCTCCATCGTCCCCGGGCCTGGTGTGTTCAAGAATGTACCCATCCCATTCTCTTTTCTTTTTCAGACAACTTCCCATTAAAAAAATGAAAAGAAAAAGAAAAAGAAAGAAATGTGGGAATTTTGCCAGTGTGAGGATGGGATTGGCAGTGTTCTTTAAACCTGCTTCGAAAAATGTCCTTTAAAAGACTGTTAACTTTTAAAAAAGGCACGAGGCACTTAGCAAATTTTCCTAAGTGTCTCTTAAGGCCCTGCAGCTTTTCCAATTAAGAATAAATGAACCCATGTTTAGAGAAATGGACATCAGGACACATAGCCAGAATTGGGATTATGTACATTTATTTCAGGGCTGCTGTAGCTGCAAATAGTAGACATGGGTTGTTGGGTGTGCACTTTTGCTTACTGTCATCTTGTTATCCCATTAGCCCTCTGTTTCATTTAGTAAAACACATGGCCAGTGAATCAGCCTTTAGGGGGATGGGTCTGTTTCTCTCTCTCTCTCTGTTTCCCAGTGTCATCTATGGTCATGGGATGCGATTAATTCCTCCCTTGCAAACAGGAAAGGAGACCAATTCAGTTCACGTGGGTCATTGTACTTAAGAACCTAAACTTGCCTGAACACACAATTTCAGTGGTTGATCCAAATACTGTTTTTCCTTTCTGTAAAAGTGGCAAAGACTACTTAAAGGGAGTGAATATCAGGTCCTTGTGATTCCGCAGAAAAGGCAAATTAAACGATTTCCCCAAAGTCAATCCTCTAACGCAGGACCCACCCCCCCCACCCCCAAACCCATAAGGGGCTGTGCTTTTCAGTAACGGTGAGCATGGTACATGTCCATGCTGTATTTTGTCTGTTAGGGTTTTCAGTGCTGGTAGCAGGTCGGACAAAGGGGTTCGATGGGGGTATCAGCCCACCTGGACACAGGAGGCCCCTCAGTCCGGGTCTCCACTGCGCGGGGGGAATTCAGGAGAGCAGCTGAGCTCCAGAGCCTGGGCCTCCTGCGGCGCCAAGTCGGGGGAGAGGAGGCCCCAGGCCCAGGCTTCAGGTCGCCATGGCAACGAGCCCTGGAATGCCACAGTGGTAGCCCTCTTCCTCGGCACATCCGGACTCCCAGTTCTGCTGCTTCAAGTCAATGTACACAGCAAGGGAGGAACCCCGGAGGAAAATAACCACTCCCTTCTTCCCTTCACCATTGCCTTTCCCCCTTACCAAAAAGAAAAAAAAAAAAAAAGGAAAAGAAAACTGCATGTTTGAAAGAAACTACAGGCAGTTTTTGGTGCAATTTGGGAGCAACTATTTTGGGTTCTGGTTTTCTCTTCAGAGATTTGTTCGCCTCTTGTAAATCGTTGGCTGCTTTGACGTTGAACTTGATGACATTTCATGTTTTCGTTGTGCTGCTTTTACATCAATTTTGAGTTTCTGTTTCTTTATAATTTTATTATTATTTTAAGGAAATGTCCCCTTCCCCCTCTCCCTCCCCTGTTCTCCTCAACCAAAGGACTGTTTCCTACTCAGTTTTCTCAGTCATAAGGGAAAGTGTTTCCTTCCAGGTGTGTCCCGAGTTTATTAGGACTATCATACAAGCGGGTAGCGGGTCTGGGTCCCTGGTGGGGAAGGCAGGGAGGGAGGCATGGGAAAGGCACTCAGAGAGGTCAGAGATGTGGTGGGGGAGGGGACTGAGTTTGAAATCATGTTTAAGATGCCAGTGGCTCAACCTGTGGTGGATTTAAGTTATAGTTTTAAAAAGCTAGTTAGAGAACAGAAAATCACTGGGCCAAGTCACACCTGTACTTTTTTTTTTTCCCTCCTCTGTCTCCAACCTCTTTCTAGGTTCTTCACACACCCCCATTCGGCGTAGTACCCAGAGAGCTCAAGATGTGTGGCAGTTTTCGGATGGAAGCTCGAGAGCCCTTAAGTTCTGAGAAAATTTGAAGCCCCCAGGGGCGGGGTGGACGCGTGCCGCCCAGCCGACATCTGCGTGGTCTGTCATCCTGCTAGTTTGTGATGTTTTCTGACAGTAGCCTCCAAGAAGCCGTTGTGCGAAGACAGAGTCCTGCAGAGTCCTCCCTGCCCAGGCCTGCAGTGCCATTTTATTTATATTTTTTAATAAAAAGTAAAAACAAAAAAACAGACCCACATTGGAACAGTGAATCAGTCCCATTACAGAGGGCCCCTGGACCATCGCTGTCCTGAGCAGCGTCCTGGCCCTTTTGAAACCAGCCAACCTAATTACCCGTATTGTGGAAATGAGCATGAGTCCCCCAACCCCTTGTTTCTATACATTCTATGTTGTCTTTTAAAAAGTGTGCTTAACATTGACACAATAAATGTTGGAGCTTTAGGTGGTGTTTGCTTGTTCTTTAATTAATGCTTATAAGACAGTGCAGCTGCTTATGACTTTGTGTTTCTGTACCCGTTTCCTGCAGACATCCATTGGGTGGGTAGGAAGAACAGATTTGAGGAATGGGTAGGAGGTGTAGGAGGGGAAAGAGGTTACTGCTTATCAGATGGCATAAATTTTCAAGGAGAATCAAAATGCAAAACTTGGGAATAAATCATAGCAATATCATAATTAATGTAGTAGTAGTGTTGCTGTTTATTAATGCTGAAGTGTGGTTTTCCTAACTGTCTGACTTATAATTTGCATACCATTAAATAATGCATAATATGGCACGCTGAATTCTGTTTTTCAAATATATGCTTTTGGTGGCTACCATGCAGGATTTGAATTTGTCTTTTAATTTAGCTCAAGAAAGATAACGTCACTGGGTTAGTGGTAAATCCCAAAGAAGGTGATAAATGTCAGTAGTGGCTTATTAAATATTCTAATTTCAGGTTCCCAAACCTTTAGTAAATATATCTTAATACAGACAAACAAACACACATAAAACTTCTTTATTACTTACATTACTGTATCAGGAAATTTGGGGCAGATTTTATACGGGGTGTGTGTGGCGGGGGAGTGGGGGAGGAAGGAGGTTCACATCAGAACACATGGTTACGATCATGACATCCATTCCTCAGAAATTAGTGACACAAATAAGTTAGGTCTACAAACAGGTGATAAAAATCCCTTCTGGTCCAGTTAATTTGTAAAAGAACTTTTCTCAATTGGGTGTTTTCCATTGCCTGGAGAACCAGAAGAGAACTAGAAACAATATAGCATATTAAAATAGGTTTATAAATAATAGAACTCAGACACCTGTGTATTATAGATTTACATATTGGCTGTGAATGTAAGTGGGGAAAATCTTACCCACTCACCACCCTCTGGCTAGATTACCTAGCCTAGTGAGAAGATAGCAAAATAATTGGCATCTGGATTCTTTCCTGCTTATTCATCATAAATAATGACTTCTTATAGTAGTGTACTGCCTTCTACTTCATACAGTGCTTTCATGAACATTATTTCATCTGCTCCTCGTCGGGACAGATCTCACAACTTCCACTTCGTGGGTGAGGAGACTGAGGCTTGCCAGGGTTGAGGGCTTGCCGGAGGCCAGGACGATGATGGGGAGGGGAGGGGAGGGAAGCCAGGTGTTCTGGTGTCTGGTCCAGAGCTGATTTCACTGAACTCTATAACTGATCAAAGAGACTATCTCCCCGTGTTAGCACACAAGTCATAAATGTTCATAAATGCACACACGTATGGCACACACACACACACACACACACACACACAGTCAAGGATGTGCAAACGTCAGGTCACACAAAGTTGTCCCTTCCTACCAACAGCTCTGGGCACTGCAGGAGGAGCTTGGAGCAAGGGTCCTTCCTTGCCATCTTTCCCGTGTCTTTTCCATGACAGATAAACAACCCTGATTGACTAGGTGGCCTTGATGAGTTAAGTTCCTCCCACCTAGGTGGGATGGGTCTTCCAGACATGAGTTATTTCCTAGAGAAACTCTCTCCCTGCCCCATGCTCTGCTTTTGTGTTGTTGAAACCTGAGACCAATAGGGATTCTGTGACAGCATCCTCCCCTGAAAGTGCTAAGCTCCTTGCTGATACTTCGAAAAAGTGACACCATTTCCAAAGGGAAACCCTTTGGACTGAGACAGAACAAATAATCAAGATTTTTTTTGAACAACGTTGGCCTTGGTAACTGCATTCAGTGTTCACTACACTTCCATTTCTGGTCTACATTTCTGCCTCTACCTCTTTTTTCTTCTCAGAGTTAGAAAGTAAATGGATAATTATAAAGTATTGGGTAATTATAAATAATTGGATCCATTATAAATACATGGCTATCTCTAAAAGTGGGATTTTTGTTTTTTGAGGGGGTGGGGGAGGAGAGAGGGCATGGGTGAAGAATATCTTTTCTTCCTCCCCCTTTTGGAAAAAAAAAAAAGACACCTCATTAGAAAAAGAAAAGACCTCTCTTTCCCCCATATCTTTTTCAGCTGAAAGAGAATAAAAGTTCATTTATGAAATTCATTATGAAATGATGGTGTTGTGGTAGGGCTAGAACTTTTGAAAACCCACATAGGATTGATGATTGGGAAGACATCTCCCTGTGTGATATGTCAAGGTCGTGGTTATCCGTGAATGGTAGAAGCCGAAGAAGGGACTGACAAATCTGATCGGTGTCTTCAGTGTGCCCTCTCCTGAGAGTGAAACTTCAAAGTGTAGAGAGATTAATTGGTTGCCCAGCATGTACTGAGCATGGATTAGAGGACATGGTCTCAGATGCTTGGGAGGGTGGGGACCAGACACAGGACATTGTTCTTACCCTCCCAAGCCTGGTCTATGAACATTAATTTTGTGGTCTGTCTAGATTGTCACACTAAACAAAAAGGTCTGGTTAGACTTCTGAGTCTGTGATGGCAGAGACTCAGTAGCTCCTGCAAAAACTCGTGGTAGTTTAAAGAAAAACTTAGGCAAGGAGAGCAAACTTGGATTCTACTTACATCCAACTGAGTGCCCCAAACCTTGGCAGAATGTTTCCTGGGCATTTTTGCTTGGAGTTTGCAACAACTTTTGTATTAGATTCAAGCCTTGCAAAAGATGAAGAACATCTTTCAAGTTTTGTGTGCACTGACATGATTCCCCTGCTTTTGAGGAATAGCTGAGATTAATGTTGAAGGTGATTATTAATATTAACACATTTCTCCTCTATGTTAATGTTTATTTCTATCAAGAATTCTTATTTTACAAATCAGTGTCTCCAGGAAGTAGTGGTAGAGACGGTTAGAATTGAAGTATTTTGTTGACTGCTGTTTCTCTTCTTCTATGCCATATAGCTTTGGCTCCTTCTGGGATATAGTGTGAGGAAACAGATTCCAGGAATTTACATACTGGCTGTGAAGTCAATATGAAGTTCATTTGGAAGTTCAGAAACAACAAATGTTCCAAGCACACCTTCCTTCTTCAAAGATCCATTCTGTCTGAGTTCTTAGCCAACAGGGAAGCAATAATGCTATTTCTTTCCTCTGAGTCTCTAGCAGAGACAGCACTCCTCAGTTTGTACTTCCCCAGAGTGACATGAAGACAAAGCACTTCACACTTCCAGCAAAATCCAGAAACATAATTGTTTTCCTTCCTATCTCAGTGTAATTAAGATACCTTCTTGTTAAATCACATTACTTTTCCCCTGGTTTTATATTTTTAAGAATGCTCCCAGAAAATATCTCATGCTTATAGAACACTCTTATAAATATGGTAGAATCAGTTTTTCTAGAGATTCTAGAAAGCTGGGCCTAAAGCGGAAAGGAGCCACGGCAATCATTCATTTTACAAATCAGGGCAGCAGAGTCCCAAAGATTAAGTGAAGGATCTAAGATCACACGGCTTGGAGGAGGGGAAAAAAAAAAAAAAGTGAGAGCCAAGCTTGAAACCACACAGTTAGTGGTTGAGTCAGAATTGGAATTCAAGCCTCCAGCTCCTGTGCAAAGGAATTCAAGCGGCAAATCTCTCCCTTGTGACCTACTAAATTCAGAAGCAAGAGTGGCAGAAAAGTGTGCATTACGGAAGGTTTTAAGAATAAAATCAAAAGCTTGTTTTGGTGCCAGTCCTGGTGGGGAGCATGTGAGCATGTCCCATATTTCAAGGGTTTCTAAGCAGCATCCCGATGGCGGAGAACATTTAGGTCACTACCTGGAAGCATTCCTCCTTTAATTCACCCCTCCGATGGTAGAAATAAACTAAGGGACCCAGAATTGCTGCGAGACAGCTTTTAAAGTTAAAAGGGCATAAAAAAGAGCTACTCATCAAACCAAATTCATCTCGAATGACTTAAATAGATTTCACAATCTGTTCCATTCTCTAGACAGGATTTAAGAGAAACACCCACTTAATTTGAATTTTAAGGCCACATCACATCCCGTTAGAGAATCCAAATAGCCAATAGCATGACCTGAATCTTGTTACTGAGGATATTTAATTTTGAGTTCAAAGGTGGAGAAACAGCCCTGAACGGCAGGGAGGAGCCACTGAACGGGTATACAACTCGGCGTCGTGAGGGTTATTCACCTTCACGTGCCCGTTAGGCCACGCTTTCTTTTCTGTGCTAGATGAGATCCTACCCACTCCCCCCTTCGATCAGGGGGTTCCTGGCTCTGTTCAGAGATGGACACATCCCGCCTCACCCTTTACTAGATCTGCTGTGTTCAGCTCTTCTGCTGCCATTTCTTTCCTCACCAGCCATCCTTGTATTCGCATTCGCTTCTTTGAATGGACCAGGGTTTGACTCTGAATGTGCCCAGGCCTGACGGGGCTGCAGTCCTGTGCAGCAGCTGTTCAGAGCCCGCTCAGGCAAAGTCATCCCTGAAATAGGAGCGGGACAGCGGGAAGTCTCAGAGAGCAACAGCGAATCAAATATCCCTGTTGAAGATGGGGTCTGAGAGGAAGTAATTTGCCTGATTCTACACCCCACCCCACCCCTGTCTCGCCCCAGGACAGTCCCCTGAATTTCCTGAAAGGGCACTGCCGACAAGCAACTTCAGCTGACATCACTGTCCCTTCTGCTCCTCTCTCCGCTGACTTTTCCTCTCTCCTCAGACACAGAGAAAGCCTGCTGAGAGGAACTGGGGATTACCTTTCTATGGGCTCTGAGGTTTGCAGAGCTGTTCACGCCCCTGATTCTTAGTCACCTGTTGCTTGCCTCATCTCGCAAAGGGGAAAAACCAAAATGCAAATCCTCCTCCTCAGAAATTCACTCAAAACTCAGAACTCTGAATGCAAGAGATTTCCCTTTAAAGCGGTCTCCTTTGTGTGGATTTGCCTGTAGCCACTATGCCTTATTTGTGGAATTCCTTTTTATTTTTCGGGTTCTGAGAGTACATTTTCTTTTCCCTCTGACAGGGTGATACACTGCAGATGGACTCCTGGACGTTATGGTCCAGGCCAGCGAATGGTGTCAATCTCTGAGCATCTCTGATCTTGGCTTTATCATTGCCATGCTCACCCACCTGGTGTCCCCTCTCTCTGCACTCGACCTTATAGGATGCCCATTCCTCCTTCTACAAAAGGAAGGGCATACCCTGCTTTCTGCTTCCTATGACCCAGCAGCGCACAACAGTCTCAGTTCCATGAGCCACCCATAAGGTCCCAACTCTGTATAGGGTCAAGGGTGTTGACATCCAGTCTTGACTATAGGCAAGTGGGGTTGGGGTCCATCTTAAAGCTGGGCTTTTCTTTGATTTTAGTTAGTAAGCCCATTTTCTTTATAACTTTATGGTACAGGGAAAAAAAGCTTCAGTGATTTTTGTTTGGGATCTAAAGATGTCATATTTCAAAAATGCTCACCTTTGCAGTGCTCAAGGTGCCTTTTATCACTCAGGTACACCTGAAGGTTGGAGGTCCCTCTCTGCTCCTTGCACTGCTGGTGGGTAGCACTGGAGGGCCTTGTGTACCTCCCTGAAAGTTGCAAAGCACCACTTATCTGTTGCCTGAAGATCAAGGGCCAGGAGAGGTCCAAAATGTGATCTCTGTTGAACACTGAACCCTTCTCAGCTGGCCAACTGCCTGGAGCTTGATAAAGAGCAAAATATAGGTTAAAATAAAAACAATAATATTAGCCAATACTTATTCAGAATTTACTATGTTCTGGGCATAGTGATGAGTTTTCCATGCACATTCTTTTTTTTAAAGGTTTTATTTATTTAATTGAGAGATAGAGAGAGAGAATGAGAGAGAGAGACAGAGAAGGGGGAGGGTCAGAGGGAGAAGCAGACTTCCTGCAGGGCAGGGAGTCCGATGCAGGACTTGATCCCAGGACTCCAGGATCATGATCCCCGAGCCAAAGGCAATCGCTTAACCAACTGAGTCACCCAGGCACATTCTTATTTCTTCTTCATAACCATCTTGTGGGATAGCTGCTATCATTATTTCCATTTTACCAAAGCTGAAAGAGGCTATGTGACATGCCCAGTCTCACTGCCATGATGTAATTCCAGAGTCCTCCCTCTTAACCTCTATGTATTGACTTCCAGGTTCTGTCTCATTCTAGAATTTCGTCATCATATGTGATGCCATGGTGGAGGGTCCCCTATGATAAACAGCGACAATAGTGCAGGGCTAATTAAACTGATTAGAAAGCATTGCCTTCAGGGTTCTGGTCTTGTCAACTACTTAGTAAGGTTGGTGTCAGTATTTCCACAGTGCTTGCATTTCTGTCTGTCCTTGGCACTGGGAGGGCCAGTTTGATTTTGTGTGGCATATCTGAGAATTCACTCATGCATCTTCTCCATCTACAGTAAGGCTCATTCGTTTGTTCAATCAACAAATATTTATTAGTTCCTTGCTATATGCAACCTACTGGGCTAAGTGCTGAGGAAAGGAGGCATAGAGGTAAAGGGCACAGTTACTGCCCATCAGAAATTGCCACCAGTGGAGAATTAAATTAATTAGAATCCTACTGAATAACTAGTTAAGCTGACATGGTGAGAACAGTGGGCCTTTTTAAATGCTAATATATAATTCACTTTGCCAAAGTAGACAACAGGGCAGGGGCTTCAGCACTCCCAAATGAATGGGAATGTTATTCTTTATACCTTATCAGTAGGATATATTTAAAAGTTATTTTTCAAATGGTGGGGATAAGTATACACTGATGTTTCCTTGTGTAGTTGGTCCAGTCCTTATGGTAAATAATGACAGCAGATTATTTAGAAGGGGAGTAGCAATAAAAACACAGCTTCTTGTCCTGTGGATCAAAGATAAGTGTTATCTATATCCTATATATCCTATGTGTATATCCTATAGAAGGGCTAAATCCATGTGTTTCCACTCTCCGGGCTGACCTGTCACTGATTATCTGCTGCTAATTCATTCTAAATGAAACATGACAAAGAGATCTTGACTTCTCCTATGTGCAGTCCTATGATCTCTTTCAGAATATCAGCATAAGCCAAATTTGTTTTCCCCACCTACAGTGTACAAGGGGGTGTTCTAGGCACTGTGGACAACTACAAAGAAGTAGAATACTCAAGCCCTGTCTTCAGGGGGATTATAATCAGTCCCATTAAGAGGGCAAAATTTGAAGCATAAAATCAGGTAATTAACAATGAAAGGGTGCAATGGGATTAATTCAGAAGTGAGAGATAAACTATAGAAATCTGAAGGAAGAGGATTTCTCTGAGACCCACAAAGATGCTGGGCTTTCAGTTGGTCATCTAAGGCAGGCTAGGATTTGGACCATAAAGAGAAAGGACAAGGGCAAACCAGTTCAAGGCAGTCCTGTGGTGTGTGGAGGGCAGGGGCTAGATCACTGTGGCAGGAAAAGGTTTGTTTATGGATGTAGTGGAAGGTAAACTTAGAAATTAATTGGGAGCCAATTATAGAGGCTCTTTAATGATAGGTGAAGGGGCGTGTACCATAGTCAATAAATAGATTTTCAAAATCATGTCCACAGAAAAGTTTTAGGAAGAGTATAGCAGAGTATGGAATGGATTGAAAGGGAACTCAAAGGTGACCAAGAGACCAAATAGGAGGCTGATCTTTTAGGGTATTGCCAATTTCCTGGAGGGAGGACTCTGCCATGAGTACAATATTTAGGTCAAGCTCTCACCTTCACTGCATACAAGCACACAATGATGCCATTATTTGATGGCATAGCTAAATTCCCCATTTACCCTGGTCTAGATCCATCCCATAATGCCTATGGAAGCCAACAAAAGATCTTCCTTATGTGTTGACTGTTGTTAAAGCCCGCACAATGAAGAGCCTGAAGATAAAGACCTTGAGGCCCAAACAGGTCAGTTGCCTAGAGATGAACTGTTTTTATAGTATAAAGGGAAAACATCTCGTTTCATCAGGCATTTAACAGTTTAGCAGAGTCTCAAGCACAATGATAAACTTAACTGGAAAAAGAACAGAAAACTGTGAGTTTAGTAGTTCAGTGGGCTCCAAGGATTTCCTTTTTTGAGGGGGAAAGATTAAAGTTTTGTTTTTTTTTATTCTCTTGACTATTTGTAAAAGTTGAATTATGTTGCTTTTTTCTTTGCAATATGCTTGTTGATACATGCCAGATACTGTAATAATACGGTTTTATTGTCATTTGGCCACAGCACTAGATGAATTTCATAATGAAGGCATGGAGTGAAAGTAAGCAAGAATGTTTACACAGAATCAGAGAAATGGTCTCTGCACCACAGTAAGGCTGAGGCAGGCTAGGTCTTTTCTCTCTTGGAGCTTAAATTTCAAAAAAAAAAAAAAAAAAAAAAAGAGAGAGAGAGAGAGAGACCTTTGTATTTTTATACAGCAGTCATATTGTCTGTTATCCTTCCACACCTCCTTTCCCCCTGGCTATCATTCTGTTCTTTCTGGAAGCAGGATTGGTCTATGACTGTCCAGTGCCATCAGGACATTTAAGGCATAGGAGGGATTCATTTTTGACATGAGGTTGCAAACTCTCCATTTCACCCTTGAGTTACCCCTCCAACCTCTTCTTCCTCACACCTGTGACCTGTCCATAGCCACAAGCCCCAGTGCTGGCCCCACTTCTCAGGAGGATTGTCAAGGATGTAAATACGAGCTAAAGATCAGGCATGAGTGAGTGGCTGGGAGCTGCCCAAGGAGTGCAATAAACGTGGAAACATTCCCCTGAGGTGTGAAAACACTTTGACATGACAGGTATGGCTCATATTTCCCTCCCACTGAAATAAAGTATAACTGAAAAAGTTAAGTATTCCCTATAGACCTTGACGTGGGACAGGGAGGAAAGTAAGGTCTCTGTGAGTTAAAGTCTGTGGGGCAGAAGACAAAGCTCCCTTCTCTCGCTAAGCTCCCCCTCTTCTGTATCAGCACAGGGCTCAGTTCACACTTCAACAAAGTGATAATCACTGAAAGTCACAGAGAGGAGCCCCTCCTCATCTCCAGTTTGGCTTTCCGTGGTTTCAGTTGGCCATCGGCAACAGTGGTCAGGAAGGGTGTGCTCCCTCTCACTCACGGTCCACAGCCAGCGCTACGTCACGTCGTCTGCGTCATTCCCCTGCGTCAAATCCCTGCGTTGTTCCGCTGCGTCATTCACTATGTCATCTCATCATGCCCGCATTTTACCGTCTCCCGTCCTCACAGGAAGAAGAAGGGTGAGTAAGGTACGTAAGAGATTTTCAGATAGACCGCGTACACGTAACTTTAACACAGTGCAGGCACACCTTGGGGATCCTACAGTTTGGTTCCAGAGCACCGCGATAAAGTGAATATCGCCACACGGCAGGTCAAAGGAATTCAAAGGAATTCTATGCATTTCCCGTGCATAGAAAATTTATGTTCACACGATACTGTTGTCTGTTACGTGTGCAGTAGTGTGAAGTCTAAAAAAGTACATACCTTAATTAAAAAATACTTTATCGCTATACAATGCTAGCCATCATCTGAGCTTTGCGCGGGCGGTAATCACTGGTCACAGATCAGCATTGCAAATACAACGATAGTGAAAAAGTTTGGAATGTTGTGAGATTACCAAAAGCAGGCATGAGGTGAGCAAATGCTGTTGGAAAATGCTGGTAGACTTGCTCAGCACCGGGTTACTAAAGACCTTCCAGTTTTGAAAAATGAGTATCTGTGAAGTGCGGTAAAGCAAAGCACAGTAAAACGAGGGATGCCTGTATGTTTTTATAATTATTTTATTTTATGATTAGTTTCTGTTGTTAATGTCTTACTGTGCCTAATTTGTAAATTGTACTTTACCATAGGTATGTATGTATAGGGAGAAAACAACATAGTAAATATAGGGTTTGGTACTAACAGTGGTTTTAGGCATCCACTAGGGGTCTTGGTTCTATATTCTCCATGGATAAGGGGGTCTACTGTATACGTGGTTAGGAAATGTAAGTGTCCATATAATATATTTAATTGTTTAATGTAGTAGTTGTAATGCAAGTGCTTAATGTAATAGTTTTATGTAATTATTCTTTTCATTTTTTCCATGAGTCAGAAGTATGGTGTATGTACAGGAAGGGTGTGTATATGCACAGTTACACTTCTAATTTTGTATGTATACACCTGTTTATAACATATGCATATTCATGTCTTGTGTATGCTGCCAGTGTGCACACAACCAGCCAGGAAAACCTTCCTCATCCCAAATGACTGTGATGATCTCAAGGACATTATTGGGCTTTGATCTTTGATATTCAGCAACCCCCTGGTTTCTAGAATCTTATCTTCAGAAACTGTACTCACTTTGACCCCCACTCTTCTTCTCTAGGAGTTAAAGGTAAAGGCTACAAAACTGGACTAGAGAAGGTTCGTTTATCCTCTCCTGCCCTAAGGAGTCATTGTGTCTACAGAACAGATGTGGGATGGGCAGAAGTGGAGTAAACCTATCCCCTCTCCTACTGGAAATCACATTTAATTCTGACCCAAGGGGCCTCTGTGTTTCAAATGGAGAGGTAATTAAGCCTCCAGACTCTGAACCTTTTGGGGTGAGAGGGCTTAGCTTTTCATGTATAGATCCAGTATATTTTTGAAGAGCAGAGGGTGGGGGCCAGAGCGGCATAGGAAGCCTTGAAGAGAATGGAAAACAAGATGACAGGTGTTGGGCGTATTGCTGTTAGGTGGCATGGATAAATAGAACACATATTTAAAAATTAATTCCAGTTTTTAAAAGCTCGAAGAATTCTACCAGCATTCTTGGTAATGTGACAGAGGGATGGGACCACCACTTTGCCAGTGAGTGCTCATGGGAAGGAGAGGGGGCTGGAGTACCCCTTCTACTGCTATTATTATTATTATTTTAAAAAATTATTATTGAAGTGGAAAAGTTCCACCTGCAGAGACCTGGAGTGAGACCTCGAAGGACAAGAGCCCTCCGCTGGTAACGACACTTGGTTGTTAACCAACACAGCCAAGGACTGAGCCCAGTGACCTAGAGGGAGATGGCTGAGGTAACCAATCCCCAGGAGTGGTCCTCCGAGGCTTGTTGGTCCCATTTCAGCCCCTGCCAGCAAGGAACATTCCATTTGCCGCTGTTCTATGTTGATTTAGACCATTCCTCTTGGGTGTGTGGCTGCAGTAGAGCTTGGAAAATCTGAAGCGGGCAAGAGGACTTGGGATTTCCATTTAGGAATGTTGACACCTTCCCTAGTCAAGGGACATGGAGTGTGTGTGTATGTGTGTGTGCGCATGTGTGTGTGCATGCGTGTGTGTGCCTTTGGTGGATTTGTGTAGAAGGTAGGGTCAGTCCTTTCTCCACCACCCCACTGTGTTAGGACTGGTGAAGTGGAAGGTGCTATTGTACACTGCACACTCTCTCCTCCTGCCACCCTCTCTTAGAACTAAGCTGAGAGAACTCTTTAGCATGGGCACCCTTGGATTTTTTTTTTTTTTTTTTTTTTTTTTTTTTTTTTTTTTGATGGGCCAAGCTTACAGTTTTCAAAGTGCTATGACAGGATGGTTGCAAAAATAAAAAGCTAGTGAAAGCTTAGTCACAATATTTCTATAGCTGGCAATCAAAAGATCATATTGCATGCAACTGGCAAAATCATCATAGGGAAATTATGCATTTTCCAGAATACCTTATTCCCTTCTGTGTATTAAACATTACTTTAATATTCTGGTGACAATGTTTTATAATTAATCTAAATGTAAGGGAATGAACACACCAGAGATTATGTCTCAGTGCAAAGAGGTGAAAAAGGCTTTTTTGCAGTGGCAGACTGGATTACTGACTCAACTCCTTTCACTTAAGAGCAGCCACGGATATCACTAAGGGCTAATATCCCACCCCATCCTCCAGTGAAAGCAAACATTCTGTACACTTTGGGGAGTAAAATCTTTTCACTCATAAGGGTGTTAATGTTAACACAGAAGAAAAGCATTTTAAAAATTGCATTAGTGCATAGACTTACATTGAACTCATGAGGGGGAATCTAGCCCCAGAGAGATAAAAACTAAAGAGCTGAGCTATAAACCAGTATGATAACATCCTTATTATAAGATGCAAATTGAGGGACCCAATTCACTAAAACACATGTTACTGGTATTTAATTTTGCTTGTGGGAATATATCAGAAGTTGGCCTATGCCTTTTGTACAATGTACTTAAAACGAGGGCGACTAACTTTAGCTATTAAAAAAAGTGATAAAGAAGCACAGGGCAAGCCAGGATTGAGAGATAATTGCAAGGATCTAATTTAAGTGTCAGTGTACACAGCTTTCTTCCCTGGCTTGGGCTTAGAGGCACAGCACTGGTGTGGGAAGGCAAATGGGGCTGTGCTCCTGGGTGGGGAGGCTGGGGTCCTGCAGCAGGGCAGTGGAATGGCAGCCCTTCTTGGCTGGCCGTAGCCTGTGTGGTGGGGGCCAGATGAGGCTGGCCCACGCCCAATGGTCATCGCAGGAACTTCACTTGAGCTAGTATGTTTGGGAGCCTGTGGTTTGGAGAAGAGAAGATACACTTCCCCATGAGAAAAAGGTCAGTTCCTCTTTCCTCGGGTGGCACAAACAGCCTGCTGGGTGTACTTGGACTTCCTGCCACTACTTCCACCCTTGGGTAGGTGAATTATGCTTCCCTTTCAGGGTGACATGGTGAGGTTGTACCCTATGTCTGCCCAGGTGGCCATTCTTGTGGGACTACACAGGCAGGAGAACTATTCCTAAGCTGTCCTCCTTTTAGAAGCCTTCCACACCTGGGGGCTCTAGGGAAGGGACATCTCCCCTTCAGACTCAAAGTGCTATCAGTGGACCCCAGGGTATGGGCATCGTCAGCTGGGAGCCCATTAAAAATGCACAATCTGCAGTCCCTCCCTAGAGCTACAGAGTCATGGTCTACATTTTAACAACATGAATTAAGTTTGGAAAGTGTGGCCAACCCCATCCTCTGGCCTACTGCATGGGCCCTTCATTTGGCATTTATCATTTAGGGTTTTCAGGGTTGGTATAGTGAAGAAAAAGTTCTCTAAACACCTATTTTTTTGAAGGGGGGGATTTAAATCTTTGCAAATAGAGGCAAAAATAACATAGAAAGCATAGGGATTCATTGGAAGTTGTCAGGGCACAAGGATGATGCACTGTGAGATGCTACCTTAGATAACATTGGGGTCACCTTGATGTTGGCTGGGGAGGGAAGGGAAGTCCAGCTGTGGGGATGTGTTGGGTCTGCTGAAGGGATACATTGTTCTGGAGATGCATGGTTATGATGGGCATACAGTATTGTGAGTATATTTGATGCCACTCCATTGTATAATTACAAATGGTTAAAATGGTAAATACTATGTTATATATATTTCACCCTAACTAAAAAAGCTGTTTAAAGGAACAAGCAAAGAAAACCAAAATAGAAAATAATAAGAACAAGGGCACCTGGGTGGCTCATTTGGTTAAGTGTAAGCCTTCAGCTCAGGTCATGATCCCAGGGTCTGGGATTGAGTCTGGAGTTGTGCTCCTTGCTCAGTAGGGAGCCTGCTTCTTTCTCTCCCTCTCCCTCTGTCTCTCCCCCGGCTTGGGCCCTCTCTCTCTTTCTCTCAAATAAATAAATAAATGAGTGAATGAATAAAATCTTAAAAAAAAGAAAAGAAATTAACAAGAACAAATGGCGACAAAGTAAACACAAAACAGGAGACAAGACTAGCAAGAGAAAGCAAAGGAGCAAGGACAGCAGCTGGTATGGGAGAGGCAGCCACAGAGAGGGAAAAGAATCTTATGGGAGACAGAGGCACTCTCTAGAGTCTGGGGCATCCACAAACTGTCCAGTCTGTTGCAGCCAGAGAAGGGCTGATTTTCTTCTACTGCCTGACAGGGTCCCTGGAGTTTAGGGTCAGGATCACCTCCCTGGGGTGGGAGAAGTGTCCACTTCCAACTTATTTATGTGTGTTGTCCTGAGAGTAGGATAAATGGCTGTGAAGCTGACTTGATATTTATGTCCACTTTAAGGCGGGTAGTTGATATGAGTGCTTTCTAGGTGAACTGCACCCTCAGAGCCATTTACACTATGGAAGGTTTCTGTTGGGGAGGACTGGGAAAAATCATCAGATTGCAAGTTTGCTGCTTCCCCTCATTATATTCTCACTTTTGAATAATTTCTGAGGAGTTTGGAAGTATAAGAAGGGGGAACCTCTTCAAGGTGTGGGAACATTCCAAAGACAGGACAGATGTTTTCTACCCTGGACGGGCTCTTTACTATTTGTTTGTGAAATCTACTATCATCATTCTAAAAGTTTCTTGTTGTTCATTCTGCCCATTAAAAAAAGTAGAAGATCTGGCTTTCGTACATGTGTTTGAGCTGGATCAGGGAAGACAGTCTTATCTTGTCTGACCTGTTAATTTGTTTGGTCAGTCCTTGCTTGTTTAAGATTCCCTCCCCTCTCTTTTCTCTCTCAAGCAACAACATAGTATAATCATAGCCCTTGCCTGTAGAACTCTCTGCTTGTCAAACTCTGAAGGTTCAGGTCTGTAGACAGAAAGGAATGCAAGGTGTGAATACTGAGATAAAACAGAGTGTGGGCAAGAAGAGTTTTCTTTGGTTGCTATTGGGCTTTAAGAACTTGCAGGTCAAGAACTGGCCTCAAAAACAAAACTTGAGAGACTTGAAGTTATATTCTGAGACCAGGGCAAAGGACTCCAAGCTTTCAACTCTGTGACTTGCTCTCAGGAAGCATGCAGCATGTATTTGCTGGTGATGGAGGTAGATGCTTTTATTTTTTGCCAAATGACTTGGTTTTCTGAGTCCTGAGTCCTGGTCAAAGCTTCCCTTTTAATCTTGTTTTTTAAAAAGTCAGTTGGTACAAATTGGGCTTAACTGCAAGGGAATTTAAACAGGAGGGGAAGCTAAATCTTTCAATCTGTCTGGTAAATCTGAGAGTTCTCTGAAAGTGTTCCGAAGAAATATGAGTAAATGTCTGGAAGGAGGACAAGGAAGTGATTGCATTATTACTAATAACATCATGAGGTATCACCTTTGAAAACTATTTTTACCTTCATTGAACAGTTTTTATTTTCTCATTTTGCCCCTATTCTAGCAAGGTATTGCCATTAACCTCACTTCTCCAGTGAGCAAACTGAGGCACAAGGCAGTCCAGTGGTTTGTTGGGGGCCATAGAACTGATTAGGAGAGTAGGCAAGACTTGGGACCCAAGCACTATGACTCATTCTGCAGACTTTCTGTGAGGTTTTTAATCTTGTCCTTTCTGGACATGCTCTCTCCTGGGTTTAGATTCATGCTAGGTGCTAGGTGGGTGGGTATTGGAGATAGTGGATAAATGTGGGTGTAGGCTCTTGAATGTCCTAACATGCTCAGGCTGGAGCTGGTCCTAACCCTGCCACAGTGAGGTGATAGGAATTGAGGACAGACTCTTTCCTGGAAGGGAGGAGTGTGAGTGTTGGGTTCATGATACTGGTATGTGGTTCTCAGTAATTGCATTTAGGCCAAGAAATCATGTGGATCCACATACAGCCTGTATTCCCTGGGCCGTTTCTGAGCCTGGCCAGTTCCCACACCTTACCTCTAAAGGAATGGCTTACTCAATCACCCCCTGATTCAGATATTTTCTTCTAAAGATGCTACCTTGGTCCGGATAGCAAAGCCTTCAGAAGGCCCTTGTTTTAATATTCTCAGATTATCTGGGAGGAGTCATTAATCTCCTTTCCTCAGGTAGGCTGGTTTGTCAGATATTGCTCATCTCACTTTAACTTAGACACTTAGAAACAAAGAGTCTAACCTTGAGAAAACAAAATATAGGGAAGTCAGCTAAGATAAGACTGGAGTCTGCAGAATGATGGTGGGAGGATGGTAGCCACTAGGAGCCTATCCACACAGACATTTTGGAAGTCCCGCTGAGGCACTGAAGGCAAATGCTCTGGACTTCCCATGTGACCTTCTTGGAATGTGTGCTGGGGGGAGGGGCTGCTGACGATGTCTTCAGGGCTTGACACTAGGGGCTGAGCTCTAGATTCAGAATCAAGACCCTTGGGTTCTATCTAGTCCCTGTTCTCCATGTTCATTTTCTTCTCTGGGTCTTATTTTTCTTATCTGCAAAATGACTAGATGAATTCCAAGGTCACTTCTGACTCTGTGATTCCATGTGACTCTCCCTGGAAGGGAGAACTTCGGAGAACAACCTGGGAGAATGCTGCTGTGGTGGCCAGGTAGGCAGTCACCTGGAGCAGCGATAGGAGGAATCAGTGAACGGCTGCAAAGTCACTGCCATGAGCAATCTGTGTTGAGAGGAGTAGGCTCAGACCAGTCAGGGAAAGAAGGCCACTCTACAGAACACCAGGGAAGCTATATAAGAAGGTTTTGCCTAAGTGACATACAAGTAGGTGCTGGTAGCAAATAAACCAGCTCAGGGTCTCCACTTGGTCAGGAATGGAATGCTTTTTTTTTTGGTAAGAAATAAATCCAATCAGGTCTTTTATCTTGTTTAGAAATCATAAATTTAACATGTATGTGGTTAGTAGACCAGTTCAGGGGCTGTTTGGGGGCATGGGTTCATTAGGCTGAGAATATTTATGGAGCAGGGTTTAAAGGACACCGTTTAACAATCCTTGGCCCAGGCCTGTTTTGGCTGCAGTTTTTAGCGGTCTTTTGGAGTTCTGTTTTGTTGGATTATACCTTAGGACACAAAGAATTAAATGACTTTTGAAAACATTTCCCTACTGCTCCAGCTAGTTAAATTCCTAACACTTTGGAATCATGGCTATAATTCAGTTTACAAACACAAATAGAGTGCCTGCTATGTCTTCCTACATGGTGGACACATTTTGAGGTATTTTGAGGGAAACAATGGTGAATGATACTAGGGTCATGGCAGGTGACTCAAGCAACATTTTTTGTTATAATAAGTTTGGGGAATTTTTCTTCTCCTATAAGAGGGCATATCATCACACACTTATACCACAACTGCCCCATGTCTTTTTGCTACAGAACTTGGTCTTGATTTCTGGAAACTTTTTCACAATCAATAGGCTAAACCTTGTCCTAATCAAAATATGGTAGACATGTCTCGGCATGAATACTGCTGGAAAAAAAAAAGACTCTGGAATATAAACTGGTTTAGACAATAAATGAATGCGGACTCAGTGGGTACTTGGTGAAAGTAAAGGGCTCACTCTGTCCTTGACCACCTGTTATTTGCATTTTATTTATTCCTCTGAGCCGTGTCCTATTACTGCCATTTTTCAGGTAAAGAAACTGAGGTTAGAACTGGTTAAGTGACTTGCTAAAGATCATCTAGTTAGTGAGAAGTAACATCTGGTCTTTTGACTCCAAAATCCATGCTCATATTTACCTATTCATTGAACAAGTATTAATTGAGCATTTCTCTTATGAGGCATTCTGTATACCTGAATCATGAAACAATAGCACAGTAGAACACATTTTGTAATTAAGTGCTACTTTAAAACCTACATGAACTCAGAGAAGGAAGAATGATGTGGGTTGTAGAGGCTTGGCAAGATGTCTTAGGAGGAACTTAAGCTGGGTCTTTGCAATGTCACAGCCTTTTAGGTTTAAATGTATCTACCTGAAGTGGACTTCTAATCTCTAAGATATTGGAGAGGTTGGAGTACCTGCACTGTGTTACTCTCATCTGCCTGAGTAACAACAGTCTCTAAATCCAGAAGAGGGACCTGGGAGGGGTGAGAATATAAAATAAGTATCCCTGATGGCAGTTTCCACGTGCTTTTTAAACCTGTATCCAACCTGAATTACCTTTTCTATGGGTACGTCTACACAGATGAGACTTAATAAAACTGAAATAATAATAGGAGAAGCCATAAGAGTAATGATTTTAAAAGCCCCATGTTCCTAAGGGGTATATACTACCAGCTGCACAGACTCTTTCTACCTTTTTCATTCCCTTTAAAAATAAGACATTGTAAGTAGGTGCTTCTTTGATTGAAGAAGTAGTTACTTGGTGGCTGGTTTGGTTTTTGAGAACAGCAGTGCTGTATCTGTAGAATCAGCTTGAGCAGTGTATTTCATTCAGCTTCTCAAAAGTTACCAATTGGGGTGCCTGGGTGGCTCAGTCAGTTAAGCGTCTGTCTTTGGCTCAGGTCATGATCCCAGGGTCCCAGGATCTAGCCCCTAATCACATCGGGTTCCCTGCTCAGCTGAGAGCCTGTTTCTCCCTCTCCCTCTGCCCCTCCCCAACCTGTGCACATGCTAAAATCTTAAAAAAAAAAACTTTATCGATGCCTGGATGACTCAGTTGGTTAAGCATCTGCCTTCTGCTCAGGTAATGATCCTAGGACCCTGGGATTGAGTTCTGCGTCGGGCTCCTTGCTCACTGAGGAGCCTGCTTCTTCCTCTGCCTGCCATTCCCCCTGCTTGTGCTCTCATTCTCTGAGAAATAAATAAATAAAATCTTTGAAAACAACAAAACTCTAAGGAGATTCTCGGTGAGGCTGTTGTAGTGACTCTGACTTACTGTATCCCATGTGTCTCCTTGCCCTTTTTTTGGTGTTTTCTAGCCCCTGTATAAGCTGAGAAGGTGGGATAGGAAGGAAGGAAGTACAGGCAAGTTTAGGGCCCTGATGTTGGTCGGGAGGGTTTGGAGGCTGAAAGTGGAGCCCCAGAAAGATATGGCAGCTCATGGTGGTGTGGTATGGCCTCTCAGGCACCACATGAATCTCCCCAAGGGGAGGCTGCCACTGCCATCCTTTCCTTTGTCACTGGTGGTGGATATTGGGAGCATTTCTCACAGGATTTGGGAGGGATGTCCACGATAATCTCTTGGGGCCCATTAATTAGGTTGCTTGGGGATTCTGATGATGGAGTTGTGTGTTGCAGTGGGAAGAGCTCCAGACTGGAGAAGAAGTCTTAGTAATTATTAGTATTATTAGTATTTATTAGTCATCTAATCACACCATGGCCAAGTCTTGCCCTGGTTTCCGCATTTCCTCCCATTTCTCATTGTGGGCCTGGGAACAAGTAACCTTTCTTCTAAAACTGATGCTCTGATTGGGCTGCTAAGTTAGAAATGTATGGCTACAACACAGCAGGAGCCATAAGAGATGGGTGTTTCATGCCCAAGATCCACGATGTCTTGATTCAGGTGATTTATTCTGGGAGGGAGTGTTCTGAGAGTGGCCAGAAGAGTCTAAAAAGCCTGTTTGGGTACAGCCCGTATCCTGTTGCCAATAGCTACTCTTTATAAACTATGGCAACTTTTTTCTAGGACTTGGATCCCTTTTCCCCTTCAATGCAAGTGGTTTCCCCAAGTTCTTCTCTTGTCATCTAACACTTCTTTTACTCTTAGCTTTGTTTACCTTCTCTGTCTGCTCTGGGGACATAGAACACCAAGCAGCCATTTTCTAATTTCTAAAATCTATTCAAATGATACAATTTATATACAGATATGTTTTTGTTGTAAAAATTCTAATTTTGTTAATCCAGTGGATGAGAATAGTACATTCTTGGTTTAATTCACATTTCCCTGGGTCCCTGAATGACTGTGTGGAATAGGTCCTCCTTCACCACCCCCCACCCTCTGCAACCTACACTAGACTGTGATATAAGCAAGAAGGAACCCTTTATGATGTTAGGCCACTGAAACCGTGTTTTTTTGCTACAGCAGTTGGCCAATCCTGATCAGTGTAGGGCATTGCAAATAATGGCAGAATACCAAAATCTTTTTGATCTTTTAAAACTCTACTATCTAGGCCCTCCCCTACTCGGTGTGTATATGAAGTTAATTTCCATTTCTTAAGACCCAGACTATGGTTTGAAAACCCAAGTAACTGCTGAGAATTGAAATAATATTTTTTCTTCTGTTTCTGTCTCCTTCCTATAATCATCCCTTTCCCCTTATCTTTGTGAATATTCTTTTCCTTTCTCCCAATTTGTAGAAGTAAAATGGAAATGTTCAAAGGTTAAAATGGGCCAGTGGTTCTTTGGCTGTGTCAACACATAACAAATTGGGGTGGAGAATTTTTACAATTAAAAATAAATCTTCCTGAATTTTCCTTTGGCCTTAAATACCATCTAGATAATTAACACCACTGTGGTATCTTTTTTCCTCTCTTTGGGTGACTAAATATTTGTACCTCAGCTCCCTCCTTCTCTTTGTGTATGTGTATAGAAATAATTTCAATGCTCTAGCTTAAGATCTGGCAGAGAAAAATATTCTTATCCCCTTGGAGAAGGTCATCCTTTTCTGGAAAAGCGGCCTCAGGAAAGGACCATATACATGTTTTGTAAAAGCATGATTATTAAGTTTCAGGTTTATTATCATGCAAATGCTTCTATTTCCCCTCTTACCCCACCCAATCCCCTCCTATAACTGTGAATAAAATGACATCTGGGACATTGGGAATTTAACCAGCCAGTTAGGAAGGCAGAACAATGTTTCCTTAGCCAGTGGTTCGTGGGGGTTCTCAGAGGGCTTTTGCAGGGAACTTAAGGAGTTGTTCCTTTAAACAAGGTGCCAGCTTATCTCACATTTTAAAATTCCCTTTGCTTTCAAAGTTAAGTGTTTATCTCCCTGGGAATATGGATTGGTACAACCTTTCAGGAAAGCAATTTGGCAACATGCATCAGGAGCCTTAAAAATGCTTATAAACTTGACCTGGAAGTCCCACTCCTAGGGCTTTATTCTATGAAAATCATCAGATATGATCACAGATGCTTATCACAGCATAATTTATGAGAGCAAAACATCTGGTAGTAGCCTAAATACCAAAAAATAAAGGTAGAGGAACTCTCCATAATGGAATATTATGCTGCCTTTAAAAATAGTGTTAAAAAATTGATAACATGGGAGAAATGCTCATGATAAAGTGTTGATTGGGGGAAAAAAAGGATACAAAACAAATTCTCCCTTTATTTAAAAAAAATTATTTAAGCACACCTACATAAAAGATAAGGGTCAAATACAAACAAAAAGAGTTGTGTTCTAACCTTAGCCCTGAAGCACCCTAACTACTTAGTATTGAACAAGTGACTTAAACCCTCTGAATTTTTTTTCAGTGTTGTGGAGAGGATGTGAAAGAATGTTTTCAAAGTTCCGTGCACATAATGGTTGCTCAATAAATGGTAGTAACTGTTATCATTCTGATTCTTACCACTATTATTTATTAGTGGTAGGAGTTGGTCTGTGACAAACCTCAAGAAAGAATAGTTTTGTGGGAACAATCTTCCTGTTACTGACAACTAACTTCCCATTGTTGTCTTCTGTGAGGTGGTCCTGCCCATAATCTTGACAAAACAAACCCCAAGCCCCAGAGTGAAAATTGCAACAGGGATGAAATGCCTGGAAAATGTATGGATGGGGACATTTGTAGGATGCAGAACTTCCTTTGGCTGTTCAAACAAAGCAATTTAAGCATTTAGGAAAGTGAGTTATTTATTGGGTTGAAAACACCTGATAATATACATCTTTATGGTGCTGCTCTATTTAAAACCCTATTTTAAATCTTAAGAATGTGTTTCGGTGAAGTAGCTTATGTTTTGATATCCTTATAGGTTATCTATTGCAATATTATAAAAGATTACCTCAAAACTTAACATTGATATCAACACACATTTATTACCTCACAGTTTCTATAGATCAGGAAATCTAGGTGCAGCTTAGCTCGGTTAAGGGTCTGTCACTAGGTTGCAGTCAAGGTGTAGGCCAGACCTGCAATCTTCTTGAGGTTCAGCTGAGCAAGCTCACTCGAGTTGTTGACAGGATTCAGTTCCTTCTGAGTTGTTGGCCTGAAGACCTCAGTTCCTCACTGGTTGTTGGCTGGAGGCCATCTTAGGTTCTTTGCAATGTGAGCCCCCACAGGGCAACTCACAATATGGTAGCCAGCTTTATTACAATGAACAAGTTAAGAGAGACAAAGTCATGATCTTTTGTAACCCAAGTTTGGAACCGACATCCCATCACTTTTGCCATGTTCTTTTTGTTAGAAGCAAGCCACTAGATCTAGCCAACACTCAGGGGGAGGGGATTATACAAGGGTGGGGATACCAGAAGGCGGGGCATTGGGGCCATTTTAGAAGGCAGCCTACCACATCCCCTTTTTACAGTAGAGGAAACAAGTCTCAGTAAGGATGTGTGACTTTCCTTAAATCATCTACAAAGTTAGACTCAAACCAGGGTTGTTTAGGTTCCAAAACCTATAGTTTGTTGTCCATTCTATCATATAAATCTCTAGTCATTTTCTTTCAACATAATCTTGTGCATAAAGGCATGTATGGTGTAATTTATTGAGTGCATAAGAATTTTTATGTAATAAAAACATGCTAAAAATCCTACAACATTTTATGATATTTTAGAATGGGGGCACATTTTGGAGACAAATAGAAAAATGTAATAATTAGGAAAATATACAGAGGCTCCATTACCTACAAATACCATCCAGAGTTTTCACAGATAAGGGCCTGGAAAATAGTTCTTTAGGCCATCCAGGGTAGCAGCTATGATTAATTCCAAGCTGTTAACACATTTTATTATGCAAATACTCCTCCAGGAGCTCAGCCATGGAGAAAGTCTGGGCACCGCCCCCACCCCATTCACTCTGGACACTCAATTTGCATGGAAATGTGGCACTCTCACTAGGAGAGGAGACAGTTTGGTTCTCCTTGGGGGTGGGGGGGTGGGGGGTTAGGAGGTAGGTGGGGGAGGTGGCTGGAGGGAGATCAAGCTACCCATTAGTGACATTGATCATTTTAACACCATTTGTGGTTAGAAAAACAATGATATTACCTTAATTTAGTAATTAAATTGCTTCAAGCAGGAGAGATAAGCAAAGCCTGGAGTCAATTGCAGTAGCACTGAATTTGGGGCCTTCTGGGAATGGGAGTTGAATCTTACATTACCAGGAAGAAGGCTATTCTATGAAAGCAGTGTTTAGTCTCAGCAGAAATGGGGGGATCTTCTTTCTGGGGAGAGAAAGGCAAGCAAAAGGAGCATGTCTCTGGAAATGAGATGGCCATTTATCTGGGAGTTTTTACTATGGGCAGTATTTGATATCTAGGAGGTGATCACTGATGACTCTTACAGTTCTTTCCCTCCTAGTAGTAGTACCTGGGAGGGCTCAGAACTCTATTCAATTACTGAACCATCTTAGTTGAGGCATAACTGATTTACAGGGGAATTTAAATAGCCTTGGATTGTTGGAGATAACTGTTGAGGAGGCAAAGCAGGGGCATGACTGGAAGCCTCTCAAGAGATGGGCCAGGACACTGGCCTAACTTTGGAGGGAGAGTAGGGGTGCTGCAAGTTGAGGGCACAATTACCTGGGAGTAGGAGGGGCTTCTAAGACCAGAGCAAAGAAGCACTTAAATATCTCTGTGCAGGTTTTATTTCCGATAGAAAGAGGGAGGTGGGGAAATTGGCAAGAGAGTTGGAATGTCCACTCACCCATACACACAGATCTTTTATAGGTACTGGGAATGAAAGGGCCCAATCAAGTTTTCCTACAAGCAGAGATGAGTTTCATGGTGAGGAGAGAGTATGCATGCTGGACATGCTCCTAAACCTCCTTTGTAATTTTTCCTTCAGAAAAAGCCTGCTTTCGGTACCTGTTTTCTTCATCCCTGTACCTTCTACTATATGCTGGCTTATAAGTATTGGAGGGCACTTCCACTCTGTTTTCACCATATCTTCACAGTGTCTTTAAGCCAATAGAGTAAGTGTTATTCTTATTTGTCAGAGGTGAAAAACTATGGCTTGGAGAAGTTCAGTGATTTGTCCAGTGAGCTGGGGGCAGGTGGTCCAGAGACCATGTCTCCTAACTTCTGGCTAAGTGCCCTTCTCATTTCCCACAGTACTTGGGAAAGCCAAACCTGGATTGAAGCAAGGGACAGAGAAAGGGAGCTTGATTGTAGTGGGGATTTGAAGAGAAGCCACTAAGGTTTCTTGAAAATGGTTTCTAGTGATGGGTGGACAGAAAGGGAGAAAGCATGTGGGGAGAATGTAGACCACCCTCTGACTTTTTGGAACAACTATCTGATCAAATTCTTAGAGCTCCAGCTCTGGAAGCAAATGGCTCTGTAAGCTGACATTGCCAAAGAAAGAGGCTGAGATATGATGGAAAGGTCTCTGACCTTGGAGATAAAAACCAGTATTGTTCTCTAATCCTAGTTGTGCTACTAATTCATCATTTAACTTTGTGATCTTAATCTCTCTAGTTCTTATTTTGTTCACTTGTAAAACATGGACTAGATGATCTCTAAGCCCTTTCCAACTTTTGCTAGAGGGAAGCTGGAGTCAGACAGAAACGTAAACTTCCATTCCCTTTCTTAGTGATTGATTACCAGATCCCAGTCTCTAAGAACCGCAGTTTCTCCCCCTAGAATTTCCAAGTTCTGGACATCTGGGAACTTGCCCTGATTGTGAAACACAGGCTATGAGAGAAACTGACTTCTTCCTAGTCACCACTTTCTTCTCCTAGTCCCAGGATATATGCCACCACCCAGTAGTTCCCATTCATTGTCCTCATGTCTGCATTTGACTCCACACCATTTCTGACCTGTGTTCCTTCAGCAGTGCCTTCTCTCATTCTGCCCTCCGCCTTCCCTGCCCCAACCATAGTCACATGTCCACTGAAAGATGGATATTTGACTATATTACTCAGGAACCACGTGGAAATGTAATATAGGTTCCTTGTCCACCAGGAATTTTAAACATAATTGGGAGAGAAACTGATCAGTAGATTTTAGTGCATTTTCAATGAAAATCCCAGCAGGATTTTTTGTTGAAATTGACAAACTGATTCTATAATCTATATAGCATGCAAATACCTAGGATAGTCAAAACAATTTTGAAGGAGAAAAACACAGTTGGAGGGCTTACACTACCTGATTTCAAGACTTAATGTAAAGTTAGAATACTCAGGACATTATGGTGTTGGTGTAGAGATGAACATGTGGATCAATAGAACAGAATAGAGTCCAGAACTAGATGCCCACATATGATTAGCTGATTTTTTTTTTTTTTGCAAAGATGGGTAAAGGCAGTTCAATGGGGAAAAGATAACTTTTTCATCAAATGAATTAGAAACCATATACAAAAATTAGAAACCATATACAAAAAAATTCAATTTTTATTTATACACAGAAATTAACTTGAAATGTATTGGTCTAAATGTAGGAGTTATAAAAGAAAACATAGGAAAAAATTTATGTGATCTTGGGTTAGGCAAAAACTTTTAAACTGTACACTAACACACACACACAAACTATAAAATAGAATAGTTTTAACTTGAGCATTATCAAAATTGAAAATTGCTCTTCAAAAGACACTTAACAAAATGAAAAGACAAAATAAAGACAGAGAAAATATTTGTAAAAAATATATCCGATTAAGAACTTGTATCCCAATTGAAGAACTCTTATAACATAATACTGTAGGAAACCCACAACCCAATAAAAAAGGGCCAAAAAAAGATTTGTACAATAGACATTTCACCATAGGAGATACACAAATGGCAAATAAGCACCTGGAAAGATACTTAACATTAATAATCTTAGAGAAATGCAAATTAAAACCATAAGGGGACACTACTATATATACAATAAAATGATTAAAATTAAAAAGACAGAAGAAACAAACACTGGTGGAGCAACTGGAACTCTCATTCGTGGGAATGCAAAATAGCATACTCACCCTGGAAAAGAGCTAGGCTGTTTCTTTCCCAGTTAAAGACATGCTGACTATGTGACCCAGCAATTTCTCTGCCGACTTGAGAATGAGAACGTATGTTCACACAGAGACTTGTACATAAATGTTCATGGCAGCATTATTTGTAATGGTGAAAATGGAAACAACTGGGATATCTATCAGCCAGTGAATGGGTAAACAAATTGTGACTAGCCATGCAGTGGAATACTACTCAGTAATAAAAAGTGTGGAAGTACTGATATCTGGAGGATAGGGATGAATCTCAAAGACATTCTCCTGAGGAAAGACACAAGAGTGCACACAAGACTGGTGAGACACAGGAGTGCATGCTGAATGATTCCATTTAAGGGAAATTCTAGAAAAGAAAAAACAATCATGATAAAAAACAGATCACAGGATGCCAACAGTCAGGGGGCCTGGATGAGGGGTTTACTGCCAAAGAACGAAGGAGACAATGCCCATGTGCTAGACTTGATTGTGGTGGTGGTTACGTGACTGTATACATTTGTCAGAACTCACTGAATTGCACACTGAAAATTGGTGAGCTTTATTTATGTAAATCACACCTCAGTAAAACTGATTATGGAAAATGCCACAGGGAGAGAGAAAACATGTTGGCATGAAACAAGCAATGTCAGGTAGAGTAAGAGAGAATGCCCAAATATGAGGGGCCAAAGGAAGAGTATGGAAATGTAAAGATGAGACCTAGCTTCCAATGTGTGTGGATGATCCGGGAAAGTGGGGAGAAAGGAACCTTGTGTGGATGAGCCTTTGGGCTTGGCCAGGCTGGCACAGGAGGAGGGTGGGGCAGGGGCTTAGCTGTGGACCAACCCCTGGGGAATGCCAACTTCTAAAGGGCAGCAGGGGAAGCGGTTCCGGCTGTGGTGGTTTTGGTCAGCACCTTTACAGTAAGCTGTGGGGAAGTGTGGGGTTGCTCGAGTGTGGCGGCACTTTTGGCCTTGAGCCCCACACACAGGTCACTTTCATCAGAACAGGAAAACGAAACAGGCTCCCCTGAATGATTTATGGGAGGGCTTGTATTTTGGGGATGTGATACTGCAATTTGTGTTATAGGATCAGGACATCTGTTTCCAGGGAGGTGTGTTCTCTTACCGTGAGTCTTTCCCAGGAGGGATCTTTTGCCCCTTCAAATAGTTACATGTTTTATCTTGGTTGCTTGTTAGCATAAGGGGGACTTCTGGTGACAAGTGGCCTCACCAGTGCGTGAGTATGAGTGGTCTGGGGCCAACTGGGAGGTGAACAGGAACAGCTTTGGTCCCACCCTGCCCCTCAGATGGCGTCCAGCAGTGCAGTAAGCTGTAGGATTAGGGAGTACGCCATCTGTCAGATGGCATAGGCAAGCTCCCACTTAACAATTAAGTTTTAGCCATTTATTTGATTAAATTCCAGTTATGCTAACTGTCCCCTTGTGGATTAATGTCCCTTGCTGGGGAACTCTACTGCCAGCAGATCTTGGCCTATAACCCCTTCTCACCAGGAGGCACATTTCCTTGGGGAGGTCTGAAGTAAGAAGAGATAGAATCAGGGTATCCTGGCTAGAGGAACTTTGGCAAGCTTCCTGTTCAACCCTGCACTTCACAGATGACAAAATTGAGGCTAGCTGGCCACAGGGAGCCAGTAGGGAAGGGACTTGCTCAATGTCACACAGCCTGTTAAGTGTTGAGCAGGACCTGGTACCTCCAGCCTCCAAATTCTTTCTAAATCATGCAGACTTATTCCTCTTGGTTTACAGAGGGTGCAAGCATAGCCTGGCATGTGTGTAGATGGAAGCACATGTGTACCTATGGCAGGCACGTACCCTAGTCCTTCTGAAGAAGGTAATGTCAGACCTTTGCTTGTGCTCACTTTTCCCTGACAGGCTAGTTCAGGAAAAAGTTCTCATTAAAAATTCAGTTTGAGGGGCACCTGGGTGGCCCAGTGGGTTGAGCCGCTGCCTTCGGCTCAGGTCATGATCTCAGGGTCCTGGGATCGAGTCCTGCATCGGGCTCTCTGCTCAGCAGGGAGCCTGCTTCCCTCTCTCTCTCTCTGCCTGCCTCTCTGTCTGCTTGTGATCTCTCTCTCTGTCAAATAAATAAATAAAAAATATTAAAAAAAATTCACTTTGAAAGGGAGGCTCAGTACAAGCACACCTTTTTTTTTTTTTTTTTTAAGAATTTATTTATTTATTTGACAGAGACAGAGAAACCACAAGTAGGCAGAGAGGCAGGCAGGCAGAGAGAGAAGGAGGCAGGCTCCCTGCTGAGCAGAGAGCCCGATGTGGGGCTCGATCCCAGGACCCTGAGACCATGACCTGAACCGGAAGGCAGAGGCTTAACCCACTGAGCCACCCAGGTGTCCCCCCCCCCTTTTTTTTAAACAAACAAACAAACAAACAAACACAATATCTCCTGCTTTTAAAGGAAATACAAATTCTCAATTCTTGGTGAGGAAGATCTTTGGTTTAAATCTCAGGGACTTTGTTTTGTCAGAAGGGTGTTTGAGATTCTGGAAGCCCCACCCTGCCTGGTTTTTAATACTCCCCACTAATCCCTTTTCACCCCAAGGCCTTGTCCACATGGTGTTCATGGTCTCCTAGCTTGTCTGGGTGAATACTCCCAGCTCCCACCCTGAGAACCTCCTGCAACCCAGAATCCCCATGAACATATTATGCAAGAATGTGTGTGTATAAGCACCTCCCCCCACACTGTATGTGGGATCGAATATTCATTGTATAAGTCAAATTAAAATGTATTAACTTTCCTTCCAGATGCCCCCTGATAGTAAGTTTAATTACTCTGGACATAATTAAATGAGTTTAGGAGATTAGAAATATAAGGGGGTAGTGAAGAGCATATATTTATGGGAAAAAAGGAACATTTAATTCTGAGTCTTTTGTCACTTAGTGGGTAGAATGCTGGGAAAAGTGAGATGGAGGAGATGCTTGGGTAGAGGTGGAATGAAGAGGGTTTTAGGAGGGTTGAACCAGTTTGGATGTATCAGGATATATCAGGATGTATCAGTCTCTTGACCTACAAATGTAGAAATGTAGGAGGCTGTATGACTGGGCATCTTTCTCTTGATTCAGGGTGTTTTTTTTCCTGTGGAAATTCAGTGAGCTTGAGGCAGATTGACCAACTAAGGAGCTGGGCAAGCAAGCAGCTATGTTGAATCCTGCTCTCTCTACTGCTTCATTCTAGGACAGGGCCTCACCTTGCCATAGACTTTCCCTCTTGGGGTAGGCTTTTCCAGGGACTTGAGGTCAAGTTCACAAACATCAGAATGTCTTCAACAACGGGAATTGTCTCCCTGGAATGTTTGCTGTTTTGTGTTTCTGTGGCCCTTGGCTCATTGCATACCTCCAGGTACCTCAACCCCAATCTTGCCCTGACTGAAGGAACAAAGGGTAGTGCGTGGTTTTCCAGATGGAGCCAATAGGTCCCTAATCCAGCTCATTAATGAGATGCTGGGTTACTCCATTAAAAACCCAGGCATACACACACACACACACACACACACACACACGACTATGTGCACACATGCATGCACACAAATATACTCATGCTGATATACACTAGTACATTCACACATACATATGCACACTTGCATGCACTCACACATGTCCACACATTCATAAACCCACACACTTGAACATATACCAGCACACACATAGACACATACACTCTCATTATAAATACATTCATATAACACACACATTTATACACATATATAGACACTTGTGCACACGTAAGTCACTCATTAACATGTACACTCTCATGTATGCTTATTCGCTTTTACATATTTGCAGAAATATTTATGTATGCATAAATGTCTATATACACAAACACAGACACACACACAACTAGACACTCAGAACTCAAAGGTGAATGTTTTGGAGGATAAGATATCCTTTTTGTGGTTAATATTCCTATAGATCCTTCTCTTCAGAATCCAGTTTTTCAACTGGAAGGGATGTCTTGCCTCTAAGTGGAAAAGGCAGTTGTGGTTTGTTAAATTTTTCAGCTGCACAGGGCGGAAGGATATTCTTCCTTGTGGTTTAGAATTACACTCTAGAAAGTTGCAAACAGATTTCCACACCCTTTCTGAAGGTGCCTTCCTCTGGGCTGGGGCTGTTTTCAAGAGGCTGGACAAAGCTCTTTAAATAAGGTCCTGATATGTATGTATGTGTGTATATATGTAGGCCTGCATGCCAAAAGAAAGCACTAAGTCATTGAATGAATAGTGAAAGTGAAGGCAAAACAAGCCTGAGGAGATAAAGTGAAATTCTCTTACATTTAAGCCTTGGGTTGTGGGGTGGGGGACTGCGAACTGCTAGAATGGTGTTTAGAAATAAAGAGTCTGTGTTATGTCTAGTGGTCCTAGTATTTTGTGTTACTCTGACCCTGGCATTGTATCATTTCAATGCAGTCGGGTGTGCAAATGTTCAGTTCTGGTGGGTGAAAGGTATTTTGTATTCAAGCCAAATCTACATTTCAGATTTGAAATGGGGGGAAGCTAGGGGAAAAGGGGGTGGCACTGAAAGGGGGCAAAGGTCAGTGTTCACAGGTCTGAGACCGTGTTTAATATCACATGACACCTTTGTCAAACAGTGTGTCACTCGCCCTCCCCTCCATACACACAGGCTGTCTGGGTTTCTGTACCTAAGGGACCTTTCTCTGTGTTGCCTTCCTGCCCAAACTCTGAGACTTGCTTTACATAAATCAGAAGAAATGAATGAAATTTGATCTGTCACCTTTTTTTTAATGTGGTGGCATGAGAAGCCCTGGAGGGTCATGTGCTCCCTTCCCTCTCTGGTCAGGCCTGTCTCTGCCTCCCCTTCCTGGGCTCCTGTGGGCTGTCTGAGGCCTTGGGGATTGACAGGAGGCTAGAGGGAGGGAGTGGTATTATGTTTCTTACTCACAACCTTGAAGGTGAGCCTGAGTCTGCAGCCCAGGGTCAGGTCATTCCCTGAAATCTCAGAGGTGATGAATGAGACTGGGCAGTCAGATGCATTCAAAGTGTCTTGAGAGTGGCAGTGAAAACTCTTAGGTTCTGGGGCCATTTGCTGCCCTTCTGTGTGGGGGAGAAACAGGGTAGCATGGGCTAGTAATGGCCTGCCTTTCACCTTGTGGACCAGAGTTCACCGTGGCTTTGACCTTCACCTACACCCTGGTGAGCACCTGTCCTTATTACCACAGTCCCAACATAGGCATGGCTGCTCTGCATGAGCATCCTGACTGGGGTGGTGCAGTGATACCCCTCTCTGTGTCTAGTGTCTCTGGATCTCCCCAGAAATGCTTTATAGAAGAGGGCAAGCCTGCTGGATATTGTAGTCATTCTTCTCCTTCACCTTTTGGATACCAAGTTTTGAAGACCAGGGAGAGGGAGAATGAGCCACTAGAATAAGCAGTTTCCCGTGAAACTTTACCCGAGCTTTATGAAAGAGAGGCAGTTCTATTAATGAGCATAAATCAGCAAAGGCAAGAGGACTTTGGAAGCACATAGGCCTGGGTTCAAATCCAGAGTGTCACTCGAAGTGGTAGCTTTTCTGAGATTCTTCATTTCTCATCTGGAAAATGGGGATAATAATAACTTGACTGTGAGGTTATTATGAGCATTGTATGAGTTATTGCATGCAAAGTGCCTGACATGGATTTGGCTCTCAATATATGTTAGTCATTATTTATTTCTTAAAATTTATATTTAGCTCTTATTTCAAAGAGTTAGAGGCAGTGTCTACATAAATCTGTGGGGCAAAGGCAGAGTTTTAAAATGGGCATTTGGAAGAGGGAAAACAAACATGCTCAGGAATGAAGCTTGAATTCTTTAATCAGCCAACACTCCTGACCACATCATAATTTCCCTTATTTTTAGGAGCTGAGAGGAATTCTCTTCTGCTTGGTGCATTGTGGTGGGAAGATTCCCTGCAGAAACCAAGCAGTACCCTTGGCCGCATGAAGGTTCAGTGCCCTGTTTATATCAGTTTCCATTTTGACAGTTGTTCTTAAATGGATCAAGGTCGTTTTTACCTGCTTAATGATCTGCTTGCGTGAAGACACAAGTTGCAGGAACAATTTGGGAAGACTAAACACCATGCAGAAAAACCATAGCCTTGTCCTCCTCCCTAACTCCCATCTCCCCCATCTCCCAAGTCCTGCTTCTAGGCTATAGAAGTTGCTCTTAAAAATGAGTATATAGGGGCACCTGGATGGCTCAGTGGGTTAAAGCCTCTACCTTTGACTCAGGTCATGATCCCAGGGTCCTGGGATCGAGCCCCACATCAGACTCTCTTCTCAGAAGGGAGCCTGCTTCCCACCTTTCTCTCTGCCTGCCTCTCTGCCTACTTGTGATCTCTGTCTGTCAAATAAATAAATAAAATCTTTAAAAAAAATGAGTATATAATCTTCACAATATGCCTGAGACATCACAAATCACCCAGCAAGCCAGTAATTCCAATGCACATGAGCTTCTTAATTTGTTAGTTGTTGTTCAAAAACTTCAGTCCCTTTCAGTGTAGGAGATATCTTCTCACAGCCAATTTTGAAAGTCCTAAAATCAAGGAAAAAGCAAGGAAAATTATGATATGGTAAAGGGACCAAGAACTGGATTTCATTTCTGGCTCTGTCACTAATCAGCCAATTAGCTATCTGATCTTGGGCAGGTGAATCTCCTCATTCCTGCCATCTCAGTTTTTAGATCTATAAAACATGGTGATGGTATCTGCTCTGTCTCACGGCCTTGTTTGTCCATGAGCTGAGATAAAGGATGGGAGGGAACAAGTTGCTCTGCATGTTGTTTGCCACCCTTACCTATGATTCTTCCCTGAAGAAGGGAAACCCAGCTTCAGTTCATATGACCAGTTAGCCTGGGGTTGGGACTCAGCACATTTTCCCCATATATTAGCAGTAGTCACCAAAAACCCTAACAAAGGTTGACTTACTCAACCCAGTGGCAGTCTGAAGGGCTTGACAAACTGGTGAATGTACCCAAAATGCTGTTCTCCTTAATTCTAGTATGGAGACTCTAGTCTTCCAGGTATAGCAGAATCTTCAGAGGTAGCCCTGTGATGCTCAAAAGAAGCCACAAGGGGCGCCTGGGTGGCTCAGTGGGTTAAGCCTCTGCCTTGCGCTCAGGTCATGATCTCAGGGTCCTGGGATCAGCCCTGCATTGGGCTCTCTGCTCAGTAGGTAGCCTGCTTCTGCCTCTCTCTCTGCCTGCCTCTTTGCCTACTTGTGATCTTTCTCTATTTACCAAATTAATAAAATCTTTAAAAAAAAAAAAAAAGCCACAAAATGAGGGACTTGTTGATATAGAACAGGGATCAGCAAACTATAGCCCAGGGACCAAGTCCAGGGCATTGCCTGCTTTTATAAATACCATTTTATTAGAACACAGACATGCTTGTTCTTCTGTGGATCTGTGTCTGTCCGTCTCTGGCTGCTTTCAATGCAGTGTTGAGTAGTTGTGACAGAGACTGACCCTCAAAGTCAGCAATATTTACTACTTGGCCCTTCACAGGAAAAGTCTGCTGACCCCTGATATAGAATACAGCTAGGTGACCTATCTTTAGTAAGTAAGTAAAGTAAGTAAGTAGGCTGTCACTCAAGTCCTCTATGAGTGTGTGGCTTTCCCAGTTATTTGACTTATTTTACTAATGAATTCCTATTTATATCTCAGAAGGGGTTAATACTGTTTCTGGGCTCAATGGTGAAACAAGTAAAGGATTGTTTTTTTAATCCCTCCACCCTTTATTGGGAGTTTCCTCCTTGCAAGAGACAGAAGAAAATTGATCATTTATGCACCAACCACTTTACTTATGCTATCACCTTTACTTTTTTTTTTAAAAGATTTTATGTATTTATTTGACAGCAGAGATCACAAGTAGGCAGAGAGGCAGAGAGAGAGAGAGGGAGAGGAAGGAAAGCAGGCTCCCTGCTGAGCAGAGAGCCCGACGCAGGACTCGATCCCAGGACCCTGGGATCATGACCTGAGCCGAAGGCAGAGGCTTTAACCCACTGAGCCACCCAGGCACCCCTATCACCTTTACTTTTTATGCTAACCTAGTGAGTTGAATATTTTACACATAGAAAAGCTGATCTTCAGAGATGTTAAGTAACTCAGCCAAGATCACAGAGCTAGTATGGAGTGAAGCCAGGTTTTCTATACAGGCCTAATTCTATATATATCAAATTCATCCCATCGGAGGTTGCTGCCTCCATGGCTTCTGGCTCTCCCTCTGAAATTTCCCCAGAGGCCAGTTCTAGACACTACCTATGCCTTATAGGCATGAACTAAAGCCAATGAATAAATTACTTCTTGCGGCATTCCATAACCTCAGCTCCAATTGTGGAGTATAAGGCTTTCTAATTTATGGAAGGGAATTTAGACATCAAATTGAAAGATGAAAAGGATGTTTTTGGGAAAAGGGGATTAGGAAAGTGTGGCAACCTTCCCTGAATCCTAAAATCACCTTGAGGGGTGATTGCCTCATCACTTGTGTAAAGAGCAATTTAGAACTGTTGCTAGTTTATGTAAATTGTCCATATAACTACCCCAGTCCCGAATGAATAGCACAGTTTCACTGCATTAGCAATACTTTATATACCTACATTTCTCTCAAGCGAGGGGTAGAGATCTGTTAAATATGGCCTGGGAGGGCCCAGAATCCAATAGCTCCAACCTCGTCCCATAAACATGTGTCAGTACACCCCACAGTCTGTCTCTCTGTAGCAGAGCAAGTGTCCTTGCTGGCTTTGCCATCTACGGTCTTGTCATTGGCTCTGTTTTTTTTTTTTTTTTTTTTTTTTTAAGATTATTTATTTATTTATTTGACAGAGAGAAATCACAAGTAAGCAGAGAGGCAGGCAGAGAGAGAGGAGGAAGCAGGCTCTCTGCTGAGCAGAAAGCCCGATGCGGGGCTCAAACCCAGGACCGAAGGCAGCGGCTCAACCCACTGAGCCACCCAGGCGCCCATTGGCTCTGTTTTTGAAGGCAATGGAAGAGTCCTAGATTCTGGAACCAGCCTGGACACAGGGAATGGTCTGTGCTGGCTGAACTGAGCTTCTGGACAGATGCCAGCCCAGTAGAAGAGGCATCTGATCTGTGATAAGGACGAGGGGCCAAAGGCGGCTGCAGCTGCCCTTGGTCTGGCCCTTTTGCTTAATATATGGTCATCTTGTGATGAAAGGGTTGGGGGTTAAAGGTCACCTTTGAGTTGACTGTTAATATACCTGTCCTCCTCTTGCTCTCCGGGGGAGGAATTTTTTTCTGTGAGGTTAATTTGGGGTAAACGCATTTTAGGAAGAAGCAGGAATGGTAAAGACATTTCTTAAAAACTTAACAAAACAAAACAGGGAGAAGGCCAGTGATTAATCTGTTGTACTCTGGGTTGCAGATCTTAGCAGCTCACATGTCTAACTGTGTAAAGGCTCAGAGCTCCCAAGCTTATAAAGGGATGATAAATAATAAATAGTAATTAAATTAAAGATGTTCACACTGGTCCCTCTGCATTCCAGGAAGTTTGAAAATGGACTCACCCTTCATCATGATGAAGCCCCTCCCTGAGGATGTTCTGTGGTACTGAGTGGAAGAAGATGTCATAGGAGCTTCCCCACAGACTTCTCAACCTGTCACAGTTTAGCATCTTCTTTCGGGGCAAAGAGAGGTGGAGAAAGAGAGGGCCCTGGACAAAGGCTGAGGGGACTGTGGCTGCCCTGGCAGTAAGTAGGAGAGGCTATACAGCATACTGACAGATGTTTGTGGGAGGTGGTTGGAGCTACTGGATCCTGGGGCCATATTTGTCAGATCTACTCCTCATGGGAGAGAAATGTGGTATATAAACGACTGCCAAAGCTGTGAAACCATGTGATTCATTTGGGACTGGGGTGGTCACATAGAAAGTCCACTTAAAAGCCAAGCTGACTCCTTTGGAACAGTAGCTCCACCATGGGGGGGGCTACAGCCGGGACTGAGGGGGCCATTCCTTTAGCCTCAGGAGGAAATCTTGAGCCACCCACTTATGCACCCAGTGTAAACACTTATGCACCCAGTGTTAACGTCGGGGAGACAGGCCATGGCTCTAGGCATAATCGGCCAAGGCCACTGCAGCTCATTTCTCAGGTTATGTGGTTTTGAACAAATCTGAAAACACTGAGATAATGATTCTTGGAGGGAGGAGGCCCTGCAGCCAGAGATGTGAGGGTCAGTCTTCATGCAAGAGAAGGATCAGAAGTGTTGATAGCATCTGGATGGGTGCGGGTGAGGAGGGAAAGAGTCATGGGAAAGTCTGTCTCCTGCAGTCACTCGTGGGGCTGAGGGAATTGGTGTGTGTGTGGGCTGAGGTGGGAAGGGCTGAGCCTCTGACCTCTGGGTTAAGGAAATGCCGTTTTCTTTCTTTTCTTAAAGAAGAAACACATACACTCACACACACACACATACCAAAAAAAATTCCAGCAGTTCATGGTCCTGTTTATTCTCAGACGGGGAGTGGATGGCCATTCAGAGGTGTCCGACTGTGCCGTCCAGCCAGACTGACATCTGTGGGAGTTCAGGGTTTTAAATGTTTAGTCTGCATGAGACCCCCAGGTCCCAGCGGGCTCAACTCCTGATAGGCCTGACTTAGTCATCCACCCCCACCCCCTCCTATGAAATGGAATCATGGGGGTTTGGACAAGGGAAGTTTGATTCCCTCTGAAGTCCAAGGGCGGGGGGGGGGGGGCAAGGCACAGGGTTGTCATCAAAGTTGTCAAGAACCTAAGCCTGGGGACTTAGTAAAGGCTGTAGGTCAGCATCTGCCCTCCTCTCCCCTTCTCCCTCATAGCAAGCCACCATTTCCTCCTCTGATATAGGGCATGGTCAGGGCTGGGCCTCTCTTTTCGTTTGTCCCTTCATACTTACTGATGTCACTGTACATACACACAGCCCTGCAATGAGTTGTCAGCATGTCTGCATTCCCCTGCCCTCATGGTTCTGTTCTTTATTTCCATTTAAATCTCCAGCTTTAAACACAGTACCTGGCACAGAGCTTTTGTGCAGTAAAAACTTTTGGAATTGGCCTTGAGCTGAACTCAGCTGGACATGCTTGTCAAAATCCTGAAGATTTTACTGGGCATGGTGATGTGTGGGACACACATAGGGAGAGAGCTTTGCAGGTCTTTGAGCTTGCCAGTTATAGAGTTCCTGGGCCATAGCTGTGGAATAGCCAGTAGTGGGGGTTGCCTTCTGACATCTGTGCTGTGCTGGGGCTAGTTTGGCAATGGAGGAGGGACACCTGGGGTCCATGGGACAAGGAGGGGATGACTCTTGTATCACCACAGCTTTTCTAACTGGAAGCTCTGCAGGGGCTGAGATAGGGACACCATGGGAATGAAAGCAGGTTAGATCTAATAATCACCTACTTAGTTCTTGCCTACTCTGTAGTAGCAGCAGGCAAACCTCAGTTAAATAGGTTTAAAACATATGTTATTGCTGAAAATATGCTTGTTAACCAATTTATGTATACTTTGCCCCCTCATAGCTCCCAAAGTCTCAAGTGTGTGAAGATGCCCAAAGCAGAGCCAAACAAGTTCAGAATGCAAATTGATAAATGTAATTTATACAAATCAATTAGAATATAAGTTGCAGGAAGGAAGGGAGGGAGGAAGGAAGAAAGGAAAAGAAGAAGGAAAGAAGGAAGGAGAGGAAGGAAGGAGGGAGGGAACTGTGTATTGAAATAATGTCTGATATATTTAGCTAAATGCCTAATTTAAAGGTAACCTCTGGGAAAAGTGCTCGTCCTTCTGGAGTTTCTCTTTGGCAGCTCCTGTTCTCTGTCTACGAAAGCTCTAGGTTTGGAGATTCCACATCATTACATGTCAACATCTCATCTTAGTTTCAGTGATCTTCAGTCTGCTTTGATGTTGATCTATGTGTCTCTCCTTCCATCTAACATTTATAGTGGGCCTACTATGTGCATTGTTAACATTGTGACGTTATGAAGTGATTCTGAAAGTATGGAATGTCCCCACCCTCAGGAACTTACTGTCTAATACAGGATTTCTTAACCTCTGCGCTATCAACCATTTGGGCCACATAATTCTTTGTTGTTGGGGGCTGTCTTGTGCATTGTAGGATGTTTAACAGCATCCCTGGTCTCTAGCCACTATATGCCAATGCCACCACCTCCCCTCTCTGCCTTACCCTCAATCTTGATCATCACAAATATTTCCAGACATTGCCTGATGCCCTCTGGGGGCAAAATCACTTCCAGTTGACAACTGCTGGTTTAATCAGAGACAGACACTCCTGACATAGAGCAATGTGTTATGTACTTTAATGGATGCATGTTCAAAGATTATGGGATGAAAAAGGAGGGAACAGGGGATGTCTGTGCTGCACCTTGAATGGTGCAAGAAGGTTCACTAGGCACAGTAGCAGTGAGGAAAGGGCATTGTATGCAGAGGGAACAGTGTGCAAGGTGCAAAGGTATTACAGAGCATGGTGGGCTTGGGCAGCAGAAGGAGCTGGATGTGGTTGTTATGCGGGCTGAATGATGGGTGGGAGGCCAGAGAGGAGACTGGTAAAGTAAACCAGGACTAGGTGGAACAGGGTCCTGAAGGCAATGATACACTTGGACTTCACCCTTTCCTGACAGTGGAACCAATAAAAGTCTTCACATGTAGTCAAGTCTGGGGTGGGGTGGGGGGCAGCTGGGATACTACTCATGTACTAACCAACCAATCAAACTAAAACAAATCAAAGTGGGGTAAGTGATTTATACTTGGCCTCCCTCTTTGCTCACCTCCACAATTTTAAAGAGAAATTAGAAGTCAATTGAACTGAGCGTAGTCTGTCTTATTCATCATGTATAAACCAAGATTTTTTTCCTGGGAGCATAAGATTCTGAGTTACTATGGAAAAGATAGTCTCTTTCTATCTTTTATTATAGAGTTGTCACTGAGAAGACGCTACATGTCTCTGTCCCCTTGTTGCATCCACGTAGAGACATGACAGTTTCTCTTCAGGGGATGTGGGTGGACGTGAACTGTGCCCCTTCTGGGTCAAGACTCTCCCATGTTCTTTTCCTCTTTCACCGACCATAGGGGAATGAAACTTTAAAGCATGGCAGCACCAAATGGCAGAAGGAGCCAGGATCTTTGAAAGACTATATGGGAGAGAACCGCTCACAGACCAGAGTACTTTTCCAAGATCTTGTGTGAGCAAGAAACAAACTTCTGTTGTATGAAGCCACTGCACCTAGGGTTCATTTATTCCTGCATCTAGCATATCTAATCAAATGCAGAGGCTGCATTTGCTAATCTGGTTCTAAAAGCACATATGTGCACTCTGTTGCCAGTGCTAAAGACTGGACTCTGAGGCTGAACAACACATTTCATATGGTGATGGCTCAGGTGATGTGGGTGGAGGTAAGGTGTGGGCTTGATCCTCCTTTCCACTGCTTGCGAGAAGAGTCCCAGATGGTGGCTTTCCTCTGGACTTACACCTTTCCCTCCCCACAAGCATCTCCTTTCACCCTCCCCTCCACTATTCTCTGTATTCCCTTTCCCCCATTTACTAGCAAACCTCCCCATAAAAGCTGGGAGAATTCAGCCTTTGGTTTTATGCTAAGTCACCAGGCAGAGAGCTCTGTGGAGCACATTGGAAGATATAAATTCCAGTGCTTCTTTTTTGGTGGTCTGGGCCCTAGCACTCCCAGGCCACTTGTGTTATCTGGTCCAGTTGGCTGCATCTAAATAGGTTGCTTCTCATGCTCCTGAAAACAAGGGGGCTGCCTGGGGTGTGTGCGCACATTTGTGTGTACACGTACCTGCAGGTATATGTACTATAGGCCTGATGTTGGACACGGGCAAGTGAGTTGTTATGTTGGGGATCGGATGACTGGTTATGAGGAGTTGCAAGGTATGCATGGATTCCTTTTACCTTTCAGTTCCTGGGGAAAATGACCTCTAGGATATTATATGGAGCTTTGCATATGCACATTAGTGACTGTTGGCAACAAGGTGGCATGAAGAAAGGCATTGCTTTCTGAACCCCCATTCCCAATGATCCTTTTTACCCAGTCTGCCTTACCTGCTTGTATACTATTCATTAGAGGAGGAGGGGTAGGAAAAAAGTAGGGGTGGTGGTGAAAAATAGAAGGGAAACTTGAGTATGCGTTTTTCTTCTCTTTCTCTTTCTCCACCTTCAGCCATCATTAACAGAAAAATATTTTTAAAAGATCCCTTGATGGCATCCCCAAATGCAAAGCCTGACATTTTCTTTGCTGATGGCCTCCTTCGTGAAGGTATTTTTTGTCCTCCCAGCATGCCTGCTGGATCCCTGGTTTGCAGCAGTTGCTAAGGTAAATACTCTTTCCATTAAGCGCCACAGCCCAGGAGTGGCCTAAAGCTCAAATAAATGACCAAGGAGCAAGTTAAACATTCCCTGGGGCGATTTTAACCTATGCAATGGCTTTTTGGGAAAATTGCCTATTTTTTCATGTTTTGGCCGGGGGGGTGTCTCTTATTCCCCTTTTTTTCTCCTTTCTTTCTTTTTTCCCCTCAGCTGAGTACACCTTTTCTTTCATTTATTCATGCATTAGATGAAGGGTGGAAGCAGGATTAATAAATCACAGAGGACTGCCCTCCCTCCTCCTGCTACCCCCATCTCCCATCTCAGCTCTGTATTTGTAAAGAAAGAGCAGAATACATGCATTATGTTAACTTTGGGGGGACCTGGGGCATGTAGCCAATTTGAAGAGGCCCTGCTTCCCTTTCCTGTGGAAATACCACAGCACAACAGACACTAGAGAATGGTGTCCTTCTGGAAGACTCCTCTGACAGGAGGAGGATTCAAGGATCCTGGTCCTCAGTGACATTTTGAGATATGTGTACCCAAAGCTTTATAGGATAGTGTGGTTTTGCTTGTTCCTTTGCTTCAAGAAGGATGTGTTCATAGGCCGCAGGGGGGGAAATAGTGTCCTGACAGTTGTCATACTTCATTTGATTAAGAGGCCATGGAGACAGCCTTATTTTATTTCAATCTTTTGTGACTGAGGAAGTGTGACTGCCTGACAGAGAAAGCAGTGTTTGACCGAATGAGGGAAATTAGGAGTGGGCAGTGGCCTCTTGCTGCCTGCCAGCCTACCCCCCCCAAGAATGGTTCACCAGAAATCCACTCTCAATTCTTGCCTGATTACTGCATTTGACCTTCTGCTAGATGACACGTTTCCTGTGTGCCAGAATCCTATCTGTTCCATCCATGCTCTTGTGTGTCTGCTACTAATTAATTAATTAATTAGTTTTTTTATTGGGGGCGGCATGGGAGAGGCAGAGGGAGAAGGTGAGAGAGAATCTCTTATACTCCACACCCAGCATGGAGCCTGAGGTTGAACTTGATCCCACGACCCTGAGATCATGACCTGAGCTAAAATCAAGAGTCTGATGCTCAGCCAAGCATCCCTACATGTGAGATTCTTAGCAAACCACCTGAAAGCATCTCTTGTGACCACAGAAGTCAGTCTCTGAGGGGACTGAAGATCATGATCATAATTCTCCAGGTTAGTGGTTTTCAAACCATGTTTCTCAGAGCTCCCAGGACAGGGAGGGTCCTAGGGTGTGGTTGGATAGTTCTATGCAGGCCAGTGTGGTCTTTTTAAAAATGTGAATTGGATCATGTCAGTCTACTCATTGTACTTAGAAGAATACTGCACCCTGAGTTTGGCAGCCAGGCCCTGTGTATGGGACTTCTCCAACTGCATCTCATGCCCTTTGCCCTGTGTGGGGCTGTGGGATGTTGGCCTCCTCCACAGTAATGGCCTCAGCCAGGAAGGCTCTTGCCCATGCTTCACCTGGCTATCTTCCCTGTATCCTTTGGGTTCCCCTTATATGTACTCTGAAAGGTCCTCCCTAACCCAGAGACTAAGTTAGTGACCCCAAGGTGCACATTCTTTTTTTTTTTTTTTTAATATTTTATTTATTTGGCAGCAAGAGACACAGAGAGAGGGAACAGAAGTAGGGGGAGTGGGAGAGGGAGGAAGGAGCCTGATACAGGGCTCAATCCCAGAACCCTGGGATCATGACCTGAGCCAAAGGCAGATGCTTAACAACTGAGCCACATAGGTGCCCCTCCACCCCCGAAGGTGCTCATTCCAAGAGCCCTGTGCTTTTTTCCATTGTGTGAGGCCCAACTGAAATTATGTAGGTATTTGGTGTAATTATTTAGTGTTGTCTTCCACATTAAACTATAAGATACACAGGGGTAGGCGTAAGCCTGTTCCATTTGCAGATGTATCTCTAGCCCATGGCATGTAGTAGTAGGTGCTTGATAAATAAATGTTTAGGGCGCCTGGGTGGCTCAGTTGGCCAAGTGTCCACCTCTTGATTTTGGCTCAGGTCATGGCTCACTCAGGGTTGTGGGATCAAGCCAGGCATGGGGCTACGTAGTCAATGGGAATACTGCTTGAGATTCTTTCTCTCCCTCTGCCTCTCCCCCTGTTCTCTTTCTCTCTCCCATAAATAAATAACTAAATAGATAAATAAATATTTAAAGGAAGAGGGAATGATTGAGTGACACTGCTTCTCCCTGTCTTTTCTTTTCTACGCTACAAGTTGTCTGTCAGCTGTCTAAGAGAGCAGATTAAAATATTTTCACCAGCACTCTTTTTGAAAGGGAGGGCTGAGTGGCCCTTTTATTTATTTATTTTTAAAAGATTTTATTGTCTTTTAAAAAAGATTTTATTTATTTATTTGTCAGAGAGAGAGATAGAGCACAAGCAGGTTGAGCAGCCGGCAGAGGGAGAAGCAGGCTCCTCGCTGAGCAAGGAGCCCAATGTGGGGCTTGATCCCAGGACCCTGGAATCATGACCTGAGCTGAAGGCAGACACTTAACTGACTGAGCCACCCAGGCGTCCCTGAGTGGCCCTTTTAAAGTACCTTGTTTAGGCAGCCCTCAAAGAGTATAGTCTTTATTTCCCTTCCTGGTGTGGGAAATTGGAGCTCCCAAACGGTATGCACAGGGTCTGGATCCTGGAGATCTTGGAAGTGACCTGGATGTCCTGGAGGCTGTCCAGGGCCTGGAACCAGATGAAGAGGCCCCACTGCCCTTTGCTGAGTCCTGAACTCCTTGTTCAAGCAACACCTCTGCCAAACCACCTCAGGCTACAGCACTAGACTCTGGAGCAAGACTTGGATGGAGATATTAGAGAATAGTTCTGACACCCACCTCTTTTTTCTTCTGAAAAATCCCAACTTTATGGCCCTTTCAGGATATACAGGAGGTGAAGGCCCAGAATGTAACTGGGGCAGGAGTAGTGGTGGGGGCAAGACGGAGGAGAATTCTTATGTTTTTCGTTCTTCTTTCTAAGTTAGTCTGTTTTTGTACTTGTGTCTTTTAAGCTTTTCCACATGTGCCCTAAGGGCCCATCGGTGAATGTGTTTTATAAACTGGAAAAATGAATAAAAATAAGACCCAGAAGGGAAACACCAGAAGGAGTGTGAAGGGAAAAGTGTTAGTTCCTCTGTACCTCCCAGCTAGGCCTGCCCTGCATTTGTGGGAGTCCCAGGGTCAGGGTTATTTGGCTTTATGGGTAAAATGTGGAGTCTTCGCTTAGAGAAAGCCTCATCAGTTTTGTACTTGGCCTGCTCCGTTCAGCATTAATTAACTTCAGGAAAGTAAAGAGTGATCCTTTTTTATTTGGCTATCTGGCTCCACAAAGCTCATTGGCTTCCTGTCCCATAGGTGTTGGATTGATGGGACTGCAAATGTGTAAAGTCTTGCACAGGAAGCCCCCCGGCACAGCCATTCAGAGGCTCTCACCTCCTGCTGGAACCTGAACGCCAGCAACCAGGAGGCCCAGATCCCATCTCTCAGTTTGCACCTTAGGAAATAGTAACTGAAAGAAAACTATTTTCTTCTCCTAACATGCTTCAGCCAAAACAAGAGCCCGAGGAAGGGGCTACCTGGAAAATTAAATTCTCCAAATTACCTGAAAAATTAATCACGACCAAAGCCCCAAATATTTTAAAAAGCAGCATATTTAGGAATTTTGAAGAACTTTGAAACTCTGCAAGTTTTTGTTTACCTCACCACAGTCTCTGTCTGTGACCTAAGGCTTTATCCTCTAAATCCTGCTTAAGCAACTTTTATTGGTAAAAACATTTTTTTTTTTTTAAGATTTTATTTATTTATTTGACAGGTAGAGATCACAAGTAGGCAGAGAGGCAGGCAGAGAGAGAGAGGGGAGGAAGCAGGCTCCCCGATGAGCAGAGAGCCCCATGCGGGGCTTGATCCCAGGACCCTGAGACCATGACCTGAGCTGAAGGCAGAGGCTTTAACCCACTGAGCCACCCAGGCGCCCCGGTAAAAACATTCTTAAGAATGCATGCTTAACATATGTTTATTTGTTTATTTATACTTTATGTACACATATATTTTGTACTCACATGTTGCATATATTTAAAAATAAACTCTAGGGGCACCTGGGTGGCTCAGTGGATTAAGCTTCTGCCTTCGGCTCAGGTCATGATATCAGGGTACTGGGATCGAGCCCCACATTGGGCTCTCTGCTTGGCAGGGAACCTGCTCTCCCCCCCCCACCCGCTTATTTGTGATCTCTGTCAAATAAATAATAAATCTTAAAAAAAAAGTTTAAGAAAATATAGGTAAATATTTAAAATAAAAATAAAAATAAACTCCTAAATAAAATTTTAGGAATTGATATAAATGGAATAAATATTTTAAAATAACAATTTTAATCTCTTAACAATGTGAAAACCTTTTGTACTAAAGTATGTTATCAATAATCATAATTTTAGTGAGAGTAATAGGATTGGATAGGCACATTATTTTTGAAAATCTTGGTATAAGTTCTGTAATACATTGAATCAAAAGTCTGCTTCTAGATATGGTTTTTTCAACACCTGGGCTGTGATAGCTAAAAAATATAAGATCTATAAGCTCAAATGAAAGATGGGAATTGGGGCTCCCATTTCTGAATCCCAGCCTCTGTGGAGGCATAAATTTTAATCTGTTGTAATGTGCTAAAAGCAAACAAAAACGTGAGGGTGTTGCTATCAACTCCTCCGTGTATGGGATTCCCACCTTTCCCTGAAGACACATTTAGTACCATATTTGACACTGATCCTCTATCCCAAATCGGCAGTCTATCAATATTAGTAAAGCTTACTTTCTTGATAATCGTGGTAGGCAGAAGTTTCTCCAAAGGTGTCCTTGCTCTAATTCCTGGAAACTGTAAAATAAACATGTGACCTTACATGGCAAAGGAGACTTTGCAGATGTGATTAAGGTTAAGAACTTTAAAATGAGAGATTATTCTAGAATATCCAGGTATGCCTAATCGAATACTATGAGACCTTAAAAGCAGGGAACTTTCTCTGGCTGGAGTCACAGCGATGAGACAAAGGGGAGGTTAGAATGATTTGGAGTGTGAGAACAAATCAGCCCACTGTTGCTAGAGGACTCACCATGGAAACAATGACTAGCATTGCCTCTAGGAGCAAAGACTGGCCCACAGCTGATAGCCAACAAGGAGACAGTGACATCAGTGCTCTGGCCACCAAGAACTAAATTCTGCTAACCACCTGAATATCTTGGAAGAGGATCCTGCCCCAGGGTCTTCAGTAAGGAATGTGGCCTTGCCCACAGCTTAATTTCGACCTTGTGAGACACTAAACAGAGGACCCAATCAAGTCCAACTGAACCTTCAACCTTCAGAATCTGTGAGAGAATACTTTTGTGTTGTTTTAAGCTGCTCAGTTTGTGGCAATTTGTTATGTAATAATAGATAACTAATTCAATTACATGTAGAAGAACTGTAAATAGAAGTTCTAATCTTTTCTTCCCACACCTCAGTGGTTCATCTTGTGCTCCCCTTGGGATGTGGGGACACAATTTTGAAACTATTGTCATCCAGAATTATAGCCCCGACCTGGGAAAAGAGACAGAGATAACTTTTAGGTTGTATTTCTGAGCCATTCCCAACAAACCTAGAGAGAAGAGGTGTCCTGCTTAAGCACCAAGCAGCATGACAATAAATTATGCATGTAACACCTTTAACAATTGTCACCACCTCTCCAAATGTCCGCCTATCATCTCAGTCTATTCTTTCTGTCCTCATGGCAGTGAGAGTAAAGTGGTGATGAGGCCCAGGATCTCAGCTGTCATGGTACTCGTGGCTGAAGATTCCATTTTAAATGGAATGCCATTCTTTTTCATGGCCTGATGTCATCCTTTCAGGTTTTATAGCTGGTTTACTCCTGATGTTCATGTGGCAACCATTTCTGTGAGCACAGCAGACGTGATGATGAAACAAGTTTGCAGAACTCTTTCCTACTTAAAGTGACTCAGTGTAGACTCTCTAATATTTACAACCGTGGGTGAGCAAGAAGGGCATGATCCTCAGATAAATGAAAGCTCAGAGAGGTTGAGTGACCTGCCCAAGTTAACAAGGCCAATAAGCCACAGAGTCTACATCCTTGGGGAACCTGGCTCCCACAGGGGTCTGGAAGGAGGGAGAGGCAGCAAGGGACAGGGCTTACATCACCAGAATGGTGGGGTAAGAGAGAGCATTTGACACATGGGGCAATGAACATCCCTCACCCAGGACTGACTATGTGGCTGTGTTCTGGTGAGTGGAAGATGCTGCACCACCAGGCCTCACTCAACCCAAATGTGTCTCGCTCATTTTTACTATCTTAAACCCACTTATTCCAGTCTGTTTGTTTGGGATCCCCTTCTGCTTTCTCTTAGCTTCTCAGTCCTTCAGAATGCCACCTTGAAATGCTTCTCCTAGGCTTTCCCTAACCTTTCTTTATTCCCTCGAATTACTATTTTGTTAATTGTTCAAAAGGTTCTGGCACTGACCAGGGGTGCCTAGGAGGCTCAGTGGGTTAAAGCCTCTGCCTTTGGCTCAGGTCATGATCCCAGGGTCCTGGGATCGAGCCCCACATCAGGCTCTCTGCTCGGTGGGGAGCCTGCTTCCTCCTCTCTCTCTGCCTGCTTCTCTGCCTATTTGTGATCTCCGTCTGTCAAATAAATAAAAAATAAATTCTTAAAAAAAAAAAAGATTCTGGCACTGACTATGTGCTCCTTTGTATTACTTTTAAAAAAAATAGCAGTTGTCTGGCTGTCTTGACCTCTGAGGTGGACTTTCTATGTCATGCTTTAGACATTTTCGTGGCCCTACTGTATCTGTCACAGTGGCACCTGCGAAAGGGGCTTAATAAATATGTATATGTTGAATGAATGAATGAAGAAGTGCTATTAAATTTCTTCTTCACTTTCTCTGATTTCATGTCTTAACCATGGTTTCCCCCTTTAAAAAACAACAGTCGTCTGACTTATGTATAGGTTAAAGTAGGGGATGTAAGACTCTGCAGCCCCAGCTGGATGAATAATAGCGTACCCATTTCTGCCTGAATCACAGGTGCTAAATCAGTTGAGAGGTACTACATGAGAAGGCCAAGTTGGCTTGCAGTAGGCTCAGCCTTAGAAAAAGCCACAACACGAACATACCAGTTTCCATGTTGTGTCTGATTTCAGGCAACAGCTTTGTCCATCCTCCCCTCACCCACAGCCAGAACCAGACTGTGAAATGTGCTACTCAAAGACTGGCTCTCAAATAGAACTACACTATGACCCAGCAATTGCTCTACTAGGTATTTACCCAATGGGCTAAACAATACTGATTGGAAGGGGCACATGCGCAGTAATACTTATAGCAGCATTATCAAAAATAGCCAATTATGGAAAAAGCCCAAATGTGCATCAACTGATGAATGGATAAAGAAGATGTGGTATGGATATGCAATGGAATATTACTCAGCCATAAAAAAGAATGAAATCTTTCCATTTGCAATGACGTGGATGGAGCTAGAGTGTATTATGCTAAGTGAAATAAGTCAGAGAAAGAGAAATACCATATGATTTCACTCATGTAGAATTTAAGAAACAAAAGATGAATGTATAGGGAAGGGGGAAAAAAAGAGAGGGAGGCAAACCATAAGAGATTCTTCACTATTGAGAACAAACTGAGGGCTGCTGGAGGGGAAGTGCATAGGGGATGGGCTAAATGGGTGATGGGCATTAAGAAGGGCACTTGTGATGAACACTGGGTATTATATATAAGTAATGAGTCACTAAATTCTACTCCTGAAACCAATATTACACTGTATGTTAACTAACTAGAATCAAATAAAAACTTTGGGGAAAAACAAAAAAGCCTAGCTTTCAAGCTTGGTTCCCAGCAGAACTCTCTCTCTAAAGGTCCAATCTAGCAGCATGATGGCAGCATTGACCACCTGAGACCTGCACACACAGGCTACATCTGAAGACTCATTTTGGGCAATGAGGCTGCCAGTGTTGGATCAGGCCCCTGAATGACCTGACCTCACCTCTGGCTTGGCTCCGTCAATTCTCAGGGTCCCACAAAACAGGCTGAGTTAACACCCCTTCCAGGTAGCTCTTCCCTTCTCATTTGGATTGGTCCTTCTTGGACTCCCAGTTATCCAGCAAGCCAAGCCACATACCTCTGCGTAGCATTCAAAGCCCACCAAAATGACTTTGCAAATTTTCTCTCTCTCCTTTGTTGTACAGCTCCTGAGCTCCAGCCAGTCTGCTCTCCTGGATTTCCTGTGCGCGCCATGCCACACCTGACACTGAGCCTATGTCATCACCTTCACACAAGCATCCATTTTCCCTGCATACCTTCTAACTTTAAGCCCCACATTGCTGAGTACCCTGACCTAGCTGACAGATTCACTTCTTGGTTGCCTGTGTGTCCCATTATCTGTCCCACATATTTTGCCCATAATAGTCTTTGAATTAAATTTAAAAGTATATATTTAAAACATTTTTTAGGGACGCCTGGGTGGCTCAGTCCATTAAGCTGCTGCCTTCAGCTCAGGTCATGATCCCAGGGTCCTGGGATCTTGAGTCCTGTGTTGGGTTCCTTGCTCGGCAGGGAGCCTGCTTCTCTCTCCACCTCTGCCTGCCACTCTGCTGGCTTTTGTGTGCTCTCTCTCTCTCTCTGACAAATAAATAGAATCTTTGAAAAGAAAATAAGTAAAACATTTTTAAAAAACACTTAAAAATTATTAATAAATCCTCTGCCTGCTTCTTAAGGGGGATACAGAGGAATCCTCTGTAGTCAGAGGAAAATGGACCACCAGGGATTGGACACTCACTAGGTATCAGGCCTGGTGCTGAGTTCTTTATGATTCTGGCATTGTCTGATGAAAAAACACCCCATGACTGGGCAATTCTACTTGGAGGAGCAATCCTAGGGAAGGAATTCTCGTTCATGTGCACAAGGAGATATATGTGGGGGTGCTTTCTCCTGCTTTGCAACTGTAAAACAACAGAACAATCAGAATGTCTGTTGTGGTAAATTAATCTAGTGAAATCTTACACAGCAGTTAAAATGAATAAAGGTATAGGTAACAACTCAGATAAATAGCAAACATAATGTTAAAAAAGTCATTAGTTGTAGATGCAAATGTACTATAGAGTACCATTTATATGAAATTTTGAGTCACACCACACAGTAGTCTATATGGATATGCAGATTTGAAACTGCAGCATTAAAATATGTGTGGGAATGATATATGCCAGGGATTGATTGGCAAACTACACCCATGGGCCCAGTCCAGCCTGCCACCTTTTTTTGTATGGCCTGTGAACTAAGAAAGGTTTTTACAGTTTTAAATAGTTGGTAAGAGTTATATGTCAATTGTGTCTTAATAAAGCTGGGAAAAAGATATAAGAAGTAGTTGATAAGAAAAAATCAAAAGAACAATATTTCATGATACCTGAGAATTATATGAAATTCAAGTTTCAGTATCTATAAATAAAACAGATTGGAATACCACACACTCATTCCTTTATGTATTATCTGTGGCTACCTTGGCACTTCAAAAGTGTGGTTGAATACTTATGGCAGGGACCCTAGAGCCCACAAAGTTGAAAATATGTAATATCTGGCCTTTATGGGAAAACTTGACCAACTTCTGTTCTATATTAGATTCAGGGGACTGCTTACCTCTGGGAAGAGGAAAGGAAGAATGGATGGACTGGGGTACAAGTGGGGTGTCAATGATTACATTTTATTTTTTAAACTGATGGGTTATATATTATTACTTAAAATTTCAATTTTGAAAATATTTCATTATCTTAAAAGAGATAAAGTATTCTCCCCCCAACTGCTGCCAAAGAAAATTCCCTTGAATAAGTATTTTTATTATTCCTCATTCACAGATGAGGAAGCGAGGCTTGGAGCTGGCACAGACAGTAAACGCTGGAAGAGGAGTAAACTCAGGACTATCTGTCCAGGAGCTTCAAAGCCACTGATCTGTGCTGCCTGCTGGGCCTGCAGGCTGGCTGGGAGGAGAGACTTCATGTAGGGCTGCTGTGGAGTGAACTTTTGCCTTCAGGGGACAGTTGTTTCACATTATTCGTATCTTCTGTGGGTGAAATGGGTGAGATGGACAGGTCACCATCTGGGTTGTCAGTGGTGACCAATTGCGTAGATGGTTTTAACACCCTCCTGGGCTTTCCCAGAGCTTTCTGTTTCTCCAGGTGATTCCCATAGGTTCACTCAGAAACCCTGGGAAGAAACAAGGCAGTTGTTATTGCCTCATTGTAGAGATAGTTAGACAGAGATTCTGAGTGCCTGGTCAGTTCTTTAATATCCCCAAGGGCTCAGTCAGGGAAGTCTGACTTCCAGCTCCTGTGGTCACCCAGCTGAGTGACCTTGGACAGGTCCCACATTCCCTCCAAGCCTCAGGAGCCACATCTGTACAAGACAGAGACAGTTCATTCCTATTGCATGGACCTGTTGTGAGGCTTAAATGAAATCGTGCATGTCAAGTGCTCAGTGCTGTTCCTGGAATGTGAGAGTCCCTACATGCCACCTATCGCATTGTTGTTGTTTTATTATTACTCAGAGACCAGCCTTCCTCCCCTACAGAGCCATTTATCTTTGTCAACTTGATTGAGCTTGGGATGATTCATCCTGGACATCACTCTGGTGGTCATTTATACTACGTGATTCCCAGTGTAACTATAAGGAAACTGAGTCTCAGAGAGCAACTGCAGTGTCCTTGCTTTGTGTGTGGGAATGAGTGCCCCATGTTCCGGGTACTGGGACCTACCTGCTTCTCCTGTGTGAGCATCAGAATCCCAGAGTGTCCCAATAGGGCAGTACAGCCATTACAAAGCAGTTACAGGATGTTTATCGAAGCAGGACATGGTTTCCTTTCACGTGGTACACAATTTGTGGCAGTTATTCCTCTTTGAAGGAGGGTTATTTTTTCCCCCCCAGTGAGGAACTTACAGCAAAGATGGGCAGAGAGAGGCACTGGAGTGAAGGGTTAATGGTGGGTGTGGGGGAAGTGGGATGGGACTGGTGCGGTTTCAAGACCAACAGGCCAGAACAAGGGGGTGACAAAGAGACACAGGAGAGAGACGGAGGGATGAAGTACTTGCTGTGCTCCACTGGTCTTAGAGTTTGTGTTGTCTGGTAGTCAGTGGTCAGATGGAGCAAGGAGCTTGGTATTGAAAAACAGTGACTGCAGGTTCTTCAAAGGGGCTTGACCTAAGGCAAATGCTTTGGCTGGGATTTGCAGGCAGGCCTCTTTAGGTTGCAAGTGACAGAAACTCATCTCAGACTAGTAACAAACTAAAAAGGGGAATTACTGGCTCTTGTAACTAGGAAAGGCAGAGGAACTGGGATGCAGGTGTGGCTGGATCTGGGAGGTTCACTGGGTTGTGAGTTCTGTTTTGCTCTCTGTCCCTCAAGATAGTTCCCTGAGGCAGGCAGCCCTCAAACTCACAAGCAGCAGCTGACATGGGAAGATTCCGTCTTTCTAAATGATGCAAGCAGACTCTATTGGAGAGGGTCTGACTGACCTTGCCTGGGTCACTGGGCCCTCCCTGTTAGGAAAGGAGCTATTTACTCTATAGTATAGGGCAGCATGAACTTCATATTCTTTTCTGCCACTGCACCATGAAAAAGAGGATGATTTTGGTGGTGAGCACATTCCTCCTTAATTTGCCTCAGCATCCTCTACACAAACTAGAAAACACAAATGGGCACATACTTTTTAGCTGTTTTTAAAGGGAGAAATGGGCAGAATCTGTAAAACTGGAATCTTAGAACTACTCAAAAAACTACTGTGTCCTGTGTGAGGTGTACTTGGGCTACCTCACAGTTACTCCCTGAGGCCTCCTTGCTCTGCTCTCTTCTTTTGGCCCAAGTTGGGGATGAGTTCTAACTTGTAAATGCAGACAAAGTCTGACCTCCCACCCCCAGTACATTAGAGCTGTGCCCCCAGGGACCTAGAAAATGTATGGCTTTCCCTAGAGCCGCAACCCAAGGTCCCTGGAGACAGACTGGCTCTCTGGACCCTGGGAAGGGATCCAACTTCACTTTATGGTGTGGATGTGCTCTGGTCCTCCTGTAGTAAATCCTATCTCTTCTTTCCTTCTCCTTTGATAGGGGATAGAGCTGGTTCTTTGCTTGAATATGAAAGATACTAAATATGGGTTCAATAATTAGCTTTTGGAGGTTTTAGTTATGGAGCAGAGTCTATACACATGGCTCGAGTCTGCTGACTGCCCCATTTTGGAGGTTGCAGGATCAATAGGTAAGTCCATTCATTTTCTGGAACAGTGTCTTGTAGAATCCTTACCACTTTTGCTTTGAGACTGCTGGAAAGTTCATTCGTGTCCTTCCTTTGCTCTTGGCTGGAAGGTTTCCCTCCCCACAACTGGTATGTCCACCTGGAGCCATGTTGGAGTAAGTTAGAAGTATTTTCCTTTTATAGGGAAGCCTTGAGTCTCATCTCCTGAGTGATGGCTAACACAGTTCTTTTCTTTCCTAAAAAGCTGTTTGCGGAGTCCCAACTCCTCACATGGTGGCTGAGAGGACTCTTCATTCTCAGCCTCCCCATCCTTTCTTCTTCTCCCTCCTTTCCTCTTCTCCCTCTTGGCTATGCAAATCCTTTCGACTCTTTATGGCTTTATTTAAGATCTTCATAATCTGAATTTCAAAATCATTTATGATCTGTGCAGGCCTCTTATTTTCCAGTGTCGTTCTCTATTTACATGGGTCCCCTGTGTGTTTTTACTCCTGTGCTAAGCTACGGGATGGAAGGGCTCATGGCTTCTCCTTTCCCCATCTCCCCACCTCCTGAACTCACCTTAATATTGGGCACTAGTAGGAGCTGAGGAAGTACCTGTTGAGATATTTGAAAAAATGCAACAGAACTCGTCATTCAAATGGAATCTTAAGTAGAAACTGAAATGTGTAAAAAAAAAAAAAACAAGTGGAAGTATTCTGATGGAATGAGAAGCCTGGAGTTCCACCAGCTTGACCCTCTCCCTATCCTGTTACTGGCCCCTCCCATGACCCCTCCCCACTCCCCGCTGCTGAGCAGTTCTGTGAAAGTCTTGAGGACTGGCCCGAAGCCATGCTCCCTACATATCTATTGATTTGCTTGATTGATGTTGATATTCATGGCACATAGCTTCTGCGGCTTGACTCGCTGGCATGAGTTCTCACCGTCTGTGCTGAGCGCTTTAGCTTTTATTTCCTCCTTTAAGGCTCAGAAGGGTACGCGAGGGCCTTTTAACCTCCTTTAGAGGAACTGCTGTTTTCTGCTGTCCCCACAAGTCACATTTTTGGGACCTTTGTGTCTCTATCAGCTAGATGTTTCCAGTTTATGGAACTATGACCTCACTTTAGATGATGGAGAACTATTACAAGGATGTACAGGTAGCAGACACACAGGGAGGTGAGGAAGAACAGAAAATCTGAGCAGTCACACAGCAGCCTTCACTGAAGACCAGGACATTATCGTGGCCATGTGGGAATGTAATGAATCTAATGAATGAAATCTCATGTTCCATGATCACGCTTTCAAATTCCAACTCTGCTAATTTAATAGCTGCACTGATTCCTTAACCTCACTTTCCCTATCTGCAGAACGAGGATAATAATGGTACTGACTGCATAGACAGGTTCCTTATGAAGATTCACTGGTACCACATGTATAATGGCCTAACACTGCCAGGCACAAAGTTGTGCCAGCAAGTACAGTTGCTGTTGATAGTGGCTCTGTGAAACCATGTTTTTATCAATACTTGTTATTAATAGGGGTTCTACCCCCTGAGGTAGGCATCCTTATTGTCAACTCCAATGTTGGGTAGTTGGAGCGATTCAGTTACTTTTTTCTGTTCTCCTGTTCTGTTTTCTGTTCTGCCATTACTTGCAGAAGATGGTTTCTCATGTCTCACAGCCCATGTCCAAGAGAAGATCTGTTGGCTCTGCCAGATGTTATCAGTACTAGTCCTGCTGGGCAGTTTTTATACTAGGCCACTTCACTGGCCCTCCTGGCAGTCTATCAATGAATACCTTGTTTAGTCAGTAATAGCCAAGGCAACCCATGACTGGGAACCCCCTCAGGCTGTGGGCAAGAAGACACCCTGCAAAGCCTGTCCAACATGACATTCAGGAGGACCCAATTGCCCATCTAGAGCCCTACCTGGGTTATATGAAGGCACTTGTGTTCTGCCAGTGATGACCTTATTTCCATCTCCATAATAAGCATCCCTCCTTGCCTCTACTGGGCTTTCATTTTCATTTTTCCTCTCACATGTTCTCAGCCTGGGATGAAAATAAAATCTACATTAGAAGCTAGAAATGTTGGGTCCCAAAGCAAATTCTTCAGAGAGGGTCCCCATATAGCAATGTCTCTGGACTAAGGCAGATGAAGATGGAAGGGTGACTTTAGCACATTTCCTAGGGTGCCCCCATCTTAACTGAATGTCCTTCCCCTAGATGGTTCTTCAGTCTCTGAAATGGAAATTGTAGGTAAAAGGGGTGCTTGGCATAGCTTTGAAAATCTGCTAGCTCTCTGGAAACATCCCCAGTGAATGAATAGGGAGTTTTGTAGACTGACTTCTTGGAAATCCTTTTGGGGGTTGCCTCTTGGTAATATGCTCTTAGGTTCTTGGTAGATTTTAGTTGAAGCTTCAAAATCTCCTTTCTTTTATTCGTTCAGCAAAGTCCCAGCCCACTGACCTTTGGGTCCCAGTGCTGAGCCCAGCTCTGGATTTATCTACCCCACTGGGGCCAAATGCCTGACTTGTTAGCCATGCTGAATGGTTTTATTTATTTTCCTTGTGCATTTTTATCATTTTTGTTCATGTGTCTGGAGGCTTTCCTTAGAAAATGATGGATGCGTTTTCATAAATCAAAAAATAAATGAGAACGAATATAAAGGCAAGAAATAGACCCACGCCTGGAATTTGCCTCTCTAGGTCGGAAGGACCTGCTGGCTATTTCCCAGTGAGCATGCACTTTTTGATTTTACAGGGTTAGATCCTGACTTATTTCAGAGTCTAGTTTTCAAGAGTATTTCCTAATAAGAATCCCTTTAATAATGATATGATAATCCCAACTGTGCCTAGTACAATGCTAAGTGCTTTACATACATGATTACATTTAACTTTCAAAACTACCCAGGGAGCTAGATTCTGTTATCCCCATTATACATATGAGTAAAGAGAGGTTCACGTGGTTTTGTTATTTAACCAAGATCCTCTTGTTAAGGCGTAGGATTAAAGCACAGGTTTCTCATGCACTTAAGTGCTACACTGAACTCCTTTTTAGTGGTGGCTGAATATACTGAAGGATTGTGGCACCAGCAGAAATCCCCCCCTTTTCCTCTGAGAGAGAACCAAGTTCCCTTCTTCTCATTAGGACCTGTGGGAGGCCAGATACAAGCTAGAAGGCAACTGGTTAGAGTCCTCCTGCTTATTGTATTAGTTACAAGTCCTTTGGTTTTTAAGTCACAGAGTTACCATTGGGACCAGTTTAAGAAGAAAGGAGGTATGGCATGTTGATGCATTCACATGACCAAGCAGAAGATGGTTTTTCTTCCTCTTGGGGAAGGATCCTGATTTCCCTGCTTAGTCCCATGCCAGTCATTGAATCAGTCAGACGGATGGGGAAATTGATTGGCTCAGTCCTGGTCATGAGCCTACTTCTCAGCAGGAGGCTGAATAATTACAGTGAGCTGCTGGAACCCAGTCTGGTTGGAGGAGGTTGACAATGAAGGGGATTGCACTTCTTGCAGGTAAATGTCCAGGACATTTTCTATTGCTTTTCTTCCATTCTTTATCTGGGCTACAATATGTCCAGCCCAAATAAAGTTGTGGCATAAATCTCTGATGAATTTTTTTTTAACAATCCCATTTCTTGTTTCCCTACCCAGAATGATCCTGAGTGCCCCATCCCACTGGGTTGTCTTTTGCAGTAGGTGTCCACATTCTGTCTCAGGCTTTGATCAGGTCAGACCCTGTCCTTTGCTCAGCCTTGGTGTCATTAGAAACTATGCAGGATTGGAGAGGGAATTAAGCCCAGAACGTTCCTAACTGTATGGCCAGGTTTGGAATTTTCCATTCAGCAGAGCTTTACCTCTGTGACATCTGGTAGGACATGAATTCTATCATGATTCTGTGGTTTGTTTTTTTGTTTGTTTTAGAATTGGGAAGGAGGGGGCGGGGTGGGGGAGAGAGAGAATCTTAAGCAGGTTCCATACTCAGCATGGAGCCAGATGCAGGGTTTGATCTTACAACCCTGAGATCATGACCTGAGTTGAAATCAAAAGTCAGATGCTTAACTGACTGAGCCACCTAGGAGCCCTATGGTTCCATGTTATTTTTTCAATGTTTGAAGAGCCACATCTGTAGTTTTGCAAAAGTTCTTTCACAATTTTACGAGTGTGTGTAAAAGGCTAATTAGCACCGTCACTGGCCATTTCTTCAGGTACCTGCCCCAGGAGCATATCGCCCCTTATGAACCCCAGACAAAGTGAGACAAGGCAGACAACCACCTTGACAGGACTTGGCATTAGGAATTTCAGGACCCGGCCCTTGAGTTTTGGTGAGGAAGCCTATTCTTTTGTGATGGGCAAGGATGAAGTTTTTGGGGACTTTCTAAGCAAAATACATATTTTTTTAAGCAAAATATTTTCTTTATTAACATATAATGTATTATCTGTTTCAAAGGTACAGGCCTGTGATTCATCAGTCTTACACAATTCACAGAGCTCATCGTAGCAACATACCCTCCCCAAAGTCAATCACCCAGTCACCCCATCCCTCCCATGCCCCCTCCACTCCAGCAACCCTCAGTTTGTTTCCTGAGATTAAGAGTCTCATGATTTGTCTCCCTCTTTGGTTCCGTCTTTGATTTTTTCCTCTCTTCCCCTATGATCCTCTGCCTTGTTTCTCAAATTCCACATATCAGTGAGATCATATGATAATTGTCTTTTTCTGATTCACTTATTTCATTAAGTAAAATATTTTTAAAAGCAACTTAAAAGAGAAAACCAAGAAACTTCTAGTAGCTATCGTGAACCTTTATGGTAAATGATTCTTGCACTGTTTCTTGCCCAGTGACACTGTCACATAATGATATATCAGCTGCTCTGCTCCACCCAAGAAGCAGTTTAGAGCTGACCAGATCCCCTCTTGTATTGTTCCAATTTGTTTTTCATGGTTGATCTTATCTCTCCAAAGGTGTCATAAACTCTCTGAGAATACAAAGTCTATCTACTGTTTCACTGACCAGGCACGTGGTTGTTCTTGATAAGTCTTCCTTGCCAGAGGATTTGTAACTAGGTTTGCATTGGGGTGGGGATGGTGGTATGTATTAGTTCACTAGGGCTGCCATAATAAGTACCACAGACTAGGTGGCTCAAACAACAGAAATTTATTTTCTCACAGTTCTGGAGGCTGGAAGTCCAATATTAAGGTGCTATCAGAATTGACTTCTGCTGAGGTCTCTCTTCCTGTCTTGTAGATAGCCACCTTCTCATGGTGTCCTCACATGGCCTCTTCTCCAAACGTGCATGGAAAGAGGTCTCTGGTGTGTCTTGTCTGGTGTCTGGTGTGTCTGGCTTGTCTCATATGGACACCAGTCTTATCAGATTAGGGACCCCCACCATAATGACCAAATTTAACCTTAGTTACCTTCCTAAAGGGCCTGTCTCCAAATACGGTCACACTGAGGGCTAGCATTTCCACATGACAATTCAGTCCGTAACAGGGTGGCAACTACAGGCAAGTGCTCTGAGATTCCTGTAGCCCTTATCTGCTGGGGATATTTAAATCGTATACATAGAGGTTTTAATTTGAGGAGGGTGGGGTGCTGTTTCCTAACTGCAAATTTCCAACTACTCTTCCCCTGCCGTTGCCAGGTAGTGCAAGCTCTGAACTGTGTGTTGGAAATGTGACTGCTCTCCAGCACAGTCATGTATTTACATGGGACAGAGCTGAGGTCAAACAGTTCTGGCAGTTATTCAAAGCCTTCCTACCAATAACCTCCTTAAGTTAAAAGCCACTCACGTGCTTGACCTGTTGTTCTGGCTTCTCTAAAGCCACATTCCAGCCTTGGTTGATTTTCTGTCCCTTCGAAATGTTTCTGTATGAGATGTAGGTATGTGCCATGTGAGAGAGAGGGTGTGTGGGGAGAGCCGAGTGAGTTAGAAGGGAAGAAGGGGGATCTCTCCCCCTACATTTCTACATTCTGCTTTCTTCTGATGAGTCTAAATGGGCTTATGGGATTTGATGTGGCCACACGAAAACATGCCTCAGAGAAAGCAAAATGTCAGTGTTTTGAGGCCTTTCCGTTGGGGAGGGTGGGAACACCGTGGTCACTGTGTGTTCTCCTTAGACCAGGCAGGGGAAAGGGAAGTATGTGTAAGTCTCTGATAATTCTCTTCTCTTTCTTCCCCTCGTTTTTATTCTTCAATAAATCACTCAGGACAATCTGCTTCTCTTTAGTGGTGTGTTTCCTAGGGTTCAGCCTTTGTTTGAAATTCTAGAACAACAGAGTTGCAGTAAATATGGTCAACCTACATGTAATTATGCTGGTATGTCAACTTTGCCCCTCAGAGTTGGGTCTACTCTGGTTAACCAGAGGCCCCCCCCCGACTCAGAAACGAGACCTCCTGCAGAACCCTGTGGAGGGCCGACCCTGAGCCCTGCATCGGAAGGCGGTAAGGGAGCCCATAATTACCCTCATTGTTTAGGTCGGAGCACAGGAGGGTTTACATTAAAGACCTCAGCTGGCACACACAGCGTGCCTATGGAAAAAATGAACCAGTCTCCTCCTCTGCTCCTCCATCCCAGCATTGCCTGTCCAAGGGCTTTGGGTTTCACGGACGCCTTCCGTGACTCCACTTTCTGACCACTTCTGATTAGAAGCTTGGATTCCCCCAGTTCCAAGAGGCATCTCAGCCTCAAGGTCTGGAAATGGAGCCATGAGCTGCCTTTGGGAATCACAGAATTAAGGTTTGGGGAAGGACTAGGAGGTGGTCTCAGCTTATCTAAACCTTAAGGTTCACATGAATCACCTGGTGATCCTGTGAAGCCTGCAGAGTCAAATGCAGCAGTCCTGGGTGGGGCTGGAAAATCTGCATTTCTAAAAAGCTGGGCGGGACGGGGTGGGGGTGGTTGCCGGGAGGGGGAATACCCTGCAGCTAGTTGTTGGACTACTCGGAGTAACCAAATTCTAAGCTAAGCCTTTCATTTTAAAAGAAGAGTAAAAGAGAGGCCCAGAGACCTGAAAGAGCTTGTGGGGCCTAATAGAGACTTGAACCTTTTTCTCATCGGTGGCGTGGTCATCATGCTCCTGTGCTGGTGTTGCTGGCAGGGATGGGATGGGTTTTAGCAGAGGATATCCTTCTGTGACCACACCTGGAATCCTGAAGCATGGGCCTCTTTCCCCAATGCTCTGGGGGTAAAAGTGGATCCCCAGAGCACTTACATGAGCCTGCAGGCCTCAGCAGCTGGATATCTAGATGGAAGTGGATGCCTGTGTATTCCTACTTGGTCTTCCAAGGGGTTTGGGAAAGGGAGGGTACTTCAAGCATGGTGTCTGTCGAGAGGTTTGTGCATTCCCTAACCCCTGCCACTCTGGGAAATGTTAGGTAGGGCGAATATGTTTTGGAGGGGAGCATACATGGCATCATGGTAGAGGGGAATGAGTGTTTTTAGTAGAAATTGGAGGACATGAGGCTCGATTTCTGTCCACACCTTGATGAGACCTTAGGGAAGAGGGTAAAATGCTCTAGACCCCATGAGTAAAATAGGTGCCTTGTGTTACCTACCTGAACCCAGGATCTAGGCCATATGCTCTTTTGAAGTTTATTTTGACCTTAAAATTGAAATTGTAGATTTTTTTTATTCTATCTATCTATCTATCTATCTATCTTTATCTTTTTTTTTTTAAAGGTTTTATTTATTTATTTGAGAGAGAGACAGTGAGAGAGAGCATGAGCGAGGAGAAGGTCACAGAGAGAAGCAGACTTCCCGTGGAGCCGGGAGCCCGATGTGGGACTCGATCCCGGGACTCCAGGATCATGACCTGAGCCGAAGGCAGTCGTCCAACCAACTGAGCCACCCAGGCGTCCCTATCTCTATCTTTTTATACCTTTATCTTTGTTAAGATACTTTGGTAATGCTGTGTACTGAAGAATTAAACTTACCTTACCTTTCCCCTTAGCAACTGGTAGGTGATCTCTAGGTCCCTGAGATGTCCTGCCTGATAGGAATGTGTTTGTCTGGGGGCTTTGGCAACTGGACAGTATAACAGTGTTGATTTATGGTGGGTCTCTGGGACATGCTCTATTAATTCTAACTTCCAGAGAATGTAGAAACTCAAGGTATTGGTCTGAAGCTCTAGGGAGGGTTGGAGAATAAAGTTCAACCATGTGGGCAGTGTGTGACTGGGCCTCAATAAAAGCTGTGGTCACCAAAGGCTTGAGTGAGCTTCCTAACTGGCAGTACTCTGCATGTATTATCACACATTGTGGCTTGGAGGAGTAACACCATCTGTGACTCCAAGGGGACAGGAAAGCTGCAAGCTTTGCATCTAAACCCCTATGCCCTATGCATCTTTTCCCTTGACTGATTTAAATTTGTATCCTTTCACTATAATAAAACTGTCATTGTTAAGTATAGCACTTTTCTGAGCTCTCAGTCATTCTAGCAAATTATTGAATCTGGTGTTTAAGGGGTTTAAGGGGGCCCCCAAATTTGTAGCCAGCCGGTCTGAAGTGAGGGTGGCACTTGAACTTGCAGCTAGTATCTGAGGTGAGGGCAGTCTTGTGGGGACTCTGTCTTCTAACTTTGTAATCAGTCGAAGTCTTAACAGCAGCAATGTGTCTATTTAGCAAATATTTGGGGAAAAACAAAGAAATATATCAACTCCTTTAAGCAAAGCCTGCTTGGTTGTAAAGCAGATCAAGGAGTCTAAGATAATATCAAAAAGCCTGGGCTTTGGAGAAAGACAGACCTTCAGATGGAGCTGGGCTTCCCTATTTATTGGTTGATTTGGGCATGTTACTCAATGTCTCTGAGCCTCAATTTCCTCATCTATAAAATATTGAAAAATACTGAAAACATGTTGAGAAGGTGAAGCATATATGTAAAACACAGAGCATATAGGAAGTGCTAATACATGTTTTTTCTAATAGCTATTGCTATTATTATTTCTGGCTTTATTCATTATATGATTTATGTGTTTACTTAATTATATACTTATTAATGTTTTACCTTGTTCAAAATGTATTTGAGGGGCGCCTGGGTGGCTCAGTGGGTTAAGCTGCTGCCTTCGGCTCAGGTCATGATCCCAGGTCCTGGGTTCAAGCCCCACATCGGGCTTTCTGCTCAGCAGGGAGCCTGCTTCCTCCTCTCTCTCTGCCTGCCTCTCTGCCTACTTGTGATTTCTCTCTGTCAAATAAATAAATAAAATCTTTAAAAAAAAATGTATTTGAGTAGCTCACATACATGGAAATAAGATAACCTGATAAACTACCAAGAATAGAAAAGAAAGTGATCTTCCTGGACTTATGATGGGGTAACATCCTGATAAATCCACAGAAAGTTCGAATATTTTAAGTTGAAGATGAATTTAATATACCTAACATGACCATTATAGCTAAGCCTAGCCTACCTTAAACATGCTCAGAATTACCCTAGCCTACAGTTGGGCAAAGTCATCTAACATAAAGCTTATTTTATAATAAAGTGTTCGTGACCTCATGTAATTTATTGAATACTGTACTGAGAAAAATGGGGTGGTTTTATGGGTACAGAATGGTTGTTAGTGTATTGGTTGATTACTCTTGTGGTCGTGTGGCTAACTGGGAGCTGTGGCTTCCTGCTACTGCCCAGAGTCATGAGAGTATATGATATTGCCTATCCCAAGCTCAGGAAAAAGATCAAAATTCGAAATTTCAAGTATGGTTTCTACTGAATGCATATCACTTTTGTACCATTAGGAAGTTGAAAATCATAGGCTGAACCATTTTAGTTGGGACCGACTGTATGGGGTAAATGGCAGTGGCAGCTGAAGAAGTGATCCCTCCCTGTGGGGGTCTCTGGGAAGGCCAGGTTTGGCTGAGGAATAGGCTGCGAGACTGGGACTGGTCATCTACCACTAGGAGAGCTGCCAACAAAAGCATGGTGACGTGTCCTTTATATCAGCGTAGTGCAAAATCTTGTGGGGGCCAAGAGTTGAGAACAGCAACTCCTGGTCTCGAGAGGGAAAGAGAGGCAGACTTGCATCTTTGGACTCACTTGGTCATCCTTATAGCTTCTATATGTTTCTATTTGGCAAGTAGACTGTTCATTAATAGAGGTATGAGGAGATAATAGAAGTGACATTTGTGTTTGGAAAACTATCTTTTTTCTTTTTCCTTTTGTCAATTCTGGGCATTGCCAAGTCTCTTCAGGAGCTATACATTTTCTCATTTCTATTTTTCTATTACTTAATAACTAAGAAGTTAACTGATAAGCATTTTAGACATTGCTGCTTCAAGAAGATTTTGTTTTTGATGGAAGTGGGAAGGGGTCTCCTTATGAGGCAAAAGAATAAAACTGTAGTAATAAGAAAGGGCAATAAACTCTGTTGATAAAAGATGGTGAGACTTCAAAAACAAAACACAGCACTGCTGTCCCCATACCCTCAAATCCAATCCTGGAGAGCTGCTACTGAAGAAGCTCTAAATAAGCATTGCAGAACCCACAGATAAGAGCAGAGTCTGGAATCACAGCTCTGAAATTGACTAGCAGACCACTTAACTTTTCTGTGCCTCAGTTTTCTTATGTGTAAGATGGGGATAACAATAGTATCCACCTCATAGATTTGCTAGGAGGAATAAATGACCTAATAATATAAAAGACAATTAGATTTTGGTGGCCAGTGGTGTTTTAATAAAAATGAACAAAGATACTGTATTATTGTATTTCAGTTTTTGTCCATAAAATACTTGAAATTGCACAAGTTGACCACTGTTGGGGTCCCTCAGAGTTTTAACAAGTGGGGTGGCAGTCAGGCAAAACAGAATAAAAATTTGGAAAACAATGTTCTTTTGTGATTCATCAAGTCTGATTAGCAGTTGGAATGTGCATGGCATGGATCCTATTTAGTTAATAATGGAAACCAACATTCTTTTCCATTTGGCAATGATACATTGAGGTGTTGGGGATAAGTAGGCCCTGGTTTGATGGCAGGTCCAGATTTCCCCAGCTCTCTCTTTGACCCTGACCTTCAATTGCTGGATCTTGAACCAGAACACAACTGAAAGAGCAGTGGAGAAACCTGGGGAACAAATGTCAAAACTGAACTGTGGGACTGGATTAATCACAGCTTCTGTATGCCTTAGTTTCTCCATCTCTAAAATGAACACTATAAAACTTCCTTCATAGGAGGAATAAATGAGATGATGCACTTGAAATGTTTTGGAAATGATTAAGGATAAATGCAAATGTTTATTATTGTTTTGTCCGTGAAATTTATTGACTTAATGTCATTGCTTCTAGAAGGAGGCCCAGAAGGGTTCAGTGCCTTGCCCAAGATGAATTAGAGGGAGGATGCAGTGTGCCTAGGGGCTACAACTGGACTAAGTTTAGCAGTCACCTCCCACAACTTGTCCAACATGTGGGCTCAAGCGTCTGCTGATTGGGAACACATTTGCGTCTGTGGGTTTTTTGGTCTGCTTAGTTGAATTGTAAGTGTCTTTGCTGTGTGTTGGATTAGGTTCCATTCTGTGTCCAATCACTGATTAATTGTGTGACTCCATTAAGTCATGTACGTCTGGTGTCTTCAAGAAATGGGTAGCCTTGGCTCTCCCTGTATTAGAGGGAATTTGGAACATAAAGGATGGAAAGTAGAAGCATTCCTTGGAAGACATTTCCATTCTAGGGGCAGGATAGCATTGAGATTAAGTGCAGACTCCTGAGTCAGATGCTCTGACACTGACTACCAAATCACTTAACTTCTCTGTGCCTTGGTTTTCTCATCTGAAAGTTGAGGATAACTATAGGTAAATTGAGATCGTTGTGTGGATTAAATGACTTACTAATGTAAAAAGCTTCAAATAGTGCCTTGCCCAGCCAGGTGCTCTGTAAGAGTTAGTTGCTTGTAGAGTAGGGCCTATCCTTTAGGTGTCCTTCGGCGATAAGATTCCTGCAGAAGAAATCAGTACAGGTCTGTCTGGAACCCCTTGGTCCTTATTTTTCTGCATTATTGCCCTGCAAGGCGCTGGTAAGGGGACAATTGGCCAAGTGTTCTGCCAATCTTTGTAAAAAAGTGTGGGAAAATGTTTAAGGATAAATTCCTGACTGTCGACCCTTCTCTATCTCTACGTAGAGCCTAAAAAGCAGATTTGTATTTATATGAACTTATGGGGAAAGAGGTTGTTAGTGGCTAAATTAAATCATACAATGGTTTGTTCAGTGGTGCTTGCACCATTTCAGTCAAAATCTCTTCTGATGATTTAGAATGGTTCATCATGCTGTAAGGTTGGTCAGTTAGTCTACTTTTATTCATAGAGTCCTTCTTCCCCAGGCTGAAAGCATTGCTATCTGTTTTCTGAGCTGTTCTTCAAACTTCTGTGCAGACAGGTAGCTGCCCATTTTGTATACCAGGAGCCTGAGACCCAGAGGTACATTTATTGGCCATTTTCACAAGTGCTGGTAATGGTTGTGTTATTTTGAATCTAGCTTGGGCAATTTTTTGACACTTCTTGCTGGATAGAAATCCTACTTGAAGGAACTTTGTTGGGTTTTATAGGAGAGCATGCTGGTCTGGGCCTGGTTTAGAAAGGTTCAGTTTTATTCATTATGATTGTTTATAGGAAAATTCAATCACTATGAGACTCCTGACACAGTGCCACACAAAGAATACCAATGCTGACGTAACATAAAACACTGTTCAGATGCCTGGGGTCCCATTGTGGTCCTGGACCTGGACCTGCCCACATCAAGTTTGAGTGTCCTTGTTAAACTTAGGAGGAAAAAAAACAGAACCAGATGAGCAGGATCACCAGGAGCTCTGGGTTCATGTGTATCCAAGGGCTGCTGGAGTTAGGACAGGGGTATGGGTATGTGCCTGGTGGTTTGTTACCAGTGCAGCAATGAAATTCCCAAGAAAGCTTTACCTTGCTCTGGTCCCTCTCCTAGAATTGTTTTTGTTATTGTTCAGAAAAGAATTATTATTATTATTTTTTCCAAACACAGGTGAAATTTGTCCAGTGGATTCCAGGCTTTGGACCAAAGGGGGAGGAGATATCATTCTAGCCATTTCTTATTGCACCTGTAGTTAAGTTCTGATGTATGTCATTGTCTAGGGTATGGCACAGTGCAATTTTCTCTGCAATTGTGGGAACGTTAGGTATGAGCCTTGGCATTTTAGATCCAGGAGCTGTGCCACCATTTGGGCTGTGGCATACTCTTACCTGTTCACTCAGCAAGTTTTTTTCTTCCCAATTCTTTCTGGAAGAGATACATTCTTTCTAGAAGAGAATGTTTTGGAACATCTCAAGGTCTTGTAGTATATGTGGTGGTGGGCTTCCCAGCTTCTGCTTCAAGACCAAAAGTGCTGGCTGCGGATAATTGACAATTATATTCTCTCTTGAACCAACCCTGGAGGAAGGAAGCTGTCTCAACCAATCTTGCTCCCTTTCTCTTGGAGGCTTCCTGTATCCAATTATTAGTTGACTTGAGAATAAAAAAGCCTGGCTGTGTTGCTCTAACTTGGGACAATTCACAAAGACATCCTAAGTCCAGAGCTCCCTATGGGATTGGCTGAAGCCTTTGTTTCATACAGCTATACCACACCTCAACTCCCCAGCCTATCCATTTCTGCTTTCCCCTTTCTCTTTGGGGGTATCATTCCCAAGAATGCTTCCTAATTTGCTCTGCACCCAAATCTTTGTCAGAATCTATTTCCAAGGAATCTGATCTAAAGTAGGTTCTTTGGAGCCATGATTAGGGATAAAGTGGTGGCATTGGTCTCTGACTTTTTCCATCTTTTCTGGAAATGTTCCCCAGCTATTTCTTTCCTACCATGATCTCAGAGGCAGGGACTTCTGAACCTGTCTAGATCAATATTGTGTATGCATATATGTGGAAAATCTGGAAGGATACCCACTGAGCTGTTAACAGTTATTATAGGAGAGGAGGCGAAGAGTGAATTTCTATTTCAACTGTATAAACTTCAAAATTGTTTAAATATTAAAATGAAAATGCATTAATGTATCACCTGTATAACTATTTTATTTCTTGCTTATTAGTTGTCCTTAGTGTCTGAGGGTGATCATCACATCAGCCCATGTGTTCACCAACCCCTCCCTTGCCCTTCCCTCCTTTCTTCCCACCTCCCTCTTCTTATTCTGTTGAGGCATGTGTTGCTGGTCCTCCAACTGTTTAGTGAAGGTACTGTGATGGGATGAGGGATGGTAAAGTGGGGATGACTCCCAACCATGGGGTTCAGCTTTCTTTACCTACTTATTGAGATGAGCCAGAGCAGTGTGTTGCTCTATACTCTTTACCATGGTGGGACCCTCCTACCCCAGTGTTTGAGGAAGTGTTTTCTAGAGAAAACTGGAAAATATCTCATGTGATCAGGAAAATAATAAATGATTGTTGTTTTACCATTATGATGATGATGATCATCATCATCATCATCATCATCTTGTTGTTGTTGCTGTTGTTGGTATGTTTCAGTTCAGGTCACTAGCTCTGGAGTTTTTACCAGAAGGACTCCCCTTCCTGCCTCTGTTGAAGCAAGAGAATTTAGTGTAAGCTCAGCACTGTGCTGGGTCTCTGTCGCTTCAGTTTTTTCATGGGACAAAAGATTGTGTGGTGTCCCTGGTCTGTTGATGAGGGACGGTTAGGAGGAAGGAGGTGGGGAAAGCTGCCCTTTTTCCTGAAAATTTCCTTCAGAGTTTAGGGCTACTTCTTTGGCCTTACCTATAATGCAAGGCGTCAGAGACTGATCCTTTTTCACTGGGGCAAGGACAAGTTCTTTACACTTTGGGGAGGGAGAAGAAGGTTGAACCCTCATGTACCTCCCACCTCCCTCTGTCTCCAGTTTTCTGTCCCTCTCTTTCCCAGGTAGCACTGGGCACAAAATATCAAAGGACAAAGGACTGCAGAAGTTGAGCCTCTTAAAATAACTTAACCAGTTCAACAGTATTCTTCTAAAGGAAGCCCAGATTCTATACCCTGTTCTGAGAAAATTTACCCCCTTCCCTGTTCAGTTTATTCATGTGGGACATTGAAGAAGTCAGATAGAATTTGGAGGGATAGGGGTGTCTGTTTGCAAAGTGGGACCTGGGGCTAATTTTTATACCTGTCCTACCTCCTTCACAATGCTGTTTGGGACTTAACCAGATTAATGAATGTGGCTGTATAAAGCAGACTGTGTGTAAATATAAGATAGTCATCAATGAAAAATATGGTTTATTTGCTTGAAATAAGCTCTTCAAATGAATGTCTTCCTGGAGGTCAAATGATATAGTGCAGCATTACCATGATAGGTAGATGTGGATAAAAAGAGGCTATTTTGCTCTAGGGTACTGTTTTCCAGATGTGTTCCAAGGCAACTTAAGCACAGAAGATGTTGCTTTGAAAAAAGGCTTGCCTGTATTTGTGTGTGTGTATGTATGTATGTATTTGTGTGATTAACATGTTTGGGAAATAATACATACAAATTTGGAAGGAGGGGAGTTATAAAAATGAATTCATATATTGAAGGAGAATATAAATAATAAGTTATACAATTATTAAAAATGCTGACAAGTGCTACAAACATGATGGAATCTAGAAAAATAATATTTTTATTAATTGAGATATTTTTATGATATTTTTCTTCTATATTTTATGGTTATACATTCTTTGTTCACCTCTTCATATGACAACAATTTCATAATATTTTTGACTGAGAGAATAGAAAGATAACTTAGTTTTTCTCTAACATGGTTGATGGAAATTTTTACTATTAATAAGTAGGAAAATGTCACCTTTGCCCCTTGTTATTGGTAATGTCATGTAAATTTTTAGTTTGTTAGCAAATTTGGGACAACCTCTATCAAGTTTCCTTTGTGTGTGAGCTGCAAGATTTCAGGATGTTTCAAGTTTTCTGATGTAGTAACTCATCTGACTCTTTACATTGATAATTTTCATTAACCTATCCAGGTCTTAGAAGGACCCTGTCTAGTGAGGGACCTTGATACTTAAGCTTTATCCACTTCAAGGTAAATTTACCCCTTCCCACATCCCAAGTATTTATTTGGAAAAATTTCAAACCTAAGGAAAAATTGAAAGACTAGTGCAATAAACACTTGTATACTATCAACCAAGATACATCAATTAACATTTTCCCACATTTGTTTTGCTTCTCTTTCTCATGTTTATTTCTCCCCCTTCCCTATCTACACACACACACACACACACACACACACACACACACACACTTCAGACTGTATCTTCAAGGAACAGGTCATTTTCCTGCATAACTACAATACCATTTCCATGTTCAATAAATGTAAAATACATATGATAATACTAATGTACACCCCATACCATGTTTACATGTCTGCTATTCCATCCAAAGATTCTTTGTGACCTTTTACTCTTTTTTCCCCTCCCCTCTCCTTTCCTTCCCTTTCTTCATCTTTTTAATTTTTTTTTTTACAGATGTTATTCATTTATTTGACACAGAGAGGGAGAAAGTGATCACAAGTAGGCAGAGAGGCAGGCAGAGAGAATGGGGGAAGCAGGCTCCCTGCTGAGCAGAGAGCCCGATGCAGGGCTGATCCCAGGACCCTGAGATCATCACCTGAGCTGAAGGCAGAGGCTTAACTGCTGAACCACCCAGACACCCCTCCCATTCTTCTTTCCTTCCCTCTCCTCCCTCCCTTCCCCTTTCTTTCAGCTCCTCTATCCTTTTGTCATGTTTCTCTTAATTTTTGTGTACTTCCTTGCTTTCTGGATCAAGATATTCCATGATCACATACTTTATAGTTTCAGACCTGGAATCAGTCTTTTGCTCCAAGGAATACTGGTTCAAGGGCCTCTTTTAAGCAGAGAATACTTGCTAACATCGGGTGATTGTTAGGACATCACACTTTGCAGGGTGAGTACCATTCTTTTCAGTCTGAATCCTTGTGCCCTTCTCCCCTCCTTTGTGAGTCAAGTCCTTAGGCCTGTTACTTAAGTAGCAGGGAAGCTACTGGTGCCCATGATACCTGGAGACTTTTTGTCAGGTATCAGACAGATGCAAATTGCTCCATGGAATAAAGCTGATCTACATACCTGTCAACCTTCTCTTGTCTACTCTTCCTGTAGTTTGGGGAGTGAGAGGAGGGGAGGCTAGACCAGAGAGACAGCCTATAAAGGAGGATGACATTTCTGGAAGTTTTCTATATTCAAACACTCCCCTGCCACACACAATGGCCAAACCTTTGTTGAAGGCCCTATCTGGTGTTATCTCTTACAGCTTCCGTATCATGTGTTTGGAAGTCTTGGGAATCAGTCTTCACCTGTGTCTGTGGAGCTTCTTTATGGTGGGAACTCATGTAGAACACTGAGAAGTTTTTGCCAAGGCCCCCAACTAAGAGTTTAGATATTTTCCAGGATGAGCAAAAAGTTTCCCCCCAGGACCCCTTGGAGGACAGCTTTGGAAACCTGGGAACACCCCCTGAGCTGAGGAAAGCCAATAGGCCTGGGCCCTACGGGGTACTACAACTAAGGTGATACCACCAGGGTGCCTTACATGGACTTGCTTCTCTAGAGTCACTTCAGAGTCGTTAATAAGTTTCTTTGGAGAACTGCTCTTTGAAAGAACTCCTAGGGTGGGCTGATTCTGTAGAGTGGTGCTACCCAGAAATCAGAGGGTCAAATGAGCTGGCTGAGGAGGTGAGGCACCCTGGGGAGGCCAAGCAGGTATTTACTGGCGTGCCCGGGAGAGGCCCTAGGGAGGCACTGAGGATGTGGGAATGGGGATGGACACTCCTGAGAGATGCTAGTTGTGGGGACAGGACAGGAGAAGCCACTCCACCTCAAGCCACAGTTAGGAGCTTATACTGAGACCAGGTACGCTCGCAGGAAGCCCTTCCACTGGAAGCAGAATCTCACATTTTTATTCTTTTTTTTTTTAAGATTTTATTTATTTAATTGACAGAGAGCGAGAGAGGGAACACAAGCAGGGGAAGTGGGAGAGGGAGAAGCAGACTTCCAGCCAAGCAGGGAGCCCGATGCGGAGCTCGATCCCAGGACCCTGGGATCATGACCTGAGGCGAAGGCAGATGCTTAACAACTGAGCCACCCAGGCACCCCTCACAATTTTATTCTGCCTGGGCAAATGATTAAGGGAGAAAAAGAGTTTGGTTGCTATGGCTTCCATGGGGGGAGGTTAGCCCAAGACATCATTAAAGGTGGAATTATGACCACTTAGCAACAAACTTCAGAGCACAAATTGATATTGATATCCACTGAGGAGAGTTATGCTTTCCACTTGTGCCTGGCCTCCAGTTGCAACTGCTTTTCCTTTCGCTCTCTGGGGCAGCAGGATGTGGCAAGAGTCTACAGATCTGACTAAAACTCCTAACTCTGCCGCCAGTGGATTATGTGTCTTGGGCAACTTCTCTGAGCCTCAGAGGATATTAGACTACATCATTGTTTCTCAGAGTGCCATGTGGAAGCCACCTGTTACAGAATGTGTGTGTGTGTGTGTGTGTGTGTGTGTGTGGGCGGCTTCCAGTCCTTTACACTGAAGCCGAGTCTCTGGGACTGGGTCACAGGCTCTTCTGGTGATTTGGTGGTCACCACTAGGTTAAAGAGTCCTGTTGTCATTCCAATTTGATATCTTTTTTCCAGTGTGATCTCTTCACCTATAAACCAGGGGACTGGATAAGATGACTTTTGTGCCTTTTTTTTTTTTTTTCCAGTGAGCAAAACGAAGCCTTTGGTGGAAGTCCAATGAGGTAGAAGTGCAGCTGCTCTACTTGAAGAGGAAGTTGGGGCCCCAAAGCCTTCCCAGAAGCCCCACCCTTCACCTTCCTCTACTCCTTCTCAATGGCCCCTAAAGGGAGCTCTGGGTTTTTACAAACAGATTCCATCTGGAATAAAAAATCAGAGGTCTAAAACATTTTCCTCATTTTAAACGTGCACATACAGGCAGAAAATCGATTATTTGGAATTCTGCATGGAATGCATTTGTGAGTGCTGGTATTGGAGGCACAGGAAGTGCCTTCAGCATCATGTGTTTAGATAGCTGGGGAGGAGAGCCATGGAAGGGCTCCAGAATCATTAGGACTGTTGGCTTTGACCAGGTCTAAGTGAACCAGATAAACCTGAGTCTTGGGTCTTGGCTATAGGAAGTTAACGGAACTACAGGGTCCAGGTCTGAATGCATCCTCAGTATCTTCTAAAGGCTTGATAACTTCTGTTCTGCTTATCACAGGTCCACACTGACACTGTGTAGAATAGCTGTAGGCTTCCTAGAAAATATGAGCAGTTCTGGTGGTTTTGAGAAGTTCTGTCATATCCAGTGTTTGTCTTAGAAGAGGTTTTATTCATCCTATTGTTGCACAAGACCCATAAGGACTACGAGAATACTACATGAGACCTTGTGCTTCCAGGTTTTAATTTTCGAAGAACACCTTATGATCTCATTTGATCTTCACTACAAATCAGAAAAGCAAGGAGGGTAGGCATTAGGTTCATTTTTCAAATGGGAAAATGAAAACCGAGAAGTGGCAAGTGAATTTTTCTTAGACACATGGCTGGCATTTGTTGAGAACGGGACCGGATTTTCAGATTCTGCTAAGTCAGCCACAGAACCCCAGTTCTGTCTAGATAATGCAGGTGCCTAGAAAAGAGTTTTGTTGCTATGGCTTCCATGGGGGGAGGTTAGCCCAAGACATCATTAAAGGTGGAATTATAACCACTTAGCAACAAACTTCAGAGCACAAATTGATATTGATATCCACTGAGGAGAGTTATGCTCTCCACTTGTGCCTGACCTCCAGTTGCAACTGCTTTTCCTTTAGCTCTCTGGGGCAGCAGGATGTGGCAAGAGTCTACAGATCTGACTGAAACTCCTAACTCTGCCGCCAGTGGATTATGTGTCTTGGGCAACTTCTCTGAGCCTCAGAGGATATTAGACTACATCACTGTTTCTCAGAGTACCATGCTGCAGCCACCTGTTACAGGTGTGTGTGTGTGTGTGTGTGTGTGTGTGTGTGTGTCTGTCTGTCTGTCGGGTTGGCTTCCAGTCCTCTACACTGAAGCAGAGTCTCTGGGACTGGGTCACAGGCTCTTCTGGTGATTTGGTGGCCACAATTAGGTTAAAGAGTCCTAGTTGTCCTCCCATTTTGATACTTCTTTTCAGCAATAACCCTTTGCCTTGACCTTGGGAGGGTTGAGGTTTCTGTAGGGAGGAGGTGCCCTTGATTTAACTGTATATTTAAAAATCTGTTTTAGGGAATGACTTAGAAGAACCTGGGAATATAAGGGGGAAGTTACTGAGCAGGTGACACAGGTTAGTGTGTGGGATGGGATGTTCTTTATGCTTGTATCAGGAACTGATGTAAGTTCCTAAACTCTGCTCGTGCCAAACAAAAGTATGAGGACTCTCTTGGCTCTTATTTGTCACTGTTCTGGAGAGATGTCTCTTCTTCTTCTCCTCTGTCTAGCTCTCTTAATTCAGCTGCTGTCTAGGGCTTGCCCCCAGAAGAAGAGTTAAATTCTTCCTTCCATTTTCCTGGGAAGACTTACTGAAATGACTTACTATGCTGACCAAAGAAGTGAGACCAGAAGCACTGTGATGAGGAAGGAGGCCAGCAAAAGAGTCACATTTTAAAATATGTGCAATACTTATTATAATTGTTTTGTGCACCCTTATGGTGTGTTAAAAGATTTCACACTTTATAAGGTCTGGCTTCCCAACTGAATATGATATTGTCTTGTACTCAGGTTGCATATAAAAGTAGCTATAACTGCTTAAAGAGCTAGTCTTAGGAGGAGACTCACGAACCAACATTATGCTTTATGCTCATGAGCTTGAATTTGGATATTTTAATACATTGGGGTTGATAAAGTCATCAAAGTTGTCATGGCAAGAAGCCAAATCCTAAAGGGAGGCCATTGTCTTAAAAAAGGATTAGCAGGGACGCCTGGGTGGCTCAGTTGGTTGGGCAGCTGCCTTCGGCTCAGGTCATGATCCCAGTGTCCTGGGATCGAGTCCCACATCGGGGTCCTTGCTTGGCGGGGAGCCTGCTTCTCCCTCTGCCTCTGCCTGCCACTCTGTCTGCCTGTGCTCGCTCGCTTTCCCTCTCTCTGACAAATAAATAATCTTAAAAAAAAAAAAAAAGGATTAGCATTTATAGCTTATATGGGAACATAAGTTCTGCTCACCCAAGACTACAAAAAAGGCAGTTTTATGGTACAGAAATGTGTGACCTGTATGAATTGATATGAAGTAGGGAGTGTAGCCAAGTGAATGAGACATCTTGTTGAAAAAAACTTATGGTTACCCAAATTTTCCTTGTATAATTTAGAAATTTATTTTTTGTTAGCTAATGCCTATAGATTATTACCAGCTGCCTATGAGATAAATTTTAGGTATACTCTATTCTGTGGGGTCCAGAAGACATTAGCTTGGATCAAGAAGTGGGCTTGAACAATGAGAGGTCCATTTGGAGGAAAGAAATAAGAATGTCCCCTGCCGGTGATGCTTTTATTCTCATTCTTCTTAATCCTTCAGAGATCATGCACGGTGAATCCAAGGCCAAAGCTGCAAGTTATGTCAGTATCCTGGGATCTTACTCGACAGAGCCAAGGAGATTCAAGTTTATTTTAAATTGTGAGGTTCATATTCCCAACCCCTTATCTCTCCTATGTGGCCATTCCAGTGTCCACCCATGAGCAGTCTTCCTGTAGCTGAAAACCCAATAGCCAGCCAACTGGATGCCAGCATCTACGGGTAAGCAGACTTCCGATATGCCAGCCCTCAGTTTCGGCTCCTGCTGCTTTCTCCTACCCACTGAGTATATTGAAATAAACTGATCGGGTGGAATGAAAATATCTGGAAAGAGGGCAGTTAATCTGAGCTCATGGAAAAGTCTGCAGAAGGGAAAGCTCTTTGAGATGTGTGCTAGTGGTAGGAGCAATAGTATGGGGTGATGTTCATCCTGCCAGGGTCGCTATGTCCACGTGGGACATCTTAATTTGGGCTCAATATGGTTAAAATATTTTGCATATTACTGCTCTTTATTTCAAAATTATAGCTACTTTAAAAAGCTAATAGTTCTTAAAAATTTTCTGGGTTTTCCATTTATTTTTTTAAATTATAAAGGATACATAGTATTACTGATAGTTTGAGAAGTAAAGATAAGGGAAAATAATCACTTGTAATCCCTAACACAATTATTATCTTTGTTTATTTCCTTCCAGTCTTTTTATATAAATATGCTTTTATCTAGTTGTAACCACAGTGCAATACAATTTCTAGTCCCTTTCCCACTTAGCTTGTGTCACTTGCATTTTCCATGTTGCTATATGGTCTTTATCCTCCTAATGGTGGTATGATGGTCCATTGTAGTGTATCATAATTTACTTACCCATTTACCTATTTTTATCATTTTGATTGCTTCCAATTTCCCACTGTTATAAAGCATATTGTGATAGGCATCTTTGTACATATTGTTTTCCCATACTTTTGTTATTTGTTGCATTTTTTAAAGTGTCATTCAGGATCTAAGATATTTACTCAACAGTGGGAACCACATTTGAAGATAATGGGGAGATGGGGCATTATTTAACAATTATAGTGGGAAAATAGGGCATCATTTAACAATTTGTTGGGTCTTCACTATTCGATAAATGGAAGAGGAACATGCAGCATTATGGTATTAGCACAATCATAGGTGTTTAGACACCTTAAAAGTACCTCTGATTTATTCAGAGGTCTTGGGTGTTGTTAGGACTCTTCTGTCCTTAACAACATGATTAAGTACTTTAGTGTGGTCTTCACTGCAATTTTAGAGCCATATGCAGATACACAAGAAGCTATGTGGAAGGGTAACAATAAATCATCATATTTTTGGTCAATATCCTGCAGGAAGGATATGAGTGCGTGATATCCTATTTATCTGAACTTCACTTAAAGGTGTGGGTTTTGTGGCTGGAAAGCAATACCATTCTTGTCATGTTCAGTGTCAAAAATATGGTCCTTACTGAGTGTCCAAATGAAGGCTGTGATCCTTTGCTTAATACTCCTGAGGCACTGAATGTATTGGTCACTCACATGCCAAGTACAGGCTTGCAATTATAGTGACATTCTTGACGTTTTTTCCAGCATCGCAGAAGTTTCCTTTAATGAAATGCGCTTAAGACTAACTAGAACACTTTTTCTGTCTATCTCCATTTTCTTGACTCCTGGACTTCATTCCAGGAGTCAAGAAAATGACTTTCATGTGAATATGAAAGGGTAAGTTTTGGGAGGCAAGAATCTAGGGTTCACATTGGCGGGTCTCTGTGAGCTAATAGCAGGGAAAAAAAATAAGCATTACATTTTTTTTTAAATGGAGGAAAAATCAGGAAAAAGGCATGCATAAAGGATTTATCCTTTCCATGAAAACATTGATTAATGAAATCTACTATGAACGGTGTGTCATGCCCTTTAAATATTAGATTTCATTACTTAGTGGCTGGTAGGCTTCTGAAAAGGAATATTCTGCCTCTGCTGGCTTTTTACGGACACAAATGTTTCATGCCCTTGCAGTGATCAAGGATGAAAATGCCCCGGGTGACTGAATCACTGGATGGGGTGAAACATTGTGCTGGACAGATGTGTTGTCAGGAAGGGGCTTTTGCTGATAAAAGGGACAGCTGCCCTCAGCATGGGGTGGGGTGGGGGGGGGAATCAAGCAAGAGGGAAGGAAGTATGCAAGGGAAGGTGACCCAACCACACGAAGCTAGTCTCTCGGGCCCCCAGATGGGAAACTCCACCAGCTTGCCAGCTCTTCCGGTTCTAGCCGAGCTGGCCAGACATCTGGCCTTGGTTCTAATTAAAGTGGGCAACCAATTTGGTGGCTGCAGTCATGGAAACAGCAGCAAAATCCTGATGGCCGTAGGGCCACAAGAAGGCCTTACATAATTCTCCAAGACTGAGGTTTCCCAAATTATATCCATTTCCAAAGGGCCATTCAGTTCAATTCCATGTAGATTTATTGACTGCCAGATATATACAAAGCCCAGACCTGGCCCTCAGGAAGCCCTTGTTTATTGGAGAAGGCAGACAAGGTGACAGTTGACTACAGTTTCAAGAGAAATGAATTAAACACCATGTTAGGGACACATGCAGGGTTCTGCAGGAATGTAGCAGAGGGAGAAATCTACTCTTAAGGAGAAGCTGGGAAGGCCTTCTTGGGGACTTGACGTTTGCTCTGAACCTGGAATTTTGAAGTTAGGTTGTAGGCAAACATTCTAGAGCGTTGTCATGAACAGAGAAACAAATTCCTTAAATGGAATTTCCCACCCAGAATTCTCCCCTCCCTTCATGGGACTGAGACAAAAGACTCATTCTAGTATAGTCACAGAATTTCTCACATCTCATCGTGGCAGCCCAAGGCCCCATGACCTCTAAGACTAGAATTTAGATGGAGGCAGCAAACCAAGAACGTGGCTCTTTACCCAACTCGAATTGTTGGAGAAGGATCAGTTTGGTGCCTCAGTATCTGGCTTATGTTTGTGCCACAAACAATGTGTAAGGTAGCCTGTTACTATTAGGAATAATTAAGCCCAATCTTCCCAGGTTATCTCCTGCTAGGTAGTTAACCTGCACTTGGCTCTGTTGGTGGCATTGGCTAAAGGGAAAGTAAGAGCTGCCCATCTCATGTAAACGAGCCATTTGGAGCTTATTTGTTAACTATTTTCTTTCCCTCCAGTGCTCCCTCTGATATTCCTCTTCCATCCTCCTCTTCTCTCCAAGTGCCTAATGATTGGTTGGCAAGACTATGCCAAGAATCCAAAAAACTCTGATTTGATCTTCGTTACTAAAGGTGAAAATGATCTGCTGTGTATATCTTATAAGAAAATGTGTTTTGTTTATAGCTCTACAGTCAGCTCTCCCGTTCCCCCCTGCACCCCTGCCCCTGCCTAATAAGCTCATGTCAGAGCTCTGAAGTAAGTTTGCCTTAATGGTAGCCTAAAGGACGTATTTTGTAAAAATGAAAAATGAACATATTATATATATATCAGTAGTGTAAAAAGCATTGATCAATGCAAGCAGCCTGATGTTTTGTTTCTCTATTTCCCCTCCAACCTTCTTCTGCCTTCCCCTGATTTCCCCTCCCTTCTTGCCCCAGGAGCCCGTGACACTCCTAACTAAATTTAGAGAGTTCTAGCCTGTCCTGGTCAGTTTGTGCTGGGATACAGTGCTTAATACAGAGCCTTCAACGGCTGAGCCTCCAAAATGACTCTCTGACAGCCAGCCATTAATTACCATCATCCGCGTCTAATTCATTCATCCCTCTCCCTCTCATGTAGAGGGACAGCTAGGGCTGAGGGCACTCAGGGAAACGTAGGCATGATTCCATGTTCTTTATGCAGAGAGGGCTGCCGGAGACTTTGTTGGATGCAGGGGCTTTAATTGAATTGGCTTGCCAATAAAGCTGTTGTCATTCAGTAAGTGAATTTGTTGTACTACTCGAACCACAGCTGCTGCAGACAGCCCGGAATTTCCTGAAGGCAAGCCAGACCCTGGGCTTGCCTGGGTTCAGCCTTTTTGATTGATCTCAGAGGCCAGGCAATGTGTGTCCTCCCTCTCACCCTGTGCCCCCTTACCGGTGCGCCTTGGTTTTGGCACCCATTTGGATGGCAACAAGTTGCAGAGGCAGGATTGAGCAGGAACCTGGTGAGCCAGTGGGTGTGACCTTAGGGGGTCTCATAGGGAACAGGGAACCCATAGGAATGTTAGAGACGTAATTGGAGGGTAGGGAAGTTTGCCCACCACAATTGGGTGTTTTTTTCAGTCCCTAGACAGCTGCTGCCCTGGGTTCCATCAAGCTGGTCATAAGAGGTTATCACTTCCCATTGTAAAAAAGAAATTGAGAATATGACAGTAAATATATTTGTAGAGCCTTGTTTAAGAGGTCGGGCGGTGTTGAGGAAATACCACAGCAGTAGAACTAGCATTTGTTATTGGGAGATCTTTGGGCCAGAAATGCTCTACCTCTCCCCACAGTTTATAAGACATGGCAAGATTGGCAGGTTGTGTGATTTATGATGGCTTTAACGTACATCAAGATTAAGGAAAGTTTTTCAAGGGACTGCAGGGCCATTTTTATTTTCTGTGTCCAGGTGCATGTAGGTAGTGGGCTCTTGTGAAAGAATGCAGGATCTGCAGGCAGATTTTCATGTTTTCAGTATCTTTACAATGCACACAGAAGGAGATCTCTCATTGAGTTCTTATTTCAAGGGATTTCTCTCCTTGTAATTTGGAATTCTCTGACCAGTGCCCAGACCTTTTCAGGGAGCCTCTTCTCCAGTTGTAGAGAGTTTATAGAACAGAAGGATCTCAATCTGCTTTCAGTTATTCAAGAACAGAGGACTTTCCAGCTCTTTGCACCCGTTCTCCATAGTGTACATACCTGTTGGCCATTTCATTGTTCCCTTTGCTGGGAAGTTGGAGGGAAAAAACCCCTCTAACTCAAATTTAGTTTTTGTTTGAGTCCTGAAATTCTGACAACTCAGAAACTCTTTAAATTGAACTTATGTATTGACCCCATTCTTGGACTGACAAGTGAGAACTGAATTGATGTGTCACATATGTGGCTCTAAGATTATAAGAAAAAAAAATGGTAGTGCACAGGTGAAAAAGACTTTGGGACTCTCTGTCAACATGAATACATGGAGTGAGAGAGGATGAGGTGGAGTGTATATGCGCTCAAGTGTGTGAACATGTGTGTGAGAGAGAGAGTGAACAAGCCAGAGAGAGAGAGATGTTACTTTGATGTCTGACTTGGGGGTGAAATAGAGAAAACAGTCTTAATTCTAATCAGTAAATCCACTGACCATAACTTTCCCGAGTATAATCATGCCTTGTAGGCTCTTCTCCCAAATTAAATCATGGCAGAAGATGTGATCATGGAAATAAAATAATTACAGTTTTGGGGCATCTGGGTGGCTCAGTCAGTTAAGCGTCTGCCTTTGGCTCAGGTCATGATCCCAGGGTCCTAGGATTGAGCCTTGTGCCGGGCTCCCTGCTCAGCGGGAAGCCTGCTTCTCCCTCTCCCACTCCCTCTGCTTGTGTTCTTTATCTTGCTGTGTCTCTCTCTCTGTCAAATAAATTAGTAATCTTAAAAAAAATTACAGTTTTGTTTCATGGAGATAGATTGAAGTGTAAATCAAACTTAAGGTCCATTTTCTGAAGCTTCAAATTTATGATATTTTTTCCCCCAAATTGGTTCTCTTAAAGTCATAACTAAATTTTTCTCTTTTCAAATGAGAAGCTCATCTGTCCAAGCCACAGATGTTCTGAAAGGGTTAAGTAAGAGAAAAACAAATTAAAGATATTCCTCCACATGGCACGATTATACCTCCTGAGGAAAGGATTTTGGTGGCTGCTCTTCTCTTTTCCCATCACCAGACTCTTCTGCACTTCCTGTCTCTGTCTTTTGAGCTTTATATCCTCTCTGCTCCTTCTCCCCTCTGATTTCCTCCTTTGTCTTTCTTCTGTATCTCTCAGTCTTTTCCTCCTGGTTTCATCCCATCACATATCAAATTATCTAAGAATAATATTAAAATTTTAAATGGTCTTGTCTTTACATATATTATTTCCTTAACCTCTTTCCCAGAATGATTATTCCTCCTTCATTCCTGTTGGGAGGTTTGCACAATTTGTACCCAGTGAAGAGGCTACCAGGACGCTAGTGATTGCTCCCAGATGCTACTTTCTACTAGCTCCTGTCTTGGTTGGAAGTCTTAGATCTGTATTGAACTTTCCAAGGTAATAAATTCAGGGGAACTCAGCTGAGACCAACACATAATATTCTTCATTTGGGCTTCTGCACTCTCGTAATGAGTGCCTTCTTGTACTTCTCTTTGATAAGAGGAATTAACGACTCCATGTGAGCTGGAAATGCTAAGTTGACCATAGTCTCTTGAGGATTTTGCGTCTTGCTCTGACACCTTCAGTGACTTCATCAGAATTTAGGTGTATTAAGGGATCAAGGAGCTTGGCTTTTCCGTGCGTAGTTCTCAAGATGTTCTCAGAGCATGTTCCTAGGCTAAGTTCTGATGGTCCCCAAGGAAGAAAAACTTCCATGTGCCAAATGAACACACATCAGTGTGAAACCTCATGAGAAGCCAGCATAATATTGTAATCATTTTCCATCAGTGGCTATGGAAAATGGTTGTGGAAAAAATATAATCAGTATCTTTTGTTCTTCTCCTGCTTTGGTAAGCATTATTTTCACTTCTCTTTCCAAGATTCAGAATTCTACTTTCATTCTTCTGTTGCTTTTCTTCTGAAACCAGGGTATGTGGGGTGAGGTGGTGGTATTCTGAGTAAAACTTGGGGCTGTAGGACCAGCATGGTGATTTTCCTGGAGCATTTAATTTACTTTAGAATTTTTTAGGAAGTGTTGCTGTTTGTAGTGGACATGATGGCTACAGGGTTACTTTGTAGAGCTTTGTAGAGTTGGAGCAAGGACATTGCAGGCCCTCAGGGTGTGTGGTCCCAATGGAGTCACCATGGGGTGCTACATGGCACCTGGAGGTGGTGTTCCCACTGATGATGAGCAGATGACTGGGCTGGAGAAGGAGGTCATGACAGCTGCATGGAAGGGACTGAATCCATACAATAATGCTAGCTAGCTCCCTATGGCAGCATTAGGCACCAAGGAACACCCTCATATCATCCCATCTATCACCAACAAGTAAACAGTGGGCTGCACTTTTGAAGAGGACAATGCTGCTGTCATCTGGTTTTGGAAGCACAAAGGCGAGACCCAGCGATGTCTTAGTTTTGGAACCCATTGGAAACTGGTGCCCCACCAGCTGGCCCACTGAGCCTTTGCACTAGCTTACTCAAAATGTGCTGTAAAGTTTCTTTTTTCCAGTAAGGACCAGCTATTACATTGGCTTGTTTGCCCAATTTAAGAAAAAAAAATTTTTTTGTTTTTTTTGAAGAAAAGTTAATGAATGGAAAGATTGTTACTACATTACGGAGTTGAAATTTACATTAATTTTAAATAAAATCAGACAACTTCAAACTTCTGCTTGGGATTTTTTACATCAGCCTCCATTTTGGGGTCCCCAGAAGTGTGATTTCACCCTTCTCTGAGTGAAGGGTGGGAAATCACATGACCTTTGAACCAATCACTCTACTGAATTTCTTATCAGAGCTGAGAAAGATTAATTTGTCTGACTGTGAATTTTAATATCTTTAGAATATGGATCTTATTATATGTATAATGTCAAATTCAGTCACCCCTAATAATGGTGCTAGATATTAGTAGTTGTATTATATGCAAGTGTAAGAAGGGGCAAGACTTCAGTCAATTTTAACTCTTCAAGGTTTATGATAATGTCTGGATGTGCATATAGTCAGTCCATAGTCATTTGAAGACTTGTCATTTGTATGTGGATTGTCTCAGCTTCTTGTGTTCCAAATTTCCACTTATTAGCTCTTGGGGGTTTCTTCCCATCAAATTAGTTGTGATGAGTTGAAAAGCCATTTAACCAGGATCCTAAACATGAAATTTTAGATCAGGCTCAAGGGAAATATGCAGAGTGGGCCCTCCTGGCAAAGGCATCCTGTTGATTTCCACAAGTCTTTGGGCCCAGGCCCTGATGTGAAACTCCCGTTCTTGCTGAAATCTGCCACACCAAGCACGGGCCACATTGGCTCCATTAGCCCTTCTGGCTAAAGACCTGGTCCAAAAGTAGGCTAGTAATGTCCTTACTCCTGTAGCCCCACGCTCTGAGCCTGATCTTTCAATTTCGCCTTTTGAGATGAGAAAAAGCATGGGTCCTCAAGGAAGAGCCAGCGAAGAGGAAATTTCTCTGTAAGACTAGAGTGGAATTGATCTAAGATGTTCACCTTGGCCAACCCACTAAGGTAATGGTCCCAGGCTCAAGTGTCATGGGAGTGCTAAGAGAGAGAAGAATGAACCGACGAAAACAGAAAGAGCACCAGACCCGGCCATTCCACACTTCTTTACCTTTCTCTCCTCAGAGGGAGAAGTGTGAGAATGAGAGAAAGGAAGAATTTAGGTGGTAGGGCAGCTAGTGTGGAGCAGGATGTGGAGGGAAGTTCAGCGGAGGATGCCATCAGGTTTCTCCTGATGGCTGAAGTGGGGGACCAATATTTTATCACCACCAAAGGAAGGCCATTGCTGAGAGAGGCAATGATATTATGTACAGTGCCTCCTTTTTATTGTTGTTGTTCCTTTTCAGGTTCTTAGGTGTGCTAAAATGGCTCCGTATCAATAGAAGATGCATGTGTCTCAGGGAGCATGGGACTATGTGTGTGCCTTCCTGGCATGGCACCTGAAGCTGATGTTTGCACAATCCACGAGGAAAGGCCTTGTCGAGCAGATTAACAGTGTGAACAAGACTGCAGGAGGGACAATTTATCTGGGAACAAACTGTTTTCTAGCACTTTAGTAGTACCACTTACATACAATTTTAATGTGCTAATGGCAAGTAATTATTATCTAGTTAGTGAATCTAATTGAAAGATATAAAATAGTCCTTACTGTTCTCTAGTTCAGACACCTCACTAAATCGGACTTGCCAGGTGCTTTGAACTGGAGCGGTGTGATAGGAATGTTTTTTTGGTGTTGAGCATGCATGCAAGCAGTGTTCCTTTCTTCAGACAAAAAATAAATGATAACATTCTGTTTTGGGTCTTGAAACTGCATGACTGAAAACATAAAGGCGACAACCATGATATGCTTTTTTAATGAGGGCAGAGATGTCAAGAGAAACCAGCCTTCTAGGAACAAAACAATACTCTGTCAGGTGTAGTGGACTTAAGACCTTTTTCTCTCTTGGAATAATGTCCTTAAAAATAACCAAATTTTCCATTCAATAGAAAAATGTTCATACCTCCTTCCCCATCAATATGAGTTGTTGTCATCGAACATGGAGCACTAGCAAGCCGTATTGATTTTGGAAATTAAAATGGGAATGTTCAAGAACGTTTTCAAAGAATTATATGGGATTTTAGCCTTCTGAATGGCTTTCTTTTTAGGGTCAGTGAGAGTATTCTTGCTAAAATGTAGCCCATTGCTTTAGAAATAGTTTCCTTAATGTCTTTCCTGTCGCCCCTGCTGAGTCTGTGCAGGAAATGTAAACCAACATACAATATGTGTGTTTATTTTCATGTCCCATTTTATGGGAAATTGGATGGGATATTCCACTGAGGCTTCAGCTATGAACTGTTGACAATATGGGGGAGAGCAGGGTAGGCTCTTGCTGAAAGAGTTTGCAAGGGAAAAAGGGGCTTCTGTAACCTTTGAGATCTATGGGGAAGAGCCAGGACTGCCTGCAGAGTTCTGTTACTAAGAGGTGGGGAGGAAGGCATTCCATAATGAAACCAGCTGGTGAGTTCCTGAGCCATTAAATGACATCCTCACCAGCCAGCCCTAGTTGCCAACACAGTAGGTCTGTTGTGCCATACCTTATCTTGTGGGATGCTATGTCTGATACTGTGTGGTCTTCCTGCCTCTGCTGGCTACAGGAAACTCAGGATACCAGACACCCAGTCCAGAGTGCACAAGGGGTTATTAACCAGGTCACGGGCAGAGTTACCCCGAGGACCCATGTAGGACCCGAGAGGCTATGGATTGTCAAGCCAGTCATATCCTGGCCATGTGCAGGTGGTACTGAAGCAGAACCTTTTCCTGGGATCCTACTGGAAAAGCAATTTAAAAAGTGTCTGGGTAGAGTGGGGCCTGAGCAGGGTGTGTGTCTGTGTGTTTCCCATAGAAGGTTTGAGATCTTGGAGTTAGGCCCATCTGTAAGACAGCAGTAGATGTCAGTGGGAATATAAGTTCTTCCTGCAGAAGAAAAGAGTTAGTGTGTTTGCATTTTAAGCTCATGAACAGCTGCTGCCTGGACCATCACTGTAAGAACATTGGGGCTGGAGGCGCTAAGGGCTGCTGTTTGCCAGTACACTGTGACAATTTCCAAGTTGCACACTGAAATACTGTATAAACTTCCAATTGATTAGGATTTGCTTTGTGTTTCTAAACAAGGAAATTGAGGAGTGTCAAATTAATTTTGTAGTTTTGGTCATTTTTTAATTCCAAGTTGGCCATCCCAGCCTAGATTTGTGCAAGTACTGATTCCAGAAAATAGTCAAAGTACTAAACTTGGTAAATAAATGTGTTTATTTTACAAATGGATTCAAGATGAAACACCCAGCACTTCTCTAGGGCATTTCTGTCCCTGCCTGTTCATTTTAGCATCTTGACCAAATGAATTCCCTTCCCTTAGTATAATATTTAAATGGACTTCTGGCGTCTGATGCATTGCCTGCTGCTCCAGTTCCCTGAGAAAGTCATTTAAATAGATTTTGACTATCTTGCATCTACTATGAAAGCCAATCTATTAAAAATCCTGGTCACTTCTCTCTCTCTAATTTTAGACAAGCCATGTGGAATTATTGGCATTTGAGAAAACTCGTCTTATCAGAGCTGAAAGTTTTGGATTTGATTTTTAACAATCTTTTTATTTTTTTCCTTTTTTAGCTAGAAAAATGAACACAAAGTCAAATAAGAAAAGTTTGCCATGAGAAGTTAGCAAGCTGTCAATAGAGATTTTACTACTAAATGAAACTTTACTTCAGCTTTTAGGGGAAGAGTCCCACCTCCCCTTCTCCCAATTCCCAACTTTCCCTCCACCCCACTCTTCCCATGCCCAATATAGAAAGGGAAAAGAACCTTGACAGGTGTCCTGTCTTCCAGGAATTTGCCATCTGGTCAAGGAGACAAGCTCTATTCATTCAGAGGGCAGACCATGTGTGCTGGGTTATTTGTCATGCACAGATGAGGCGTGCAGAGTGGAAAGAGATCATTATACACTGGTCAGGGACCAGGATGTGGTGGAAGTGGGCCTGAAGGGGTGGTGAGATGTGGGTATGTGAAGAGCAAGGGAGGAGATGCTGACAGCACAAAGATGGTGAGTGTAAGTGGAACAGTGGCCATAGAAGTAAGAAGTGAAAAGCAGGAGCACCTGGGTGGCACAGTCTGTTAAGTATCTAATTCTTGGTTTTGGCTCAAGTCGTGATCTCAGGGTCATGAGATTCAGCCCTGGGTTAGGCTCTGCGCTTAGCATGGTGTCTGCTTGAGGTTCTCTCTCTCCCTTTCCCGCCCCTCCCACTGTGTGCTCTCTCTGTCTCTTTCTCTTTCTCTGTCTCTCTCAAATAAATAAATAAGTAAATCTTAAAAAAAAAAAGTAAAAAGTAAAAGGTAGAACTGAGGAACAGGGACTTGGCCAGTTTGACTGCATCCCAGAAAGAGGGGGGATCATGAAGGACAGTGGTAGGAGATGGGGGCTGGAAAAGGAGTGTGGAGCAAGGAGGGAGAAGCCTTGGGGTTGAGCAAAGGAGTTTGGATTTTGTGGTGTGGCCATTGGGATGAGTTGTGCCAAGAAGTGGTGGCGACAAATGAAATCCAAGGTGGAGATTCCTGTTTTCAGTGTTCTTGGGCTGTGTGTGGAGTGTATGTAAATCACAATGTATGCCACCAGGATGAGAATGTTCTAGATGCAGGAGGCCAAAGCCCTCCTCTAAGAGGGGGAGATAGAGAATACCATAGACTGGGGTTGGCTGGGAAGATGTCAAGAAAAGCAGGTTTTGCAAGGTGGAGGGAGCAGTTATAAGTAGTAAGTTATAAGTAGTGATTATTAAAACAGTACTAGGTCCTATCTTGGCAATCAAAATATATGAATAAAAATACAGTGGCCACTAATTTACATCCTGTTCCCTTTCTTCCCACTTAAAATAGTAATTGATGCTATTTGATGCTTTTTTCCCCCTTAAACAGATGTTCTTTATTTTTTAGCCATTGTGGGGTTGTAGAATGTGTGTGTGTTTGGGGGGGGGCAGCAGCTGGCAATAACATCTTTTATTTTTTTATTTTTTGGCTGTAGGTTGGAGTTAGAACGAGGATTTAGAAACGGGGAAGCAGTGGCTTGTGGCCCTGGGTCCTGACATCTCACACCACGTCAGGCAGCCGTTGTTGGCCCTGATGAGCCCAACCTACAACCTGTGCCAAGTCAGCGGCGTCTTTATATTATATAAGTTAGACCTGCTTGTGATGAAGAACAAGAAAGTTTCCTCTCCTCCAATTTCTTTCTCTGGAGGAAGCCAGTGTTAACAGTTTGGTGTTTATCTCTTCTCTTCTTTTCTTTGCAGAGGGTAATACTGATGACAACTAACTTCAGTTGTGGGCTTTCTATGTGCCACCCACTATTCTAAGTGCTTTATGTGTCTGAACTCATTAAAGCATTTAGTCCACACATTAGTCCTAAGAGACAGGTGTTATTACTCTCTCCATTAGACAGATGAGGACACTGAGGCGCTGAGAAGTCAAATAATTTCCTTGGTGTCACATAGGTAGTAGGAGATGAAGCCAGACTGATATGTGGTTAGTCTAAATTTGCAGCTGTGCTCTTAGTGATGCCCCATCCTGCCTCCATGTATGTGTTTACTATCGAGCACACACAATTATAAATTTAGTTCTTAAGGAAATAAAATCATGTTCCACAATATGCTTTTTTTAGTAAATAATAAAAATGTGGATATTTTACTATATTAGTACATATACATCCACATGCTTTTTAAAATCCGTATAGAATTATACCATCATTTATTTAATGAGTCTCCTATTTGTGGCCCATTTGCACTCTTTACAGATTTTTGTTATTATAAACAATATTGCCAGGACCCTCCTAACAATAGCAGCACCAATAGCTATCAGTAATTCTAAACAGTGTGGTCACTTTGGGCAGGGTTTTAGTCTAAGCTCTTTTCATGTATGAACTCATTTAGATATGCATCTTTGTGTAAGTGGCCAAGTGTTCCTATGGGTTAGATGACTGGAAGTGGGATACTAGGTTAGAGGCCAAGGGCATTTAAAATTTTGATTGCAACTGCCCACCGTTCCTCCAAAAAAGTAGTATTTATTGACTACCAGCTTTCAACTCAAGACCCTTAGGCATTTTTTGGAATACGCAGACACATAAGAGAGAGGCCTCCCAGGGGTCTCCTAGAGTGAAGAGACAAGTCACCAAGTGATTGAAGCAGTCTTTCCATGGGCAAGGCTGTGGCATAGCTTGAAACATAACAGGTGTGCAGAGAAGGTAGGTCTGTGAGGGGCCAAACGTTTGGGAGAGGCTTCCGAAAGGAGGTGGGCTGTATGAGGTCTGGAGGATGGGATGCGGTGGCGGAGCAGTCCTACAGCTTCTCTCTCCAGAACAAGAAGAGAAGAACATGGTGGAGGAGGGGCTGGTATAGTTTAAGGATGAGCCACTGAGTCAGTGGGATTGTGGTCCGACTGAAGTAGAAGATGTATGTTGGGAAGTAACAAGCCAGCCTACTAAGAGGAGAAGAACAGCATAAAAATGGAAGCCCACCTGTCCTATGTCTAAATTTTTTTAAGTTACACACAAAGCTAATACGTTGCTACAAATATGTCCTATTCTTCCGCCGTGACATAGGAATCTTCATAACCGTCTGAAATAGATTTGAATTTAGAACTTCAGTCATGGAACATGGCACTGGAAGGTGGTGAATTCTGTTTCTAGATCAACGAAATTCAGCTAGGCAACCAAGCTTGTGATAACCTGGTATATTTGAGGCAGTTCTTTAATTAGTTCTTCACCTCTGCCAGTGTCGAAGCAGGCTGGTGGTGGGCTGTTTGCAGGAGCAGGATATCACAGCCCAGAAGAGATGAGACGGTACCCCGGACACACAGAGGTTGGAACTCTGTTGAAGCTGAGATATGGGCATGGAAACATTCCTATACGACCTCCGTCCTTGCCTTACCCCCAGCCAACAAAGAGAGAAGTGCAGGTGTCTGCCTGTGACTTCCTGTTCTGCTGTGGAAATGGGCTCCTGTGTTTTTGTTTCACATACACAGTTTAAGGTCTGATTTCAGTGCTGCAATAGGGAAGCGAGGGTGATGGTAGGACACCCAGAGCTTGGATGCAAATGATGGAGCCATTTTTAATTTGTTCAGTGTAATCAGGTAGGGGAAATTCTATGTTTAAATATAACCAACCACTTTGAACCACAAATGGAAGTAGCTATGTAAGAAATGCTTGCTGACGCATTGCCAGAGTGTAACACTTGTACCTCTCAAGATAAGGACATTGAGAAGTTTCTCACGGTGATGCTAACACATCTGCATCACACCATGCATGCAATTTCACGTCATAAATAATGGATTTATAGGCTTACCTACTACTCAGGAATATTACACGTGTGGAATGTAGCTGCGTTAGTGTCACTGTGAGACCCTTACCTTTCGTCAGGAGGCTTTCTCTGCCATAGCCTGGGGCCAGGCTGGGCCAGGCTGGAGAGAACCGCTACCGCCTGGCCTTGCAACTTTGCCTAATGAGCACAAACACTGTTTTGGACTCAAGGATCTTGAGCTCCACAAGCCACAAATCACAGGGAAAGGGAAATCAAGCATTAAGGTTGTCCCCAGATTATTATTGACCGGAACGGTTTGGAAATGGTAGGGTCTTTCTAAACGTCTCCAGGGCTCTCTGTGAGGTCCAGCGATGCAGTGGTGTTTGCTTTTACTGCTGTAATTTCTCCATTTCAGGTTTTACTTGCTCTGATCCTTCTCAGAATGGGTGTGAGAGCTGCTCTCACCTGGCTTTTTCCTAGAGCTGGCAGAAGTCTTGGGAGAGAGTTTGAGGCTGGGTAATGCATGCAGACTGGGGCATGGCTTTTACTCAAGTCTGTAAGGGCCCTAGGATAAATCACACCTGTCCTAATTTATCCATCGAGGAGGACTTGGGTGAAGAGAGCCTTCAGGGGTAGCAGAGGAGAGAAGATACAAGGACAGTTGCGTGCGTGTTTTGTGATAACTGGAGGGAGGGGGATGGTGGGACTCACAGGTCCTGCTGCCCTGGGTCTGGTCCCTAAGACCACGTAGAGCCCACCAAAATGGGTTCTAAGGCTGATCCCAGGACCTCAAACCTTGGAGACTACTTGCCACTGTGCTGTTCTATCCCTGTGGAACCAGCTGGGGTGCTGGGATGTGGCACATGGGTTGATTTTACTTTCCTTCAATGGGAGGAACTGGAATGGGTTAACCAGCAAATTGCTATTGTGCACCTTTTGTGTGTTCTGCTGGGTATGGGCTGTGGAGGACACTAAAGAAATAGAACACCAGCTTCTTCTTGAAGACTCCCAGTCATTGTTCATATGATTGTGGGTATACACACATTCTAAGGAGTGGTCCAGGACACATCATGGGTGCCTTGTTCAGAGGATAGAGACCTTGGGTGGTGGGGGGTGTGCGGGTGCAGTTAGTCAGGGAAGGCTCCATGGAAGAGCCTGGGCTGCTTTTCAAAGAAAGAGGATTTTAGACAGGCAGAGAGGAAATGAGGAAAACTCAAAAGATGGAGAAAATTCCATAAGACCTATCATCACTAGCTTCTTATAAGAAGCAGGACTCCTAGCGATAGCTTTTTCAGTCTGAATTCAGGCCCCAATTTTAGCCTAGAGGCAGGTCAGCTAAAGACAAACCTGTTACCTTATTCTCCTCCCTGGCTGTCCTGTTTGCAACTGTCATGATAAATTTTAACCAAATTATAGTCCCAGAGGCAGGCAGGCAGCCAGCCAGCCTTTGTCACTGGTGTAGAGAACCAAATCAACCGACCAGGGTTCCTGCCAGAACAGGAAACCATGAGAAGTGTCTGCCTGGCTGCATCCTATGAAGCACTCTCCCACACTGTTGCTGGAGAGGACAGCTTTGCGATGGCACCTGCCTCATTGTGGATATGTGGATGAGGCCGCCGGAAGGCAGGAGAGAGTTCTGGCTGGCTTTTCTGACACTTGTTGGGTGGTTTGTCATTGAAGATTGTACCCCTCAGGCAGCTGTGTGCCTTGGGTGAATGACTTCCTCTCTCTAGACTCAGTTTCTGAATCTGTATACTGAGGTGGGGGGGCCAGATGGCCTTGGAGGTTCCTTCCAGGTCAGCTCTTTCCTGTCCTTAAAGACAGATGAAGGCAGGTGGGGAGGGCAGTGGAGCAGAGAGGAATTGAGAGGAATTCCCCAGCAGAGGCTCTTGGGAACCACACAGTTCCCCATTCTGGTGCCACCTGCTCAGAGGGTGTGGGTGCTTGTCTTGAAGGCTGCATGGATGGGAGGCCTTGTCTCCCCTGGCATGCCTTTAGGCTCCTTGGGGTTCTTATGTGGACTAATATGGAGCCCTTAGTCACACCTGTCTGGATTTATCAGGAAAAACTCAAGGTTTGTCTTATGTGGACAGTTGTCTATGGTGCCAGGGAGGGAACTGTTGCCCTGAGTTGTCCTCACTCTGTCTTGTGACTTCAGCAAGGGCTGTGTTATCATGGCCAGGATCATCAGGGGAGCAGACACACATCCAAGGAAGTGCCCCTGGTGCCTCCCATGGACTCTTGGTGCAAACACATCCTCATGTCCATAGCACAGGATGTCTGCGGAGCTGAGGCTGGAAGACCCTGACTGAGGGCTGTGCTGATGCTGGGAGGAAGGTCCTTTGAAGAAAGAGGACTGGAGAGGGCAGATGACTTGACCAGAGTTGCACAGCTACTTGGTGACACAGCTGCAACTAACCCCAGGTCTCCCGACTCTCAGTCTATCATGCTTTCTCTTCCACCAAATTGAAAGGTGGCAAGAGGCTCGGTGTACCACAGATTGAAACTTGGACTGACCTCTGGAAATCAGATCATTCTCTAAAAATGTGTCAGAGGAAGTGAGAGTGCAGGGCCTCTCTTCACACTTTGGAGCCTTAAGTGGGGCACGTGCTCTCAGCTCTGGGCAGGGCAGAGAAAGTTGTGGAAGGGCAGCCGACCAAAAAGTACTTCTTAAATCATTTGTGTGTGCCCAGCCTTGAGCTATGTGTAGTAGGGCATGAAGGAGGTTTGAGGTTCACATCTCACACAGCAATTTCATTGCAGCTGGCAAAGCAAATTTAACCCCAAATTAATTGTAAAAGCAACTGACTGCAAGTTCCTGTCTGCATGATGAAATAGAAGAACATACATTTATGTTTGCATAAAAGAAAATTTGAAAGGATACAAAAACCTAATAAAAGTGGTTAATTGAGCAGTCAGTCACCTGATCAGAGTAAGGGGTGAGATGTTGCCATTTGTACCTTTTAATTACAAAGATTTTTTGAACTCTGTGAATGTATCATCTTTGCAAAAAATTAAATAAAAACCAACATCACAAATCGGTAACATGCTGAATTGGGTGACTAGTAGTAGCCAAAGAAATTCAGAAAAAAACAGAGTTCAGGGTTTTTTTTTAGAGCCTTCTCAACCTCCTGCAAGATTAGAACTGGAAGGGACTTTAGATGCCATTGTGTCTGACTTCCCACTCAATTCTGACATGTCTCGTACAATCACAAGAGATGGACTTTTCCGGTGTCCTTTCCTAAGCCCTGTACCGTGCCTGGACAGTGCTGATCCAGGGATCACAATGCATAAAGAGGTCAGTGTCTGTCCTTTATGGCCTTATAATCTCCAAGTGCACCTTTAATTGAAATGCCATGGAGATTTTAAAATCCCAGGTTAAAAAACAAAGTGGCAAGATGCTTGGAAGGAAGATAAAATTAGGGAAAGCAGCAGAGTTAAGAAGTAAGTAAGAAAGAAAAAGCAGCATTTGAAATAACTCTCAAAGGATGGGTCACGTGTTGACAATTGGAGGGCTGGGATACCAGGTGGAGAGAGCATAATGTTCAGGAAATTCTCAGGTTTGACTGGCCACAGTGGTAGAATAGTGGCATGGAAATCTGGGTGGGGTCATTCTGTAGACTATATTGAGTGCCAGTCTGAGGTATTTCGTTTTTGATTGAGTAGAAATCTCTTGAGATTTTCAGGTGAGTGAGCATTCTCTTTTCCATCTAATAACTCATAAGGAGAAGCTCTCTGGAAATAGTAAGAATTGAGCTAGGCCTTCAAAGATCAGTAGAATTTATTTATGTATTTGTTTGTTTATTTATATTTACTTATTTACTATTTAAAAATATCTTATTTATTTATTTGACAGAGAGGGAGAAAGCACAAGCAGGGGGAGCAGCAGGCAGAGGGAGAGGGAGAAGCAGGCTCTCCGCGAAGTGGGGAGCTGGATGCGGGACTTGATCCTAAGACCCTGGGATCATGACCTGAGCCGAAGGCAGACGCTGAACCATCTGAATTACCTCAGTGCCCCATGGATCAGTAGAATTTAGAAAGCATTCTTGATAGAAGATCCTAAGTCCAATATAGATGGACACCACTGAAGAACTCTGAGCAGGAAAGAGCATGACAACGCTGTGTATTGGAAGGATAGCCATTGTGCTATTTAGGATAGAAAGGAGGAAGGATTGCCTGAGGTACAGTGACACTTTCTCCATAGTCTCAAGAAGACACTGAAGGTCTGACTTAAGTGGCAGTAATGGGAATGGAAAGAGACCAACTGGAAACACCAACCCTCTCCCATTTCAAAGGTCCTCTTTGCTTGGATTTACAAAAAGGAACTTTTAACTCACTTGCTAGTCCTCAGAGAAGAGATCATTCTTAGATCAATGCTCGACCTTTTCTGCTTACCAATATTTTTCTGGATCATCTCTCTAGTCTCTCTGTCTCTTCATGAGCAGGAGTGGCAGCTATGCTCATCCCAGCCCTACTGCTCTTTGGCATTTTGCCGCAGTTTGGGTTGCTTTTGGATTACGTTGATGGTGTGCTAAAACTTTCCATCCTCGGACATCTTCTGCCAGGCTGGAGGAGAAGATGTTCAGTTGGTGGTGAGAAGTAACCAATACTGGATTCAACTTTCTCATTTTAAGGTAAGGAAATAGAGGTCTAGAGAATTAAAGGGACATGTTCAAATCACAGAGAGAAGGGGGCGGTTAGGAACTGAGCTAGGTGTTTTGACTCCAAGTGCAAGACATTTTTTAGTATATCCTACAGTTTCTACTGAGGAATGCTCATATTTACTGAACAGTTATTATATGTTATGCACTGTGTTAAAGCTTTTCTATCATTATTTAATCCCCCCAATGACCCTATGAGGTCGAAACTACAGTATTTCTACCTTTTCAAACAAGAAACTTAAGTTCATAGAGACAAAGTAATTTTCTCAAAGTCACACAGGAAGTTGCAAAGCCAGTATCTGAATCCAGGTCTGACTCCAAGTATTTATTCAAGTATAAGAACCCCCTTAAAATTATTTATTAAAAATATTTGACAGCTTGACCCTGAATAGAAGTTCTATTTTTAGCACTTACTTTTGAGAAGATTTAGTGGACTCAGTAATGCCTTTGATTTAATCTGTATTTGCACAATTAGTGTCTACATACATTTTGGAAAACATACATATAGAAAATAATAGTATGTGTATGTGGGTATGAGTTTCAGAACTCATCAGTGGGTTGAAGAGGGAGTTGGTGAGGTGTGGGAAGGTTGTGGCTTGGGAAATACAGTAAGATGAGCAACCTCATTAGAGTGACATTTTAAAGCTTTTCAGTTCTCTGATGCAACTTGATGCACCAACCTGCAGGTATGAATGAAGTCACACATTTGTTTGGTTCATTACTCCTACCTGCAAAACTCAGGACCTTGCCCCCGACAAAATTTCCTACTTAAACTAGTACTCCTGGGATGCTCTGAGAGGCAGTGAATAGACACTCTTATACTTGCTGATGACCTGGATATTTGTTGTGTGTCTTGCTGCTTTCCCCAGTGTCCTGCTCAGTGCCACTGTGTGCCAATATACTGCTAGTGCACAGTGGGGAGAGTGGGGGGAGGAGTGGGACAAAACAAATGCCTTAGTCTTCTTTGTTAGAACCAATGTGTTACAGAGTTTAGAGAAACATCTCTTTGTAATTTTTAATTGAGTATAATTCATGCAGTTAATAAAATGCACAGCATACCATGTTCAGCTCAATGAGTATTCACCATTGTATATGCTCGTGTAATAAAAAAGGATAGAATATCCCAGATGTTTCCTCTTATACTTCTCTTAGTGTCAATTCCCTGGTCCTCCAGAGGCAGCCACTTTCTAATTTGTCATCTTAGATCAATTTTAACTTCATCTAAATGGAAGTATATAATACAAATCCTTTGTGTTTGGCTTTTTTTTTTTTTTTTACTTCTTTTACTCAAAAGGATATATTCAAGATTCATCCATGTGGTTGTATGTATCAATAGTTCATTCTTTATACTGTTAAGTTATACCCCATTGCATGGATGTGCCACAATTTGTTTTTCTAACTTCCTATAGATGAGTATTTGGGTTGTTTCCTATTTTTTGCTATTATGAATAAAGTTGTAATTAATATTCTTGCACAAGTCTTTTAGGGGAAGCATGTTTTCATTTCTCTTGTGTAAATACCTAGTAGTGAAATTGCTGGGTCATAGGGCAGATGTATATTTAGCTTTGTAAGAAACAGCTAGTTCTCTAAAGTGATTGTACCATTGTACACTTGCACCTAGCAATATGTGAACATTTTACTTGCTTCACATTGTCTCCAACATTTGGCATTGCCAGTATTTATTTTCATTTTTCTAGTGGGTGTGAAATTGTGGTTTTAATTTACACTTTAAGATGATGTTGAGCACCTTTCATGTTTAATTGGCCATATCTTATTTTGGGAGGTGTTTTTGGGTATTAAAAAATAAGGCACTAGTTTTAAATGTTTCATTTGTAGGTATTCTTTATATATGCTGGATATATGTGCTTGTCATGTGTAGTCGTAAATACATATATATAGGTATAGTACTATATATATAGGACTATACATATTTATACTATATATAGGACTATACATACTGTAAATATGTATAGTCCTATATATAGGACTATACATACTATAAATATGTATAGTCATGTCATAAATATTTTTCCCAGTCTGTGGATGGCCTATACATTTTCTTAATGGTGTCTTTTTTTTTTTTTTAAGATTTTATTTATTCATTTGTCAGAGAGAGAGAGAGAGAGAGAGCCAGCAAGAGAAGTGGCAGGCTGAGGGAGAAACAGGCTCCCCACGGAATAAAGAGTCTGATGTGGGACTCAATCCCAGGGCCCGGGATCATTACCTGAGTTGAAGGCAGATGTTTAATTGACAGAGCCACCCAGGCATCTCCCCTAATGTGTCTTTTGACATCCAGAATAATTTTTATTCTGATAATGCTCCAGATACTCTGATCACCTAACAAATTATCCCCCAATTTCTTTACTTAAAATAATGCAACAATTATGTTGTTCACAAATCTGTAATTTTGGTAGGACTCAGTAAGGATAGCTTGTCTCTAGTCTCTGGACACCATTGATGTCTGCTGGGGTGGGGTGATAGCTGGGGGCTGAAATCTTCTGAAGCCTTGATCACTCATACGTCTGCCCCTATGTAAGGTTCCACTTAGACCTTAGATGGAGCTGTTGGCAGGAATGCATACCATGACCCCTTCATGTTGCTGGGTTCCAAAGGTGAGAGAATCTCAAGGAAGAGAGTCAAATGGAAACTGTTTATTTTTTTCTGACTTAGCTTCAGAAGTCACATAGCATCACTTCTTTTTTTTTAAATTTTTTAAAATTTATTTTCAGTGTAATAGTATTCATTGTTTTTGCACCACACCCAGTGCTCCATGCAATCCGTGCCCTCTCCAATACCCACCACCTGATTCCCCCAACCTCCCACCCCCCACCCCTTCAAAACCCTCAGATTGTTTTTCAGAGTCCACAGTCTCTCATGGTTCACCTCTCCTTCCAATTTCCCTCAACTCCCTTCTCTCTAACTCCCCTTGTCCTCCACGCTATTTGTTATGCTCCACAAATAAGTGAAACCATATGATAATTGACTCTCTCTGCTTGACTTATTTCACTCAGCATAATCTCCTCCAGTCCCGTCCATGTTGCTACAAAAGTTGGGTATTCATCCTTTCTGATGGAGGCATAATACTCCATAGTATATATGGACCACATCTTCCTTATCCATTCGTCCGTTGAAGGGCGTCGTGGTTCTTTCCACAGTTTGGTGACCGTGGCCATTGCTGCTATAAACATTGGGGTACAGATGGCCCTTCTTTTCACTACATCAGTATCTTTGGGGTAAATACCCAGTAGTACATAGCATCACTTCTGCTTTACTCTATGATTTGGAGCAATTACAAACTCACCCTGGTTCCAGGGAAGGGTTAATTGTTTCTACTTCTTAGTGGAGAGTGGCAATGTTTTGGAAGACCAGGTGGGACTGGATATATTGTTCCAGCTACTTTTGGAAGATATAATCTGCCCCATCTAATTCTGATATATCAGTGTATTCTTTAATTGTTAATGCTTTTTATAACCATCCTGAGATTTTTGCCTACCTAAAGGTTATAAAGCTATTCTTCTATCTTTTTTTTCTTCTGACAATGCATGGTTCTATATTCGCATTCAGGCCTATAATCTATCTTTCTTGAATTAATTATTGTGCAAGGAGTGAGGTAGATATTGAGGTTGACTTTGTTTTTCATACAGATACCTAACTGATTCAGCACCATGTGTCAGGCTTTCCTTTTAAACAAAAGTTGAAGTCAGTTGACTATATATATATATATGGTCAATATGTATGGGTTGATTTATGGAATCTTTGCATTTTTCTATTGATCTATTTGTCTATTCTTTCATCAATATCAAACTGTAATCAAGCTATATCAAACTTTATGATAAAGCTTGAAATCATGTAATAAAATTCCTCTGATTTATTATTCTTTTTCACATGTTTTGGATATCCTATGCCCATATAACTTTTAAGCATAGTATATAAATTTTTCAAAAAGTCTTGCTGGAATTTTGGTTGGAATGATATTGAATCTGTGGATCCATATAGGTGGAATGGACTTTTAATACTTGTCTTCTAACTCGTGAGCACAGTATATCTTTCTATTTCTTTACCTCTTCAGTTTCTCTCTGTAAAACTTTTTTTGTGACTCATACATTTTCCAACAGATTTATTTCCAGACATTTTATGTTTTTTGATGATGTTTTATTTTTTTTTAAAGATTTTATTTATTTATTTGACAGAGAGAGATCACAAGTAGATGGAGAGGCAGGCAGAGAGAGAGAAAGAGAGAGGGAAGCAGGCTCCCTGCTGAGCAAAGAGCCCGATGCGGGACTCGATCCCAGGACCCTGAGATCATGACCTGAGCCGAAGGCAGCGGCTTAACCCACTGAGCCACCCAGGCGCCCCTTTGATGATGTTTTAAATAGGATTTACAATTTTTTTTCTTTTTTTAAAAAAGACTTTATTTATGAGAGAGAGAGAACGAGAGAGAGAGAGAGAGCGCAAGCAGGGTTGGAGGTAGAGGAAGAAGTAGACTCCCTGCAGAGCAGGAACCTCTGGAACTCAATCTCAGGACCCTGGGATCATGACCTGAGCCAAAGGCAGATGCTTAAACAACTGAGCCCCCCAAGAACCCTAAAAAATTATTTTTTAATTATTCATCAGTATTATATTGAAATTAAATTGCTTTTGGTATCTTAGCCTTGTATCTTATAACCTTGCTAAATTCATTTATCACTTCTACTCCTTCTTTTGTAGAGTCCATAGGATTTTCTACTGTTCAATCAAATTGTCAGCAAATAATAATGGCTTTATTCTTTTCTAACATTCATGTGTTGCATTTTTTTTTCTTGCCTTATTGCACTGGCTAGGAATTCTAACATATACTGAAAATAAGTGGTGAGAATGGATATAAGTATAATATTACCAGTAGGTTTCTTATAGATTCTTTGTATCAAATTAATGAAGTTCTCCCTCTCTTCCTATCTTCTTAGTTTGCTGAGAGGTTTTATGGTTTTTTTTTTGTTATATTTTTTTTTGATTGAATGGATATTGAATTGTGTTAATTGTTCTTTCTGTATCTCATGAGATGATTATGTAATTTCTTTTCTCCTTTAATTTTATTGAACAATTTTCATATGTTAAACTAATCTTGCATTCCTGGATCAACTTCATGGAAATAATCTCTCTATATATAACCATCTATCTATCTATATATGTAAATTATTTTTGCTAATACGTGGTTAAGAATTTTTCATTTATGTTCATGAAGGATGTTTGTTTGTTCTTCTTATAATGTTTTGTCAGGTTTTGATATCAGTGTTATATGAACCTCATGTGATGAGTGGGGAAATGTTCTCTGTAATTTCTGAAAGTAATTGTGTGAAGTGGATATTAATTCTTTAAATATTTACATAATTAATTGGTGAGGCCATCTGTGCCTGGTGATTTCTTTATTGGTAGGTATTTTATTATATGAGTTTAATTTCTTTAATAGGCATAGGGCCTTTTCTATTTTCTGTTATTCCTCATCTTAATTCTAATAAGTTTCATTTTTCAAGGAATTTTTTGATTTGATAGAAATTGTTGATATTTTAGCATTCATTTTTACATAATATCCTCCTATTATTCTTTTAATATTTGTAGGATTTTCAGCAATGTCTCCTCTTTACTTCTTGGTAATTTGTGTTTTTCCTTTTTATCAGTTTGGTAAGGATTTATGTGTTTTATTAATGTTTTCAAATATTCAACTTTTAATTTTTTTATTTCCTTGTGTATTTAATTTATTTCTGCTATTAATTTTATTATTTGTTTTCTTCTAATTAATGTCAGTTTTAATTTGCTCCTTTTTTCTTGATTTTTTATGGTAAAAATTTAGGTCTTTAACTCTTTCCTAATGTAGGCACTTATAGCTCTAAATTTTCCTTTAAGCTCAGCTTTATCTGTATCTCACAAATTTTCCTGTTATATTTTATTAATCAGAGATATTTTCTAATTTCATTTTTAAAAGATTTAATTTATTTATTTGACAGAGAGAGAGAGCACACAAGCAAGGGGAGCAGCAGAGGGAGAGAGAGAAGCAGTTCTTTGCTGAGCAGGGAGCCCAATGAGTGGCTTGATCGCAGGACGCTGGGATCATGACCTGAGCCAAAGGCAGATGATTAAGTGACTGAGTCACTCAGGTGCCCCACTGAATTTTTTCTAATTTCTCTTATGATTTCTTCTTTGACTTACAAGTTACTTAGAAATGAGTATTTAAAATTGGAGACATTTCAAGATTTTCTGTTCTTTTGGTAATTCATATCTAATTTAATTCCATTGTGATCAGAAGGTTTATTTTGTTACTTTAATATGATTTTGAGCCTTGATCATCTTTTCAGCATTGTTTTATGGCCCATCATATAGTCTCTCTTGTTGAATGTTTTAGGTACACTTGAAATTAATGAGTATTTGCAGGTTTGGGGAATAGCATTTTATATTTGGTGGTGTTGGTTGTGATCTCTCCTCTTTCATTTGTGATTTTATCTATTTGGATACTTTCTCTTTTCTTTTGATAAATCTGGCTAGGGGTTTATCAATTTTATTAATTCTTTTGAAGAACCAGCTCTTAGTTTTTGATCTGTTCTGTCGTTTTTCTATATTGTTTATTTCTGCTCTAATCTTCATTATTTTCCTTCTTCTGCTGGCTTTAGGCTTTATTTGCTGTTCCTTTTCTAGCTACTTTAGGTGTAAGTTTAGGTTATGTATTTGAGACTTTTCTTGCTTCTTGAGGTAGGCCTGTATGGGAATGTACTTCCCTGTCAGGACTGCCTTTGCTGCATCCCAAAGGTTTTGGACTGTTATGTTTTCATTTGCTTCCATGTATTTTTAAAATTTTGTCTTTAATTTTCTGATTAACCAATCATTCTTTAGTAGGATGTTCTTTAACCTCCATGTATTTGAGGTCTTTCCAAATTTTTTCTTGTGGTTGACTTCAAGTTTCACAACATTGTGTTCTGAAAATATGTATGGTATGATCTTGATCTTTTTGTACTTGTTGAGGGTTGATTTGTGTGATCCAGTATGTGATCTATTCTGGAGAATGTTCCACGTGCACTTGAAAAGGATGTGTATTCTGTTGCTTTAGGATGAAATGTTCTGAATATATCTGTTAAGTCCATCTGGCCCATTGCGTCATTTAAAGTCATTGTTTTCTTGTTAAACTTCTGCTTAGATGATCTGTCCATTGCTCTGAGTGGGGTGTTAAAGTCCCACTGTAATATTAATAATAATAATATTATTGTATTATTACCAATGAGTTTCTTTATATTTATTATTAATTGATTTATATATTTGGGTGTTCCCAAGTTGGGGCATAAATATTTATAATTGCTAGATCTTCTTGATGAATAGATTCCTTAATTATGATATAGTGCTCTTCATCTCTTATTACTTTCTTTCGTTTAAAATCTAGTTTGCCTGATATAAATTGGCTACTCTGGCTTTCTTTTGACATCCATTAGCATGACAGATTGTTTTCCATGCCCCCAATTTAATCTGCAGGTAACTTTAGGTCTAAAATAAGTCTGTTGTAGGCAGCCTATAATGGATCGTGTGTGTGTGTGTGTGTGTGTGTGTGTGTGTGTGTCTTGTCAAAGAAAGAGAGCACAAGCAGGGGGAGTGGCAGAGGCAGAGGGAGAAGCAGGCTCCCCACTGAACAAGGAGCTCGATGTGGGACTCCATCTTAGGACCCTGGCATCATGACCTGAGCCAAAGACAGATGTTCAACAAACTGAGCTACCCAGGTGCCCCTTTTATGTTTTTTTTTTTTTTAATCAATTCTGATACCCTGTGTCATTTTTTTTTAAGATTTTATTTATTTATTTGACAGACAGAGATCACAAGTAGGCAGAGAGGCAGGCAGAGAGAGAGAGAGGAGGAAGCAGGCTCCCTGTGGAGCAGAGAGCCCGATGCGGGGGTTGATCCCAGGACCCTGGGGTCATGACCTGAGCCGAAGGCAGAGACTTTAACCCACTGAGCCACCCAGGCGCCCCCCCCCCGCGTCATTTTTTTAAAAAGATTTATTCATTTATGAGAGAGAGTGTGCTAGGAGAGGGGCAGAGGGAGAGGGAGAGAGAGAATATCAAGCAGATTCCTTGCTGAGCATGGAGCCCGACTTGGGGCTCGATCCCATGACCCTGAGATTATGACCTGAGCTGAGATCAAAAGTTGGATGCTTTATCACTGAACTACCCAGGTGCCCCTCTGATACCCCATGTCTTTTGATGGAGCATTTAGTCCATTTACAGTCAGAGTGATTATTCAAAGATATGAATACAGTTGTATTGTGTTACCTGTAGAGTTTGTGTTTCTGGTGATGTTCTCTGCTCCTTTCTAGTCTTTGTTGTTTTGGTCTTTTTTTCCCACTCAAAATTTCCCCTTAATATTTTTTGCAGGCTAGTTTGGTGGTCATGAACTCCTTTAGTTTTTGTTTGTCTGGGAAAGTCTTTATTTCTCCTTCTAATCTGGATGACAGCTTTGCTGGAAATGCTGGAAAGTCTTTATTTCTCCTTCCTTTTTTTTTTTTTTTAAAGATTTTTAAAAAAAGATTATTTATTTATTTATTTGACAGAGAGACAGATCACAAGTAGGCAGAGAGGCAGGCAGAGAGAGAGAGGGAGGGAAGCAGGCTCTCCGCTCAGCAGAGAGCCCAATGCGGGACTCGATCCAAGGACCCCAGGACCATGACCTGAGCCAAAGGCAGAGGCTTTAACCCACTGAGCCGACCAGGTGCTGCTTTATTTCTCCTTCTAATCTGGATGACAGCTTTGCTGGATTCTTGGCTGCATATTTTTTCTCATTCAGCATGTTGAATATATCCTGCCACTTGGTTCTAGCTGCCAAGTTTCCCTGGACAAATCTGCTGCAAACCTAATCTGTCCTCTCTTGTAGGTTAAGTACTTTTCCCCCCCTTACTGCTCTCAGGATTCTTTTCTTGTTTGTGTATTTTGTGAATTTAACTATGATGTGACTTGGCAATGGTTAGCTTTTGTTGAATTTAATGGAAGTTCTCTGTGCTTCCTGGAATTTGATACCACATCCTTTCCCACATTAGGAAGTTTTCAGCTGTAATTTGCTCAAATAAACCTTCTGCCACTTTTTCTCTCTCTCCATTTTCTGGGACTCCTATGACACAAATGTTATTCCATTTGAATAAGCTGCTGAGTTGTCTAAGTCTGCCTTCATGATCCATTACATTTTTTCTCTCTTCTTTTTAACTTCATTATTTTCCATGGTTTTATCTTCTATATCACTTATTTGTTCCTCTGACCCATCCATCTTTGTTTTTATGGCATCTCTTCAGGTCTGCATTTTGGTTATAGCATTTTAAATTTTGGCCTAACTAGACTTTAGTTCTTTTATCTCTGCAGCAAGGGATCCTCTAGTGTCTTTTGTGCTTTTTTTCCCAAACCCAGTTAGTATCCTTATAATTGCTGTTTTAAATTCTAGTTCAGACATCTTAGTTATATCTCATTGATTAAATTTTTGGTAATCATTTCTTCCTGTTCTTTCTTTTGGGGTGAATTCCTCATTTTCGTATTTTGGGGAGCTATAAAGCAAAATAAAACAAAATTAAAACTAAGAATTGAAAAAAAATTAAAAACAAAATAAAATACATAGAGGCTAGATCCTAGGTGCATTTTAGTCTGCTTGTTGTGAGAATGTTGATAGAAAAACAGTAGAAAGAAAGAAAAGAAGAAAAGGAGAAAAAAAATATGAAATAAATTAAAAAAAAATTCTTTCTGTATCCAAACAAACAAACAAACAAATAAACAAAAAAACAAAGATAAAACAAGTAACAAAAGACATAAGGAACCCCCAAAGAACACTAGCTGCTGTTTTCCTAGAGCTAAAGTTTTGAAGCACTCTGGATCAGTAGACTTGGTGTGGACGAGGGTTTGTTCTGGTTTTCTGGGGGAGGGTCCTGCTGCTCTGATTCTTAGCCCTGGTGAAGTTGTGCTTGCCCCATGCAGGGGGCAGGGGTTTGGTGTAGCTACTCCGTTCTCCACTTGGTAACGCTGTTCCGCTCACTGAGGTGGATCAAGTTGGTGGGCCAGGGAGAAAAATGGCTTCGCCTTGTTCTCTCTCTCTTCTGTGGAGCAGGAAATGCATGTCACCCCTCTTCAGTAAGCCCTCACAGCTGCAGTGACCCTGCCTTTGTCCTTGGTTTCTGTCAGGTCCCTTCCTTCACCCTGAGTCTGAGCTGTCTGCCTGCCAAATGGTGCATCACTCCTGTATTTTATCTCAGGCATGGCTGTAGTTTCAAGACCCCACACTTCAGAGACCCTGCACTGTGGTCCCCCACTGATCCTCTGGAGGAGGATCTCCTTGTTTTGTGCCCATTGCTGGCTTGTCACAGAAGACAGTCACATGACTGCACAGTGATTCAGAGTTTATGGTAAATCACAACACACAGATGATGCCAGGGTTTGCAGCCCTGCATCAGTGTCTTTATTCCTATACTGGTGAATGGGTTAGCTCCATGGTGCCCACAGGGTCCTCTGTCCAGGGAGAAGCCATATGGCTCCTACCAAATGCACTCTAAGCAGGGGAACTGCTTCTCCCTATGTGATCCTGGGGATCCTCAGGCTGCCCTCTGGTGGGTCTCAGCTCAGAGCATGGCTCAGCTTCCCAGGCGTGAACATGGCAATGTTGCAGACCTCTGAAACATCACAATCTGTGCTTCACTCTTTATAGAAAACTGGTGGTATTGTAACTCTCTCCTTTTCCCCCACCCATGGTTTTGGGGAATGGTTTTCTTGTGTAGGTGCCTGACCATGTTTTAACTCTTTCCCCTTTGCCCCCGACTTTTTCTCTTTCCTTCTCTGTTGCTACTCTGGGCAGGGACCATGGCTCTTTTTTCCCACAAACTCTCTGCAGTTTCTATCTTCCATGGGTCATTTGTCTGGTTTGTAGATGTGCAGCTTAGTTCTCTTCAACTTTAGATCAATTTGTTGGGTGTTCAGAATGATTTGATATTTATCTAGCTGTGTTTGAGGGAGGATGCAAACTTAGGGTTGCCCTATTCCTCCGCCGTCTTACCTCTCTCCAGCTGGAAAATAGCACTTTATAAATGTTAATTATGTCAAGCTGTTTGAATGACTTTTTTTTTTTTTTTTTTTTTTTGGCTATTACATCAATTACTGAGAGAAAGGTATTAAAATCCACAGTTGTGAAAGTAGATTTCTCTTTAGCTTTGTCAAGGTCTGCTTTTTGAATTTTGAAATGCTGTTATGAGTCGCTACACATTTAGGATTGATTGTAAGGTCTTTCTAATGAATTGACTTCTTTTTATTAATTTTTAAAAATGTTTTAATTTTTTAAATTAATATATAATGTATTATTAGCTCCAGAGGTACAGGTCTGTGAATCACCAGGTTCATACACTTATAAATTGACTTTTTTATAATTATGGAATGCTCTCTTTATCTCTGGTAATATGTTTTGTCTTGAAGCTTACTTTGTCTGATTTTATCATAGCACACTAGCTTTCTAATACTTAATGTTTATATAGAATATCTTTTTCTGTCTACGGCCATACCACCCTGAACGCACCCGATCTTGTCTGATCTCAGAAGCTAAGTGGGGTCGGGCCTGGTTAGTACTTGGATGGAAGAATATCTTTTTCTACTCCTTTCCTTTTTTATTATTTTTATAATTTTATTATCTATTATTTTTTCAAAAAATTTAAGTATAAATTTTAGTTAACATACAGTGCAATATTAGTTTCTGGAGTAGAATTCAGTGATTCATTACTTGCACACAACACCCAGTGCTCATCACAAGTGTCCTCTTTATACCCATCACCCATCTAGCCTGTCTGCCACCCACCTCCCTCCATCAACCCTGTTTGTTCTCTGTAGTTAAGAGTCTCTTACGGCTTGTTTCCTCTCTCCTTCTTTTTTCTTTCCCCCCTTCCCCTATGTTCATCTGTTTTATTTCTTAAATTCAACATGAGTGAGATCATATGGTATTTGTCTTTCTCTGACTAACTTATTTCACTTAGCATCATACATTCTAGCTCTATTTACATCATTGCAAATGGCAAGATTTCATTCTTTCTGATGGATGACTAATATTCATATATGTGTGTGTGCATATATATATATATGCATATATATATATATGCACACACACATATATATATAGTTCCACTGTGTGTACATATATATATACACACCACATCTTCTTTATCCATTCATCAATTGATGGACATTTGGGCTCTTTTCCCATAGTTTGGCTATTGTTGATAATGCTTCTATAAGCATTAAGCATCAGGGTGCATGTACCCCTTTGAATCTATATTTTTATATCCTTTGGGTAAATATCTAATAGTGTAATTGCTAGATCATAAGGTAGTTCTGTCTACTCTTTTCCTTTTAATCTACCTGTGAATTTATATTTAACATGTTATTTTTAAATAACATGTAGATAAGTCTTTTTATTGAGTCTGACAATTTTTGCTTTACCCTGGGTGTGCTTAATCTGCTTACATTTAATATAATTAATGTATGATTGGTTTTAAGTCCACCATCTTGGCTTTTTACCATCTGTTTTTTGCTCTTTACTTCCTTTTCTCCCCTGTATTCTTTTGGACAAATCAAGTATTTTTTGATATTCTGCTTTGTCTTCTCTATTGCTTTTTAGCTATGCTTTTTTGTTATTTTTATAGCACTTGCTCTTTAGAAATTAAACTTTGTGTCTTTAAATGGTCACAATCTACCTTCAACTATGTTTATACTATTTTACGAACAATGTAAAAAAACGTTATAGCAACAATTCCATGTACCTGACTCTTGCCCTTTAAATCCTCTTGTTTTTATATATTTTACTTTTTTGTGTTATAAATCTCATGACATATTATTATTATTGTCATTATTATTGTTTTAAAAAGTCAATAATTTTTTTAAAAGATTATTTATTTGACATTTATTTGACAGTCAGAGATCACAAGTAGGCAGAGAGACAGGCAGAGAGAGAGAGGAGAAAGCAGGCTCCCCTTGGAGCAGAGAGCCCGACATGGGACTCAATCCCAGGATCCTGGGATTATGACCTGAGCCGAAGGCAGAGGCTTTAACCCACTGAGCTACCCAGGTGCCCCCAAAGTCAATAATTTTTATAGAATTTAATATATAATATACATTACAATATATATTACATATATATAAAGAGAATAAAAAGATATATTTTATACACACACATACATAACTTTGGGGGGGGGGCCTTTGTTGTGGTACTGGTTTTCTGGGGATGAATTCCCTCTGTTTTTATCTATGAAAATGTCTATATATTGCCTCTATTTTTACAGGATGTGGAACATTAAGTTGATAAGTTTTCTCCTTTTCAGCACTATAGAGTTGTTTCAGTTTTCTAGCCTCATTCTTACTGTTGTTTCCTGTAATAATATATATATTTTCCCCCTCTGGTTACTTTTGTGAATTTTCTTTTTATTTATAAGTCTCAGCAGTTTAACTGTGACATTTTAAGGTGTGGTTTTCTTTGTATTTGTCCTGCTTGGATTCACTGAGCTTCTTGGATCTACATGTTGATTTTGGAAAGTACTTGACTGCCATTTCCTTAAAAAAAGAAGAAAGAAAGGAAAGAAAGAAAAACATAGTTGCCCTGTTATCTTCCTTTTTTTCTTCTAGAATTTCAATTACATGTTTTCTAGATCATTTGATATTATCCCTCAGTTCTGCCCCCCCCCCTCCATTTTACTCTTTGTTTTTGTTTGGATATTTTCTATTTTGTCTTCAAATTTATTGATCTATTCCCTGCTATATCTAATTTGATGTTAAATTTATTAGACACATTTCTCATTTTTTAATATTATTTATTTGACAGAGAGAGAGATCACAAGTAGACAGAGAGGCAGGCAGAGAGAGAGAGAGAGGGAAGCAGCCTCCCTGCTGAGCAGAGAGCCCGATGCGGGGCTCGATCCCAGGACCCTGAGATCATGACCTGAGCCGAAGGCAGTGGCTTAACCCACTGAGCCACCCAGGTGCCCCCACATTTCTCATTTTTTATCTTTTTTCCCATTTCTGTTGTTTCCATTTGGGTCTTTTTTATAGTTATCTTCTGTTTTCTGAAATCCCTAATTTGTTCATGCTTTTATTTTTCTCCCCTAGATTTTTAAAAATGTCATTGTTATTTTAAAGACCCTACCTAGGCCGTTTCTGGGTCTTACTAAATTGACTATTTCCTCTTTTGACATTGGTAAGATTTTCTGGCATTTTTGTATCTTTAACGTAGCTTGATGTTTGGAGACATTTTGTGTAGAATAAGAGTGGAGTAAATAATATTCACCTCCAGAAAAGAGGATCATCTTTTTTTTTTTTTTTTTCCTGAGGGCATTTGTGAGAGGATTGAGTTAATCTCATCTGTAGTTCAGCTAAGTCTGGGCTTGACTGCAGCTTAAGTTAGAGTCTTCATTCCACTGGCTTAAAATGGTTTGAGAAAAAAATTAAGACTCGCTTTATCAAGATTAAGGATGTGAATACTGGTGAGATTCCAGAAAATTCCTTAGGCCTTAGAATCTGGCTGTCAGCTTTCAGCTCCCTCACTGGAGAGTACTCTTTGCTTTCCAATTTTGCCCCAGCTTTCTGCATCTTGAGGGTTCTTTCTCTTGCCAGATGTCCTGTCCACATCTTCTGGAAGATGGCTGCAGTGCACTTGGTGGAAGCCCAGAGCTTGTCCAGATTTCTTGTCCCACCCTGACCTTCAGCCCTGTACTTAGGGAAGGTTGTGAGGACCTCAGGGGGATCTGTGTCAGCTCTTTTGTCCTCCCAGCCCTCATGATACTACCTCTGGGCCTACATGAGAACAAGGGGAGCATATTGGTGGGTAGATACAGATTGACAGTTTTTTTTTTTTAAAGATTTTATTTATTTATTTGACAGACAGAGATCACAAATAGGCAGAGAGGCAGGCAGAGAGAGGGGGAAGCAGGCTCCCCACTGAGCAGAGAGCCCGATGTGGGGCTCGATCCCAGGACCCTGAGATGATGACCTGAGCTGAAGGCAGAGGCTTTAACCCACTGAGCCACCCAGGTGCCCCCAGATTGACAGTTTTGCTTGGGTTCCTCGAGGTCCTCAGCTGTCATGCCATCCAACTCACTGCTATGTTTGTGAAAAGTTTGGTGGCTTTCTCCTAATCCCATCCATGGCATATTCTTCATTCTCTACTCCTTCACTAATGATGAAAGCATCATAGCACTCTTCTTGCCAGGAGGGAAGCACCACTTTTTGAAATTTAGTTCATTTTCTTTCTTTGTATATTAGCTCTCTGATTTTTGTGATGTTGTATCTTATCTGGCTTTTTTCTTCATGGTTAGGATGGAAGCAACAGTCTTTTGTCATTTTCTGCATTCTAATTGGAAATGATGTTTAGTTTTTTCTATTTTTATTTACTTTCTGTTTCCAGGACCTAAACACTTATCCATTGTAGCTGGGATAGGGATAGGTTTGATTGATTCCAACTAAAAATCTTTACTCCCTTTCTTTGTGGAAAGCTTTGTCTTGGGTGAGGCTCAGAATTTCTGATTCCATCTCTCAGGAGGAGTTGTCCCTCTAAGAAGTTCTCAGACCCTATTAAATGTGTTTGGGCCCACCCCATCACTGTCAGAGATATCTGCATTTCACTATTTGAGATGGGGCAAACTTCCCCACTCCTCAGGTACACAGTGTGTCACTTTGATGTGAGAATACCTCAGAAAGGGGTGACATTTTAGGGACATTTTCAGGTTTGTGACATTAAGGCCTATGGGAAGGAGAGAGATCTCAAAGTAGGGGTGGGGTTGGAAACTCCTACCTACTAATATTTAGTTGGTATCTACTTTGAGTCACCCTCTTTCACAGTGGTGGCACTTGACATAGATTTTCTCACTTTACATGTAAGGGAGTTGAGACCCAGAGAGATTATATAACTTGCCTAAGTGGCAAAGCAGGGATTTGAGCTCATAGCTAACTCACTTCAAAAAAAAATTTTTTTTTTCCCTTTACTAACATGGAGGAAGGCATAGCAGAGGATGGGAGTGGACAGACCACTGCATCCCAGTCTAGGCTGGAGCTGACCTTGCTAATGTTGGACATAGGGTTGGAACCAGCATAGGAGCTCTAGTTCCTAAGACTAGAGCTCTTCCTATTAGGATCCCACTATAATCAAACCATGCATTCACTGGGTGACCTTGAGCAGTTTATTTATTTTTCTTTTTTGAATATTTGTATTTTTCTGAAAATCTGAGGTTCCCAAATTCTTTGAAAATACTCCTAAGGGAAATTGGAAGCAGTACCTTCTCCATGGGTCCTCTTTTCAGCAAGCCTTCCTCCCATTGACTGGATTTGTAGGAAGGAAAGGAGAGAAAACAGCACCCCCACACCCACCCCAACCCCTGCTCATCCCAATCCACACAAGCCTTCTCTCCATGCCAAAGGCCACTTCGCACTTGGCCTCTTCTCCCTGGCACTGTGACTAACGCAGGAAAAGCCAAAGTGTAATTAGTTAATAGCAGAGCTCCTCTGTTAATGGAAAGGGCATTTCAAACTTACTTATGCAAACCGATACTGTAAGATTTGTCAGAAACTATCAATAGGATGCAACAGAGAGGATTCACAGGTCACTTGTCAAGCGGGGACAAAGCTTTTCTAGCCTAAGCTTTGAGACCCAGAGTGGCTCTCTGGACCATAAGCTAGCCTGCAAATAGGACTGCCGGGATAAGAGGCTGGGGACCCTCTTCTGAACATCTTCCCCCTAGTAATAGCCCTGTGTCAGAACTGTTGTAGCATACCCAACCAGTATTATCTCAGCTTTTCCTTTCTATAACTTGATGAAGTAGGTGCTGTTACTGTCCTCATTTTATAGTTGAGGAAATTGAGACTTAGATGTGTTATTGACTAAGGTCAAAAAAGTGGTCAGTGGTGGGCCTAGGACTTGAACCTAAGACTACCTGAATTCTAGGTCTAGGTGGCACCTCCCCACTCAGCAGTTAGAGCACTCTAAAACCTGAGTTACTAATAGAAGATGACATTTGGGTCTTCTTAGGGCTGGCAATTGATCACCATACCTATTTTTTTTCTTTTCCTGGGCTCACAGTTGTACTACATCTCCTCCCTACCCCACCCCACTCCCCACATATGATCCTCATGCTCTTAAGCTTTCAGGTGGTCTGACGTGGACATGATTCCCAGGGCAGCCTTGTGAACCATGTGTCAAAGAGGGTGGATCCACAAGTTAGAAGGAGCCTACCTAGGTCCTTGATTCACCATTTGGAGGAGAACATTCCTACCAAGAACACCTGTATCTGATTCTTTTATTGTGTTAATCCACTTAGATATGAAGGTTTATCAGTTACAGCAACCAGTGTTACCTTAAGCAATAAAAGTGTTACTGACCAGGAAGAGGTTGGAAGGTCACTGAGGAACTGAGGGAGCCAACCTTAATACTCTGTATGATTAAGCTGCCTCCGGTGGTGGGATTGAGGAAGCTTGATCTTTGTTCTATAGATTCAGGTTTGGATGCAGCCTTCACCACAGGTTAGCTGGGAGAGCTTGAGCAATTCATTAAATTTTTCTGACCATCATTATTTTTTTGAGGATGAGAATGACATGTATATAGTTCTGTATGAATTTAATCCATTCAGCAAATTTTATTGAGCACTTACTACTTGCAGTGATTTTTCTAAGTGTTGAGAACAAAGACAGAATCCTTGCCCTTATAGAACTTACATTTGGGTGGGGGGGCTGGACAGTAATCATATAAATAAGTATGTCATATGGTGATCAGTGATATGGAGAACTAATAAAGCAGTAAGAGGAGATGAGAATACCGGAATAGGAATACCAGCAATTCATCTAGAAAAAGTATCTCCAATTAAGGATACTTGAGCTGAGACCTGAAGGTCGTAAGAAAGTGAGACATGCAGGTATTTGGGCAAAGTGCTTCAGGTAGAGGGACTGGCAGGTTAAAAGGCCTGAGACTGAATGGTGCTTGGCATGTTGGAGGAGTAGCAAGGTGGTTGGTACAGCTGAAGTGCTGAAGGCAAAGGGCACATGTGACAGTGTGGGAAAAAGCATCCAGCATAATACCTTTAAATAAATGTTAGTCCTTCCTTCCTGTGTGATGGCTTTATAGTCACTCTAGGAAGTCCTCATTGCCGAAAACAAACGAACAAAAATTGAAGCATATCAAACACAAATTTCCTTTATTGACTGTGCAAATGCTTGGAATTTCACCAGGGAGTATTGTTCTTTTAGTCCATGGCTTTGGTTCCTGTATCATGCACATACTCCTGGCAAAGGACAAGATTCTAAGCTATTTTTCATTATTTTACTTTAAAGGGGTTAATTGGAAGTTTGAGGTTGGAGGGAGAAAAGGGTTTGAGAGAGGAAGTAACTGGGAGTATGGAAAGAGTTGAAGGAAAGATTGAGCTACAGCTGGGGAAAGCGGGAGAAGAGAGATCATGACCTGGCTTGAGGTCACAGTTTGAAGCTTCTCTGTGTTGTAGTTTACATGGGTGTCAAAGAAACTTACATCTGCAGACATCACTGATTGAAAGAAAAGATTGCTCTTAACTTACAAGGTTGCCTTGCATTGAAAGAATGAGTTCCCTATATCCCCAGGAAACCATGACCCTTGTCCTCTATCCTGTCACTAAAGACTAGCTGAGGAAAGAGTCCCCACAAGAGCATAGACAGTATCAAAGTTCTGTGTGCCCCTAGGCTACTGTGCCCTTGACTCCTGAAATGCCCTTGGTCAGCGCTCTTGGTTGCAGACAACAGAAACCACTTTGATTGTTTCAAGAAGAAAATGGATTTATTATGTGATATTTGGTTCCCACCAGAATCATTGTGAGTTAGGAGAGAAGTAAATTCAAGATTAAACTTCCGGAAAATATGCCCCAACTATACTGCAGCATTGGTCTGAAGATGGAACCACCATTACAGCTGCTGAGAACTCAATGCCAGGAACCCATCACCTCTACTACATGAATTGCTGCCTCCTTTTGCATCTGGAGTCAGACCTGGTCTTCCAAGGTCTGTTGCCTCTGTGTTCGCTTGGCAGAGCTTGGTTCCTCACATTGTGCACTTGCTCATTTCCAGAACAAAGTCACGTGTGGATATGTGTAATGACAGAGCTAGGTCACGGTCCTGTATTGTACTTGCAAAAGAAGCTAGGAGTTCGAGTCGTGACTCTATTGAGGATGCAGGGCTGATATGGGAATGTCCCCCAAAACAGAAAGGACTGGTAAAGATAGGTCCAGTGCTTCTTGCAGACAATGTCTACAGAAAACCCTATTAAAATTCAAAATTTGTACAAAGAACAAAAGGGTTATATTACCTTATCAGGCCCTAGAAAGAAGGATGACTAGGAAGATGGTTTTGGCATGGAGTAATCATCCAGGACAGCAACAAACTTGACTGCAGCATGGCAGAGGGACATGCTGGGGGTGGGGTACTCAAGAGCAGGACCACTATCAAGGAACTCGAAGGAGCCCAAGGCAAGCTTATTGGGCTTAGTCTGTTGATAGTATCCTGCCCTGCAAAGAGAACAAGGCCTTCGTGGGAAATGACAGGGAAGGCAAAAAAACCATCTGAGTTTGGTTTGTGTGGGGACTTAATTACTGAGTTATCCTGAAGCCTGCATAAACTCACAGCTCAAAAGAGTGAAGAATTCTTTCTGAAAAGTTCCAGTAAACAGAAGCCTGTAAGTCTTTAGAACCCAGGGATGTTTTCCCTTTATTCTGAGCTGGACTCCAAACAGACGTATGTGTCTTTCCCTGATCACTGAGAAGGCCTCTTCCTGTCCTGGATCAATAAACCACAGATTTGAAGGAGATGATATCCATTGCCATTTTCTGATCTAACCTGATCTCATTTAGAATTTTGGAATAAATTTGGAATAAATTGGAATCCCCTTGACTCAAACTGCAACACAAGTTAGAACTTCAAGATGACTCAGTAATGAACGCCCCACACAACTCAGACACAGATGACTTTGGTGTTATCCAAAGCACTTTCCCACAAAGAGTGAGATTCTCTTGGCAGGGCAGGGCATGATCAGAAAGAACTTTGCAAGTATCTTCTCCCATTCAGTGGGTTGCCTCTTTGTTTTGTTGACTGTTTCCTTTGATGTGCAGAAGCTTTTTATCTTAATGAAGTCCCAAAACTTCATTTCGCTATGACCCAGCAATTACACTATTGTGTATTTACCCCAAAGATATAGAGGTAATGAAAAGAAGGACCATATGCACCCCAGTGTTCATAGTAGCAATGTTCACAAGAGCCAAATTGTGGAAAGAGCCGAGATGCCCTTCAAGAGATGAATGGATAAAGAAGATGTGGTCTATATACACAATGAAGTATTACTCAGCCATCAGAAAGGATGAATACCCAACTTTTGCATCAACATGGATGGGACTGGAGGAGATTATGCTAAGTGAGATAAGTCAAGCAGAGAAAGCCAATTATCATATGATTTCACTTATTTGTGGAACATAAGGAATAGCATGAAGGATATAAGGAGAAGGAAGGGAAAAATGAAGGTGGGGAAATCAGAGGGGGGGATGAACCATGAGAGACTATGGACTCTGAGAAACAAACTGAGGGTTTGGAGGGGAGAAGGGGGGATGAGTTAGCCTGGTGATGAGTATTAAGGAGGGCAAGGATTGCATGGAGCAGTTGGTGTTATATGTAAACAGTGAATCGTAGAACACTACATCAAAAATTAATGATGTACTGTATGGTGAATAGCATAACATAATTTAAAAAAATAAACACTGGAGATATAAAATGGCTTTTCACTGAAAAAAAAAAAAAAAAAAAGAAAAGAAAAGAAAAGAAGGGAGAACTTTATTTCCTGTTTCCAAACAAGCTTTCTGTCTTGGCTGGGCCCTACGCTCTCTCACCCCTTTGTTCCCACCGTTGTGCCTTGTCTTCTGCTCTTCCACCTCTCTGGCTTGCCATTTTTCAAGGCAGGCCCATTGCCTCTTCCTCCATGAAGCCTCCAGTCTGACTATTTTGTGAGAAGGGATACAAAAGTGAGGTGCTTTGGAAGTCCTAGAGGCCAGTTTGGTTCTGACTTTTGGACTGCAGGAGCCCTGCAAAGCCCAATTCCTGAAGACATCCCATTGACTCGTTTGGCCCCTGAACTTGTCTTGGTTTTAATTACCCTGCGAAGTTTCTGTTCTCCAGCAACATATTCCCCTCTTTTTCTACTTCAGTAGCCTCAGTGGTAGCTCTCACCATGTTAAACAATGGTCTGATTTGGCATGGAAAAAAGCAGCCAATTGTTTTCTTTAAATCTTAATGTTTTAGGCCCTGGGAACATTTTAAGTAACTACTTAATGAGAAGACTTCTGGTGAAGCACAGGTAAAATCTTAAAGGCTCTAATTGCTCCCCAGAGAAAGCTGTCAGGGTTAAGTAACCTCATTCAGGTTGTGTACGTGGAGCAGGATGAGCAAAACAAGGCAGAAATGAGGAGCAGGGGCTGCAGGGGAGATGTCCCCGAACCTGTGGATGAAACTTCTTGGACCTGGAGGCTCTCTAGAGCTATACCTTGAGCTGTTGACAGTCAGTACCTGCTGGCCGACTGCTATGCCCCCAAATGGTCAAACAAATGATTGACTTTTTCCTGGGCCTGTTTGCCTTCTAATTTGGAACCCAAATTACAGTTCTTTCTTCTGTTCTTTCATTTAAATACAAAACAAAACCAGACAAAACCAAACCCCCAAACTCTGTTTTCCCTTCTAATCTCCACTTGAACTTTTTATTTGTGCATCATTCATTTGTTTATTCACTACACAAGTGTTTATCAAATGTCTCAATGCTTTCAGGCACTGCTCTAGGTACTGGGGATGCACCCAATTATTCATTGTGGATTTACCGGCAATAAAATGAACTTAACCACAAGAGGCAAGAGAACAGATAGGATCACCACATCTGCTGGCAGGGGGTGACTCCTGACATAGAATCCCAAAGTGCTGGTGTTTGGGATGGGTCAGTACCCCCCACCCCCAAGTTAAAGCTGCATGTGGTATGGTGGGGGAGTTCTGTCAGGTAATAATATATCACTGTGTATCTAAGGCATGTGGAGAGTGAGGCACCTTCAAAATGGGGCTCAAATTGACTTCTTATTTCATTGAACCTAAAAGTCCTTTGTGCGGGCCTTCCCTCTTCCAGGCTGGCAGAGGTGGTCTGTTTGCCCAACAGGCCCTGCGGCCTCCAGGGGTAGAAATGCTGCTGGGCTCCCAAGAGCCATGTTTTCTGGGACCGTTACCCAGACCTAGGTGGGTTTGGGAGATGTACCTTGGAATTTAGTAAGAAAAATGGAGGTGAGAGAAGGGCATGCTGTAGCCCAGACAATCAGTCTTCTCTTGACTTGTGTGAGACCTAAATTGGGAAGTATTTGGCTGATGGTGAGGGCAGATAAACGTTAGGGATTTGATGTAATCCCAGACCTCAGGCTTGAAACTGAGCTTGACCCTTCCCGTTGAGCACTTTTATGCAATACTACTGGACATGTAGTAACAAGAAAGGAAACAGAGGAAGGATATCAGTTCAGCCATATGTCAACTCTGGGAGAGATGATGACAGGGAGAGTAAGGCTTGAGATGTGCATCAATTCAGGAGTTGAAAGAACAAAAGAAAATTCTGTGAAGTTAGAGCTAGTGTGTCCTTGAGGAGACAAATGAGCTGATGTGAGGGGGCTGATATTCCACAGGCCATGGGAGGTGTGTGTGTTATGGGGGGCGGGGGCTAGGCATGTCATCTGGCTGTTTAGAAGTCTGACAGAACCATATGGCCTGAAATTCAATTTATAACAATTACAAATTGCACTCATTAGTCCTCATAAGCCTAAGTGTAGGAGAAGGATGAATGGCTATCACTCTACCAGCATTTCAGATAGAGAAACTGAGGCACTGGAGGGTTTAGCTGACTTCCTCAGGGCAGTACAACTGGTGGCTAAATTTTGCCTAAAGTACAGTGTTTGCACCCTGTCCTCCCATAATGGTGATGCCCTGAACTTATCAAGGACATTGGTGTTTATTATCTCATTGAAACAGCCCAACAACACTGTAGGAAGCCGAATTGGCGAGAAAACTGAGGACCAGGGAAAGATTGAGAATGGACTGGAACTACCATTTCTTGAGCACTTGCTATGTGCTTTATGTATGCTGCCTCAGAAAATACAGTCTTTTAAAGGTAGGTACCATTTATCTCTGCTTTAAGGATGGGGAGGCTGAATTACAGGACAGTAAGAAATGTCTAAGGCCACCCAATCAATAGATGGCAAACTTGATATCCAGACCCAGGTGTCTAACCCCAAAGCCTGGGCTATTCCAGCTCACCAGCCACCACCTGCCTGTAGATGCCCTGCAGACAGGACAGAGTCAGCTTTAGAACTGCATTTTCCCCACTCTTAATGTTTCCATCAAGCTGCTGATACAAGTTCATCGTGAATAGCAGGAGAGAGGAGTCAGAGAGTCCTGGGTTTGGATCTGAGCTTCCCTACATACTAGAGGAGGATCTAGAGTAATTACTGTCTCTCAGGTCCAGTTGCCACATCTGTAAAATGATGAACCGTCCCACTCCCACCCCTGGTCCCACCGGAAGGTTTGTGGTAGGGGTTAATGAGAGTAAACTACTTAAAGCAGCATCCAAGATGTGGTGAATGCTCAGCAGTGGTTGCAGGGGTAGGGTGGGAGAGCTGGGCACCTGTGTCCTGTCTTGAGCCGTCCGTGTTCCCCTCTCTGGGCCCCTCCTCATTTCCATAGGCAGGCACACATTTTCGAAATCTTCCTGTGTGCTCTCATCTCTCTTTTCTTCTCTTCTTGCTTTGAGTATGAAGTAACCTTTTTTTTTTTTTTTTTTCATTCATATATGCCAAAGGCAGGTATGTGTAAATGTGCAGGATGGAACAGTAGCTTACTTTCTCCCTGCCTCCTCCTCAGCTTCTGTATTAGCCAGGGCTCTTCAGAGAAACAGAACAAGAAATCAGCTTACCCAGTTGTGGGCACCAACAAGTCTGAAGTCTGTCAGGCCGCCCAGCTGGAGGGCAACTCAGGCAGGAGCTGACACTGCAGTCTTGAGGCACTATTTCTTCTTCCACAGGGAGACCTCAGTTTTGCTCTCAGGGCCCTTCAATGGACTGGTTGAAACTTCCTCACATTATTGAAGATAATATCCTCTACTTAAAGTCAACTGATTGTAGGGGCGCCTGGGTGGCTCAGTGGATTAAGCCTCTGCCTTCTGCTAGGTCATGATCTCAGGGTCCTGGGATCGAGCCCCACATCAGGCTCTCTGCTCGGTGGGAAACCTGCTTTCCCCTCCCTCTCTGCCTGCCTCTCGGCCCTCTTGTGATCTCTCTCTCTGTCAAATAAATAAATAAAATCTTTTAAAAAAAAGTCAACTGATTGTAGATATTAACCATGTCTATGAAATAACCCCACAACACTCACATTAGTGTTTGGTTGAATAATTGAGTACTGTAGCTTAGCCATGTTGATACATAAACTAACCATCGCAGCTTCCATAGCTTTCCTTGGGTGAAGGTTCTCAATTGGCCTTTTGTTCCTTCATCTGATGCACTGGCTCCTTTACCCTCTGTCTCTCCTTAAATATTGGTGGTCTTCAAGATTCCATGGTTGTATTTTGCTGATTCTAGGTGCTCCTCTGGGATGAACCTGAACCTCTAGCTGAACCTCTAGCTATTGCCTTGTTTGTATTTCTAGAAACCTATTTCGGATTGGCCACTGAACACCTCCACTGGGTACTCCCCTTCAATTTCCACCTGATTCCCTGCTCCAACCTCCAACCTCCAACCTGAATTCTGCCTTGCCCACTCACCTGGTCAGTCCAACCAGAAATCTGATTGCCATTTTTTACTCTTCCCTCTGGTTTCTTTTCACATTTAGTTGGTGCCCAACCCTTGCTGATTTCTACCTTTCCCATTTACCTAGTCAAGAAAATATTTGTTGATTATCTACATGCAGCACCAAGCCGGGCTCTAGGTCAGGGTTTCTCTATCTTGACATTATTGACACTGGGCCATATGATCCTTTGTTGCAGAGGAGGTCCTGTGCATTATATGGTATTTAGCAATATCCCCTTTTCACTAGGTCCACTTTAACAAAACACTAGAGACTGGTACTTAACACAACAGAAATTTATTTTCTCATAGTTCTGGAGGCTAGAAGTCCAAAATCAAGGTGCTAGCAGAGTTGTTCTCTCCTGAGGCCTCTGTTTTTGGCTTGCAGATGGCTGCCTTCTTGCTATGTCCTCACATGGCCTTTTCTCTGTGCACACACATCTCTGGTGTCTCTCTTCTTATAGGGACATTAGCCATATTGGATTCAAGGCCTACCCTGGAGGCCTCATTTTAACTTAATCACCGCTTTGATGACTTTATCTTCAAATACTGTTACCTCACTTGTAGGTACAGGGGGTTGGGACTTCAACATATGAATTTTGGAATGACAAAATTCAGCCCATAAACCTGGCCTCACTACCACTACCCATCAGTAGCATCCCTTACTCCAGGTTGGGGCAACAACCCAAAATCTCTCCCAATATGGACAAATATCCCCTGAGTACACACTTGCCCAGGTCGAGCACCAACTGCTCTATACAAGAGTAGTTTTTAATACTGTCTGCACATTAGAATCACTTGGAGAAATTGAAAACAAAACAAAACAAAACAAAAAGCAAAAAAAACAACCTCACTTATAGAGATTCTGACTTGATTTTTTTGGGTGGGGCCTAGATAGGGGTATTTTGTAAAACTGTTCCAGATTATTCTAACTGTGTGGGCAGAGATAAGAACATTCTAGCAGTGTGAGAGTGAGCAAGGCAGATGTTAATAATAAATTTCGTAATTAAAATTTAAAAACACAGTTAAGATTATGTTTTGCATACAGTTTATAACATGTTCTTTAGCAGTGTGTCGTAGACACTTTCCTGTATCATTAGATAGTCTACAGGTAAAATTTAGTAAGTTTACATGTGGATATGCTATAAGTAATTTCTTCAAGACCCTATTCTATATATTATTTATTTATTCATTTGTTTTTAAGCTTTTATTTATTTATTTCAGAGAGAGAGTGAGTGGAGGGAAGGGGCAGAGGGCGAGGGAGAAACAAACTCACCGCCAATCAGGAAGCCCGTTGTGCAGGGTGGATCATGACCTGAGCCCAAGGCAGGTGCTTAACTGACTGAGCTACCTAGGCACCCCCTATTCTATATTTTAGAGGGTGCAAACTCTTCTCTATTGAAGTAATGCTGCAAAGGATATTCATGTATACATATCTTTGTAAGCAGCTCTGATCATTTACTTAGGGTAAATTTCAAGAGGTGGAAATCCTGGGTCAAAGAGGTGAATATTTTTGTGTTTTTGATATATATATAGCTAAATTGTTGTTCAGAAGTGTTGTATTAATTTATAGCACTGCCAACAGAATTTAAAAAAAAAAAGGCTATTATCCTATATCCTTACCAGCCTCGGATATTTCAGTTTTTGAAATTAAATGAAATGTGGTGACTTGTTTTAATCTGAATTTCTTTGGTTATTATTTAAAACTAATCATTTCAAAAAAAAAATAAAACTAATCATTTCAAACACTTACATGTTATTTGCATTTTTCCTTTTTCAAACTCCTTATCCATGTCCTTTGCTCATTTTTAATGATATTTTTAGTTTCCTTATAGACTTGCAAGAGCTGACTGTAAGAATATTAATTCTTTATCTGTTATGTGTTGCAAGAATTTTTATCTAGTTAGTATTTGTCTTCAGTGTTTGTCATTTTTATTTTTGGAAGTAACTTTTATGTAGTTAAATCTATTAGTATTTTCTTCCTCCTTTCCTTCTTCCCTTCCTACTTTTATTCATGGAAAAGCTTTCCATACCTATCATCAGATCAATATTCATTTACCTTTTTCTTCTTTCTTATTTTTTGAATATTTGATTTTTAAAATCTATTTGGAATTTTGGCATGCTTGTGATTGAATTTTATATTTTATTTCAAATAGTTACCTTGTTTTCCCAGAACTGCTTCCTAAAAATTTCAACCTTTTCTTCTTAAAAATGATTGATTGATTGATTGATTGATTTGACAGAGAGAGAGAGAGAGAGAGAGACCGTGAGAGAGGGAACAGAAGCAGGGAGAGTGGGAGAGGGAGAAGCAGGCTCCCTGCCAAGCAGGGAGCCTAGCCTGATGTGGGGCTTGATCCCAGCACCCTGGGATCATGATCTGAGATGAAGGCAGACAACTAACTACTGAACCACCCAGGCGCCCCCCCACCTTAAAAATTTTATCTTTTCTCATTTATTTGAAATGTCACACTTTTCCTAGACTAAATTCTTTTCTGATTTCTATCAGGGCTTCCTATTCTTTTCTGCATTGTTTTATTTACTAGAGTTATAATTTATTTTGGCAGCTGAAGTTCTAGTTTGCTTCATTATTCTTGATATTTCAAATCAATTTTTGAAATTCAAAACTACTTTTTTTCAGATTCCCAAAATTCTAATTGTGATTTTGAGTAAAAGTCCATTACCTCAGGGAGGATTTACAGCCTTCTAATTTAACTCTCAGCTTTCTATTCCTATTCCTCTTCCTCTTCCTTCGCAATATATAGCATTCCTTCCTTTCTCAGGGTATTCTTTATGGATCTTTGTAAAGCATATTGTTTCCTTTATAAAGTCCCTACACATTTCTTATTAAATTTATTCCAAGATACTTTGTATTTTTGTTGCTATTAAAAGTGGAACCCTTTACCCATTATATGCACTGAGTAGTTATTGCTGCTTTTTAAAGAAGCGGTTATTTTATATAGATTTTTTTGGTAATTATCTTGTTTACTGGGTAATTAGTTTCAATGTTTTATTACCTCGAGTGTTTTGGGTTGGTGAGTGGTTGGGTCGGTTACGCGAATAGTGTTAATTTGGTCTCCTTTTCATATATGCATTTCTTACTTCTTCTTGTCTTACTGCATTGGTTAGGTGTCTAGAAGAAATATCCAGCTACAGTAGGAATAATAAGTATACTGAATCTGATCTGATATGTTTTGATCTTTTTACTTGTACTAGTATGAGATTGACAAAAGTTTTGTGGTACTACTTATTGTGCTGTTTTTTCTTTGTCAGATTTTTTTAATTGGCATTATACTATCTTCACAAAATAAGGGAGCTTTAAAAAAATGATATGATTTGCAACATTTTATATAGCAATAGAAGAGTTGATTTCTTCAAAGTTTGAAAGAATCTTCCCATAAAACCATATGGGTCTAATCCCTTGGCCAACTTTTCCAGTTTCTTCCATGGCATTCATTTGTTCAACTTTCCACTTCTTTTGGATACAGTTTTGGTAATCTGCATTTTCTTAGAAAATAATCTGTTTTACAAAGATTTTATTTTTTATTTGTTTTAGTATGGCACATGAGATTCTTGTGTAAATAAAATCATTTGCATGCTGGTGGATTATACCCTTTTATGCCTAATTTTGAATATTTATATTTTTCTCTTAAATTTATTTATAACTTCAATTCTTTTTCTTTTTTCATACATTAATTTTGTTTTACTTTTGCTAATTATTTCTTATTTACTTTTTATAAATCATTTGATTTGAAATTTTGGTTTATTTTTATCTTTTTAAAAATTACTAATGAAAATATTTAAGGCTATTTATTGTCTTCTGACTGCAGATTTGAGAGCATCCCTTAAGTTCACATATATAGGTTTGTAGATAGTTCTGAACTGACTTTTTTCCTCTTTACCTGAAAATTATTTATCGGTGAACTTTTAAAATTTTGAGGAGCTGAGGGTATTTTTTGGGGGGGTGTTATTATTTTGTTAATAATTTCTAGATTTGTCTTATGGTGAATTGAGAATGTGGTTTAGCCCATTTTCACTTTTTCAAATTAATTGTAATTATCTTTTTTGGAAGGGTCTCCCCCTTTGTGCATACCCATAGTTTAGCATGTATATTTTATTATAGTCGTGTGTCTACATGTCTATCATTCCATTAACCAATGAGCCCTGTGTGACCTTGGCCATTTCTGTATTTTCAGTGTTGAGAGCAGTGCCTAGTAAATAGCAGACATCAATAAATGTTGGCTGAATTGACCTTGAATGACAGATGGGAGCATGACATGAGTTCAATTGGCTAAGAGAGCTGAGATTGTAGGTCCCATTTTAGATGTACCAGTTGACCTTACTGATCCATAGCAAAAGGCCAGGTACAAGGGAGTATTTATAAAGCAACGTGAAGTATGGGTTCCATATTGGTAACAAATTAGTGTCATTTGTTGGTAGTATTAAAGTTAATTCTCAGGTTTTTGTGGTGCAACCACATAGTAGTGTACTTAGACCCAGAGTTATGAGGAGTAGCAGCTGAGATAGTAGAAAACAGCTGGCCTAGACCTGCATCTAGCCAAGCATCACACCATGATTTTCTTGGGCAAGTCACATAGGTTCTCAGGACCTCAGCTTCCACATCTACCAAGAGGAAGATAGGGTCCTTTCTTTCTTTTCTTTTCCTTTCTTTTCTTTTCTTTTCTTTCAAGATTTTATTTATTTATTTGACACAGAGAGAGATCCCAAGTAGGCAGAGAGGCAGGCAGAGAGAGTGGGGGAAGCAGGCTCCCCACGGAGCAGAGAGTCCGATGTGGGGCTCGATTTCGATCCCAGGACCCGGGGATCATGACCTGAGCCGAACGCCGAGGCCTAACCCACTGAGTCACCCAGGCACACCTAGATAGGGTTATTTCTAATGATTAATAAAAGGATCTTTGATAAGTGGCAGGAGAAGATAATGCATGAAGCCAAAAGAAATTTTGTTAAGAGACACAAAAAAGAAACATTTTTATATTATAGTATTCATTATTAAACTACTTAAATACCTGAAGCAATGCAGAATTTTGTGTTTGTGTTTGTGTATATGTATATTCTCTTTCTTACTTTCTTTCTCTTTTGCTCTCTCTTTCTTTTTTTCCTGCAGAGAGGGTCTAATTAGGTTTTCAAAGTGTCTATAATCTAGGAAAACTTAAGAACCACCTTTGTAGAGGGGTTCCAAATCTGAGGGTTGGTAGTCCTGATGAAATATGAGAGAAATTTAATTTCCTTTTGCTCTCAAACCTTCCTAATGCATTACCTGTCAGTCAATCAAGTATTTATAAAGCAGCTCCCACACTGAAGGTGTTCTGCTCTTCCAATGAGGAGAAGCAAAAAAAGGCAAATCCTGTCCCTGACTCTTAGAAGCTTATGGTATGACTGGGGAGAGAGGAAAAATAAATGTGGAAAGTTAGAAAATAAGATTTCTGGTACAGAGCAAAACATTAGTTACAAGCCAAAGCCTCTCCTTTCTACCTTGAACACTTACAAATGAAGAAAAAATTTAACAAGAACATATTAATGCTTAAATCAAGAGAGGAAATTTCCAGCAGTCAAAAATGGAGAGGTTTCTGTACAATAATTTAACATATAGGCCACACTGGAATTTGGAGGCTGAAGCTGTTAGGCTTGTGGGCACTGGGGTTGGAACCGGCTTATCAGAGGGTTCAGTTTAGGACCCCATTACCCTGAAAGCTTGCAGCTGGAGTTAAACAGCTATATAAAACTAAGGCTCAGATATAGTCTTTGTCCATTAAATTTGGGATGGGGCAGCAGAAAACCCCTTCTTTCCTGCCTGGGATTGTGGCTAAGTTCCTGAGAAGTGCCTCCCAGCCTGATAGGATCCTGGAACCATGCTATATGCTCAGGCCAAATCTGCTAGTTAGCAGATTACTTTGAATTAAGAAGCCTGGAACTGAGTGTCAAGTCCTTCTTAAGACTGGCCTGGGTTTTCTGGATATTTACTAGAGGAAATTCTCATAAAAGATAGTTTCACAAGCAAAAATTACAAAGCACCCCAGAAGTCCAACATCATGAAAGACAAATAATAAACTCAGCAAATAGATGAACCAGCATCTAAAAGAAAGACCTGATAGAACAATAAAAACAAAACATTTTCAAACAAGTGATTTAAGTGTTTTCAAATATAATGGAAATCATGGAAATGATGAAATATGAACAGAAGGAAATGAAACAAGAACAGGTGGTCATTAAAAAATTTAGAAACTTTGGGGCGCCTGGGTGGCTCAGTGGGTTAAGCCGCTGCCTTCGGCTCAGGTCATGATCCCAGGTCCTGGGTTCAAGCCCCACATCGGGCTTTCTGCTCGGCAGGGAGCCTGCTTCCTCCTCTCTCTCTGCCTGCCTCTCTGCCTACTTGTGATTTCTCTCTGTCAAATAAATAAATAAAATCTTAAAAAAAAATTTAGAAACTTCAAAGATGAAGAAGTCATTACTGGAATTAAAAAAATTGAGTCTATGGGTATATTAGTTAACAAATCATGCCAAAACTTAGTAGCTTAAAATAATAAACATTTATTATCCCAGTTTCTTAGGGTTGGGATTTCAGGAATGGCTTAGCTGGCTGGTATTAGTTCAGATTCTCTCCTTAGGTTTTAGTGAAGGTGTCAGCCAGATATACAGTCCTATAAAGGCTTGGCTGGGCCTGGAGGACCTGCTTCCAAGATGGCTGCTTCACAGATCTTCTTCACAGATCTTCATAGATCACTCATCTTCAGAGATGAACTCAGTTCCTCCTCCTGTGGACCTTTCCAAATTGTACCTTGATGTGTCCTCATGACATGATGGCTGGTTCCCCCTAGAACTAGTGATCAAAGAGAGAGAAAAGGGGAAGGAAACCATGATATTTGTTGTCATCAAATCTTGGAAGTTACACACTATCATGTCTACCATATCCTATTCATTAGATGAGAGTCATTGAAACTAGTCCTTACTCAATGGGAGAGGAGTAAGAGACCACCCTTTGGAGGAAGGACTATTTGAGAACTTAAAGGTATATTTTAAACCACACAACAGACCAAACAGCTTGCTGCACACAATGAGAAATGGATTATCCACCTGGAAGACTGAGCTGAGAAAATGTCCCAAAATGTGGTAAGAAGAGCTAATGACCCTAAGAAAAATTTCTCATGGGGGTCAGATCACTTTGCCTGGCTGAAGGGATTTTTCTTTTTTTCCTGATATTATTTTCTCTCTTCAAATGACTGATTTTGCCAGCTAAATCTTTTACTCCCATGGATGAAGAGTGGTGGAAAACATGGAAATGATGGAAAACATGAAAAAAAGTTAAGAGATTTGGAGGACAGATAAAAAAGCTCCATTACATGTTTAAATAGGAGTCCCAAGAGGAGAAAATGATGTAGAAGCAATACACGAAGATGTAATGGCTGAAAATTTTCCAAGACTAGAGAGAGTACTGTATTTCCCAGATTAGGACATCTCATTAGGGATGAACTAAAAGTTAGCCAACTTTACAAAGCAGTTACACTGGCAAAAGAGTAGTAGAAAAAAGAACTTCAAGGAAACAAAGGGCAAGAGATCGCAAGGGCTGAAGGAAAATTTTCACAGGTGGTGGAGGCAAGGCTGGGAAATTCTGCTAGGTCTGGTTCAGTGCAGGGAATGTTGAGCTTAGAGGACAGAAAGAGACCAGCTGTGTAGGGCAGCCATGATGGGGTCATTGCACCTCCCACTGACCTTCCCTTGATACCTGGGACAGCTTCCTCCCCACCTCTGCTACACTCAAATAACTGACAAAGATGTGTGAGACTGCCCTGGAACTCTGATGCCCAGAGTATGAAGGCAAGGCCTGAAGACACTGTGCATCTCTCTGAGCAGGATACAGCTTCTTTTGGCCCCAGGCTTCTCTCCAGCTCTTGGCCCTCAAATGTCAAAATGCTGCAACCAGATGAAGACATTTTTCTTCTGCACAAAGGCCTTGACTTGGCACATTTCCTTTTATTTTCACCCCCCAAAGCTGTAATTAGTAGTCAGACTTGGTTTTCCCTGTAGACTGAGAGAAAGGAGTAAGTGTTAATTTGAACATTTGCAACTAACAAACGCCTTCCCATTGGCCCCCATGTAACCAGACAGTTTTTAGAGATGTTGGGTCTCTTGAGGAGGGTACGGGGTGGGTGGGCACTAAGGTTGGGAGGTGGGAGATTGCAGGGAGGCTGAAGCTGGTACAGTCCAGCCTTGGCTGCATTGCCATATCTTCAGGCTGAGACTTGGAGAAGTGGCAAGTAATGGTATCAATGGGAGGTGGCAGGAGGCAGATATGCATAGCCAAATAAAAGGCAAACACCACTCCTCATCCATGGGAGTAAAAGATTTAGCTGGGAAAATCAGTCACTTGAAGAGAGAAAACAATATCAGGAAAAAAAAATTCCCTTCAGCCAGGCAATGTGATCTGACCCCCATGAGAAATTTTTCTTAGGGTCTAACCTTTGCCCTTTGCGTCCTGGTCTCCCACCTCAGGCTGAGGCTGCCTGGATATATGTCTCTATGCTGAGGTCACTATTGTCTAAGGTTCAGAGAAGCAGGGCCTAAAGGAACAAGTTTGGGGGAAGAAAAGAAAAAATGTAGCGGTGAGGAGAAATCAGTCCTAAAATCACAACAATTTGATGCCACCCAACTTTCAGTGTGGCTCAGAGTTCATTCACTATTCTCCCCCCGCCCCCATTACTGTTGTTATTTTTCCTGGTCTGCATTTTCCTCCCAGCTCCCTGAAGACTTTTTAAAAATTGGATAAAGAGAAGACATCATCCGCTTTCCTTCCCCTCAGGAAGAAAAGAAGTTTCCAATATCACCAACCAGGATGGCGATTTATTCATTTTGCTTTCATTTCTAATCTCTGGGAACACTGAGGAAAAGAGGGTATCTATCGCTTTTGTCTTCCCTGCCTCTTTGTCTCATTGTCACTCATTCCGTCTTCCTCCATCACTGGGTCTCATTCTAGACCTCTCTCCCTGTCTCTCTTTCCCTCTGTGTATTTGGGTCTTTCTCTCCAGCTTGTCTCTCTGCACGACCAACTACACCCAGTATATCAGTGAGCTGTTAAGCACCCTTGGCCAGCCACAATCTAATATCCTACACAGCCATCACGTACCAGGTTGTATTTTCAACCTTGTTTCAGCACCCCTAGGCAGTGTGCACACTGAGTAACTTTGGATCTTTCAGCTCTGTGGACGATCTTTTATTTTAGTGACCCTGGGCTGATCACAGACTGAGCTCAGGCTGCAGACCGAGACCTGACCTCTTTTTATGTAGTTATGTCGAAAGGAGCATCTGTGGGATAGCCAGTTTTTCAGGCCAGTAGTTTTGGGATGGTTGCATGTGAGTGTGTGTGTGTGTGTGTGTGTGTGTGTGCATGCGCGTACACACCCATGCACACGAACATGACATCATGAAGGGATTGATTGATTTATTTTGGGGATGCTTTTTTGATTCCCATGAAGTAATTCTTTTCTTTCTATGAGAGAAGGAAATTGGCGATACTTCAAGCTACTGGGGAAAAGACCTTTCTAGAAATGGGACAGTGCCGAGATCTTATGTCTTGATGCAGGTAGAGGGTAAAGGAATTAGGGCTGAAAAAAAGGATTATGACTCCATGTTAGGACTGGAAATAGCGTGATGGCAAGGAGGCCACTGGAACTCCTCGCTGGGACTGGACACAAGCTCTGGCATGATTCAGACGCACGGCAGGCTTCCCTATGATTCAAGGACTCTGAGTGATGCTGCACACCGGGGGAAGTGTGACCTGTGGCTTGAGTGAAATCCATGGCTTTTGTGGGCACTGCAGTGGTTGAGGATGGAGGTCAAGTTTTTTAATAACTTTGAACAGCACACCAGAATTTTAGGGAAAGAATTGTTATTTTCAAATTGCTGGATCTTTTTTCGGTGAACAGGGTGCCGGTTGACACGCTTGGGCTCCTAGGGCATTACAGAGATGTGTGGGAAGCCCAGGGGAAGAAGGATGAGGCCAGCTGCCTAGATCAGGGACAGTTTCTGTACCACTCTGAGTATTGGAGAGCCCTGCAGCTTTGAATCTAGACCTGCCTTGGAATGCTGGCATTTTTGCCAGCTCTTGCTTTATATAAATATAATAGTAGCTCAGAATCTTGGCACTTCACCCCATGGATATTTGCATGATCACATCTTCCTCCCCATTGCTAATCATCAGCAAAATTGCAAAGTGGGTGCATCTTGCTTCAGTGACTTCAGCTTTTGTACTCTCCTCCCTTCTTCCATGGCTGCCCCCGCCTACTTCCTTCTTCCCTCCTTGACTTAGCATCCTGTGCTCTTCCCACCCCCCACCCCCACCACTGAAAATTCCCTAGAGAACACAGATATTAGTCGCTTTCACCTTGGTTATCTTGCCCAAGACTGCTTGTACCCCTCACTGTCTTTTGAAAGGCTGTGTCCTTGGTGGAGGGATGGTATGGAAATTCCATATGGACAAATATTTTTGTTAGTTTTGTTCACTGTTGTATCCCCAGGACCTAGCACAGTGCCTAGCAGGTGGTAGATAATCAACAGATTTTCGTGAATGAATGCATCAACTAAGTGAATTCAAATTTTGGCCAGCACATAGGGGCATATTTTCCTTAGGGGGTGGGGGATGACGGAGGATAAAGAGGTACTGTGATCACCCCTGCTGCCCCTGGGGTTTCCTATAAGGCTCCTACCTTCTTGCTAACTCCCCCATCCCTACCCCTGCATAAGACCAATCCCTTAAATAACTTTTTTTTTTTTAAAGATGTAGTTTTCTTTTGTCAGGCTCTCTGGGATCCTGAAATCCCCTGCTCTGTTTCCTGGCAGATTTTCCACACTTTCAGGGCAAATATGGTTTCCTCTCCCACTCTCCCAGGCCCCTGGCGTCATTACCATGACCTCTTCCATCACAGTGGTCAGTATCTAATGTTCCCTCAGCCCTGAGGGAGAGCAAAGCTGCACATGCAATGCCCACCTCTGTCCTTATGGAGTTGAGAATGGAACAGTGTCTTTGCTTTTGCAAACCTGCAGTGCTTGCGTCTCCTTTGTATGACTGCTTAATAGTAAAATTGATTTGCTTCTGGTTAGGGGCTGCAGGCCTGTTAACTTGGCTTTAGTCAGGCCTGCAAAGGACAATTGCCCAGAGCTGTCTCTTTCTGAGGACTGCCCCTTGTTAAGGTGTGAGATGGAAAGTTGACAATGGAATGAAAATATTTTGGGCTGTTTGGAAAGCTATTTTTAATACGTGCAAGGGATGTGGTATTCCTTGTTTAGACCATCTTCAATTTACCAGGGAGCTCTGTGAATGGAAAATGTGAGCCAAAGGCCTGAGGTGGAAAAGGGAATATAAACCGGGGGACCCTTGCGATCTGGAAATTTACCCACTGTTCCAAACTGCTGGAGATTTGAATTCTGTATGTATTAGGGATGGCTCTCCTTTTATTTCTGGATATTCTTTCTTCCACCTTTCAGCTGGCATGTAAATACCCATCAGCACCCTGGTCCGCAGGACCATCCCAGCCAGCTGTACCATCCACTGTGTATTGTATACATAATGCAACACCATTAACTCTAATGCTGTCACACGGCAGCAAGAGCACTTGGAAGTGCTGGGTGGAAGGCAGGAAGCTGCTGACCGACTGGTTCCCTTTTATATAATCATAAACTCAAACCCGCATTTCTCTGAAAGCAAGAAAAATCACCCAACCACCTTTTGATTACACTTTTACACAAATTAATGTCATTTTCCTTTCCAACAGTATTGACTGCAGGATTCAATTTGGTCCGGCAGGTGCTGGGTAACGGGAAGCCTGCTAAGAGCAGCTGTGTTAACAGCATCCCTCTCGAGAAAGGATTCTCTGTGGAGGGTGAAAAAAGAGGGAGAAGAAGATAGAGAAGAAGAAGGAAAGGGGGTGGGGGAACAACAACTTGCACACACATCCACATCCCTGCGTGCTGCCGCTGCCGCTGCCGCTGCCACGCGGCTGCTTGGATGCGTCTAAGATGGCACCTTGGTGCCCTGCCACATTCGGTCTCCTTGGTACCGAAGCGGCGCTCAGCGTCTTGTCACTGAGTGGATGATGATTATCTGCACCAGGGTCTCAAGGGTGCTCAAGCTTTGCTGGCGATTGGAGCTGAGATGCTTCAGCTGAAGGATTTTAAAAGCTGTACAAGGCCAAAGAACCATTACCAGTCACTTGCTGTGTGATGCCTGTTGAAGAGGGGGTAGGTGTGGAAAGGAGGGGCTCTGGGGGTGCAGGAGAGGGGAGGGCACATGATATCTTTATCCCTTTCCCTGTTTTCGCCCCCCCCCTCCACCGCCGCTTCTCCCACCTCTCCACCTCCCCACGCCTTTTTAGCCACTGTACCCTTGCTGAGGCATGACGAGGTTATGTCAGTGTGGTCTGAGAATCTATTGATCATGGCCATCAAAGATCTTTGCGGGAGTTTAGGGATTTGGTGCTTTGCATAACACCCCACTCATCTCAGTTAACTCCTCCTGTCCCAGCCTGGGCTCCCATTACCTCAGAGCTGAGCTGTTGGCAAAACTTGCTAATTTCTGTGACAGCTGCTTTCCAAACTGCACTCATAAGGCTGTCAAAACCATTGTAATTACTATTATAACAGAACTCAGGTGCGTGACCCAGGCACCGAAGAAGTGGAAGGATTGGACCAGACATAGCAGAGGGAAAAAACCCACATATAGATACTAACCCACTGACCCCCCGCCGAAGACATGAAATAAGCAAAAAGGATCTTGTTGCTCTCCTACCTTGCTGGTTTTTCTTTTAATCAGTGAAAAATAATAGAACTGCCAGAAACCACTGAGTCACACACATCCTGCAGCATGTAACGTTTTTCTGTAAATACTGATTAAGCGCGCACTGCAGAGCCAGAGCTATTCTAGGTGCTGGGGCTAGGTGGTGGACAGACAAGCATCCCTGCCTTCCTGGAGCTGGCATTCTGGATGCACTGACACAAAACTGCACCACTTCAGTCTGTGAGGACTGAAGACTTCCCTGGGACCAGGTCATGTCTGCATCAGTACTTCCCCCAGTGTGGATTGTACAAACGCACATACGTGTGCACACACTTCCACATAATCGTTACAGGCTTGAATAATGCAAGGGTGAGAAAATATCTGGGACACTTCTCTTTGAGACCTGCAAAAATAGGAAAAACTAAAATGTTCCAAACCCATGACTCTTGGAGAAAAGTGATGTTAGTTTTTCAGCCTAAAGGTCCACGAAACTATGGGAGGCCTTTACGTTAGTCAGATTCTGCCCACCTGGAAAGATAATCTCAAAGGCTTGAAGTACCTGGACAAGTCCAAGCACCTTCTTTTCTTTTCTTTTCTTTTCTTTTCTTTTCTTTTCTTTTCTTTTCTTTTCTTTTCTTTTCTTCTCTTTTCTTTTCTTTTCTTTTCTTTTCCTTTCTTTTCTTTTTATTTTAGAGAGAGAGAGGGACAGAGCAAGGGTTGGGGAGGACCAGAGAGAGGGAGAATCCTGAAGCAGACTCTCCACTGAGTAGGGAGCCTAATGCAGGCCTCGATTGATACCAGGACCCTGAGATCATGACCTGAGCTGAAATCAAGAGTCAGATGATTAACTACCTGAGCTACCCTCGCACCCCCTCCCCCACCAAGCACTTCCTATAGTAAGTGAGAGGTGCTGTTTCCGTGGAAAGTTCCTGGATGGGTAGTACCTGTGGGTATGTGACCACAGGTTTCCTGCAATGAGGCAGGGAGGGTGGGATAGAAGGCAGAGATGAGTGGCCTCGTCTTGCACAGGAGGTGGAACCAGGATGCAGAGGAAGAGGACAGGGTGCCACTTTACACATAAAGTTGCTAGGAGCCCTTCTGGGGGCACAGGACATCCTCAAACCCCAAGACCGTGGCCAGAGTGTGGCCCTAGCACCACATCCTCCGTGGGTCAGAGTGCCCAGTTGCCTAGGGATCATGACACGCTCAGCCTGGTCAGAAGAGACTCGCTGGCTTCTGGCCACAGCTGGCAGCAGAGAATCCTCTGCTTGTTTCTCTCTCCCTTAGCACTGGGTGTCACTGCAGCGAATGTAGATCCCTTTAGAGACCCTCTTGGGGCCTGGAATTAATCACCTGGCTAGGGAGAGGGGAGGGGTGGAGGCTGGAGGGAGGGAGAATCAAGAAGAGGGGCGAGAAGGGCCATCTTGGCTCAGCAATTCCCCAACCCCTTCAGAATCTGGCTCTTCATCCTTTGCTGTCCGAAAAGCCTCATTTGCAGAGACCGATGCGATGCCTCAGCTGAGCCCAGACGTTTTATGCATTAGTGCTGCCTTTGAACACGTTGGGGGCTCTAGGTTGGAATCCCAGGCACTTATGTTTACAGTGGGACCCTAGCCCTTCTGGCTTTGCAGGGAGGGACATTTGTGTCGCTGCCTTGGATGCAGGGGAATGTTGGGTCTGGGCTCTATACTGGGAATGGGCAGCCCTTGGCGACTTCACTGACTTCACCATTTGACCTGGAGTCCCAACCCCAGAACTCCTGTGTGAATGGGAACCCGCAGAGGGTCAGTGCAGCACACAGCTCCATCCTGTTTTTCATCTCCAGCCCAGGGGGAGAGGAAAGAGGACATTATTTTTTTCTTTTTCTTTTTCTTTTCTTTTCTTTTCTTTTCTTTTCTTTTCTTTTCTTTTCTTTTCTTTTCTTTTCTTTTCTCTTCTCTTCTCTTCTCTTCTCTTCTCTTCTCTTCTTTTCTTTTCCTTGCCTTGCCTTGCCTTGCCTTGCCTTTCCCTTCCTTTCCTTTCCTTTCCTTTCCTTTCCTTTCCTTTCCTTTCCTTTTCCCTTTCTCTTTTCTTTCTTCAATATTTATATTGTTTTTGGAGTTGAAGGGCTGAATTTTGGGTGGTTCTCCTTAAAAGGCACCTTGTTATGGTTAAGTATGGTACATACTTAACCCTACACACACTTTTGTCATGCAGTGATTTTATTCATGATGTCACCCCTTTCATAGAAGTAGATTAGGGAATGAAGAGTCTGGGCCCACAGTGAAATAAATCAGGGGCAAGGGCAAGGGAAATTAACATCTCCCTCCAAAAAGCATTTATTTTAATAAATGAGAAAAAAAGATGAGCTGTCCGTGGCTATGAGTGTGTGCGTTATGTCTATGTGCCATATCACGCCATAACTCTGGGTGAACGTGATAAGCAACTTGAACTTGGTCTTTGTGATTACCTGTGTATTCTTATAACAAACAAAAACACCAAAGAGTCACCAAACTCCAGCCCCACCTCCAGAAGTCTCCTCCACCCTCCTGTTTCCTCCTCCTCTTTGTCCCCCTTCCTCCCTCTCCTCCTTCATCCTCCTTTTCCCTCCCCTTTCCTCCCCTTTCCTCCTCCTCTTCATCCTTGTCAGACAGTTTCACTTCTGTCATGTTTTTTCATTTCTCCTTTAGGTTCTTTTGCCTTCCTGAATACCTTTGTAGTAAGGAGCCAGCTTCCTCCCCACCTCTTCTCACTTCTGCCAGTTTTGTGATCTTGCCAGTTTTAATGAGAGCACAGTCAATAACTATGGAGAGGTGCTGACGACATTACAAAGGAACTAGCCCTTAACAAGTCAACTGTAGATGAGGTGCCAACAGGATGGACAAGAGGATTAAAGTATTTATGCCAAAATATTAGAAGCACACGCAGAATTAGTTCTCCCCGTGTTAGATATTTTACTTTTGGCAAGTCCATATTTAAAAATCTTTTATCCTTGTTTTGCTTAAAGTATTACAATAAGCCCCGGATTTTTCACAGTTACACTTGTATATTTTCACAGCTGTTTTAATCAGAAAAAATTAATGTGCTTTTGATAGCTCAGAAACCTATCACTGGCAAAAGCTTTGCAAAAATGTGCTGCAGAGTAGAGTGGAATCCTCAACATTATATATTTTTGCTGGCTATTTGAAATTCATAGAATTTCCCCTAAATATTTTCTTTTGCAATTCTTGCCTAAATTAATCTAACACCTTGGGCTGACTTCGTTGATAATCTCTTTTGTTATGAATGCAGGGATTGCTATTGTTAACATTCTTTGGGAGCCAAACATGAGCTGTCTGTCACTGGAGGAAAATACAATTGCTATTTTTGCTTGTATTGGAAGTATTTACTCAAATAAAATATACAACATAATGGATAGGCACGACTAGCAGTCTCCTTGATGGCTTTATGGTCACTGGCTTAGCATCCATGCTCTTCCTTGGATTCTCACAGGCAGCACAGAAGGGAACTCGACTTTTGCTTCTTGAGGTCTGTGACACATATAGACCCACAGACACACTCTGAGTCTTGGGCATTGTGAGTCTGCATGGTCTTGGATTCAAATGCCAGGCACATGTCTGAAGAATGCGAGAGAGCAAACTACCAAGAGTAAAGTTCTGTGGCTGCACATCAATAATAACAAGGCCAACGATAATTTTTTTTTTAAATCCACAAAAGTAAAACATTTGCAACAAGGGAAGGAAAATATGGGGGAAGGAACAAAAGAGATGAACAAAAGTCTTGGTTGCCCCTGTCTGTCTGGCAAAGAAGAGGCCTGATTTCCAGGGGAGGGAGAATCAGTGGATTAATGTGAACTTTAATACTGAAGCAGTGTGTGTTTATTGCTGGTGACCACAAGACATAAATCTTGCAAGCACAATATACAATACGATGCAGCCCCCAGTTTTTTTTTCCCCTCTCCAGTCTCAATTTGTGCGTAAGTGTGTGTTAAGTGCTGTTGAAAAATAGTGACCTTTAATAAAGGATTGTATCCTGCGACTATTTTCCCAGACACACAGTGACCTTTCAAACCAGACTGAGGTGAGGGGGGTGTGGAGTTTGGACTTTGAACCGGCCAGACCCCGCTGTGCTCCTCTGTTAGCCTGGCCACTTTTTATTGTGTCACCAGGGAGCGTTCTGTATGCAAAGCAGGCTGGGCTGGCAGCCTGAACCTTTGCAAATCAATTTGTCTGTGAAGGCGAGTCCACTGGAGTGAAAGATGGTCTAACAGGGCACACTGCCCCCTCTCTTTGTGACATCATCGCCTGTGGTACTCTTGTCAGTCATGTCTGCTCAGAGGACTGTTGGAAGGAGGGGGAAATCCCTGGGTGGGGGGTTAGGGGGGTGGGAGGGGTTAATCCTCATGACCAACTGTGGCCCGAGAGACAAGGGGCATTCTTCTTAATAGGACAGAGCTTGGGGGTGGACAATTAGTCTGCTTGACTGGGAGGGTGGTGGGGGAGGGCGCCATTATACCCAATACTGTTGCCTAGCTGTGGTCGTCAACCCTACTGTTCCCCCTCCTTCCTGATGGTGACATGTTACAGGAGGATATTGCTATCTCCCTCAGACCAGGGGAAAGCTTGGGTTCTGAAGAAATACTGAAGATCATGGTAGCCAGAAAGTTTGCCCCACCTGCCAATAGAGCTGATGCTTACAAAACTCTAACCTTTGATTGTTTTCCATCCAAGACCCTGAGCCACAATCCCTTTGCATAGCAAACCTTGTCATAAGGGTTAATATTATTATCGATCTTTTCAAGTCCTTCCAACACCCTGGACTCTACATTAATCAGTAGCTAAAAATGCCAGGAAAGACAGAAAAATTCAATTACTTTGTTCCTTAATTCAAATTTCTTTGAGAAGTCCCTTTAAAGATATGGAAATCCTGCATTTTTCATAAAACCGCGGTTAGATCAATTTCTGCGTAAGCAATTAATCATCTTTATACTCCACAAAAGATGGGGAGCAAAGTGTGACCAACTGCAGCCATGCTGACTGATTAGTCTCTTGGTGAGGAGCATGGTGGAGGGCACCAAACACCTGTCCTAGATGCATTAAAATGAAAGCCCTCTGTGGAACCCTTCAAGGGGAGGAACTCGGGGAGGAAGTGACTATGATGGGCTCTGGAGCTGGATGAGCTTAAGTTCTAATTCTTGCTCTATCACTTGCCACATTATGGGAATTTTGTCAAGTTACCAATTGCCTTTAAGCCTTGGTTTCCTCATCTGTTAAATGGGAATGATAAAGAATAGCTACCTTTTGGGGTTTTGGTGAGAATAAAAAGTGAAGGCACATATGCTCCTTAACATGATTAGCTCTCTGTAAGTGCCAGCCCTGGTGATAATGTCATATGTGATGATTACTGAGGTAGAATACTAAGCAGGATGTAACTGTATCCACATGGATGCAGTACAGTTGGGGTTTTGAATAGCTTTATTAGCCATGAGAAGCTGGTCTCATTCAAAAATCTCTGGATTTGGGGGTAGATGTTGTATTTTATTTTGCAGATTATCATATTGGATTTAAGGCTATTGACATATGCACTGTATATGTATGTATATATGTATATATACTGTATATATACATATATACATATACACACACACACACACACACACACACATATATGAAATATTTGTGCCATACACACATCATTTTTTTCTTACCAATCTATTTTCAGTATAACTCCCAAGCATAGGACACTAAAATTTATTTGTGTATCATGTCCTTTCTACATGGGATCACAGGATGATTTGCAGGGAGTCAGTGGTACACTGACAGGGAGAAAATGTTTTTGGGAGCGGGATTTGAAGGGGAAGTCACTGTGAGGCAAGACTTGCCATCCATTTGTAAAGAGCACAGACATGATTGACATGAGCTCAAATCTGAAGGAAAAATTCCAAAAACTATTTAATTTTTAAGTTGAGTTTCTATGAAAATGGTGAAGGGGCATTGGCTGAATATATCTCATTTTGAGAGGAAAAATTTTACTGACATTTTTATTTAGGAACTCACAACTGAGGGAAGATTAAGGTGAGGTTGGGAAGGAATATGGACAAAGGTAGGGATTTCAGAGAAGCCCAAAACAAGATGGAATGTTCTGGTATTAGAAGCAAAAAGCTAAGAATGAGGTCAAATATCAGATATTTGAACAAGAGTTGGGATCTAAAACTAGTATCTCTTAAGGCTAGTAACAAAACACAATAAATAAACCAATAAACCCCTCCAGATACTACAGAAACAACCAAAGCAATACTTTTAACCACAAATTAGTGGTAGAAAATGAAGACCTTGAAAGAGCAAGCAAAAAAAAAAAAAAAAAAAAAAAAAAAGAAGAAGGAAAGAAAGAAAAAAGAGACTTCTATTGAGCATCTCTTATGAAGCACTGAAAACGTTGGGACCGAAAGCCAATATAATGTTTAGTATGGAAGCAATTAACTATATATTCCAGAAAATGAAGAGAGGGTGATAAAAGCGGGACATGCAAGTCCAGTAGGATCCTGTTTACTCTTTCCTGGATTCAGTTATCCAAAATGTCACATCATATTTCCTGAACTGTAAAACTAGATGGTTCCAGAGCCTAAGTCAGCACAAGTAGCATCTGAGGTGGGCTGCCTTCTGGTTCCTCAGCTTCACCTTGCCTTACAGAGAGTTCCATTGTACTCCCCAAGGGAGAGGTGAGTTGAGGTCTTTGTAGCCAGATCCTGGACAAGGTCAGGTTGAGAACCAGGACAAGGGAGAGTGACTTGTTGGGAAAAGATGAGCAGAAGCCATTCTTAGGAAGGCTAGCCCTGTGCGGACCATTAAAATGCTTTAGGCATAATGCTTCCAGTGTGGCCAGAGGTCTCAGTTGGGAGAAGCGGTGTGGGAAGCTGGAAGTGGTGTAGCCTCTTTCCACTGGTTATGGTCTGCTCTGTTTCTCTTAGACCTCAGAAAACCCTTGCTGAATACTTTCCTTCAACTGCTTATGAATGCAAGGAATTACATTATCTCAGAAGGCCTCTTCCATAGTGAGAGAAAAGTTGATGATCTCTTCAGCTGGAATAATGGGGAAAACGAGAAGAGATGAGGAATCCATAATGAGACAAAAGCAGGACATTAGTCAGCCAGGGCAGGGCTGCCGTTAGCCTGATTGAAGTCCAAGTCTAGATGAAAGGGATCTGGTAGGGAGATCTAGGTGAGAGGGAGGTGGTAGCCAACTGTGTTGGCAGGACCATAGAAAAGTTTGAGAAAGAGAACCCGGACACTGTCCTTCCCCCTCTGTCCACAAAGGAGGGATTACGGAGCTGGTTTTTGCTATTGTCCTGGCCATACCGTGTGTTCTGACAGGGTTCATGTCTTGGGACCTAGACCAGCTTGATATCCTTGAGGCATGAACAGTCTTAGGGTGATCTGTACGAGATATGTGAGAAGTGGAAAAGAGCAGGCCTCTCCTCCTGATACACTCAACTTGGTGATTTTAATTATTCATCAACTCATTTTGCACCTCTGACAGCAGGATGGAGGCTCCCTGGTAGTTTTCAGCTGTTCTGGCAGGTTGTAGGGTACCTGTGATTCCTGGATGAGGAGCTGGGAGCATTATACATGGCCATCTCTGGGAATGTAGCTAGCACAGTGCCTGATGAGCACAAGGTGCCCAATAATTGGGGACTGTCTCCTCATGTTCCTACACTAAATTATATGCTGTCTCTTCAACCACAGTGTTATGCCTTGAGGGCAGGGCCCATATCTCTACAATGAAATCCCCAGAACCTAGTACTAAACTGGCCTGCAGTGGCGAGAAACTCAGTAAGTGGGGTGACCTTGCCATTTAGGTATTTGAGTGGTAGGGGAAGGAGAAGAAGAGGCCCCAGAAAAGATACCCCAGCCACTGGGAAGGCAAGTGTGTATGGTGGTCTTGAGGGAGAATAGGACGTAAGGGTGGTTAATGCCATTTCTTTTAAAAGACTTTTTTATTTATTTGCCAGAGAGAGATAGAGAGAGTGAGAGACAGTGTGCAAGCAGGGAGAGCAGCAGGCAGAGGGAGAAGCAGGCTCCCTGCTGAGCAAGGAGCCTGATGTGGGACTTGCAAAGGCAGATGCTTAACTGACTGAGCCACCCAGGCGTTACTGGTTAATATCATTTTTTTCTGAATCCTCATTAACTTTATCCTTTATGTTTAGAGCTTATCTGATATCCACAAGAACTATATAAAGCTGCTAATGCTGGATACTTGTCTGGATCTATAAGCTCAGGCTATGAATGTCCTGGAATAGTCCCAGAATAGTGCCAGTCACCAGTTAGATCTGGGGTTAGGATTTATAACAAAAGAACTTTATTTTGTGTAGTGCTTTACCATTTTCAAAGTTGATTCATACAGTTGATCTCTAGATAGAGTTGCCAGATATAGTACAAAACCACCCTACTTATATTTGAATTTCAGACAAACAACAAATAATCTTTTTAATATATGTATGCCCCACATACTGCATGGGGCTAGTTAGACTAAAAAATTATTTGTTGCTTATCTGAAATTCAAATGTAGTTTGGTGTCCTGTGTATTTTCCCCCCCTAGATCTGGAAATACTCTCTCTGGGTGGAGGACTGGCATAACAGCTAAAGCACGAGAAATTGTTAAGATATATGTGGTTTGTATGCCAAGCTCTGCAACTTACTAGCTCCTTGTCTTTGGGTAAGATTTCCTTTTAAAAATCCACCCAGAGGGCACCTGGGTGGCTCAGTGGGTTAAGCCGCTGCCTTCGGCTCAGGTCATGATCTCGGGGTTCCTGGGATCGAGTCCTGCGTCGGGCTCTCTGCTTGGCAGGGAGCTTGCTTCCCTCTCTCTCTCTCTCTCTCTGCCTGCCTCTCTATTTGTGATTTCTCTAAAAAAAAAAAAAAAAAAAAAAAAAAAAAAATTCCACTCAGAGTTTTCTTGTGTGTGCCAGGCCGTGTGGTGAGGACTTAATGAGCTAATTCATGCATAGGCTCAGCACATAGTGATTACTAAGGAGGTTGTCATTATTGTTATGCTCTTATTTGAACCTCGCCTGGGACACGGCCAGGCATTTCTTAACCCATGTAACAGAGGAAATTAAGAGAAGCTCCATGTCTCGAGTTTTGATTCCTAGGTCAGCTTTTCATACTAGGTTGATGATACCAAAATTTTATTCTGCTGCCATCTTAACATGGAAAAGCAGACTCGGCTGAGGAACTAGCCAGTGCTATCTGTCTTCCCAGAGCCGGGAGAGCAGGCTCCTCCCTCAGGGGTCCAACCAGGAGGCGGGTGAGTCCCTTTGCCTATCAGTACCTGTGACCAGCAGGAAAAAAAGGGGTGTTGCTTTTAGGGGGTTTCAGTCATGAGCGCTTTGATGCTGTAGGGCATGACCGCTGAGAAGGACTTCCTGCCTCCACCCCTTCTGTTTTCACCTGCAGCCCAGCAGAGGCCCTGTCCATGAGGAATCCATGGCTCAATTCTTGCCACCCACTTACCTTTATCTACAGGATGGCCTAATCCGTACTTGTTCTTGATGCTAATTTACATGCCCTTCCTGGGAAGTATGTGTGTTAGGAGAATGCTCTGGGTACAAGTGACAGAAACCTAATTTAAACAAAAGGAGGATCTGAACCCCCATAACCCGGTTTCAGGCAGAAAGGCTGTCTTAGGGATCGCAGCAGCCAGGGCTCGAATGTTGTCATTAGCCTCTCAGGTTCTGTTCTTCTGTTTGTCTCCTTCATTTGCTCTAGTCACAGCTAGTTTCTCTCTTCTAAGAAGGGACAGACAGTTCCTGGCTTTCATGGTTACAACCTCACAATCAGAGAAGGAGGAGGAGGTCCTTCTCTGTCAGTTCTGGTGGGGGGGGGGGGGCGCGGGAAATCTTGAGGAAGGATCCTATTGGCTCAGCTTGGGTCATGTGTTCATCCTTGGACCAATCACTGGGACCTGAGAGTTGGGATATACGTCCTGTGGCTATCTAGGACCAACTATTGAAACCTGAGGGACGGGATGCTGACCCCTTATCAGAACCATTATGTTATGTTCATTAGGTTATGCTGAGAGGAGAGCAGTTTCCAAACAGCTGGGATGGGAAAGTGCGATTATCAGAAGAGGGAAGGGTTGATGCCTGTGTCTCCTTGCATAGGAAGAGTTTAGGTCAAGGAGAGTCTGGGCAGGATGGGACTGGCTGGATGATCTTTATGAGGAGGAGGTGGGAGATCACGTGGGTCATGGTGCTAGGATTATTGGGTCTCTCTTTGGGTTTCCTCTGGACCTTACATCATTTTGGTTTTGTTCAGTTACTGGGGTAGGGCTGATGCTAACTTCTAAAGGAAGAACAGAAATATGCATGTGGCTTGTGGGGCAGCTGATGTATTAGCACTTTATGGGGGTAATTGCACCTATGGACATTCTGCTGGTGTTTACTTGATGCCTGGTGAAGGGCTAAGTACTTCAGTAGTTTCAAAAACAATGGAAGACAAGATTTCAGCCTTTGAGGAATTTATAATCTTCTTAGGTCAACAAGATGTCCATATGTGAAACACTTAGAAAACCCTTTAAGGAAGTGCCATATGGTGTCTGTAGAATGGGCTCTGAGCTCTGTGACACAACAGGGCATGGGGTTTGGACTTTGGGCTGAAAGACAAGGCTGCCTAGAGGAATTTGAGCTGGGGCTTGGAGAACAAAGTGGAAGATGAATGCAGGAGGCTAACCTCCCAAATAATTGTGCCTTAGTATAGATAAATGAAAATTGGGTCTTGCAAAGACCCAGGTCTCGCCCCAAGGGATCTGAAGAAATATTTCTTCAGATAAATATTGTTCCCAGGCTACAACGTGGGTTTTGGAGAAGGGACAATTCACTTTCTAGGGGGATCTAGGCAGATCTTTCTAGGCAGATCTGCTTTGCTAATACACCAGGAGCTACACAGCCACGGGTCATTTAAATGACCACGGAATAGAGAAAATCACTTATTTTTCTTATTTCAAGAATATTAGGACTTGTTTATGAACAAATAAGTGGGAAATGTTGAGACAAACTTTAAAAAAAGTTTAAGAAAAGGCAAAAGTTCTCATGAATATTGTGAGGGTTCAGAAAGCAGTAGATGTGTGCACTAGGACAGGGCTTTTTAAAGTCCAGAAGATCTGGGTGTGAATTCTATGTTTGTGGCTTACTAAGGGGCATGACCTCAAATACTGAGCCTTAGTTGCCTGGCTTATAAAAGGGGAATAAGGTGGTACATACTTCACAGGGTTTTATTTTTGAGAGTGCAATATATTATTTATGTAAAATACTTAGGACAGTGCTTGGCAAGTAAAGACTCAATAATAAGCAGTTGTAGTTATTATTATTGTAAGGGAATATAAACTAGGTATAGGCAGTTGGAGTGGGAACCATTGTGGTTCACTACCTAGTATGTGCCTGACACTGGACTACACAGGCACTTTACACATATGATTAAATGTAATCATCACAAAAGACACATGAGGGAAATAGACTGATTTTCCTTTTAGAGATGAGGAAACTGAGCCTCAAGGGGGTTAAGGGGCCCCAGTGAGGTTGATTTGAACCTAGGTTCACCTGATTCCAGAATCTTGCTCTCTTGTCCTTAGGGGTAGGAGCAAACATGGCTGGAGGGGATTGCCAGGCAATTTCCAGACCAGAGCCTCATTGTCCACTCTCCATTCAGATGTCTTAGAAGAGACCCAGACTGTTGGAGGTGAGAGGGTGGTGAAGCAAACCTAGTAGAAATGGTTGCTAAAGACAAGATACAGGTAGGTGATCTCTTCTTGAGCCAAGCTCCCCAGTGAGCTTCTGACAGCAGCATTTGCCCAGGAATGCCAGGGAGAGAGAGAGAGTCCCTGAGAACCCTGGGAGATTCACTAAGCAAGTGTGACCTTTCCCTTCCCTTGGGTCAGCGCCTCCTCTCTCAGGGAGGCCTGGAGTCTTTGGGAGCCCTTTTGCTCTGGTGACCCCTCTCCAGTCCCACAGAGGAGGGATGCTGGCTGGAGCTCCCCATGTGGGCGTGGCAGCTGGCCTCTGCCACGGTGATCCCTCCCATCTAATGAAAACATTTCGAAATGGCACAAAGCAAAGGCATAAAGCAAAGCAGAGCCACTGATGTGTGGGCAGGTGCAGGCTGAGAAGGGGAAAGGGGGGTTTGAGTATGCAAAGTTGAATTGCTGAGACATGGGATATCTTAATAGCGTGGGAAACGGGGATTGTGAGATCAAAGGCTATGATAAGAGGGAGATTATTTCATCACGACTGTGCAGAGGAGACGGATGGTCATACATGCAGGGCAGACAACCCACACACGCCCATTTCTTTGATTTCAAGGTGGGAAACACTCAGTCCAAGCCTGGCGCCCTTCCCGGACTCCCTACCACTGGTCAATTCTGTACTGGTTTTACTTGCTGGTGGAATGCAAGACTTCCAAGTCTCACCACATTTGCTTTTGTGTGATTTCCATTTTATTTCCAGCTCATACTTTTATTTCTTCATAGCTAACTATTTTTCTCTGGTGAAGCATCCTGGGTTTTGCTTGGTGTCCCAGCCTATGTTCTTTATTTGGTTGTAACTGTTGAGAGTTAATTCGGAGTCTTTTTTTTTTTTTTAATTATTATTGCATTTTAAGAATGACAAACCAGTTTGCCAGCATTATTTCCAGTTCTTAAAATTCAAAGCAGTTTGTTAGAGATTGTTCTTTCCTTTTGGAGATGGAGCTGGTTTCAGTTTTATAGTCCGTTGTCTTCACACCCATCTCGGTGACTAATACTCTAAGATGGATTTCCTTTTTTTTTTTTTTTTCTTTTTCCTTGAAGTGGGTTTCAAATCCCCAAAGAATTTCTGGGAGGGGAAAAAAATCCTTTAATTGAAAGCAAGAGAAAACAAAACAAAAAGCATAAGAGAGCTGACAAAAATATCATGTTTAATGAAACCAAGTTCCATCCCTGCAGATGGCTGTAGAGGCACAGAATGACCTAAAGATAGAAAAACGGGTTTCCTTTATGTGCTCTGTAAAGGATGTTTTGTTTTTGTTTTTTGTTTTTTTTCGTTTGTGAACGTTGCTTGTATGACTGACCAGCGCCTCGCAGAGCCCCCTGATTGGTCAGGTAAGAGTCCAACCCACCCTTCTGGATGGGTTGGGTCCCCCATGGCAGTGCTGAGATGGTTTGGGAGGGCCTCCTGGGTTCCGCTGTCCTCTGACTGCCTGTGGCACCTGAGGTGTGTTCTACATCATTGGGCACTCAGACGCAGCCATCTCCCAGCTATGTGACCCCAGACAAGGGACTTAACCTTCTTAAGCCTCAGTGTCTTCCTTTGCAAGCTGGTGGGAATTGTATCCACCTCCATGGGTTTTTGTGAGAATTAGTGAAGACGTGATTAGGGAAATTCTTGGTACAATGTCTGTTTCTTGGAGAAGGGTGCTGGTTCTTCTTGTGGCCTGATCTTCCTACCTGTGTGTGTAGCCAGATCCCAATCTCCTGTGGGGTGGATCTGGGCCTTGCACACTTGAGGAGCTTCCTGGGTGCTGCGTACCCAAGGAGGCCCTTATAGTCTGTGTGGGCTAAAGAGTAACAAAGAGTAATGGAATTACTGAGGCACGTTTCTTAAAATAATCTGAAAAATACCACCTCTTTGTACTTCCTGCTGAAAGAAATAAATTAAGTAAAATGTGAAAAAACCGAGCACATTAAAAACCTCTATGAGTTTGAAATGAGCTTTATTTCATTAGGAATTAATGTCTTGGAAGTTTTCCTGTTCTGCTCTCAATTCTTACATCTCCTTGGTAGCTTTTCTTTTCTGCCTTCTGTCTATGGAATTATGCTCCCCGAGGCTGAGAGGACATGGTAGGCTTTGCAGCTGGAAATAGAGTTGACCTTTTCCCGTTAGGGAAGGGTACTGTGGCCCTAAGAATGGTATATGACACTTTGGTCCCTGAGATCCCAAGGTAGCAAAGGCATAGTTTCTTTTGGAATCTTCTTTGCTAGAGAACAAGGGTAACCTGTATATCTCCAAACCCCCTTTTCTAACTTCCTCTGTACATGCATCTGTTCCCGTCCAGCCCAGAACTATTTCAAACACTTGGCTGGGGGCCTCTGATCACCAAATCCTCACCCCGCAGTACACGCAGCCTGTGTGCATTTTTCCTGATCTCACTCCTTTTCTCTGCCTTGCTCTCTGTGCAGTAAAACACCCCCTCTCTTTGGTTGTCCAGCTTGGCAGTTCATCTCTCTGCATGCTATTTGCTCATCTCGGTCCTTTTTAAGATGGGGTGTGGACACCTTAATCCATTAAATTGGGCTCATTGACCCAAAGAGGTACTCTCTCTTGCGTGCACATGCCTTCTCCTCTCCTTTCTTCTTCCTTCCCCTTCCCTCCCTCTGTTTATTTCAGTACATGTACCTTGCAGCTACGTTTCCGGCTCATGTTTCATATTTTAAAAAATTCAGAAAAACCTTCTATTTTGCTGTCCTTTACTTTATAAAAATTCCATATCATACCTAGCAACCCATATTGGCCTGAAAGATAAATAGCAGCTACTCCTTCTTTTTCAGATTATGAAAGGTTTCCCCCTAGGAACAATAGCTGGTACACTGACAGTGAACCCATTTATTAAAACAATTTATACTTCACTTTTATAAAATATGTCTATTGTATAATTTGAGGCAAACCTGTGTTTCTTTATGGGTTTTTCACCTCCTCCTTTTTACTCCGGTCCTTCCTTCCCCTGTCCTGGCCATGGTCGGTTTGGTAGAAACTTAGCAACCAGAGCACTTTAATATATTCATCTGGTGAGTAAAGCCCACCAGATCCCTTTGATATGAATCCTTCCCTTGTTTTATCAGGTTAAGATGGGTGTGGGGGGCAGGACGGGTGTGAAGGGAGTCACACCGCTTTTTAATCACTTGGAAAACATACCCTTCCCTTTAGCTTTGCTTCTGTTCAGAGGCTTTCAAGCTTGTTCAGTCACACCTGGCCCTCAAATAATTGCCTCCTCTGCATTAAAGTTTATTGCCCCCTTCAACAGAGGTGGAATTTAGAGACAGACCACAGGCTTCACGGAGCAGTGAAATCCACCCAGGTGCGACATGGTGGGGAGGCAAAGCATCACCCCGGAGGAGAAGAGTGCATGGGGTAGAAGGCACCCGTACTTACCCACGGGTCCTGGAATGGAGGAGCAGCAAGAATGACATGGGCTTCGAACACTGGTGAATGATGCCGGCCCTCTACTTGTTCAGTGATCTTTGTTTTCTACATTTTTAAAATCCTTTCTTGCAAGCAGCCTCAAAATACCTTTCTGCTTTCATCTCTGCCAAGGCCAAAAGAGCAGCATGGGTTAAATCTCATTCGCTGTGCCCGTGCTTACAGACAGCCGCTCTCTCTCAGACACACACACACACACACACACCCATCAAACTTAACTGATTTAATTTCCATTATGAAAGGTGAAGTCCTGGTAGGGAAGTAGGGGACTGCCTTTGGGAACAAAGTTAACAGCACACAACTAGAATACTGAGTCTGAGAAAGATTGGCCTTCCTCTTTTTTTCTGTAAGGGGAGTAAGGTGACTGACTGGCCTGGAGACAGACAGGCTGTTTTTGCCCCTTTCTCTGGCCATCTGATCTCTCTCCATGCGCTGCTTTTAGAACTTCCTGGTGCTCAGGCCTGGCCTCGCAAAAGGCAACCGCCATTCATGTCCAGACACATTTGCAGACTTCTGGCAAAATAGCCGGAGCTCACGAAAATTTACACTTTTCCTGGCACCTGGCCGAGAGTATGAGCAGGATTTGGCTTGGGTTTGCTTTCAGTTAGAAAAGCCCTTTGGGGGTGGGGGTGGAGAGTGGAGGGTGAGGTGGCAGCAAAATCCTCGAGAAGGGTCAGAGCTGCTAAAATAAATATCAGCTCTGCTAGAGAGAGCAATTCCTGTAATTATATCTGCCCGATGACTTATAATCAGCATTCTTAGCAGAGTCTGTAACTTTCATGTTTTCTCCTCCTGTGTGCGATCTGGGTGGCACCGATGGTGTGGGTGGGAGGGAGAATAACACCTTGATTAAAAAAAAGTGGTGTTAGTGGTGGTTGGTGCTGTTAGCATGAACATCATTCTCGTTGAGATTACCTTTGAAATAATGCCAGTGGGGCATTTGCTGGAATTTCTGGTGGTGGGGAAGGGGCCGAGGGACTGTGTATTGTTTTTCACCAGGAGAATCCTGTGTGTACAGACATTTAAAATACCAAAAACAAAGCTGAGTGTGGGAACGTAGCTCAGACTTGCCATATCGGTCCTGCCCTCGGAGTGAGGGTCCGCTTTGGATCCCAACCTAACCCATCCTCTATCTCCCCCTTTTGAAACACTTGAGAGAAACCAGCCATCTGCCAGTCCACAGGCTGTGTGTCATTTCCTTTCCTCTCCAAGCCTCACTCTTTCCACAGAGGAGACTTTTCAAATTAACGTTTTCAGTTCATTAAAGACCTTTTCGCAAACATTTCATTCTGGTAAAGGCAGTGTTTCATCTGGAAATGGTCAGGCTCACATTGGCACAGAATGGTGTGAGAAAGGAAAAAAAAGAATCAAATTCCTTCCTACCAAGTGGACAGACAGTATGCAGAAAACCTCAAATGGGTCTTCCTTAGAGGATGGAGAAACTCCTTTGGAAGTAAAAAGCAAAGTCAATGAATGAAAATTATTTGCTCATTTGTTTTGCAAAACTAACAAGGGAATAGAGCAGCTGGGCTTTCATTCCCTTTCTTTAAAACAAAACAAAAACAAAAACAAAAACAAAAAACCTGATTCTCTGGGAAGAAGAAACTCACACTGTGCCCCCTTTGTCTTGCTTTTGCTAATATCCATTGCAGCCTCTCCAGAGCTTGCTCTGTACTTGGGGAGTAATGCATGAAAATCCTTCTGCCGCCAAATGAAAATACGCATGGCCTTCTTTTCCCTGCCCAGTTTGAACCAGAAACTTGGGAGAGTCTCATGCAAATGGCTGGCTTCTTCAGAAGAGACCAATGGAGCAAAGCAACAGTACCTTGACAAGCTTGAGTGCTTGGGGCTTGTTGGACAAAATTACAGAAAATATCCAGTCAACATAGGGCTAGAGATAGGCATATAGGAGGTTCAGTTTCTGTTGTTGCTGTTGCTCCAACCTGGGAGAAAGATAGTGCAGGAAGGAACCTGAGAGATTAGCAAGTCTGTATATGGATTTTTTTTTTTTTTTAAACTGTGTTTTGTAGAGCCCCAGATTACCTCAGGATTAGTTCCATTTCTACATGGTGGAGTTTGGTGTAAGATTTCCACTAGACCTCAAACTCCCTGAGGCTTTGGGCCATATTTGTGTTGTTCATGTTATTTGTGCAAAATGGGTTCTGGGTAAAAATTTGCTAAGTGAATAAAGAATGAATAATGTAGCTTAAAAGGAGTTTGAAAACCATGGATCTAGTCTTTTTGCCCTTCCCTTTCCTCCATTTTATGTTAAGGCCAGAGATGCTGGTTGGGTTTCCCAAGGTCCCCCAGTTAGCCACTGGCAGGGCCAGGGCTGGAAATCTAGGCCTAGTGTATAGCTCGTGTCTTAATGTTGCTGTCAGTGGACCCAACAACACCCACAAACGCCAGCTTCTTGGGGGCAGCTTTCTGGTAGTGACACTGCTCCCGTTCACCTTTCAATCAGTGGGCATGACTAGGTGGGGTGTTTAAGACTGCAGGCTGCACAAGAGCAGGGAATATGTCTGTTTTGTTAATCTCTGTGTTCTGTGCGCCTAGCACAGTGCCTGAAAGTAGCCTCAGCTACTTTAATATTTGGTTAATGAATGAACACGAACACAACTCCAGCCAGAGTTCTCTTCTCTTGGACAATCTAGAGAGAAAAGATCATTCTCAGTCCCAAGTTTAACCTCAAGAACTTTGGGGTCACAGAGACCTCTGGGACTTAATTGAAGTGTTAGTACCAAGTGGGAGCATCACCCTCAGCAGCAGCCAGTGTCCTTTGTCATCATCATCACCATCAACAGCACCAGGCAGATACAAAGTGCCTTACTCTTATGAGGCTGTACCTTTCTTCTAAAGGAAATAAGTAGTTCTTGCCTTGTTTGAACATGGCTTCTGTTTGGTCCTATCCTTATAATCTTCTCATTCGTGTCTTTTGTAAATCATAGACTTTTACAGTCTGAATTCATGGCTTATCCAAAAAGTACCAGCTTCCAGAAGTAACAGATTTGGGTATAGAGTTGGCTCCACAACTTCTGAGGTTCTGCAGTCTTGTACACATCCCTTGTCCTATTTGACCTTTGGTTTCTGAACCTGTCAAAAGGGGAAATGGATTTGTCATTTACCAGGTGTGTGATGTTGGTCAAACCACTTAATCTTTAGCTCTAAGCCTTAGTGTTCTTACCTATAAAATGAGTTACTACCAGTATGTACCTCTCAGGGTTGATATCAGGATTACTTGAGTTCATGTATGCAAAATGCTTATAAGTGCTTGATACATATATCGTCATGCTTGTTTTCATCTCACAGGAATTATGAAAACCATATGGAATGATTCATTCTACAGAAGAATTCTACATAATATGGGGGATGGCTATTGAATTTTTAATTATTTTCTCTGTGTAGCCAGTTAACTCGCCAGCATTCACACTTAGCTATTTGAAAGAAATACCAAAGGTAAATAGTTCCAAATGGAAGTTGTGACCTTCGCTCATTTCCAGGACTCTTCCCATCTCCCTCATCCTCTGACCCCCAATTTATCTCCTCTTCTTGTATTTCCTGTTTCAGCAAATGGTGTCAACAACTTTGTAGTTGCGCAAACAACTGTCCAACAGTCAGGAAGACGTCAATTTCTACCTCACCCTCATAACCAAGCAATTACCATGTCCTACCAGTATCCCCAGTTAGTGGACCCTCTCCAAAAGCCAGATGTACTGCTCCCTCAGCACTGTACTACCCAGCAACAAGCCAGAACTTATTGCCTGGGCTTGACAGCTGTCTTTTGGTGGCCCTGCTGCCCCATGCTTGCTATCTACCCTCGTATGTTTGTGTCTCCACTTACTAACTCTGGCCTTTATAAAGACTACTTCTCTTCTCTCTACCTGGGCAACCCTTCAGAATTTAGCTTAAAGAATTCCTACAGGAAGACCCTTGATTGCTCTTCTCTGGTCTGAGTTTCTTCTAGGGGCATCTTAACTATACTGTCCTGGGTATACCTCTGCCATTGTATTTGTCATCAGACCATGTTAAGACTTTTAGAGCTTCTAAACCTGGAAAGGATTAAGATGTCTTCATTTTGATATTCGACCTAAAATAAGAGCAGTACTAAACTATATATGTCATAGTAATAATAGCTAACACTTATTGAGTGCTTGTTATGCAATAGGCTTTGGTGATTTCTGTTAAAATTCATTTAAGTTTCACAATGGCTAACAACAATCATATAATATGCCCTGTGCTATCCCCGTTTTATAGATGAGGAAATTGAGGCCCAGAATGTTTAAGAAACCTGTCCAAGTTCACAGAGCTAGTAACTGGCAGAACTGTGCTTCAAATATAGGCAGAATTGCTCCAGAATCTATATTCCTAACATACACTGTATAGAAATTTAACACAATTCTGATTTTTCCCCTTTTTTGCATTTTCTGGGGGAAAATCCAATACAAAATTCTTTCAAAATCTTTCTCTTTTTCTCCTGTTGTTGGCACTGCTAGCCTGAGCCTCTTTGCAGGTGCTTAGCTTGCCTACCAGTCACCTTGTGTTGCTCAGCTTATAGTATGAAATTGTGTATGGCATGTCTGTTTTCCTTCTGGATTCTGATCCCTGAGGGCAGGTCTTGTGTCTGTGTCTGGTTGCTCCACAGGGAGAAGCTCACCCAATATTCAGGGCCAGTGTGGGCAACCACAGCCTGGCTAGGTAGATCTCCAGCTCATGGTTTCCTGTTTGTTCTTTCCTTAATCAGGTTCAGCTTACCTTGCCAGAGCTAGTGACACGGTGGGCTGAAATAAGTAAGAGCGACTTAATCATCTCTAGAACTTTCTATTCCCTAGCCTATGCTCCTGCAGCTGATTCCCTGGTAGTTTCCTGCCTCTCCACAGTTCTCCACATGCCCTCAAAAACTTGTTTCTCTTGAGCTGTAGTTGGTAGGAGTTGTGAGTTGTAAATACATTATAATATACTAAATATAAATGATAAAGAAATAAAGGCTCTCCCTCACTTCCCTTGTTCTCAGGACTCCTCATTCTAAAAAAACCACTATTGGATTAAAATATGCATGAAGGGAGCTGCTTTCCTAATTGGGAGGAGGCTGAAGTGGGGTTTCAACAAGATCTTTCTGAAAGGCTCTTGACCCCTGCAACCATCCCCAGTCCTGACCCTGGAAATATAGCTGAACCCAGGAGCTCTTGGTTTCTCTTTGGGGTTCTCCTCCAGAGGATTAGTTGTTTTTCTCTGTACTACTGAGATGTATTACTAAGTACTTATCCACTTGGCATTATGAGGAGAAAGCTTGTATTTACCTTATTAGTGTTTGGTTTGCTTGTTTCTTTTTGGGTGCTAAATTCCCTTTTTCTTCGGCTCTCAAAGAGTTTTCATCCTCCAAAGGAAGCAAATGACGCCTTTCTCCAGAACTTTCTCTTTTCCAACTCTTCTCAGTTTTATTTAACTTGAGCTAACATGGCTCTCTATATGCATTGCATTTTGTTCTTTCAATAAGTAAGGATCAAGCCTACTCTGTGTCAGCAAGGGTGCCAGGCTTGTTATGGGAGAACTCGTCATGGCAGGGGAGCAGGGCTGTTGGGGTAGCACTGAGAAAAGATGGAGAGAAATGACTGTATTCACAGTCACTAGGAATCCTACCTGGTGCAAACAATCTCCTAGGTATGATAGTTGTAGTGTTCCCCGACAGGGTTCTGCATTCTGTATGCATGTGTAGATTAAATGTCTTCTAGCCTTGATTACTTTAGGTGTGATTTCACAGGAGTCAGAGGGACAGAATTACCTTTAACTTTTCCATCACTCTCAGATTCTTTGACAATTTAAATAGGTGAGTACAGATTTTGTACTTTTGCAGCTGATTACAAGTAGGGCCAAGATATGTTTAGGCCTGGGAAAGAGCATTTGATTTTTGGATTACGAGACTTACAGACCCTGATTCCATTTGGGCAATTAGTTTCGCGCATTGCAATGAACAATGAAAAGTTTCAGCGTAAGTATATCCTCAAAGTTGCCTGGGATATACTTAGACTAAATAAGTATTTGTTATTTACATGAAATTCAAATTTAACTGGGTATCTTGTTGTGGTGGTTGTTTGTTTGTTTGTTGTGGTTTATTTTCAGGTTATATCTGGCAGCCCTAAAATTTAGGCACTTGAGGAATGGGCTTTGAAAAAATCCACACTGTATGTGCCTGATTGTGTTTGTATTTTAGGCATGCGTTTGAGGGAGAGAAGGGAGGGTCTAAGGGAGAATTACTTGGGTAACTGGACAAGAACTTGCTATAGGAAAAGCCTGATGGGGAAATTAATTGTGAGTATTTACTCATAAAATAATTCTGGTTATCTCAGGAGAGGCAACCATGGGCTTAGTGATTTCTAGGGAGGATTGTCTTGGCATGATGGCCTTATTAAGGGCATGGTGAAAGGAAGACTACAGTGTGCCAGGAAGGCTGAATATCTTTATTATGGTCAGTTAGTTTGGTCTTGAGCAACCCATTTCAGTCTGCTTTGTCTCATTTTCTGTATCTGTCAGATGGGGCTTAATAATAATTATTTTATTTACTTCAAGAGTTTGAGTCATAAGTTTTGAAACAATGCTCAAACTATTTGAAAGATTAGTTAAGTTGTGGTAAGCTTGCTATACCACTAAAGGAAGTGGACCTTTTGTCTGGCCAAAAGACACTGGACCTATACCACATAGTTTTGGGAATCTAGGCCTTGGAATCAATGCTTTGGACACTCCTAACAGCAAGTGAACCAGACCCCTTTCCTCCATGCATCAGGGAAAGCCCTTTGGACAAGTTCTCAGATGATTTTGGTTTTCTCTAAATGCTCTTTCGAGGTGGCTACTGTTTTCAGAACCTCAATGGGATTCTAAAGTGTAACTGGAGAGGATTTGGGATATTTATATACAAGCTGGTTTAACTTAGCAGAGAAGGAAGATCTGGGTAAAAATTGAGAGTAGAAAATGATTGAACATGCATTTCTCCACAATGACTTTAGTATCTCTACTCAGGTGAATAAGCAGAATGTGTCACATACATAATAAGATATATAATTCACATTGCACTTGAGAGTTTGCAATGTGCCTTTTTACACACATTATCTCATCCATGTGTATATTATCTCCCTGTGGGCAAAAACAGACTTTTTGCTTCTTTGTACATATCTGGAGAGGAACACAGTCTCCTGAATGGGTGACTGAGCAACCAGACCCAGCTCACACCCTTCTTCCTCTGTGCATTTGTCCTTTACCATCTGGGCAACACCAAACTCCTTTGCTCTTCACTCTACTTCATTAAAAATGCTCACTTAATGATTTTTATCATTGGTGGTTATGTTTAACTTAGTACTTTCTTACACCATTTCTTATAGGACTGTTGAATGAAGTGCAGGGATTTTTGTATCTTTCATTCATTTTCTTATTCTCCATATTGAGAATATTGCATATAACAGGTATTCAAGAAATAGTCATTGAGTAAATAACTAACTCGTTCTTCATAGCTTTGTCATATCTTTTCAACCCGATTCTAAAAACTGTGCTGCCAGAGACAGTATCTTCATTTCTCGTGTTTCCCCCAGTGTACTTGACATGGTGCTGAAGAAAGTGAACGTTAGTGATGTCTTTTCTGTGAAATGATCCACACACGTGCATGGGAATGTTTTAGGGATTGGTAGATGTGGCTGCTCAGGGACCTTCATGGGTTAAAGGCACTCTTAGTTTTGAAAGCCTCACCTCACATGATATTAATCTTTAAAATTCACATACATTTCATGATATGTGTGTTTTTGTGTACTTGTATGTTTGGGCACACACACATAACAATAATTTTGCTGTAAAATAATTTTTGTAATTTGCATTGTTAATTATGACTTTATTATTTTGATTTCACAGTTTCTGTTTTGTAATTTGGAACCTCCATTTTTTTTTTCTCTCAAACATTTTCTTGGCCCTTGACAAGCATATAGGTCTTAATCACTGTGCCCATAGTGACTGATACACGCAATGACTTTGCTTATGGGTATGTCCAGGACAAGAGTGACCTAAAAGGAACAAATGGATGTATTAAAATCGAGTTCAGCATCCCAGCAAAACTGTTCTCCATCCCCTTTTATCCTGTTCCTAGGCCTTCTCTCCTGCCCTGCCCCATTTGCCAGACTCCAGGCATGTGCTCAGAGAGGATGCGCTCTGAGTTTTATGGTATCCGTAGTTGTCCCCCAAGTGCAAGCGTCTAATTAGGCTTGACACTACCGAGGCGTTTCCCTGACATTTATGTCACTGTCTCTCAATCTTTAGCAGCATTTGGTCTTGTAGGAAGTACAACAAACAATGTCAGAAACAACATAAAATTCCCCATTAGAAGGGGCCCTCGGAAACTGTGCTGCTGTTTATTAGGCACACTCAAAAGAGAGGCCGAAGGGTGGAGCCGAGTGTGTGGATTCTGGGCTTGGAGGAAGAAATAAAATGGCTCATTTAAATTCTTAAGAACTGCATAGGAGGCAGAAGACACAATGAGTATCTTAGAGAAGAAAGGCCATCAGTTGAACAAACTAATCACATGGTAATCAAAGGGGAGTGATTCGCTGCCTACTGAGAAGTACTTTAGAAGAAGTTCCAGCCAGAGAGAGCAAAGACCCTATTGAATGACAGCTTTCATAAATTATAGATTTTTTAAAATTGCACAAAGGAATGTGTAATAACGTGCGAAATGGATTTAAAGACGAAAAGTGCCCAAAGCGTCTGAGCAAGGCCGGGAATCGGAGGCCTGAGGTGGGGGGGGGGGCCCTAGAGCCTTTGCGGGAAGCCCCTTCCCAGAGCAAGCCCCGCCTCCATCCGGGTCTCTTGCGAGGGATCTAGAGATACCACGTGTAACCTCATGTCTTCGGGGTTTGGAAACTTCGGGACATCCTCAGCATGGACTTTAACAAGGCGCGGGGTAGGTGCCAGTTTTCTGTCTCCACTGCAAACCGTGCTTGTGAGTGTGCAGGCTGTGGAGTCTAAGCTTTGGCCCCCGGGGGTATGGGAAGGCCAGGAGTAGCAGCCTGAGTCCGAGTGTGGCTTCTGCGCAAGGCCGGGCTCCCTGCGTGGAATCAGGGTGGGCCGCTCCGTGTGGTGGGTGTTGGTGGGAGGACTGCCCATCCACATTTCTCCTTTCCTCTTGTACTACGCTTATCGGAGATGTGGGGCCTCGGTCTCTCTGCCCCTTCTCCTGTAGCCATGAGGTCATGTGGGACTGTGGCTCGCAGGGAAGGGCAGCCTAGGGCCAAGGGCCACTGTGAGTTGATTCTGATCATCCGGGCTGGGCCAGCCATCAATCAAGAGTCACGTGGGCTGAGTTTGCCTTCCAGCCTATTGCCTCTGCATTTAGTAGGGCTTTTCTCCCACCTGTGTCCACTGTAGCTGCCTTGAGGCCTCTTTTTAGGTGAGTGCCAGCCATTCCATATGCACTCTTAGCTAGCTGATAACCGAGGTGATGATTGGTAGAACCTTCAGATATGACTCTACGTGGGCCTGTCTGCCTTAGAAAAGGTGATTTGAGAAGTTGGGAAAGCTAAGCCAGGTTAAAAGTATTAGGAGTGGGTGTTCTTTTTAGGTGTGTCATCTGGTGACAGTTACTTAACCTTTCTGGGTCAAAGTTAAAATGGATATATGACTAGTAGCTTTTTCTGAGTGGTGATAAGAGGTTCAGGTGAGGTCTTGGATGTAAAGTGCTCCTTTCAAGGCCCAACTCCTGTACAAGGCCCAACTCAGAGTGAGTGTTCAGTAATGTCAGCTGTTATCATGTTCCTCAAGTCTCCCTGAGTATGGTGGTGGATTGCAGAGATTGGCATAGGTGAACCTAGCTCTCTTCCTGACATCCTAGAAGATTCAAAGTAGAGAAGGAGCATTGCCCTGTGTGAGTTCCTAACAACAACTCTTTTTTTTTTTTTTTTCTAACAACACCTCTTAGGCAACTGTGAGAGACCCTCTTGTTTTGGGGTAATTATGCTAGCTGTTGTAACAGATAACCCCCACATTTCAATAACATACCACTATAAAGTGTAAATAACATACCACTATAAAGTAAACCACTAGCTCACATCACAGTCCCATTTAGATTGGTTGGGGGAGGAGGGCCTTTCTGTTCCATGTTGTCATTCAGGGATCCAAATTCCTTCCATGTAAAGGTTCATTCCTCTTCACGAGATGGCTTCAAAGTATCCTTGGAGTCATTCATGGTAGACCACGGAGGGGAGAGAACGGAGGTGTGCCTATGGTTAACTGCCCCTAACCAGAAGAGATCCATCACTTGAGCTCATGTCCATTGCCAAGAATCAGTCACACATCTCTGTGAATGTGCAAGGGGACTAGGTAATATAGTTTAAGTGTAAGTTCGGAAGAGAAAACAGGCTTGATGAGAATCTGCTTGTGTCCAGGTAGGTACAGGATTGCTCAAAAACTGGGCCTGAGGTTCTTAACCCAAGGTTCTTGAATTTGTGGAGCGTTCATGAACCTTTTGAAATTGGATTGAAAATGTTGTATATATGAGCCTTTTCACTTTCATTCTATTCTCCAAGGCTGAGAGGGTGAAGTCCTGCCCCTGCTTAGTCCAGAACAGTGTTACTGTACCTGCTTCCTGTGTCTGATATTCTTTGAAAAATGGTGGGGCAGGGTCAGGATTTCTGTCTCCTTTTGTCTCTTTCCTTTTCTTCTTCTCCTTTAGTTGGTAGAGAATGAGGGAGAAGAGGCAGAGATTTGTTAACACCATATCCTATGATGGTGCTCCATTGAGAGGCTGTTAACATTAGGGACGGGGGTTTATGTGGCTGTGAAGAGTCTAGGAGACTACAGTGGGCAGGGTAAAGACCCAGCCTTGCCCTTCCCAAATGGAGCCAGGAGTAAGGGTCATCCGGACCCTGCCAATTTTCAGTTTAGGGGCATGGTGAGAGGAGAGAGGGAGAACAGAGAGAAGGGACTCCCAGATACCCATCTGAGACAGTCTCTGTAAGTCACCACTGAGTGGTGACTTAATGGGAAATTGGACATTTTTCACTAGTGTCTCAATGCTGCATCTGCTTGAGATGGGTTCACCATACTGCCATTTTTTTCTTCCTGGCTTTACCTAAATGACCTTCCAGACGTTGAGGGCATGGCCGAGGGGTTACAAACATATCCATGGCTTAGAAAGAAAAGTTGGAAAACCACTGGTGTAGTCTAACAATGGGGCTTTGTGCTCTCGCCTGACCCTGCCTAATGGAGGGCCTTTGTTTCCAGCAGTTCCTGGGGCACTGGACTTCAGGAGGCCATTGGCCCTGTTTCTCTCCTAAAGTCAGAAATAGTTGCAGCATCTTGTTTTCATCCTATATCCTTAAATTTAGGGACCTGCCTTTTCTTGAGGCCATGGCTGAACAGGAGTGGCCTCCTCCCTCTATCATTTGTAAGGCAGGGCAGGAGACAATACTCTGTCCGGCCGGGAGCGTCAGCTGTCTGGATGAGTGCGACGCCAGCTGTCAGCTTGGGATGAGGTCAGACAGAGGCCACCCTAGTCCCAGGTGGGAAGGGGTCACCCAGGTGACCAGACTGCACTGGAGGCCCCGAGAGTGTGCAGGAGCATGAACTTCTGGCCTCCTCTGCAGGAGAGGAGTGGCAAGTGCTGAGCAGAATAAACCGCAGACTCTGGCCAAGATGCCAGCATTCCAGGTACCTCGATTCCTTCAGGAAGTTCAGGCTGTCCACTGAGCAGTCTGAGTGTCTGCAGACTGAACACAGGGGCCTCTGCTGTGCTGGTTGGGCAGCCTGCCACCGTTAATCATTTTGTCATTTGGGGGAGTCCTTCAGGCAGAGGTGGTATGTGGATCAGACCCTCTCTCTCTCTCTGGCTTTGGAGGCATTAAAGTTTAATGATTAGGGAGGAACACTGTGGAGCCAGACAGCCTGGGTTCAAATTCTGCTCTACCGCCGTGCAAGGAACTCAGTTTGTTCCTTTATAAAGTAGGCCAAATAAGAGTATGTACTTACTGCATAGGATTGCTGTAAGTTTGAGTGAGTCGATGCATCTAACACACTTAAAGCAGTGGCTGGTAAACCATAAACACTCAATAAATGCTCATTTTTATTATTAGCCAAAAATACACAGCCCATAAGCAGATCTCCAGGGGGAAGGGACCTTCTTGCTCGTGACAACTCAAGACTCTGTGAGTGGTACTTAGGTCTATCCATTATCATCCCTGAGAAGCTTCTCTGGGCTTTTTTTTTTTTTTTTTTAACTGCCCTGGTAGTTGTGTTCAGGCACCTTCTTATCTAAATAATTCTTTCAGAGTGGGGTCTCTGCCTTATCTTTTCTACCAGTTCTTTCAACAACAAATATAATAAATTTTTTTTTAAAGATTTTATTTATTTATTTGACAGAGAGAGATCACAAGCAGGCAGAGAGGCAGGCAGAGAGAGAGGAGGAAGCAGGCTCCCTGCTGAGCAGAGAGCCCGATGCGGGGCTCGATCCCAGGACCCTGGGATCATGACCTGAGCCGAAGGCAGCGGCTTAACCCACTGAGCCACCCAGGCGCCCCCATAATAAATTCTTATTAAACATTTATTTTATGGTTGATAGATTGCACACTCTGGTCTTTTCTAATAAATTTAAGCTCTTTAAATGAATATCCTTCATGAAAGGAAAAATTTCTGTCCTAGGATAAAATCCTGACAATTTTATGTTTTCTATAAACTCCAATTAAAAAAAAAAAGAACAACACAACACTCTACCAGGACCAAAACTATATTGTAAAGATACAGTAACAAAACACTGTGGTACTAGTTCAGGAAAAGGATAGATTGAGTAATGAAACAAAACAGAAAGCCCAGAAATACAGCCAGAAATACATGAGACTTTATGAAATTATGAAGGTGATATCACAAAGCAATGAAGAACTGGTGTATTAATCAGTGGTGTTCAAATGCTGACAAGTCATCTGGAAAAACAAATAAACTTGGATCCCTAAATGTAAAAAGGAAATGTAAGACATAGAAATATAATTACAAAAAAATGATATTCAATTAAAGCAGACATTTCTATGTATAGTATGAAACCACGGGAGCTATAAAAAACTAAGTAGTTTGATAACCTAAAATTTGAAACTCCCAAATGGCAGAATATTATAAAAATTGGAAATAAACATGGGTAGCTGATTCTACATAGCAAAAATACCATAAATAAGTGAAAAAAATTACTAACTAGGAAACATCTTTTAAACCTATATTTCCTTAATATGCAAAGAGCTCTTTCAAATCAGTAAAAAGACAAATATATATATATTTAAAGATTTTATTTATTTATTTGACAGAGAGAGAGATCATAAGTAGGCAGAGAGGCAGGCAGAGAGAGAGGGGGATGCAGGCTCCACAGAGAGCTCAATGATATGTTCCATCCCAGGACCCTGGGATCATGACCTGAGCTGAAGGCAGTGGCTTTAACCCACTGAGCCACCCAGGCGCCCCAAAAGGCAAATATATTAATAGGAAAACTCAAGAGTAGACATTTCAAAGAAAAAAGACATATAAGTGGCCAGTAAATATATAAAAGATTATCTTGTAGTTTCTAAAAAGCAGAAAACCATTTATCATTTTCACTTATCTAATTGGTAGTTTCGAGTCTCATAATGCCTGGTTTTTCCAGGGTGTTGGGTAGCAAGCTGTCAAACATTGTTGGTGGACATGTAAATTGGTACTATTTTTTTAAAAAGTAGATTGGTAAGGGGCGCCTGGGCGGCTCAGTCGAGGGTCTGACTTCGGCTTTGGTCATGATCCTGGGGTCCTGGGGTAAAGCCCCACTTCAGGCTCACTGCTTGGCAGGAAGCCTGCTTCTCCCTCTCCTACTCCCCCTGCTTGTGTTCCCTCTCTCAGTGTCTCTGAAATAAATAAATAAAGTCTTTAAAAAAAGGTAGTTTGATAATATCGTAATTCAAGCTGTGCATTTCTATTGACATAGAAATGCCATTTCCAGTAATTTATCCTATGTACACTTGTGGATATGTGTACATGTATATATCTTCATACATATAAAAATGAACATTTAACATGCACCATTGCTTACAATAGCAAAAATTGGAAACAACCTAAATTTCCATCAGTAGGGGAGTGGTTAAATAAATAATCATACTTTGATACAATGGAATTCTTGTACAGCTGCAAAAAGAATGAAATAAGTGTTTCTCTATTTTTATAGAAACTTGTTCAAAATATGTTAAGAGAAATAGTAGTGAAATAGTATATGTAGTATATGTAGTATGATCTCATTCGTGTAAAAATATTCTTGCATGTGTGTATCAGAGTTTTGGAAGGATGTACATACAAGGAAGAGTTAACAGTTTTTACCTATGGCAGTAGGATGGGAAGAGTACTGGTAAGGGAAGAGAGATCCTTGAGCTTTTAACTTTGCACCCTTCTAAACTCTCTTAGTTTTGTTTATAACAAGCATGTATTACCTTTAACATAAAAAAGTCTTAAAATCTTAAAAATTGTATTGATGTCAACACAATAATAGCAATATCAATAATATTTTAGAAAATATTTAATATCACCACCATGTCCATTTGTATAGGTTGTTTGTTCTACAAATCCAAATCACAAAAAATATTTTTCAGAATATATTTTAACACCACCATCATGTCCAGTTGTACAGGTGGTTTATTCTACAAATCCAGATGGCATCATTCACAGAAATAAACTCCACAGCCATCTATGTCATTTATTTTAGTCCATGAAGTCCACCATGGTCTTTTCTTTGTTAGGTCAACATATATAAAGGTTTTGATCTCCATAAGACATCACTCCTGAGCCAGCTCCACAGAATCCATAGATGCAAGATAAAGGCTGAAGCACAGTAGGTGCCTATTTCAATCGGTGGGAGACTAAGGAAGAAAAGGGAAGGGAGAATAAGAGATTAAATGAGAAGACTTTGCATGGGCTGGCATTGATGGGTGCCATGAACTGGGGCGTAAGGTAACTCAGCTCTGGGGACCTATCACTTTATTCTTTACCTGTCCTAGACTCCAGTTCTTCTGGCATACCATTTGAAGGAGGAGAGGCTTGGCATGGAAGGTCCCTCACCAGCTGACACATTTCCTTTTCTTCTCGCATACCCTTTCTCAGGGCCATTCAGTAGCTGCTGGAGAACAATATAATCAGGCCTCCCATTTGTGGGCCTCTTTCTTCCTTGATTTCTATTTCAGGTGGCTTCCCTTCTGCCTTGCCTTGCCCCAGTGCTGGCATCATGCTCTCAGATCTGAAGGAGTGGTGTAGAGTTTCTTCCTTCTCTTCCTTCTGTTCCTCTGTTCCTCTTCCATGCCCTCTTTGGTCTCCTACTCAGAAGGCTACTTTGGGCACGCTTGGCTTTCAGGGCTCATCTCTGTGTCCAAAGACACCCCTCCTCTTTGCAAGGTGTTCTTTCTTGTCAGACTGCCATTGGTATCAAGCTTACTTTATATTAGCTGTGGCCAGCATCATGGTTAACTTGGAGATGAATGTGCGTATTTAAACCCAGAACTGACCAAAATTAACTTTCAGTAATTTTAGTCTTTTAGATCCTGGCGGCTCTACTCTCAGGCTCCACCATTCTCGAAAATAGGTTGCGTGTGGATAGTGAAACTTGTAGTTGGTTAGTGACTCTAATTACACCCATGATTCAGATGACAACTGGTGTAGAATGACTCTTGCCATTGGGCGTGGAAATCATAGTGTCGACCACCTCTGGCCTGTACCCTTTCAACGGCTGTATTCTCCCAAGTTCTGGAGGGTTCAAGCTATGGTGTCTTTCCCCATCACGATTTTTCTCTGTAAGTCTTCAAAGATGAAGAAAGGAGTCAGGAACCTGAATAAGCAAGACCTGGAATTTTGAGCCAGATCTGTAAAGGGGAATCATTAAAATATTTTCGTCTGGATTAATGCCCTGCTGGTGGTATCTTTCTGTAACTATCTAGGGATAAAATCCAACCGGAATAAGAATAATTAGAAAAAATCCCACTCGAGCCGCCAAGCATCCTATCCTCATCAGAAACTTGGCAACGTCATTCTGGGGTGGTTTTGTGGAGCCCTGTTGGGAAGCAGAGGCCCAGAACCATGCTCTTCTCTAGTTTCCCTCCCCAAGTTAGGATTCCAGCATGAAGAGTCTGTGGTACTTTTTCCTCTTGGTGCTGTATTCTTGTTATTTCTTCATTTTCTGTTTTCTCTTTTTGAAGGTTTAAGTAATGTACCAACATGACAGTAGAAGACAGTCTTCTGAAAAGGGTCCTTTTGCAATGGAAGTGGCGGTGGAGGGCAGGGGGTAGAAAAAACTGAAAAGATATGAAGGGTGGGGCAGATGGACTTTGTGCAGGTAGGCATTACCACTCAGCAGAGCCCATCTCCAGGAATCACTGGACTAGACGCTTCCTTTGCTTTTAGAAGCTTCAACAGGATGTCCTGAGCCTGGGCCCCCCCTTCTTTATTATCGTGAAAGAATCTGAGAGTAGGGACCCAGACCAGGAACACCCACCTTGCCCACCCAATCTCTCTCTTCCTCCTATGTCAGGGACACACTGGACCCATCCTACTGTAATGGAGGTCTTGAGAGTTTGTGCAGTTTGAAACAACCTTTCTTTTTATAAATGGTGACAACTAGGTGCATAAGAAGTGCTGTTTCCCAGGTTGATCTTCTTGTTAGCAGAGAGAGAAGAGAGGCCCCTGCGGCTAGAACCGGTGTGGAGTCTGGAGCCATTTTCTTGGTTACTTAACCTGGCATTACGATAATAGACAAGGCATTTGGCCTTCTCTGGTGAGGTGAAGGCAGATTTCTAGTAGGTTCTGGTGATAGGGATAGGAAGAGAAGGTATAGTAAGGATTCTGTAAGGAGAAACTGGGGGATAGAAACTGGAATGAACCTCCATTTGAAATATGCCTAGACACTGTTCAGTGGAAATGATTGTTTTAAAGCTGGCAACTGGAGCACAAACTGTTATACAGTGGCTTAGTAGCATGGTCTTAAAAATAAGCACGGAAACTGTTTCTTGCCCAGACAAATGTTTTCACAACCACAAAGATGGTGGTAGGAAAGCAGACAAAATTGGCATTTATTTTTTCTACGGGATTGGTAAGAATTAAAACGTAAATAAACTAGGCTTGCAGATAAGGAATTATTTCCAAGGCTATCCTAAGATAACCTTTCTTAAGGGAGGTGGGACTGGGATGCAGGGTTGTGGTATCCAAAGACAAGAAGAACAGTAAATCCAAGTGCAGTTTTCTCTTAAGTGTGCCCCATGTCTTTGGCCTTGAAGGACAGAGACTCAGAATTGGTCCAGTGTGATGCTTCATTAGTCATAAAGATTTAATTATAGTTCTTATTTGACCAGGATTGTAACGTGAGGTATGTAAGTATTTACTGGGATTCTCTGTCATCGCCTCTCACTTTCTCCCCTTCCTGCCCACCTTCCTTTGGCCCCCCCTGTTCAAAGGATGACCAGTTTTGAATTACGGTAATAGCTGCACTCTTGGTTTAGGACTAACCTCCCTGAAATTTTCAGGACCACTAATTTGTGGTTACTCCAGTGCTAGAATGAACTTGGCGCTCTGGCCTTTAGACTGGCAATGCAGTAAAAGTTTAAAGCGAAGACTGCCTCAGAGCCAAAAGAAAAGAGGAGATTGAAACCTAAAGGTTATCCTGAAATGCACTTTACTGTTATCTATGAGAACAAATGAGTTAAAAAAATTTCAAATACCAGAATACCCTACAGGGAGGAGATATAACTATTAAAGGGCTGTTATAGCTGCAATAAATGTAGGAACAATAAAAATAAATTGATGAAGTAAATGTCAGCGCTGTTCCCCTGAGCTGCCCCCACACCTTTGTCCAAAAGTAGAACATCTCCAATTACAGAGGGTGGAAACAGCCTTCAATGACAATATGACAAGGACAGAACACAGAACGCTGGCACAGAGAACACAATTATGCACAGCCTTGAAAAATTGTATCATAGCACAATGCATGGGAGAAATCAATTAATGATGCAGGGCTTCCACTGCTGTCTAATAATTCTAGAAAGGAAAGGAGGAGGGGGGAAAAAAACTCCATACACCCAGTGCATCAAAAAGGTGACCCTTAAGTGGAAGTCTACATAATACCAGAGGTCAGTCTTCAGAGTTTATGGCATCTGAAATACTCTTTTTTTCTTCTCAATTTTTTTCCCCTTAAAAAAATCTAACAGTCTTAAGGAGGCATTTAAGTAAAAGTCACTTCTTCTCTGGTTAAATAGCCTTGCAAAAGAGAGTTCTTTGGTGGAAAGGGCAGGGATGAGCAAAGCATGTGGCTGTCGCCGCAAGCCCACCAGCTGAAAGGGGAAAGGCAAAAGTTAGGCATAAACACAGTGGAAGGTAGAAGGTGATTTATCTTGTGCAATTTACAACAGGTGCTAAACATTACGAAAACCAGAGCTATTAAGCAATCAAATTAAGCTATAATTATAACCGAAGAAAACTGTACAGGAATTCTAATTAATTCAAATCTGAACATGTCCAAGAGGAATGCTCCAGCAACCCCACTTCTGAATAAAACAAAACAAAAATAACCCTTGGATAATGCCTTCAGATTGCACAGGAAATTAAGAAATACTTCTCGGCTGGAATATTCCAGGCATTCCTTACTAAATGGTGAGAGAAATTCCCTGCAATGCCTGAGCACTTGGCTTTTCAGGTACACACCATATAAAGCATGTAGTTGGGGGGCCCTTAACTGGGCAGGATTTGAAGACAGAGCGGACGGAGGGATTCCACCGTACGTGTAAGTACTTCAAAGGGTCTGAAGGGTTAGCTCATTCTTCTCTCCTTTGAAGGTTTCTCCCAGGGCATCTGAGCCTTTTAAAGAACTATTCACACTCCCCTTTTATTTTTTATTTTTTTGTGTCTTTGGACCAATTCCATTTTCTTTGCAGCCACTCCTCTTCCAGTCCTCAATCCCAGTCTTTCCACCTGACTTGAGCTTTCTGCTTTCTTCCACCCCAGGGAGCCCTGGGGTGTCAGAAGACAAGGGCAGGGTTTTCTGTTGGTTATGCCTGAACAATGTAAGTTGTGTCCCATTAAGCCACAGATGTTGCGGGAAGAAGGGGATGTTTAGGTATTTGAATAAGATTTCCAACCCAAAGACTAGACAAAGACAAACCCATTTGACTAGGGTGCTTATTTCCCTAATTCATGATTCTTTAATTTTAACAATTTAGGAACAGGAACAATGAAAACAACAGTGACAGCTAACATTTAGCAAAGCTTATTATGTACCAGATACTGTACTGAATTCTTTACCTTAATTCCTTCTTTATCTCAAGTAATTCTCTCAACCAGTCTCTGAAGGAGGCAGTCTTAAAATACCCATTTTACAGAAGAAGAATCAAGGCCCACTGTCGGCTATTAAATAGACTATAAAACAAAAGCCCCTTCCTTTTTATTCAAGTGATGCTCTTACAGTTTCTAAATAATTTATTTAAATAATAATTTTCTACATAATTTAATGCAAAATTTCTTTGTTTTTTTTCTCTCACAGGTTAGAGTGGTGGGGAGTGTGGGAGAAAGGAGAGTGATTTTTTCTGGGTAAGTTTGTCTTCCGGACTAAGTATAGCATAGCCCCAGTTGGTAAAATGGTTTTGCCCACCATTTTGAATATTCACTTATGAACACATCTTTGACTTTTGCTTTGACTTTGCTTCCATTCACATTACAATATAGTGCTTCGGGGCAAAGATGTGTGAAGAAACACTGGTTCATGCATACTGTTGAATTCATAGCTCTTTTAATCATTACTGGAGTTTGTATTCTCTTGGGAATCTCTATGCTGACTGTTGAGTGTTTCTAAAGGGCATGTAGCTATTTTTCTTCCATGCTCTGGGTCCCTTGGAGCCTTCCTCCAAGGCCAGATGCCCTTTCCCTTTGATTCATGGGGTAGGGGAGGGTTGGTAGTTTCTTGGTTTGGCAAGATCAGTCTATAAGCGTTTGTTGGAAGCAATTCTAATAATAACACTGTGAAGAAATTTGCATTCCCATGGATAGATGAGGAAACCAAGAATTAGAGAGTTAGAAATTTGACCAAGGTCACATTGCTGGTTATGTGGTAGACCCAAGAAATGAGCTAGAATGCAAAATGCTCTTCCCTGGGCCACCCCTCCTATGCATGGACGTGAACACGTACACCCATGGTTTCCCTTCTCTGCCCTTGCAGCACCTTGTAGGGGCTACAGAACTCCACGTAGCCACCTTTCCCCTCTTGCTTCTGAAGGCATCTGCCAAACCTGGGACTGAGGGGAGTGAAGAAACTGTCCAAGGCTTGCCGCAGGGAGATTTATGCCGACAAAAATGGCTTTTGTGTAGGGTGCCAGGTAGGCTGTCCAGCCTGGAGTCTCCCAAAGGGCAGCTTAGACATTCACTGACCTAGCACAGGACTTGGCACGCAGTGGCTCCTCAGTAGAAAGTAGATAGTGTTGCAGCTGGGAGATATAAAGATGCCCCATCCCCCATCATGGAAATATATACTAGCTGGGCAAAAGCTAAAATCTAGCTACATTAAAAAAGATAGTTAAGAATCCTCAACTTAAGTAGCTATTCTGTGCCAAGATCCTTACATACATGTCTTGATTGTCACAATCCAACAAGGTTGATAAAGTTACTATTCTCAGCCCAAGTCAGAGGAAATTGGGCCTTAGAGAAATTCAGTGACTTGCCCAAGATCTCATAGCTAGGAAAGAGCAGAACTGGGATTCTTACCCAGACAGGTGGACCCAGGAGTCTAGCCTCTAGGCAGTGAGCTGTGCCCATAAGTCCATAATATAAGGAGTCCCAAAGATGGAGTGGGAAAAGCTGAGTAGGAGAGGTCTGTGGACCTGGTTGGGTGGTTAGGGAGAGTACTTTAGATAGCTTAGTGGAGGAAGAGGGTCTTTTCATCTGGGCTCTGACAGATATGTGGGATTTGGGAAGGCAGTAAAGCATGTATAGGTCTCGCAAATGGCCATTTTGCTTCATGGCCTAAGGTGTAATCTGTGCTTTCTGTGCTTTGAAAGATGTGGCAAAGGCCTGCAGTGGCCTGTTGTCCTGACAAGCTCTGCTTGGCATTCTGGCCTCGTGGGAATTTTCCCAGCCTCCCCTCTAGTGACCTGTTCTCCCCTGTGAGGAACTTCTGGAGTTGAGGAGGCCCCGGCATTCCTTAGGCCTGTACACCCTGCTTTTTGCTTTGAAAGTCTCTCAAGCATTTTTGCATAAGTAATGGGCATTTCTCCCACCTGTGCTTTGAGGCTAATTTTGACTTAATGTGGTAAGAGTTGCTTTTAAACTGGCCTAGAGGGTGAGCCTGGGGGCACCTCTGGGGGTGGGGCTAGAGGCCTAGAATGGGCAAGCCAGTATGGCAGCCACCTAGGTGTCCTGCTCGCTTTCTCTGTAAACTTGGACCAGGAGTCCTTTCTGGCACCAGAGCATGGTGGTGATGAGCTCTGGCTCTGGGATTGGACTGCTTGGATTTAAATCCCAGGGCTCTCATCACCAACAGGGTGGCCCTGAACAGGTCACTTAACTCTTCACTATTCTGTTTCCTTATTGCACCACTCTCATATATCTATTTTGAGGAGTAAGTAGAAAAATATGTGAAAAATACTTAGAAGAACATCTGGCATATAATAGATGCTCAGTAAATGTTGGCTACTGTTTTGCTGCTGTTAGAGTTCTAGGAATCTTGTCCTACCTGTCCATTTCACTGATGGAGTCTGAGAACCAGACAAGTTGTTTACCTGCGTAAGATCATCTACCTGGTATCAGAGCTGGGGCCTTGCTCCAGCAGTGCTGGACTCCCAAGCCAGGGCTTTTTCCACATAGCTGAGGTCCTGGGGTTGGGTCTGTTTCTCATAGCATGACATAGGACCCCATGCATCTTATTAAAAATAGATTCCTGGGCTCTATCCTGGACTCATTAAAACTGAGTTTCTGGAGTAGTGCATGAAAATTCTATGCTGTAGCCAAGAGCATGTCCCTTTTGTCCCTACCTTCTACCTCCCAGTTGATTCTTACATACTTTAAACCTTTAAAACTGCCAGCTTAGCTTTGAGTAATTTGGTCAGAATACAAAAGGATCATCTGCAGCAACATCTCCATGTCTTTCATTCAGGCTCTTTGTGTTCTGCCTCCTGTGTGCCCTGCATGCTGGGCCATCCACCTGTACTCAGGGAGCTTGCAGATCTGTTGATCCACATCTGGGGGGATGGCTGCTGGTGAGAAGTAAGGAAGGCTAGTAGGGGTTTGGATGCTCAAGGAGAGGCCGAGATGATTGGTGACACTGCAATCCAGAGGGAGCAGAGGCCAGTGAGTGGAGTCAGGATAAACTTCCACACAGGAAGTCTTTTGCAGGATGTGGAGCTTGACGTAGGCAGAGGAGAGAAGTAAGGGCAGTTCAGCCAGAGCCACCCCTGGGGAGTGCTGGGAGCAGGTGTCACTGTGGGCAGCTGCAGAGGTGTGGAGTGGGGAGAATAGCCTGACCTACCAAGCTACCCACCCCTTCTTTTGATACTGTCAAGTTGCTCTTTTATGATGAAACCTTTATCTTCCCTCCAAAGCTACTGTTGATTTGATTTCATTTGTATACTTTTTTTGTAGCTGCGGGAAGGCAGTTTGCCCCTTGATATTCTTTGTTCCTGCAACCCCTATAGAATAGCAGAGGCCAGCGTGGACATGGTGTAGCTATAAGAAACATGGGAGCAGCAAGCAGGCAGGGAGTAGGGAAATGGCCTGGTGTGGGATGGGGAGGCCAGCTCTGTGGTGCTTGGTGGAGTCCCACCTCCCTCCTGCATTTGCTCCCTGGTCATCCCCTGTCTGCTTGGAAGGGATAAGGTGGATTGACCTTCATGGCAGATATGGAAGAAGAGAATACCTGGTTCCTGTCACTGGAGTGTGAGTAGATTTATCTGTGCTGCTTTACATTCCTTCTGGAAGCTGGCAGGATATAAATTAGAACTAAATAAAAATGGGTTTATCAGCACTTTCCATGTTTTTACCAAATTCGGGGGTGGTAGTGGAAGTGACTCTCCAAGCTCTTTAAGTCAGGGGTCAAGGTGTGTGTGAGTATAAAGACCAGATAGCTGCTGCCATCCCCTGGGCCTTTCCCACTGAGTGGAGGCTCTCAGCCAGACATCTTTCATCACGATGTGCTAACGGCTAATAGTCCTAAGTGCTGACCATAGACCATTCACTGTGATAAACTCTTTATGTGGAATAACCCTTCAAGGTGGGTACCAGTATTACCATTTTCCAGATGAGAAAACTGAGGCCTAGCAAGAATGAGTCACCCAAAGATGCACTGGTGAGTAGTAGATTGGAATTAGAACTTAAGCAGCCTGCCTCCAGAGGTCCCACTCAAACACAGGCCACAGAACAACTGCCCCATTTGCTTGGAGGCAGAAGGGACTTTGTGTGTTTACTACTAGTCTGTTGGATAGACAGCTGATATGCTTGGTTTTGTTTTGTTCAGAGGTGGCTGGAATCTGCATTGCTCGTGGCAGGCAGACTGGCTGCTCTGGAGGGCAGGGCTGGGGGCTGGTTGAATTTCTCTGCCAAGGCCCCAGCATCTTCAATTCAATGTGTATGTATGGTGCCTTTGGCTGCAGATGGTCAAGTGCAGGCGTTGTTGCACTGTCCAGCTTTGATAGAGAACCGCCTTTTCATTACTGGCAAGCTCTCCCCTTCCCATCATTCTTTCACCCACCAGGATTATTATCCATCAGTGAGTCTTGCCTGTCACAGTTACTACAGTGTATTTGCTTAATGGTGATTTTCTATTTCTGTACTTCTTCCATATTTGTTGATTGGAATTCTGCTGTGAGAAATAGATGCTCCTTCTCCCCCATCTATTTATTTTTAATATTATTTATTTATATTAGCATGGATTTGGACATTTCTTGTATTCAACCCATAGGTCAGCCTTAAATCCTGTTGCCATGGTTGTGAGTTCGACTTTGCCTCATTTCTTGCCTGGATCACTGCAGTCTCCTAACTGATCTCCTTGCCTCTCGCTTCCTTTCAACCCAGAATGTACATCACCTGAGGCTGTGTAATGCCAGTCTGACCATGTCACAATCCTTCGGTGGCTCTCTTTGGCCCCTAAGCTCCTTTGAATAGTAATATAATGGCAACTAATGTTTGTTAAATGTTACGGAATGCTTTGCATGCACTTTCTCATTGAATACTTGATGGACTAGGTGGTATCAACCTCATCAGCAATAGCAGCATCCTTCTGGTGCAGATGAGGAAACTGAGGCATAGAAGGATTAAGCAACTTTCCTGGGGTTATTGAGCTATTAAATGTTGAGTTCATACTGTCAGCCACTAGACTGCCACTGACTGCATAGGCCCTTAATGATCTGACCTTGGCTACTTCTCCAACCACATTTTCACTAGCCTTGGCATTTGTTGCATTTACCATAAACAGTTACTTGTCAGATTTCTCAGCCAACAGTGCTGAGGGTGCAGGTGACATTTCTGGCTGTGGTGCTGGTAGGGACATTGGTAGCAGTAGAAGGGAGAGTTTTCTAAGAGCCGTGATTATATAAATAGTGCCCAGCTCTCCTATGACTGTACGTGAGTCTGGTAGTTCAGTATTAGCAGCTACTTTGAAAGTCCTTGTGAGTTTCCCACTTTTCCTGTCCACACCTGGACTGCCTTCCCAGGCCTTTACTGCTTTTTCTGTTTCTTCTTTACCACTCAGGATAGGTCAAGCTCCTCTGCAGATTCTTCCTGAGCACCAATCTGCCATGATGCCTTTCTCATCAAATTCCTTTATTGGGCCCATAGCATGTTGGTTCTACTTTAGATCTGTAGGATGTAGGGCTGTAAGAACTTGTAGTCAAGAATCATGTATTTTGAAACAAGATGGGATTGGGAGGGAGACAAACCATAAGTGACTCTTAATCTCACAAAACAAACTGAGGGTTGATGGGGGGAGGGGCGTTGGGAGGGAGGGGTGGGGTTATGGACATTGGGGAGGGTATGTGCTATGGTGAGTGCTGTGAAGTGTGTAAACCTGGCAATTCACAGATCTGTACCCCTGGGGATAAAAATATATTATATGTTTATAAAAAAATTAAAAATAAAAAAAAAAGCATTTATATAAAAAAAAAAAAAGAATCATGTATTTTAACTTCTTATATGCCTTCACTGCCTGGAGCGTTTCCTTTAATATAATGTGTGCTCAATTTGAGGATTCACTAATTGATAACTAGGTGTGAGACATGAAGAGTAAGTACTCTAATGAAAGTTAATACAGGCCCCAAATCCATTATCTAAAACCTGTTGGGCCATGTGTATTTCAGAATACAGAATTTTTCAGATTTTAGCAAGATATTATGATGCATAACCAGTATAATTTATAATCCCCCAAGGTGGGGCCTAGGGAATTTTTCCATAGTCAAAGATATTAATAATATTGTAGTGAAGTGTACAAATATTCTAAGTGAGGTAAATAAAAAATAGCCTCCTAAGTTTTACTATCAGATAAGTTGCACTTTTCCCCCCTTTTTCAAAAGAGTTTTTTTCTGGTTTGAATTGCAGATAAAGGCATTAAGGTATTAACAGATGGCATAAAGAGGTACCCACATTTTGTCGTGGGAGTTGAGATGAAAGAGACTTCTGGCAATGAGAAGGCCAAGGCCACTGGCATTTGCGGTCAGGGGAGTGCTGTGACCTTCACCTACTTATGGATTAAGGCCCTAAATGACAGGGTGAATAAGGAAGCCAGTTAGGAGCAGTTACAGTTGTCCAAGTGAGAGGTCCTGAGGGCTTGACTTGGGTGGTGGTGAAGTATAGAGAAACAAAACTTGATGTGAAATGTTACAGATATGGGCCATGGAACTTCAGGAGGCAGTTGAATCAAATGTTGCCAGATTCTGGGCTGTACAGTTTGGGAGAGGGTTGACGTCTTTAACAGCACCAGAGTAGAGGGGAGATGGGCAGAGGAGATGGATGCATTTGAGCATGTGCAATGCACTTGTAGGCCATCCAGGTGGAAATCACTTCTAAGAATAAAAGAGAAAATGAGTATAACACTACTTCTAAAGTGATATATGCTCAGCAAATATTTGTTACTGTCATCATTCTGTCTGATAATCAGTCTGTTCTTTTGCAAGTGTCCTCGTCACTTGCCTGCAGCTCTCTGAGAATAAGCTAGGCCCATTCTCAGACCAGTTTGATCTGCTCCCAAGTCTTTCAAGAGAGCATCACATGTGTGCTTTGTTGGTCTGCATTATCAACTTGTAAATGATCACTTCTTTATTAAAAACTACAGATTTGTCTCTGAATGGATGTTTGGAGCCCAGGTTTCATCTGGGGTATAGTTTTCCTGGCTGGATTATGAACCCTGGGAAATAGAGGTCTGAGTGGGTACAGTGTCAGGCTTGGGTAGGTCATAAATTTCATAGTTAGGTTTTTAAAAGTGCAATTCTACAGCTGCAAATAGTCACAAAAGAGAGGCCCACTCTCTCCTTCTTCTGCCAAGGTTAAAATAGTCCTTGAAAGCAATCTCTGATCAAAATGGCCATCCTCATAGCTAAGTGGAAGCTTCTTGCTATAGGGCTAGTTTGCCCTTCTCTTTTTCTTGGCTCCGACAGAGGAGAAGACAGGAGACATCTGGTTAGACCTCATCCTATAGGGCTGCCTCAAGCTTCGAGAATGGGTCCAGTGGGCCAGGTGGGTGGTTATCTCTGTGTGTGGAGGAGTGGACAGGGTCTCTCTGTCTCTCTGCCTTGGGCCTCTCTCACTGTTGGCCGCTGCTGCTGGGAGCTCTGTAGAGATTCTCAGGACTGGGGTGTAGGAAGGTGTCAAGGGGAAATGGGCTGAGGGACTACACAGAAAGGGAAAACAAAATTGGCAAATTTGATTCAACTCTGATCTCACTTTTTGAGGATTGCTTTGGTTAGAGCCAAATAGTCTTCAGGAAATAGAAAACTCACCTCTCTGGAGAAGTGCCAGCCCTCCCAAATGATTTGCAAGGTTGATAGCCATCGTTAGTCCCCAGATATAAGAGGTTTCCCACTCTGTCCTCATCCTTACCCTATCCTTCCACCTGGATGGGGAGCAAGGGGAAGGAGGATCTGATCTGGTCTTTGTCTTTCTCAGTGGTTCTAAAACATTTACCTTAAACATATCCTGGCTGACCCAACACCATGTCTGCAGTTATGAGGAAAGGATGCTTACATCCATAAAAGCTCTTTCTTGGAATTTAAATGCTTATTTATTTATTTAAAGATTTTATTTATTTATTTGAGAGAGAGAGAGAGACCATGAGAGGAGAGAGGTCAGAGGGAGAAGCAGACTCCCTGCCAAGCAGGGAGCCTGATGTGGGGCTCGATCCTGGGACTCCAGAATCATGACCTGAGCTGAAGGCAGTTGCTTAACCAACTGAGTCACCCAAGTGCCCCATAAATGCTCATTTAAATGGCTGTAAACTCACCTCCAGAGATGATGCAAACTGGAGCCCTCATTGCCATTCTTGGACTTTAGCATCTGCTGCCTCAGTGTTTTAAGGAGGAGATGGCAACCTCTGTGAGGGTCCCTGCCTCAAGGTAGATCAGAGCAACAGCTGTGATGGGGAGCAACTTCAACATTGGCATTGCTGTGAGGACCTTTCCTCCTTAGGATGGAGAAATGTTAAGAGCTCTGAGGGCTGCCATCCTAACCCAGGTGCCTCACTTTTCCTCCTGGCTGGCTCCCTGACCTGGCTCAAGCTGCCACCTGACTGAGAACACCTCCATATTCCTTTTTGGGGGTCTGAGACATCCTTTCTAGACCTATGATTGCATTTGCCCTCATTTTTCCTTACTTTTACCAGGAAGAAAGGGGAACACAGGGAATCACAATTCTGAGGTTTGTACCGGGGAGCAACTGTAGGCCTGATTGAACTACTATTTAATCATGAATCGAGTACAAACTGTGTCCCTTTCACCTGTCTTTCCAAGTACCTGAGTTGCCCATTTACCATTTCTCCTACCTTTCCATTCTTCATCTCATTACAGTCTGGGCTTGTGAATTTCCAAATGTAAAGGGATCCTTTGCATTTTTGGTTAACTCGACTGGCCTCTTTGGTTTTGGACACTCTCGGCCACTCCCTTTCTCTGGACAGTCTCCTCCATTGAGTACTGTGACTTTACTTTCTTGGGCTTTGGTCAAGTTACTTAGCCTCTGTGAGCCTTGGCTGTTCCAGTGCACAATGGGGACAATGGTGATACCGCATGGAATTGTGAAGAATAAGTGTGTGATGGGCAAATGAGGTTATGAGTACTGTTGTATATAATGTTTGGTGAACAGTTCACCAAATATTATAGTTGTAGATTTTATTCCAATGTATTTTACCAAAAATACATCAAACCCATGATTATATTGTGGTACTATGAGAGTTTTGTCTTCAAATAATCATAAACAAATAACTTTATCAAAAGAAAAGCATCTAGCAAATGGTACTATTAGTGTACATAGATATGACTAAAATTGGAAAAAAACTGAGACAGTACATGTAGAGGCACTAGCAAGGTGCCTGGCATATTGCAAATGCTAGTTATTAATTAATTATTATGATTGTCTTAGACTCTGACCATGGGTTTTCCTCTGTTTTTTGGATTCTCTTCCTCATTCTGCTGTTTCAACATATACACATAGTATATGTGGGCTTTCTATGCATGCAAAGAGAGAGACACTATAAATATATAGTGTATATGTATGTATATAAGTATGTATGTATGTATACATAAGTATGTATACATATGTATACATATGTGTGTGTATATATATACAGAGAGAGAGTGTGTCTGTGTATAGAGACAGGGACAGACAGAAGCTTTCTCACTATTCCGATTACATCCCAGGAATTCTAGAGCTAATTGTGTCTAATGTATGATCCTGCCCCCAATCTATAAAGAATTTCAGGATAGGGGAGATGAGCATAAACTGAAACAAAGGAAGGCATTCTTTAGAGAAAAACACGAAAGGAGATTTTTAGTGTTGTTCATCAATGTGACCCACTGGAAATTGTCCACTTACGACCTTTTTATTTTCTAGCCCCCTAGTGCCCCTAAAGACTTGGTGGTCAGCCCTTTGGGTGATGGGATTGCTGCATGGAAATGAAACAGTGGCAGCCAGGTGTAGGTCAGGTCTTGCAGGGGGACTCTGAAGTTCCTAGCTCTCACCAGGGTCTCATTCTCTTCTCATGGGGTATGAGTAGTTACCTGCTCCTCCAGTGGGCTGAGCAGGAGCCAGATCCCTTTGATGCTAGCTAGCCCTGGTACCAAGAGGCACATGTACAAATAGACACTCATTTTCCACCAGAACTGTAGGGATGTGTTCTAAGCCACACTGACAAATGATAAGCATATATAATAAGTTTATGACCACGTCCCACAGCAGACCCTTTTGCCACTCATTTGTTCCCTAAACTTCTCTGGAGCACCTCAGCTGATCTCTGAAAAGCCAGCCCCCCTCCAAAGGTTTGGAGATCTTCAGATTCTGGGGATGCATTAGGATTAAATTCTGGTCCCTGTGTTGGGTCTCACAGACTTGGATCAGAATTTTTATGCATGTAGGACAATGGAAGAAATCTACCAAAATGTGTTATCCTAATGGAGGTTTAAATCTACTTAACGCAGTATATTGATTAATGGTGTAATGGTTGTAATTCTGTTGATAGTGTATTTTCTGGAATGAGAGACCGAAAGAGTGGAGTAGAAAATTCACAAGCTTCTTCGTCTTGGCTCTCTGGTCTCACCTCTCCCTACAACCAACCAGTGGGCCCCAGTGCCTGTTCTGGAAGCTGAGCTGGAAGTGGGGTAGGGCTGGCAAAGATATCCTTTCCAGAATTCTCTCTCTCCCAGGGGACCTCTTGAAGAAACCCTGTGGCAGAGAATTTTCTTGCTCTCCTTATCAAAGAGAAGGATTTCATTTGCTTGTTTATAAATGGGTGCTGTCTAGTAGTTAAATCTGCTTAGGGACTGGGGTAAGGGAATGTGTTTGAGAGTTTCTTGTTGATAGATATCACGTGGAAATGGAGTTCTGCTAGCATAAGCCAACTCCTGAAAAATGGGTCCCTTAATGTCCTCTCAATGAGACCAGCTACATGACAACTAGCCTGGGGAACTAAAATACTGGTGAGAAATTGAAGCCATAGATCTGTCTCAGAGTGTGGCCTCATCAGCTGTGATTGTTGGGTGTTAAGTTGAAGACTCTATAGCCCTCTGGTCTTGCTTGCTGTCTGATGGATGACAGCTCAGAGATCAGCCAGAGCAGGAAAGGCTGGTTGTGGGTGCTACTGCCACCAGGTGCTAATTTTATATATGTACCCCTCTGGCATGTGCTGGGGAGGCCTCAGGGGAAAAGAGAAACCCACGAAAGCTGGTGATTGCATCAGTTGGGGTCCAGCCAGGGAAACAGGAACCACCTGGGATGTTTCACAAAACGGAGACTTAATGCAGGGAATTTGATACAAAAATGCTGGAAGGAAAGAAGGGAGGAGCAAAAGAGAGAAGGTAGGTGGTTGTGAAGGAGCAAGAATGTCCTTTGCAGCATTCAGAAGCACAGGAAGATGGCCAGATAGCTGTTGGAACAATTTTTAGTGATGGGAAGCTGTTTAATTTCACAGCTGGACACTTCTGCTTATAGGTAAGCATTTTGTTGAGCTGACATCTGTCTTCAGGAGACTTCTGCCTACAGGTCCTTGTTCTGTACACCATACGTGATTTCCTCACCCCACCTCCTCTTTACTTTGGCAAGCACTATTTGCTTCCATGAAGGATAGGACCCTCTCCCACCTTGAAGAAAAGTGGGGGAGACAGTTCAGGGTAAGTTGGGGGTTCTGCTGATTCAGTCCCCGAGGACCCAGTCTCCTTCCAAATTTTTGCTCCAGCGGACCCAAAGTATAATCCTTATTCTTTTGGTCCAAGATGGAGTTGTTGGCATCACATCTATGTTCCAGCCAGTAGGATGGGTGGAGATGAGTGGAATGCTTGTTTTCTCTTAAGGAAGTGTTCTGGAAGCTGTCATTGGAAACTTCCACTACATTTGATTGGCCAGAACTTGGTCACATAGTCAAAATATAGCTGCAGAGGAGTCTGGAAAATGTATTCTTTGTATGGACAGCTAAGTGCCGAGTCAGAATTTCTATGACTCTGGAAAAGAAGACTATGGAAAAGAAGATGATTATGGTACAGCAGACACGCTAGCAGCAGAGTCAAGTTTTTGGCTTAACACAAGTCAAGCAATGTGCTAGGTTAGTGCTTCTCACATTTAATGTGATGTGAATTCCCTGGGAAGTTTGTTAAATGCAGATGGTGACTTAAAGATCCCTTGGGGCCTGCGATTCTGCACAGGCTCCCAGCTAATACCAGTATTGCTGGTTGAAGAACCATACAGTCCACAAAGGGCTGAACTCTGGAAATACAGTGTTGAACAAGATAAACAGAGGCTCATCTTGCATCGCACACATGGAGTTGAACGCCAGCCTTTTTACTATAAACTTGCCTTTTGGGGCTATAGTGAGATTAAAGGAGCTGGCTCCTAGGATGCACATCATGTACCCTTTAACCTGCTTTTTGAGAGGCTCCCCCACCTACCCTCCTGGAGGCTACTGATTGGGCCAGAGGACATGAGTTGCTCAAATCTGGCATATCTGCCATGGACTCCAGAAACACGAGCAGTGGGGGCTTCCGGAGAGCCAGGAGGGATCTTCTGTGATTGCAGACAGAGAGGGTCCACTGGGTGTGGTGACAGCAGAGAGGAAGCTTCAGGCTGGGCATAGGGCAGTACAGCAGAGAGTGCTTCCTCCTGTGCCAGAGAGGACCAGGGCCTGAAAGCAACAAGACCGCCACTGCGGGCCTGCCCAACTCCCCATCTGCTCGGGGAGAAAAAGGACATGGAGCAGAGGCAGGAATTCAGGCAATTAATCCTTTATTTAAAGAATAATAAACAGCCAGATTTTACATACTGAAAGAGGGAACAAGGTAAAAGGGGTTAAAAACTAAAAAGCAAGGACGGCAGACACCAATTAACACAATGCTAATTGACAATTTCCCCAAGCTTCCATGAAACATGCCAGGCCGATTTCCCCAATTGCTAATTAAATCAAACCGCATACACAATACTAATTTCCCTAACTTAGGGAACTCAGTAGACAAATAAAATGAGAAACTAACTTAAACATTTTGTCAAAGTATGGGAAGAAGGATGAATGAAATCTTAACATGAATAAACTTTGGCTTCATGTAAATTTGTTGAAGTTCTGGCATGTTTAATGAAGTCTTGAAATATCCCAGTATCTCCGTTGTACTCACAATTGCATAAATGCACTTCACTAATCACAAAATAATACACAGCAGTCCTCTCAACTTACGTTCTCTCCCTCTGGTGAAGGGTACCCAGCGCATCATGGAAGTGACATGTAAATTGCACCATTTAAAAATTATAAAATACCTACTTAATTACAATTAAAAACAAAGGAATAACTTTTCTTTAAAATAGTCCCTGAGGTTCTTTGAGCTGGAGTCGGGCTTTGTGAGAAAGAGAAGCCAGTCACTTAATCACATACTTGAGTAGAGAGGCTGCTAGCCTTGGCTGGCATTCTTGCAGTCTTCCCTCCCCCAGCCCTGCACTTACACTCCCTCTGATCTTTCTCAGGGGCCCCATCACTCCTTCTTCCTTCTAGCCCCCCACTGCATCCTGCTTTGAAATGTCCCCTTTACCCTCTAGGCTTCACTCAGGGCTCACTAGAAGCATCCACATTGAATTAATGCCATCAGAGAATGAGGATGGATCTTTGAGGTTGTCTGTCTAATTCATTCATTTTACTACTGAGCAAACACATACCAGGAGATGTGGATGTACCTAACGTCTGAGAACTGGCCTGAGGTTCCCTGTGTTTTTTGTTTTTTTTTTTTAAATACAATAAAGTTATTATCTGAATAATCACAGCTAATACTTGCACAGTGTTTACTATGTGTCAGCCACTATTATAAGGGCTCTATAGAATCATCCCACTTGATACTCACCAGTGATCTTAAGAGGTTGGAATCATTTCCCCATTTTACAGAGAAAGAAACTGAGGCACTGGAGTGTTAAATAGCTTACTTGAGGTCACATCCTTTAGTGACAGAGCTAGATTTGATTCCAGGAAGACTTGATTCCAGCTCCATGCTCTGAGCCACTCTATTAAACTGCTTTTTTGTAGACTGATTAGACAATACAGATAAAAATAAAGTAGAAAATGAGAAGTAAGCATCTCTTATAATAATGCTACCAGATACAACCATTATTAGGATTTTGGACATACCCTCACACAGTTTGTCCTTCTTACATATTAAAAAGAAATAGAATCAAACATGTTTACATGCTATCAAATAATTCACTTGATTTTGCTTTTTTTCTCTTAGAAACATGTTATGAATAGATTTCTCTTGCTTATGAATGCACATGTGTGACCTGATGATACTCAGTGATTGAAATGCATTCCACTGAATGGATGTGCCACAGTTTAAGCTCTGTATCATAGATGACATTTAGGTTGTTTTCTTCTTTTGTAAAGTGGGTGCAGTGGACATCTGTACAGAAACATCTTTATCTTGTTGGCTTTTCCTTATGGTAACCCCTACACTGTTAAATACATAAAAACTCAAAGATCTGAAAGGTGAGAAGGTGGGAGTGGTAAGGAAGGAGGGGGAAGACACTCCTAGATACACAGAGCAAGGAAGCTGGATTCCCTACCAGCACTGGAGGAAACCCTGACTCCCTGAATGAAATATTCACCTGAAGCCTGTTCTTACACTTTCTGTTTCTTGGCATCACTAAAGCAAGGGCTAGAGTCCCCTAAAAGAGTGTAATAGGAGACTCGCCATTGTGGCTCAGTAAGCTGTTCTTGGAGGGATACGTGATTAGCTTTAGACATATGCATGTGTTTTAAAAATTCTTGTTGTTATTTTGTGAGAATTCCTGCTCAGTGGGGTATATTGGAAACCAGGCTGTTGGTGAAATTTGTTTACATGGGTCTGCATGTTCCACCCACCAGTCAGAGGGGCAAGTAGACTCTGCTTAGCCTGGGATGTAGGCATGGGAGACGGCCATGCGCAGCTGCAGAGCTGGGTTCTTTGGCCTTTTTGTTTGACTGGCATCCGTAATGCATTTGTCAAGAGGGAGGCTGCTTATCTGTCCTTGTCCCTTCCTGGGACAAAGGCAGACCTGTCACCGTCAGATCAAGGGAACTCTGGAACCGTGTGGAAGGACAGCTGAAAGTCTTTCTCGTTCATTGTGATTTATCATAATCACTGACCCCTCCCCCAGGATGAAATAGGAATGAAATAGTAATGTGATAGGTTAATGCCGATAATTAAAGAGAGTTTAAGACCAGTGTGAGACCGAACTGTGTGTGTGGGTGGTTGAAATGGTTGTTTGATGTGAAAGTCAATGATTGAATTATTCAGAGAGAGTGATTTCCAAATGATAATTTTATACTTTACATAACTGATTTTGATTTATTATAGTGGCACCCAGTTGAGCTGCTTTAGTTCTGAGGGGCCCATCAGCTTTTCCAGATTTTCCATCCCAAACCCCTGGTTTGGAGCCCAAACACACAAAAACCTGCTCATGTCTGAAATTTGACATTGTTGTTATCTCTCTGGCATGGCTTTCCCCCCTCGTCCCTCATAAGAGTTTATGGCTTATTTGGCTTAGCAGTTTATAATCTGGCAGCGGAGTGTGTGTGTGTGTGTGTGTGTGTGTGTGTGTATACATGGGTACACACATGCATGTGTGTGTGTATAGTGAATGGCCCAGATAACCTGATCTCTGCTTCCCTCTCATTGTGGCTTTATGAAAGCTTTGATCTTTTGTCATTTAGTGAGGGGTAGGGCGATGCTGGGAATGGGGCCCCATGGGCAGTTGGAATGAAAACCAGAGAGCAGTGACAAATCACAGTGCTGCTTCAGAAGTGAAAGGAGAGAGTGAATGGAAAGTGCCTGGGAGTCTTACTTCAGGATCAACCCAAGAGAAAACTGCAAGACTTTGGGCAGGTATGAACTTTTGCCAAGTAAATCCATCTGAAAAATTGGGCCTCCAGAGGCTGCTGCCACTTCCCATCGAAATCTTTTTTTGTTGGAAGCAATGCAATCTAATGCTCAGATCTGTTGATCTTTTCTGGAGCAGCCTGGAATGCCAATGCCACGTGATAGGCAAACAGGTTACCTACTCTAACATATTTGCTTGGTTGACATCATTCCCCACACCCCGCATCCCTGTGCCACCTCAGTCCCCATCCCTTTTAGGACAGGGAATTGCTTGTTCTTATGGATAAAATTGGTCGCACAAGAACCATTTGTTAGTTGACAAACTGTAACTGAGCACTTATATATGGTATAATAATATGGACAACAGCTGACATTTATGGAGTGCTTACTTTGTGACACAAACTGTTTTAAGGACCTTATCTGTATTAACTCATTTGATTCTCCTTGGAGCCCTATGAAGTAATACTGTTTTTTTTTGCCCCATGTTGTACATCAGGAGACCCAACAGTAACTATCTTAACCCCTAGCATGTAGTGCAGTGTTTTGCTATAGCATCTGTCCTAATGGAAGATTCCACATTCCATGGTAACTCTTATGGTAAAAGTAGTCTTTATTTTTTGGATGGCTGGTTGCAGGTCTGTGATCTATGGCCCCCAAATAGGAATAAAGCAGTCCCATCCAAGAATATGCTGGAAAATTGTGGGGCAACTAGAGGAGTTTGGGGATGTTGAGGAGAGGGAAGGATGAATGAAAGGAAGGAAAAGGAGCTGGGACCCTGTTGTGGAAGAAGGGCAGGAGGGGCAGAGGGAATGGAGGCATCTGCAAAGGGCTCTGAAGCCCAGACCTTTCCCCTTTGTGTTCAGCTCTCAGGTCAGATTCCCAGGGTGATAGGTCCTGAAAGGAGCTCTAAGTTCCCTAACCTGTGGAATTTGTCAACTCAACACTGTCCTTCTTCTCTGTTTTGGTCTAATTTTAATAGCGGTGTTAAAAATGCCTGGATCTGGGGTTTAGTTACCACTAGGAGTGCCCAGGGCTGCCTGCCTCTTAAACCTGATGATTTCAAGGAGGGGAAGTTACATAATTTAGTTCAGTAGTAATCAAAATATTACCTTTTTAGCAAGATAAGTATTAATAAGTTATGGAATAGAAACAAAATTCTAATGAATTCTTAAGATAAAGCATGGGATCTCTAAGAACTTTTTCCTTTCACTGAGCTAGGCTCTCAGACCCCTGGCAGTGTGGATCCACTCTTCTCTGCCCTTTGGGGCATTCCGGGAGAGAAGCAGTAATAACTCTGCTACTCGTTATCCCCCAGTCTTGCCCAGCAATCCCCTAGGGCACATGAGGTGTGGCTTCAAGCAAGCCCTCTTTGTGTATGACTCCAGGAGACTCCCAGCCTTAGAACTTCCAGTGTGCATAATATCCTAATAACCTTAGGGGTGGAATGACTTGTAAAGGAAGATAGGAACCCTGGAGACCTTGAAGAAAAAAAAAAATAGAAACATAGGACTTAAAAACAGAAAGTTTTGTATATGATAGAATACAATATAAATAAATTTATATGACAAATGGCCAACTAGGGGAAGATATTTGCATCATATATAAAGGGCTACTGTTCTTAATATATGAAGGAGGTTGTATAAATAAAGCAGGAAGTAAAAGACAACCCATAGAAAAATGGGCAAAAGTATGAACAGGTAACTTACAGAAAAATATATGTGAGTGGCTGATAAACATTTGAAAAGATACTCAGTCTCACTAGTTATTAAAGAAATATTAAACGCTAACATACAGTTCTTTTTTCACCTAGGATATTTGCAAAAATAAAAACAATTGATGCTGACAAGCATTCAGGGAAATGGGCAGATTCATATAGTGTCAGTGGGAATGGGTATATTGGTACAGACTTTCTGGTGAGTAGTTTGGTTGGATTCCTTAGAATTTGAAGTGCTCTTATGTATTACCCCAAAACAATAGGAGTATTATGTCTGTATTAGGGACATATGCAGAATGACATTCTTTGTAATTGGTTTGTGAAATGGTTGCAATTAAAATATCCAGTAAGAGGGGAAATGGTGAGATGTATAATTCCATACATGTGATGGAAGATTATGCAGCATATTATCTTATTAGGCAGATTTTTATATGCTGGTGTGAGAATAAGCACAGGTGCAGGCCGATAGCATAGTCACTCACTTTTTGAGTAAAAAAAAAAGAGAGATGTGTTTATATAGTTATGTTGTTGAAACATAGGTACAAATCAGGAAAGAACAATGTACCAAACTTCAAAGAAGGCTCTAGTTGGTGAGATTAGATATGGCTTTTCTTTCATGTGTTTTGTAGTGTTTTTCAGAGATGAAACAAACATGAACAAATGCGCATCTGTGCACTCATTGGGCCCCCAGTATTTGCCATTTTGTGTTTCTGGTTGGATGTCCAGCTGAGTATCTTTCCCCCTTTACTGTACTCCTAACATCCAAGTTCTTAGCCTAGGAGGTGACCTTGGTGCTTCATCCAGTCTGTTTTGCAAATGAGTGTGTGAGGCTCTGAGGGACCATGTGTCTCCATTTCTTTAGGACGACCCTGGTTTATCTGTCATCCCAGCAGCCTGTCTGGTTAGTTTTCCCTTTCCGTCTCAGATGTGTTCTGGTCTGGATTATAAATTACATGGCTCCCCTGCTTGGAGAGGTCAGATAATAGTTCAAGTTCACAGAATTATTGAGAGGTGGAGGTAGGGATTAAACCCAGAGCTCCTGATTTCATTTGGTAAAAGACAATTCTTGCCCTCAGTGAGCTTCTAGTAACTTTGTCAAGAAGAAGTATGATCCCACAAAGGCGGGTAGTCCTCTGGGGAATACTGAGTTTAGAATCAGGCTGGATTTAATTCTTAGGGCTGCCTCTAGTTCCTGGCTGTTCTCTGAGGTCAGCTTCCTTATCTGCAAAATGGGGTTAATAATGCCTTTCTCAGAGGGTTGATAGGAATATTAAATACAGTGCTGAGCAAAATGCTTAGTACATAAACTTCATTTATGAAAGGAGCAGTCCAGTGTAATTCTAAATAATGTTAAACTCCAAATGTATGGAATTCTCTGATGTAGAAAATGAAATTTTCACTGTGTCCTGGCACAGAAGGACACCAGGCATCTTGAACAAACCCATTCACATTTCATCGATGCTCTTTCCAAATATCTAAGGGAAGGTGTGCTTTAGGGATGCTGAACCATGGAAAAACTTTGAGCTGCTTGTTAGAAGTAAAAGTTGTTGGCTAAGTGGTTTGGTTTTCTCAGGTGCATGTTGTAGAGTCAGAGCCTCTTGTAGTCAGAAGGGAACTTGGAAATGATCTCATGTCAATTTGGGCAGAAATTGCTTTGGGCAGCTTTCAGTAGGAAGAACCTATATTGTCTTGTACTGATCCTGTTGGGGAGCAACCACAAGAGGCCTTTTGGTCCTCTCTCTTGTCTTTAGCTTTCCTCCTGCAGGAGTCCTGGCTGTGAGAGCCTCTGAAAAGCCACATCTCTCTTAGAGTACCTGCCATCCACCTGGTTAGGAGCCTGGGTCAGAGGTACTTCGTGGCCAGTTCACACCCTCTGTGACCTGGCAGTGCCTGAGTCTTTAGGTAAATACCTCTCGTTTCCTGGTCAGCACAATAAAGGGATTTTGGGTTTTCACTTCTGAACTAGCAAGAAGGGACAAAGGACCTGGATGAAGATAACAACAAAAACAATACTTTTTTACACTTCAGATCGGCACTTGTTCTTTGCACATTTGATCTTAAAATCTCACTTATTCTTAGCTCAGCAGTTAACAAAATTCAGAAGGGTTTGTAGGTAGGTTTATTTTTCATTCCCCACGTTTTCTTTCCTTATAGTTCGAATGTAGCATTTTTTTCTATGTCTTCCAAAGAAGGTAGACTATTCCAGAACAACAAGAGCATATTTTAAAGGGCTGCATGCTGAACATGAACTAATATTGTTGGACAAAAAGTTCTAGGCTATTCTGCTCTTATGTTTATCACAACAATAATTTCTGATATTTTGTGAACATTCACTATGTGCCAGACACTGCTGAGTGCTCTACAAGCGTGATCTCATTTAATTCTATTAAGAATCTCTAAGTTTGATGCTGTTATTATCTCTGTTATTCAAATGCTGAAACCAGGGCTTAAGGAAATTAACTTGCCTGAAGTTCCCAGCTAGAAAATTCCAGAGTAGGAAGGCAGATCTCTCTGATGTCAGCAACCACCTCTTAACTCTATATTGAAAGGCCTTCCATTGTGCCTGTTAACCTACAGTGTGCCAGGCACTGCCCTAAACAAGACCTCTATCGTTGGCAGGCTTTGACCATGAATATCTACAGCACACTTGAAATATTTTTGCCCAATTCTGAATGACCCCTCCCTCTTCCTCCACCTCTTTTTTTTTTTTTTTTTTTTTTAAAGAAGAAAGTCCCAAATACTTGCTGGTTGCCATATCTCCCAGCTTTTGTGGTCAACATTTCATTACATTAGCATTTGTTTTCACTAAAAAAGTAATCACATTACTGCCTTTCATGTCACATCAGTGAAAATGGATACCAGTATGATACATATTAATAGAATATGATGGGAAATTGCTAATACAATTAGACTTTCACATTTTATTAGTTCTGGAGTGACACCATACGCTGAGAAACAGCTCACTTTATTGTTAATGAAGAACAGGGTGAAAAGTAGTGATCCCTTTTTCTCCTGTACAGACAGAGCAAGCTCCCAGGGGTCCTTGGTGCATTTAGGGGGTCCCGTGGTCAGTTTCAGAGCCCCACTTCCTGTTCTTTCCTGTAACGTGAGCACCTTTTGGATTTGGGCTAGCAGAGGAGTTCCTCCTTCACAGCCAGGCTGTGTTGCCTGAATTGTGGTCATTAAAATGTCATGTGACATGATACTACCTGGGTGGCCCCAGATCAGATAGAATTAATATTTTATTATCCATTCTGTGGTGGGTGCTGGTGAAGAGGGGAACACATGCTGGGGAGATGTCCCCAGGGCCCTTCCCAAATCTCAGCAGTAGCTTTCTTACCATCCTCTGCCTTTGGCTGGGGGTCTTAGGAGTAGCATTTGGTTGCTTTGTCCTCTCAGAGTTCCCCTAACTTTCCATCCTTCTCTTCCTGCCTGCCCCTGAGGAAATCTGATTGTGTCACTGGTAGACATTGTTTGAGGGACATCTGTAGTTCACACTTAGTCCTGGTTAATTGTCTCCAGCCACCTTGGGTCCTACTCCTGTGACTTTGTCTCCCCTTGTCCCCCGGTCCAAATCCAATTTGTCTCTTCAGGCCCACTTCAAATCCTGTTTTCCCCATGGAGCTATCCCTTTTACCCTGATGCTCAGGGTCTCTAACTTGGCACCTGGGATGTGCACTCTTCAGGAGAACTGTAATATTTGAGAGTATGATGCGGTCTTACATTTCACTGAATGCAGCATCCTTCAGTTCTTCAAGTGAGAAATCCAAAGTGTACACCCGGGTTTCCCAACCTGCAGACCCCAGACCTTGGAGCCCATGGAGCCATGGAGCCAATGTTATCTCTGAGTCGAAATACACTGTATACCTGCTTGTATATTCTCATATGACTTTGCTGATAAGTTACAGTGCCACTTCCTGACCCTGTTCAAAAGAAAAAATGTGATTCCAAACTGAGAGTGAAACAGATAACCTTTTAGTGTTCGACTTGAAAGGACATGAGGGCCACTGTGGAATCCCGAGGGTATGGGGTGTGGGACCATCTGGTAAGTAGTGACCAGGACTCAGAGAGGCAGGGCCCTTGCTTTCTTTTCTCTATAGCTTCTTTCTTGGCATTTTTTATTTTACTTGCCTTTCCCTGGTACAAGATCCAGAACTTGGGACCTTGGATGGAAAGCCTGTGGTGTGATAATTGGGAAGAAAAACTGTGGCGATTAAGGAAGATGCCTAGGGGCGCCTGGGTGGCTCAGTGGGTTAAAGCCTCTGCCTTCGGCTCAGGTCATGATCCCAGGGTCCTGGGATCGAGCCCCGCATCGGGCTCTCTGCTCAGCGGGAAGCCTGCTTCCTCCTCTCTCTCTCTGCCTGCCTCTCTGCCTAATTGTGATCTCTGTCTGCCAGATAAATAAATAAAATCTTAAAAAAAATAAGGAGATGCCTGTTGCCTTGACAAAGGATTCACTTTGAGAGGAGGTAAAGTAGAGGAGAAGAAAAAAGGTGGGATAAGGATAACATGCCTTCATTTTGGAGAAAGCTACACGCTGTGGAAAAAATAAAAAGTGACCTCATAGACTCAATAGTCAGGCACCCTAAATCACTGTGGCAGCAAGGACTTCATTTGCTAGCTCTTCTGTGCTCCTCTGCAGAGAGGGCACCATGGGAAACTCTGGAGAGGACAGAGCAAGGCAGCAGACTGGGAACTTGCTCCAGGCTCCAAGGTCTGGGGTCTGCGGGTTGGGAAACCCGAGTGTGCACTTTGGATTTCTCACTTGAAGAACTGAAGGATGCTGCATTAGGTGAAATGTAAGGCCGCGTCCTACTCTCAAATATTATAGCTCTCCTGAAGAGTGCACATCCCAGGTGCTAAGTTAGAGACCCTGAGCATCAGACTGGGTGACCTAGTGTGGGGAGGTGAGTATGGATGTGGGTGGGGGGTGGTAGACCAAGTAGGATTGAGATTGCTGGAGTGGGAGGGCTGGGGAGTGATCTCGGAGCAGAAGAAGGCACTAGTAAAGGTGGGATATGGGGGAATTGTGAATAAGAAAGTTTCTGTGGGGAGGCTGAATTGCAAGGCTGGAGCCAGACAGTTGGCAGCATGGGACAGCAGCCTAGAAAGTGTGGACTTGACCCTGTGGGCATAAGGAAGCCAGTGGAGGCAGATTTTGTTTTTCACTGGAGCTTGCCTCTCTGACGGCTCATGAAGGGCTTCCAAGAAGGCAGCCAGTTTGGTCCAGTTACTCTGCAGCCCTGGAGTGCTGGCAGATGATGCTTTCGTCAAAGCTGGGGGGTCCTATGGGAGGCAGGTATGAAGGAAGCCAGCCTGGGGTGGGGAGATATTGGATGGGTAGTTTTGCTTATCAGTTTTCAAAGTGAAGGGAAGGCTGAGGGTGCATCGGGGCCTCTTTTAAAATTCATTTCCAGTCTGCCTCTTAAAGGGTGAGAGGCTTTCAAAGTAAAGCAGATAAAGTCCCCAGTCAGCATGGCTTAGTCAGTTCTCCCTCTCCCACCCAGGTGGCTCTGTGGGCTTTCATGCTCTTTTAAGAACACACAGATACACAGATACACAGTTTGAGTGTGACTGTGGGCCTGTGCCTGGCTTAGGCTGAGTCCCACAAGATCCCACACAAGGTGAATGTAAAATTGAGGCAATAGCCAATCACTTAGTGAACCTAGAGAGTCCTGGCCCAGTGTTGCAGGCCAGGGGGTTCTGGCCACAAAATGTCCCCTGAGGTGGACAACATTTCATTAATGTTGCATCATCGCTGTTGCCATCGCAGGGAGGACAACCCAGCCATCCAAACATGCCATTGACTGGTGTGGTCCTTTTTATTTGTTCTTCCTCTTCCCAGTGTATTTCCTAAGTGCACATGTAAAATGGGTATTTAAAAGTTCCACGGATTACATATTGAAATCGTTATCACATCCAGGCCACTATAACAAACAATACTGATTATAGAGCAGGGATATATTTTGTAATTATAATGTTCTTCATACTTCTCTGATTGACACTCAGCATATTTAAACAGGGATGATCAAAAATTATGTTCGCAGCGCGGGCCTTGTCTTCCCTTTGGCAGCACAAAAGCTCGCCTCAGTAGGTAACAGCCCACCAGGCTGCCTTTGAGCAGCTGTGTCGAGATGGGATTCAGTTTCTTTGGGGACAGGGGTGGGGGAAGACACCCCGGCTTTCAAATCAGAGACAATTCAGTTTAGAGAAAGATGTACCTTGTGGAAATAAATAAAAGGAGGTGCCGTGTCCCATCAGCTGGCCGTCTGAAATCAATAATGCAGGCAGTCCATCTTGCTCGCCCATTCAGCTCCTCACTCAGTCTGCGTGAGGAGGAGCCACCTGCCTTCCAGCCTGCTCCCAGCATAAAAGCCGGTATCAAGAGAGGGAGATGTCCAGGGGTGCAAGTGAGTCTTGCTCTGCTCGTCAAGGCCTCTCTGGAGCTGGCCTTGAGGTGTGTGCCTGCCGGAGGTCTGAAGACGTTAATGTCCTTTACCTCCAGATCACATCAATCTGCATCCATTATTTTGCCAGGCAGGGACACCTGGACGGGAGGCTCTATTTTCTTTCAGTGGCCCCTGGCTTATAAAACAAAACCAGCAAAGAGCACGTAATCCCTTTGAGTATTCTTACGGTGTGCCTAATGGGGGTTTTTGAGAGTGCCAGGTACTGCGAGAAGACTCTGGGCAAGGAAAAAAAAAAAAAAAAGGAAGGCAGCATTTTTAAATCATCTTTGTTTACAAAGTGGTAACATTCAGTCTTGAATCAAAGAGAACAGTTTCCAGGTAGAAAAGTCTCTGTTTTTTTTTGTCACTTACCAGCTACCAACACGTCTCTCCTCCAAACTTTGCGCAAAATCAACTTACCTTGATTTAAGCAACAAAGAAAAGGACTTGGGGGTTAAAAGGGTGGGAAAGGGGGAAGCTTTTAAAAGATTATCCTTTTGGAGTTTTGATAGATTAAGAGGGTGATCAGACTAGGCAGCATCTTAATAATAGGGCCATGTGAATTTTGGCTAGACTAATGGAAGCTCTTTTGTCAATTTCCTGTACCCTGTACTTGACAGGACTCAGGAAATGGCACAACTGGCCCACCTTTGATACCTAGAAGGAGCTTAATGAGATTTAAAGGTGTGCTACCATGACTGAAGTTTCCCACATTAAATTTAAGTTACACACAAACTCCTTCTTTGCACCGGTCCCTAGCTGGCTTTGTTGCCTGTCTGCCAGAATCCAGATCGTGTTTTCTCTATAGAAGTAACAGCTGAAAGCGGGCAGCTGAGTTTCTGAACAGAAATTGTATTTCTAAGAAGTTTTTTTTTTTTTTTTTTTTTAGGTTCCATTCAGGACTGTGTCTCTGAAATATTATCTATCATAAAAAACATGACATGAATTTACTATGGCAGTCAGCTGCAATTTTTAAATACACTCGTTAGGTTAGTGAGTAACATCTTCCCTTTCCAAAGAGACAGAGAAGAGAAGGAGCATCAGACTCTTATTTCTTGGGGGTGGATGGGGAGGGGTATGGGCGAGGCCATGCCAGAATGCATGAGCTCAGATGGGGCCCAAATGTTTCTGATGGAATATTTGAGCTGGAAATATTCATCGTGAAAGATCCCGCCTCAGGGAGCGCTCTGTCAGCTGGAAAGGGACTGGGAGTTGTGATGAGTCCGTATGTGCCTGTTATGTGGGTTTGAGGGTGGAGCTGCCTGGGCAAGGCATGGGGGTTACAGAGTCATTCTTGCGAACCTTTTATGATTATGGATTTTCAGGCAACCCCCATGGAAGCACAAGGGTTTCTCTCTGGCAGTGACTCCAGGGGGCCATGGTAGAATAGAACAGACCCTAGTTGAAGTGGGTGAGGAATGCCCTCAGAATCCTGTTCATTTTGGTACCTGTCTCCCGTGGGTATTAGGCCAGGTTGCCTGCAGGCAGGAAGCCACTCTGCTGGCCATAAGGTTAGGGAGATCCTGTACCATACCACCTACTGAGAGTAGCCCTCCCTTCCTGGGAAGCTGCCAGTCAAGACTTGTTTGCCATTCCAGAGCTTCCTTTGAATTGTAGCCCTGAGGGGTTGGAGATGAACTTGGCTGTAGCACGTACTCTGTCCATTCCAGGTAAAAGCTCAAGTTGTTGGTCTTCTATAGTGCTTTGGTTATCTGTACACCTATAGAAGTGGCCCCTGGCCTCCTCCTTTGGGGTGGCCATGGCCCCTTACTTGTCTGTTGTCACTAGGGACAATCAGACCTACAGTGCTGCTTCCAGCTTCTGCATCAGACAACAGACTGTTCATATTTCCCAAAGAATCAAGGCCTGAGTTGCTTAGGAGCCAAGCTGATAACCATGTACATTGATATTTAAAGGGGCAAAGCTCCCAGGAATATTTCAAACTGATTTCCAAGATATACAGTATCCATATTTTAGTTTTGAATCGTCCACAGATGCACTTGAGGGATCAATGAGAATAAGTGGGATGGATAGGTCTTGTTAGAGTTCAGGTTTTTCTGTTTTACCTCATCTAGCCTTATAAGAATGGATTCTCTTTCTTCTTTTTTTCCCATCTGATGCTCAGGATTTATAAATATCAGATCCCCTTTTGCCATCATTGGCCTGGCATCAGCTAACCTTTCTCTCTCGGTTTTCCTTCTATGGTATTTGAGGCACCACTTGGGAGAAATCAAATATAAACTGACCTATTTTACAGATAGGCTGAGAAATTTGTGTGATTTTTTTTTTTTTATGCACATCTGTTTGAAATATCTGCAAATGGAAGCCATCGGAATGCTCACACATGGCTCCTAAAAATGTGCGAAGGGGCCAGGTGAGGTTGGAGGCTCCATGTTCAGGAGCCCCAGGAGGAGGCTGGCTGATGTGGCTGTAGGCCAGTGGCTGCCTGCTATACCACCTGTGATGGAGACCAACATGCGGGAGACTTGGAGGCACACTGACCTTGGCCCAAACACTAGTGCCACCACTTAGTAGCTGTGTGACTTTGAAAAATCACTTAGATCTTCTGAACGGTGCCCTTAGCCCTGGAATGGGGATAATGCCTACCTCATGAGATTGCTATGAGCTTTCCATTTTTGAGCACAAGCCACGGTAAGAAGTGCAGTTTGTGTCCCAGCCCGGCACACACAAATACATAACTCACACTTCTGAAACTGAACCAAACATTTCATGAGATAGTTTTTATGTATATGCTAAAAGTAGCTCCTGATATTTTCTGTTCTATTCTATTTTTCATTCAACGTGGTGATTACAATCCACCAAATTGATTTCTGGGCCAAATAATTTGACATTGTACGTACTTAATACATGTCCATTCCCTTAATCTGTTGAAGGACCAGAATCTTTATTAATTAGGATACAATCATCTGTGCTATAGAAACAAGCCCTGACATAGCTGGGGCATAACATGATGGGAGTTTATTTTCTTGCTTTTGTAAGGTTCCTTGTGGGTGGGGCAGGTTTTTATGGCAGGTCTCCTCTGTCTGGATCCAGGAAGCTTCCATCTTACCACTTTGTTGTCATCACATGTGGCCTCCACAGTTGCCACCAAAAGGAAAAAGAGAGATGGCTTATGTCCCGGACGCCTTTAAGGATTGGATCTGAAAGTTGCACTGTCACTACTCCTACCATGGTGATGGCAGAGCTCACTCAGGTACGTGGCCCCAGCCTACTGCCGGGGAGGCTGGGACACGCAGTCTTCCTGTTTGTGCAGGAGAAGGAAACTGTAAGGAGATAGTGAATGACATAACTGTATACCATAGTATTAAGGCATGATCCAGAGTAGGTCTTTGATATACTGAGGCTCAGCAATCAAGTAATTAAGATGTAGGATTGGTCTGATTTGGGGTAATGCTGGCTAGCCACAAAGCAACAAATCCTCATCATTCTAAAGTTTCACAGTCTCATTCGTGGGTGTAGATAGTTTTCTACAAGTAGTGTGAGTTTCCCTGTTGTTGGATCTTCAGGGGCTCAGTGGTGGCGTTCTTACAGGACAGTGGAGTATGATATAATGCTCTGTTTCCAGTTGGTAAGCCTAGACTGTGCTTATCACTAACTGGTAATTGTAGTGAACATTTATATTGAGTCTTTATCATGTGCTTACAGGTGTTGAGCTAAGTAGTTCACAAGCTTTATCTCAATTCATGATCATCACACACTTATTAGGCAGAATCTTAGACGTCTTAGTCTCCTTTTGAAATCATTTGTACTGATGTTTACTTATCAGGTGAAGAAAGCTCAAGGTCAGGGGTGCTAAGTTATTTCCCTAGGGTTGCACAGCAACCTGGTTATGTATTAGTGGTTAGACTAGGATCCAAAGCCCAGATATCTTGACTCCCTACAACAAGGACATGAGGGAAATGTGGGGCACATTTTAGTGGCCTTAGCAGAGTATTCATTGAACCTTCAGTTTAGGGTCTTCTGTTTTTCCCTGGTATATACCAGAAATCCTAATTAGTGCTAGAATAGAATGCCCCAAAACTGCAGTTACTATTAAACTTCAGGTTTTTGTTTAAACTCGTCATTCTAGGTAGAAATATCTGAAGTTTTTTTCAAAAGTTTTCAAAAATTTTTCAAAAATTTAAACTATTGTTATCAACTTAAGGTAGAAATACACGTCTAGGTTATAGTTAAAGATCCTTATCCATGGTTTTTACTTGGTTTCACATAAATCTGCATGCTGTCCTCTTTTACTCAGCAATCCTTGGTTGCTACCAGTACTAAAGAGAAAAATTGGAATTTGCCAAAAGAATGCAGATGTGCTTCTGACAGTGACAGGATGGAGGAAGGGAGTTGGTTTAAGCCACAGCCTACAGGATGTAAGTTCTTCTTAAGAAAGAACTTTCTATCAACAGAAGCAGTTAAGCTCTCCTAGAGGTAAGTGAGGAGTGTTCTACTGCATCTGTCTTTGGAGGTCTTTAACAGTTCCTCTCTAGATTGATTCACATCAGATGTGCTGACCCATGATTTCCTGAGTTTTCCTCCCTACGGAGAGGGATTCTATGATTTTGTGAAATTATATTCTAGTTTAGTTTCACAGATATCTCCTTAAGTAGTGACAGAGAGTAATAACCTTTGTGTGGTGTATACATGCCATATGCAGTTTGCACACCAGTGGCCCACACCCAAGTGTCCTTTAGAATACCTCCTGAGGAGGGCCAAAGGGCATGAATGCTTAGAACGAGGTGTTCCTAGCCTGGTCTGCTCAGAATTTGCAGTCTTACTGTCTTTGCAGCTGTCAATGTGACATTCTTTTCCCCTTTCACACAACCCACCCTTTTATATTTTAGGATCAAGAAAAAGGCCAAAATTTGAGACTAGTCAGGTAGCTGCTTCTAGCGTCAGTAACCCTTCTTCCTCCATTCTGGCTCTGCAAACGGGGAAGTTCCTTCAAGCTCGCATTTAATCATGCGTCCTGAAAGGGGTGCGGATAAGAGGTGTGGCATCTCACAGCTTCGCTGTTAGCCAGTGTCTAAAGTGATGCTCTGCTTGAGGGATACCTTGGTTCCCAGGGCCTGCTCCATGGTCTCCCCTCAGCTTTGGAGAGCACTTTTGTGCTGTGCATATACTGATGATTTTATTAACTGGAAACCAAGCTTTTCTGCCTCAGCACAGACTCCTGGTATTCTTGCATAATGTGTTTGACATTTCTGAGACAGTGCAGTCTGAGGAGAATGAGCACTGAATTGGGAATCAGGAGTGCCAGTTTTTGTCCTGATTTGGCTGTTGACCTGCTCCTTTTCCCTAGGCAGCTCACCTAACCTCTCTGTGCCTCATTACCTTCTTTTCCCCACCTGGAAAATAAGGAACATTTCCTCTATCTGCTCTAACTCAGAGACGTCAGGTACATCCAGGCAATTTACTTGGTGCTTTTGGTGGGGAAGGTGTGCTATACATTCACAATGGGTGTTTTTGTCTTTGTTGTGATTATAGTTATTTTATTCATTTTTTAATGGCTCAGTAGAAACCGCTGTGAACCCAGTCTCACAGGACAAATCATGTCTTACAGTGATCTACTGTTGAGATGTGATCTTTCAGAGCTATGATATAATTTCCAAGTGCCGCCTTCTGAACGCAAGCCAGCATTTGTCCTAACTCTCCAGACCTAGCATTTGTCCTAACTCTCCCTATTCTGAGAGAGGTGTCCATCCTTCTTTCACTTTTTCACTGGACATGGTAGGTTCCTTTTTGTTTTGATTTATTTTGTTTTGTTTCATTCTGAAGATTTGTAAGTTCCCATCCCCTACCCCAATCCTACTCCTTAAATTTTTTTTTTTTTTTTTTTTTTTTTTTTGGTCCTGGGTAAAAGAAAGTCTCCTGAGGCTTATCACCTGCAGATGGTGCTTCTGAAAAGGAAACTGTTTCAGAAAGTTCCAAGCACTGAAAATGGGTGTGTAATGAACCCTGTTTTGCATCTTTAATTATAGCATTTGCCACTGTGCATGCTGTAATCATATGCTTTCTCTAGAGCCAAAGCAATGTGCAATTCCAGGTCCGTTCATTAGTGAACCAGCAAATCAATCACAGGTCTTGTCAAAAACATCACTGCAGTGTGGGGGTCCCTTTGCATAGACCATGGGATCAGATCTATGATGGACTTCTTCCCGAGGGGTTCAAAGACCTTCTTAACAAATGTCTTGCTCAAATGTGCAGGTTTTCTGATGTCTGTTTGTCTGGCTCTGATGCTTCCTCTCTCCCTCCCTACTCCCATGTCATATAGTGACTGCTGGTCCTTGGAAAACACGACGTGACTCTGACATTTGACAAGTGAAGGATGCAAGAGGCAGATGTTGGGACATAGAGGAAGATTTATGTGATCCCAGGAGAGTGCCTAGAAGGTCTCTTGGCTTACAAGTATCTTGCTTATTCAGGTTTCACAAAGTGGAAAATTCCTCCACCAGGGGTAAGCTTTTGGGTTAAGCATTGCCCCTGGAGGAGGCTTCACATTTAAACAGCAAATACTTGCAGGAGGTAAACCAGAGTCCATACAGTTAGAGACATATGTTTGTAGCGAACTGTTCTCTCCCTGACCTGAGGGTCCTGGAGCAGAGGAGTGAGGGCGTGCTGGGAATCCGTGTGGAGACTGGAGCTTTGCTGTGGGCAAAAGGCCGGAAGGGGCTAGAGGGTGTTGAGGATCAACCTGGCTTCCTTCCCGGTCATGGAAGGAAGGCTGGAGCCTAGCCTTGGTGAGCAGAGTTTGGGCTAAGGGGATGAGAGGAATTAAGGAGGTGATAAAAATCAGACCAGCAGTGTTCAGAGTTCAGATGTCACAACTTCTAAATGGTTGGCCAATGTCACACTAAGTCCTGGGCTTCTGTTTAGGAAAGGTCTTGAGTTTCTATGTGTAGCACCTAATGTTTCTCCAATGTATTTACTAATAATAATTTTATTAACATATTAGTGTCAGACATATAACATTATATATATATGTATATATATATAAATACAATGCATTATTAATTATTATTTGTTGACTGCTTCCCGTTCAAGAGAATGTCAGTTCCTGAGGGCAGCTTCTTTGTTTTATTCATTGTTGTATTCACGTACGTAGAACAGTGCCTGGCACTTACTATAGTTGGTGCTCCATAAGTGTTTTTTGAATAAGTTAGCAAGTTTATTCTTCTCCTTGGTGTATGAGAACACACTCTGTTCCATTCCAGTGTCTGTTCTACTCATTGCTGCCCCAGGAATCCTTAGACCTGTAGACTTGGCACCATCTTTCTTCTCTAGGGCCCTCTCAGAATTGGGACAATTGCAAATATTCGATTTCCACCCCTTTTCTTCAAGTGAGAAAGCTGTAAACAGTGATATGGCAGTCTCCACGATGCTTTTCTGCACGATGCCAGTGACGGTTTATTGCAAAGGGCAAGGCCTGGGATTGAATGTAAACAAACACAGCCCATGAGTTTAAAATAGACCATTGAGCAGCTCACAAAATAGGCCCCTTGTTTTTAAAAGAGCAGTGGACGCTTCAAGAAATAATAAGAAATAATAAGTCTGGAAGCTGGATGGAAAGCGCTGATGCTTTCTGGCTGCGTTTGTCCTTCGAACTTTCTTTGCATTTGGCACGGCTGTGATATAGCCGCTGCCAGCCGCAGCCCGGGAGCTGCAGGAGATGGAAAGTTTATCTTGCTGCTGAAGGGAAATGGAAATCTCTTTGAAAAAGCTGCAACATGCTTGTTGTGCTAATATCCAAGAGACATAGACTCCCTTTGCCGAGGGAGTCCAGTGTTCATCCCAGGAGGAGTGGGAGATTTGAGGATAGACAAAATAAGGTTGTGGAACATGTGTGACCTAGAGACATTTTCTTGCTATCACCTAGCCCATGTTTCCTCATCTGTGAAAGCATGACATTAGTGCCTGCTTTATAGACTTGTTGAAATGAGATGATGTGAATGTAGATTCCATGAGTTTGGGCTTCCTTTGTTGTATTCCTTTCTCTACACCCAGTGCCTTACACCACATCTGGCATCTGAGAGGTGACAGCAGCACTAACCCCTTCTACAAAGGAGCAGTAGAGGACAGCAGAGTTCCTTTGTCAGCAGTTTGAAGGCATAAATAGGATTTCTTTCCCTTCCCTCCAGAATCTTTGTTCTTAAAAAAAAAAAAAAAAGTAAACACACACCCACAAATAATATATTAGTACATTCTCATTGTAAAACATTTTAACAAGTAAGAAATATATTCCACTTCTTCCCAAAATAACCATTGTTGAAGTGTTTCTTTCCAGAGACTGTGTATCTGTCTCCTCTCTCTATCTCTATTTCTATCATGTATTTCTACAGCTACATGCCTATCTTCCTCTTTATCTACTTGTGATACTTAATTTTTTATGTGTCAGCTTGGGCCAGAATGCACAGACCTCTGGTGAAACGTTGTTCTGGATGTTCTGTGAAGGTGTTTTTTAGATGAGATTAACATTTAAATTGGTAGACTCCCAGTAAAGCAGATATCCCTCCATAATACAGGCAGGTCTCATCCAGTCAGGTTGATGGCCCTAAAAGAACAAAGACTACCTTTGGGTTGAAACTGCATCTCTTTCCTGGGTCTTTAGCCTGCCAACCTACCCTGCAGGTTTTGGACTTTCCAGGCCTCTACAATCATGTGAGCCAGTTCAGTAGAACTAATACATTGCTCTGTCCATATATACATTGTGTTGTTTTCTTTCTCTAGAGAACCCCAACACTATGAGCCAGTCTCTATCCTATCCTATCCTTTTTTCTCTTCCATCTGTCCATCTGTCCATAGCGGGATAATTTACTGAGATTAATTTGTGTTCTATTCTTAATTCTGTTTTCTTCCCCCGTTCTAGGGAGGAGCCAACTTTCTATTGTAAAGTCAAAGCTGAAATTGTTTGCCCGTAGTTTCCCTTTTTGAAAGCTCCAGCAACTTGGGGGTGGGGCCATGGTAGGATTGGAAAAGAGGCATAAATTCTGAGATGGAGAGATAGGGAAATGCCCCAAGATCAGGGATAGCTTCCATGGGATGGGACCTTGTCCATATGTTTACCTTTTCCTTAGGCAAGGACAGGGCCTACAAGAGGGGTAAGTTGTCTCATGTGCCCAAGGAGGCACTTTAAGCATCAAGCTCTTCAACAAATATTCCCATGCCTAATGATGATAGAATGATTCCTGTGTCATTTAGATCATGTAATAACCAGGGCAAACCAAAGGCTGGAAGGGCCACATGGACATTTGCCTTTTGTATGACCCTTTTGTTTTGTATACAGAGGTCTCCCTCTGTTTCTCCCCCTGGTCATGCTCTCTCTCAAATAAATAATTAAATAATCTAAAAAATTCCATATTATTGATGTGCCTTAATTCATATAAACTATTTCCTATTGATAAATATTTAGATTGTTTCCATTTTTAAAATTGTAAACAGGGGCTCCTGGGTGGCTCAGTCAGTTAATAGTCTGCCTTCTGCTCAGGGCATGATCCCAGGGTCCCGAGATTGAGCCCCATTGGGCTCCTTGCTCAGTGGGAAGTCTGCTTCTTCTCTGCTGTACCCCTGCTTGTGCTTTCCCCTACCCCTCAGGTAAATAAATAAATAAATAATCTTAAACAAAAACCCAAGTGATTTTATGAAAATAAATTGTAAACAATACTCTAGTGGATATCTGTTAATACTACGTAATTATTACCAGTTACCTGAAAAATTGAACCTCCTCTCCTCCCAGAATTCTGTTCTATCTTCACATGCCTGCAGGAGCCCAGCTATATGACAGGCTCAGTGGGGAGTCCCGAGCAGGCAGAGGAAACCATTCTTCTAAGATCTGTGATCTTAGGAAGAAGGTAAGACCTGAAAAACAAGAGACTTTTCTCTGTGGCCACACCGCATGGACTGAGAAGTCAGGACTGGTGATGTAACCAGGGGAATCATAGCAGATGGAGCCTGTTTGGGAGTGAGAGAAGAACCTTTCCTGATGAATCCTACACCTTCTGTGATGCTTCCTGGGAACACTTTGAATGTGTGGCAAATCAGGCTTCCCTCTCTGGTAATTCTCAAGCTGTTTACCTTTCTTTATTTCCCTTCGGCGTTAGTACCTCATTTTAAAGAATAAAGGCTTGACAGAGCTACAGTCCTAGGCTCTCGTCCTTTGACAACTTTGTGTGTCATTGCTGTGCAAACTTTTGTGCTTTTACCATATATATATTTCCATAAATAATATTAACTATTGTTTTATGTGTTTTAAAATTCTACAGATCTTTTCAACAAGATGTAAACACACATGGCCAGAGACTTAGTCTTTCTTTGTAAACCTGCCAGCCTTACTGAGTAGTTAGTGTGGTATTCACGCTGGACCAGATTTGAGAAGGTGGAACCTGGGAGGCCACCTTGCTTTCCTTCCTCACACTCATCTCGCCCCTCCCTCCTCGTGCCCCTCTCCTCAGATCCCTCCGCCAGGGGCCTGACATTTATTTCTGAAGGCTTTTGAAAGACTCTAGGCCAAGACCTTAGCTCATAAAAACTTAAAGATCTGTTCTCCAAGGAGCCTTTTTATGGGGAAACACCTGAGAGGAACATTTAAAAGCTGAGGAAGGAGTGTGTCTCTAGTGAGTGAATTCTGAGAGTGGACAGGGACCTTTTGGGATCCTCTTTGGAGTGCTCCAGAAGTAAAATTACATGAAGGGATGCAGCCCTTTTTACCTCCTTGGCTAAAGTTGGTAACCAGACATGGAGAAAAAATGCCCCTCTTTTGTCCTGATCAGGAACAGGGCTCTCCATGATAGGACTATTTAGAAAATCCCATTTCTGGTCACTTTATGGTAAAAGGAGGTAAACAAGTGCTGTCTTCCTTTTTAAACAGCCTTGTCTCTGGCCAGAGTGGACAAGTGAAAAAATGGGAGGATGAAATACCCAGCCCTCTGACTCTGGAAGGTGCTAGGACCCAGCTCCTCTGGCCCCAGATGAAGCTGCTCATTCCTTCCAGCCACAGAGGATCAAGTAGCAGGGCCTTTTCTTTTCCTTCCCTGCTTTCCTCCCTTCCTACTTCTTTCCTTCTTTCCAAATATCTAGGAAATGTGACTCTTCTTGTTTCAGATATGTGCACTTTAGTATGATTTGATTTAATCTTTTTTTTTTTTTTAAGCTGAAGGAATGCTAGTGTCTGCACGGGTCTTTTTGTCGGTAAAAGGAAGCAACAAAGAAAAGAGGTATGAAAAGTTCCTTTTGATATAAGAACAATTTGTCATAAGATTCTGTACCCCAAATACCCAGTCTCGAAGAGACTATTTTTGCCATCACTCTTGTCACCCAAGACTCCATTCTTTCCCTTTTCTTCCCTTCCTTCCCCCCTGACACTTCTGCATATATGTCTGAATATAGTAAAGTTGCTTTGAGCTTTTTTTTTTTTCAATTATTCAACAGCTTTCAAGTGGAGAAAAATTTGGGTCTTTTAATTTCATTTTTGGCTTTTTTTTTTTTTTTTTTTTTTTTTTTTTTTTTTTGCATGTGTGTGTCTCCTTTCTGTTTGCTAAACAGTAATTGCGGATCTTCCTGGCCACCTTTAATACTCCCAGCTAATTATCCTGAAATAAATCTCTTTCAAGCCCGCATGCCAGCAGTTCTGGGATCCAAGCGGCTCTTTCAGCTCCCGGCTGCCTGTCACTCAAATGGGCCTCAGCTGCAACTCCGAATGATGAGTATTAACCTCCCGCTGGGAAGATTCGCCCAATCTCCCCACTTCCAACAGCAGCTCCCAGGGCCGCACCACGCTCCTACCTGTTAGCCTAAGCTGGGATTTTCTTTTGCTAACGCTGTGATTTTGAAAAGTGGAAGAGGATTCCTGGGAGAAAGACACTCAGTTAACCTTCTCCTAATTGCCATTCAAGATGGGAAAGGGAGAGAAAGATGGTGGCTGTCCCAGGAGGGCAGCCAAGCCATGGAGTGGCCTGCGGCCTTGCCAGAAAGCACGCTGGTGTATGGTGAGTGTTTGTGAGCATATTCCGGCCCAGGGGTCTATGCTCACAGACTCCTACCTGAGCGTGGTTGATGGCTGGTGTCTGGGGATAGGCCTTGATTTGGGCTTACTCTCTTCTCTGATGTCCTCCCAACCTCTCATATGTCCTTCAGTGATGTACTTTGGTAGTTCACTGCGTTCTCCTTCTTCCTCCAGTCTCTGCTGTTCCCTTCCAGATTTTGTTTTGCTTTGTGCAGCAAGATTCATCATTTTTTGTTTTGTTTTTGTTTTTTTGTTTGCTGTTCTTTAGCTTGTTTATTTGTTCAGAAGTTTGTGACTGATCCCATTTTCCTCTCCTGGATGAGGCAGTGCTCTCCTTTGACTCATTTCTCTTCTGATTCCATAGGCTTCCCAGATTCCTTCCCAGATCATTCTGGTGAGAATAACGGATGTTTACTTGGGCAGCTGCCATAGCCAGTGGGTATGAGCACAGGCTCTGAAGTGACAAGACCCAGTGCTTGGCAAAGAGTAATAGTCTAGTTGAATGAATGAATGAATAAATCATAATATAATGTAACATAACATATCTTGTCCCTAAATAGGGACTTCTCTTAGATTTTTTCTTAGATTGACTTCTCTAAAACCTTTGCTCTCCATGCTGGGGAAGACTGTTTACCAATTGCCAGTTCCTCTCCTTGTGAAGAAAATTCCACTTCCTGGGCACTGGCAGATACAGTCATGAGACTTGATTAGGTCAGTAGATGTTAACTAAAGCCAAAATGTGTGTCACTTCTAGGTGGACGTTGTGGTAACTTAGTATTCTCTTTTTCTTCTCCTGCATTTGCTGGCAAAGTTTCAGATAGTGGCTGCTCCATGAGCTTGGATATTATGGTGAGAGCTCCCAGTTGATCTGCCCTTGGCATATGGTAGGAACAAGAAATAAACCATTGGAGACGCCTGGGTGGCTCAGTTGGTTGGACGACTGCCTTCGGCTCAGGTCATGATCCCGGAGTCCAGGGATCGAGTCCCACATCGGGCTCCCAGCTCCATGGGGAGTCTGCTTCTCCCTCTGACCTTCTCCTCGCTCATGCTCTCTCTCACTGTCTCTCTCTCAAATAAATAAATAAAATCTTAAAAAAAAAAAAGAAGAAATAAACCATTGTAGTTTTCTGCCACTGAAGTTTTTTTTTTTTTCTAAGTGACCATACCATAATCGGACTGTCCTGACTGATGCACATCCATGCAAATATACCACCTGTATTCATATGTGGCTTCTTTTCTCAGCCTATTTAAATGTATAATTCTTACCTGCCTCTGAATAAAGATCTTTTTCTACTTAGCTGGCTTCTTATTCTTTTCATTGTTACAACCAGATATCAGAAACCCAAATCCTGGCCAAAGAGATAGAGAAATGTTTTTGTTTAGATACTTGAACTAGGTAGGTAAGTCTTACATCATCGCTGGATCCCTAGTATGTTATGTGGAACACCAAATAACTCCTATGTCTATATATCTTGTCTCAAGATATCAGAGCAAGACTGCAACATAGAGTTGAAGGTTGTGTACTGAACAATTAAGGGTCAGGACATTCTTAAAGACCACAGCATGAATGGCCATGCAAACCCTTTGCTGGGCTCCTCTAACGAGGATCTACTTATAAGAAATTTCCAGGAGCCAGGGAGTAACTGTGCATTCCACCATCAATACAGAACCAGAGAGTTTGTTCTAAATGATATCCTGAATATTGCTGAATTCCTCCAGGAAATTGTAATGAGAGGACCCCTTACCATGTGCTTCTGTGTCACAACTCAAGCAAAATGAGGGCCTGATTCTTCCAGGCTTCTTGCCGTTTCTCATTTACCCCTTAACTTCAGCTCCAGAGAGGCTCACGGACTTGTGTATTGTGTTTTAGAGGACAGTGTTTTCTGATTTTCCCTTTTTGTGGGCTGTGCCTTCTGGTCTTGTCCAATAGGGGGAGCTCAGTAGATTTTACCTCACATCTACCCCTCTGGACTTTAATCTTCCATTTGGTTCCTGCCCTGGATTACTTTTGTCTGCCAAACCTTGGTCTTGGTGGATCAGGGCTCTGCCCTCAGACATAGTGGTATTTTAATCCCAAGAGCACTAACCAGTGAAACGTATAGTTACATGTTGGTCTTGGGTTTTCTTTCTTTTTTTTTTTTTAAAGATTTTATTTATTTTATTTGAGAGATAGAGATCACAAGTAGGCAGAGAGGCAGGCAGAGAGAGAGGGAGGAGGAAGCAGGCTCCCTGCCAAGCAGAGAGCCCTATGCGGGGCTCGATCCCAGGACCCTGGGATCATGACCTGAGCCAAAGGCAGAGGCCTTAACCCACCGAGCCACCCAGGCGCCCCTTGGGTTTTCTTTCTTTAAGAGTATTCCAGTTTCAAACTCCAGCATGTGGCATAGAATGAATACTACTAACTGCCAGAAGAATCCTTTGCAGCTGAATATTTCCTGCATCTATAAATCATCCTCCTACTGCCTACCATGACAGTTATGCAAGTGACCTTTGGATTTCACAATTAAAAAAATTTATGACCTTGTAATCCACTCTATCCATGGGAATGCACCACGCTGAGATTGTGAAATCAACGAATGAGCAAAAACCAATCATCAATGAAGACAATAAGAAAATGATGTTTTGAACTGAAAGACATTGTGTTGTAATAGGAAGAGCTTCAGTCCCAGCTCTATCACTGGCAGTCTGTGTGACCTTGAGTGGATCACTTTAACTTCTCTGGGTCTTAGTTTTCGTGTCTGTAAATTGTGAAAGGATAATTTCCAGTTCCAGCATTTTGTAATTCTAGAATGTAATGTTTATGAATATTAAATCATACAAAAATGTATTGGGAGGTATGGACATTTCTTAGGTTCCCTGAGAGATTCTTGTTACTGCTTTTGATATAGTCTTTTTTTGTTGGGCTGATTTTTTATCCCTTAAAAAGTTACTCCCAGCAAACTTTTGAAATTAATAATAGTTATCTCCATTTGAGACCCATTTGAGACATTTGAGACTTATTGAGATTATGTAAATTGTCAAAAATTATGTAGGCCCTTTGATGGTGTAAGTGTGATCAGAACCCAGCAATTCAGAGTCTCGTACCTTATATTAGAGGAAAGGAGTTGTCTTGCCCATGCTTACTAGAGTAGGAATTATTGAGACACACTATGCCATAATAACTCAGTTCTGTCAGTGGTAATTGAATGTATCTTATGTTTAGTGGTAAATAAAGTATGTTCCCTAGCCTTTAAGAAGGTATGGTCTTGTGAGGGTCAGTTACGTACATGTAGGGAGTTCTGTGGTAAAGGTATTTTCAGGAATTCTCTTCCAATCAGGATAGAGTAAGAGGGATAGGGTTTACTCTCCCACCCAGAAAACTGTGAAACTGGACAAAATATGGGAAATGATGGCTTTCAAGTCATTAGGCTTAATGCAACAAAGGATGGTATTTCTGAAATAGGGGAAACACGAAGTGAGCCCTATGATCACTTCAGCTTAATGTTTGAAGAAAGTTTCTAAGCCATGGTACAGGAAAGGAAATACCAGTAGTTTCTCTGAGTTTAGAAGACATAGCTATAGTCTGGGAAGTCAAAGTGGCTAAAGTGCACAGGGCAGACTAGCAGAGCGGAGACCTTTATAGAGATCTAAAGAGGGTCCTGTCAAATCGTCAGTTGAGTGGTACTAATCAGTACATGCATGTGAGGAAACTACTCAAGGCTGGAGAATGAATCAACTACAAGGATTAGAGGAAACATATCTTTGCAGATCATGTAGTGGCAGAAATAGTTCCCGTTTTTGTCATTCAGAATAGAAGACCTCATAATCCAAGGACATTGAATAGAATATGCAGAAGGGTTTTATCTAGTAGTAGAGATATTTGCCAAAGATTAAATGTTGATCCCATCCAATGAAAGTTAAAAAACAAAACAAAACAAAACAAAAAACTAAAGAATCGAACTGTTTCCACGAACCTAACTGTGATATAGAAGAAAAAAATGTCAAAACATGTATAGGAATACAAAAATATCTGGTACTCAACAAAGTACAATTCATAATGTGTCTAGCAATCTGATGAAAAAAATTAAGGGATGCAAAGAAGCAGGAAAATATGAAGAGAAAGATCTATCAATAGAAACCAACCAAGAAATTACACAGATGCTAGAATTTATAGACAAGGACACTGAAAGTGTTACAACTGCTTTAAGTTTATAAATTTAAGAAACCAGCTTTGAAGGAGGAAACATCAGTGAACTTGAAGACATACCAATAGAAATTATCCAAAATAAGACAGAAAGAGGAGAACAGACTGGAGTGGGGGAAATCCAAACAAGGACAGCACCAGTGATCTGTAGGACAACTGCATGTGGTCTAATATATATGTCAGTGGAGTCCTTAAAAGGGAAGAAAGAGAAGCAAGACAGAAAAAAAAAATTGAAAAAAAAATGGATAAAATTTTCCATTGGAAATGAGAAACTTGGTGGGAAATGAAAGTATAAAGTTGTAAGGTACTTCTGTATGAAGGGGTATAGTTATCACAAAGGTTGAATGTGATAAAGATGAGTAAGGTAAATTGTAAAATTACTAAAATAACATAATTACAGTTAGCCAAAAAGCAAATGGAATGTAATCATAAAAAATACTCAGTTAATCCAAAATAATGTAGGAAAGAGGTAAAAGGGAACAGATGGGACAGAAGAAAACCAACAGCAATATGAGAGGTTAAAATCCAGTCGTATCATTAATCACAGTAAATATAAATGGTCCAAAAATCCCAATCAAAAGACAGAAGTTGTCAGATTTGATTAAAAAGAAGAACCCAACTCTATATCATCTGTAAAAAATTCATTTTTAATCAAGGACACAAAAGTATGGAAAATGGTATATCATGCTGACACTAATAACTAAAGCAGGACTGGTTATTTTTATGTCAGAGTAGATTTCTGAACAAAGAATATTACCTAGGATAAAGAGTGTCATTTCATAGTGACAGAAGTGCCAGTTTCTTAATGGGATCTTATAATCTTAAAGATAAAACAGCTGAGACAACTGCAAGAAGAAATAGATTACATAATCTTAATCAGAAATTTCAGCACCCCTCTCCCAGTACTTCATGGAACAAGTGGGCAGAAAATCAGTAAGGATATGGAAGACTTGGCCAACACAATAAACCAATTTGTTCTAATTGAATTTTATAGTTCAGGCTACCCAACAACAGCAGAATACACATTCGTTTCAAGTTTATACAGAACATTTTTTTTCCATGGTAGACCATATTCTGGGTCATAAGACAGGCCTCAATAAATTTGATAGGATTCAAGTCAGTGTGTTGTCTGATCATGAAGGAAGTAAATTAGAACTAAATATCAAAGATATTTTGAAAAACCCCAGATTTTTGAAAATTATGCCCATGGGTCAAAAAAATGCCCATAGGTCAAAAAGTAATCAAAAAAGAAAAGAAAAAAATATTTTGAGTTGAGCAAATATGAAAATATATATCAAAATTTGTGAGAAGCAGCTAACGTAGCTTTAAAGGGACATTTAATGCTAAATTGTTGTATTAGAAAAAGTTGCAAGGTAATGACCTCAACCTCCACTCTGATGAATTAAAATGAGAAAGACACCTGAAACCCAAAGGAAGGAGAAGACAGGAGTATTAGATATCACAATAGAAATCAACAGAAAACAGAAAAATAGTAGAGATAAATCAATGAAACTCAAAGCTGGCTCTTTGAGAAAATCAATAAAATTGATATAAATCTCTAGTAAGACTCATGAGAAAAGGAGAGGAGACACAAATTACCAACATTAGAAATGAGAGCGGTTAAATCACTGTGGATTTTGCAGATATTTAAGGGATAATAAAGGAGAACTTTATGCCAATATTTCTACAACTTATATAGAAAAGATACAAACCATCAAAGCTCATTCAAGAAGTAGGTATCATCAATAATTCTACATAAAATATATTGAATTAATAGTTTATTTTTAAATTTTTTCTATTTTATTTATTTTTTTTCAGTGTTCCAAAATTCATTGTTTATGCACCACACCCAGTGCTCCATGCAATACCTGCCCTCGATAATGCCCAACACCAGGTTCACCCAACCCCGCCCCCCCTTTCCACATAATCTCTTCCGGTACCACCCATGTTGATACAAAAGTTGGGTATTCATCCTTTCTGATGGAGGCATAATACTCCATTGTATATATCAACCATATCTTCATTATCCATTCATCTGTTGAAGGGCATCTTGGTTCTTTCCACAGTTTGGCAACTGTGGCCATTGCTGCTATGAACATTGGGGTACAGGTGGCCCTTCTTTTCACTACATCTCTGTCTTTGGGGTAAATACCCAGTAGTGCAATTGCAGGGTCATAGGGTAGCTCTATTTTTAATTTCTTAAGGAATCGCCATGCTGGTTTCCAAAGTGGCTGCACCAACTTGTGTTCCCACCAACAGTGTAAGAGGGTTCCTCTTTCTCCATATCCTCTCCAACACTTGTTGTTTACTGTCTTGTTAATTTCGGCCATTCTAACTGGTGTAAGGTGGTATCTCAATGTGGTTTTGATTTGAATCTCCCTGATGGCTAATGATGATGAACATTTTTTCGTATGCCTGTTAGCCATTTGCATGTCTTCTTTGGAGAAGTATCTGTTCATGTCTTCTGCCCATTTTTGACATGATTATTTGCTTTGTGTTTGTTGAGTGTGAGGAGTTCTTTATAGATCTTGGATATCAGCCCTTTGTCTGTAGTGTCATTTGTGAATATCTTCTCTCATTCTGTGGGTTGCCTCTTTGTTTTGTTGACTGTTTTCTTTTGCTGTGCAGAAACTTTTGATTTGATGAAGTCCCAAAAGTTCATTTTTGCTTTTGTTTCCTTTGCTTTTGGAGACATGTCTTGAAAGAAGTTGCTGTGGCCGATGTCAAAGAGGTTAGTACATATGTTCTCCTCTAGGATTTCGATAGATTCCTGCCTGACGTTGAGGTCTTTTATCCATTTCGAGTTTATCATTGTGTATAGTGTAAGAGAATGGTCGAGTTTCATTTTTCTACACATAGCTGTCCAATTTTCCCAGCACCATTTATTGAAGAGACTATCTCTTTTCCACTGTATATATTTTCCTGCTTTGTCAAAGATTATTTGACCATAGAGTTGAGGGTCCATATCTGGGCTCTCTACGCTGTTCCACTGCTCTGTGTGTCTGTTTTTGTGCCAGTACCTTGCTGTTTATTTTCCTGCTTTGTCAAAGATTATTTGACCATAGAGTTGAGGGTCCATATCTGGGCTCTCTACGCTGTTCCACTGCTCTGTGTGTCTGTTTTTGTGCCAGTACCTTGCTGTTTTGGTAATCACAGCTTTGTAGTAAAGCTTGAAATTAGGCAATATGATGCCCCCAGTTTTGTTTTTCTTTTTCACCATTTCCTTAGCAATTCGGGGTCTCTTCTGGTTCCATACAAATTTTAGGATTGTCTGTTCCACCTCTTCGAAAAATGCCAGTGGAATTTTGATCAGGATGGCATTGAAAGTATAGATTGCTCTAGGCAGTATAGACATTTTAACAATGTTTATTCTTCTGATCCATGAGCATGGAATGGTCTTCCATATTTTTGTGAGTTCTTCAATTTCTTTTGTGAGTGTTCTGTAGTTCCTCAAGTATAGATCCTTTACCTCTTTGGTTAGGTTTACCTCATTGGTTAGATTTATTCCCAGCTATCTTATGGTTCTTGGTGCTATAGTAAATGGAATCAATTCTCTAATTTCCCTTTCTATATTTTCATTGTTAGTGGATAAGAAAGCAACTGATTTCTGTACATTGATTTTGTATCCTGCCACATTACTGAATTGTTGTATGAGTTATAGTAGTTTGGGGGTGTAGTCTTTGGGTTTTCCATATAAAGTATCATGTCATCTGTGAAGAGAGAGAGTTTGACTTCTTTATTGCCTCTTTGGACACCTTTTAGTTCTTTTTGTTGTCTGATTGCTGTTGCTGGGACTTGTAGTACTATGTTGAACAATAGTGGTGAGAGTGGGCATCCTTGTTGTGTTCCTGATCTCAAAGGGAAGGCTGTCAGCTTTTCCCCATTGAGGATGATATTCACTGTGGGTTTTTCATAGACAGATTTTCATGAAATTGAGGAATGTTCCTTCTATCCCTATACTTTGAAGCGTTTTAATCAGGAAAGGATGCTGAATCTTGTTGAATGCTTTTTCTGCATCAATTGAGAGGACCATGTGGTTCTTCTCTCTTCTCTTACTGATTTGTTCTAGCACATTGATTGATTTGCAAATGTTGAACCACCCCTGCGTCCCAGGGTTGAATCCCAACTGGTCATGGGTGGATAATCTTTTTAATGTACTGTTGGATCCTGTTAGCTAGGATCTTGTTGAGAATCATAGCATCCATGTTCATCAGGGATATTGGTCTGAAATTCTCCTTTTTGGTGGGGTCTTTGCTTGGTTTGGGGATCAGGGTAATGCTGGCTTCATAAAAAGAGTCTGGAAGTATTCCTTCTGTTTCCATTTTTTGAAAAAGCTTCAGGAGAATAGGTATTATTTCTTCTTTGAATGCTTGGTAGAATTCTCCAGGGAATCCATCAGGTCCTGGGCTCTTGTGTTTTGGGACATTTTTTTTTTTAAGATTTTATTTATTTATCTGACAGACAGAGATCACAAGTAGGCAGAGAGGCAGGCAGAGAGAGAAGGAAGCAGGCTCCCTGCTGAGCAGAGAGCCCGATGCGGGGCTTGATCCCAGGACCCTGAGATCATGACCCGAGCCGAAGGCAGAGGCTTTAACCCACTGAGCCACCCAGGCCCCCCTGTTTTGGGACATTTTTTATCACTGCCTCAATCTTGTTACTAGATATTGGTCTATTCAGGTTGTCAGTTTCTTCCTGATTCAGTTTTGGAAGTTTATAGGTTTCCAGGAATGCATCCATTTCTTCTATGTTGCTTAACTTACTGGCATATAACTGTTGATAATAATATCTGATGATTGTTTCTTTTTCCTTGGTGTTAGTCATGATCTCTCCCTTTTCCTTCATAATTTTATTAATTTGGGTCCTCTCTTTTCTTTTGGATGGGTTTGGCCAATGGCTTATTGACCTTATAGATTATTTCCAAAAAACAGCTTCTAGTTTCGTTGATGTGTTCTACTGTGTCTCTAGTTTCTATCTCATTAATCTCTGCTCTAATCTTGATTATTTCCCTTCTTGTGTGTGGGGTTGGCTGAATTTGTTGTTGATTTTCCAGTTCTTTAAGGTATAAAGAGAGCTAGTGTATTCTGGATTTTTCAGGTTTTTTTGAGGGAGACTTGGATGGCTATGTATTTCCCCCCTTAGAACCGCCTTTGAATTTATAGTTTTATAGTTTAAAACCTTCCTTCAAAGAAGACTCCAAGGCCAAAGAGTTTCATGAACAAATTCCACTCACCATTTAGAAAGAGAGAAATAATGAATTTTACACAAAATTTTCCAGTAAATTGAAGAGGATAAAATATTCTTCAACTCAGTTGATGAGACAGTATGAGAGTAATAGTACAACCAGGCAGATACTAGAAGAAAATAAAACTATGGATTGACAGTCCTCATGATCATAGATGCAGTATTCTTACCTAAGTGTTAGCACTCCAGTTCAATAATATGTAAAAGAATAATACATCAAAACCAGTGGTGTTTATCTCAGGAATTCAGTGTTGATTTAACATTTGGAAGTTAAACATGTGGATTCACCAATTTAACAATTTAAATTAAGAAAAAAATTAAATGTCTTCTCAATAAGTGCAAAACAAAACGAACCCAAAACATTTTGACAAAATTCAATTTCATTCCCCATATAAACACCCAGTAAGCAAAGAGTAGAAGTAAACTTCCTGACAATAATGGATATCTTTGAAAAATGTATGGTGACATTGTGTGTAGTGGTATCCGATTGAATGCTTTCCTCAGTGCTTTTCTTGAGCCTTGTTTGGAAGGCTCCAAGACAAGGATGTCAAGGGTGGAAGACAAGACAAGGATTCATTCCTCCAGTTCATTCCTCCAGTCAACATTTTACTGGGTTGTCTGGGCAATACAATGTAATAAAGAAGGAAACAATAAAACAATATATAAAAAGATACCCAGATATTTGTGCATGGCATAATTACCTAAATAGAAAATCTTGTGAGATCTTCAAAAAGGCTACTAGACTTAATCATTAAATTTAACAAAGTTGCAGGGTAAAAGATCAACATACATAATCCAGTTTCATTTGTATGTGCTAGCAACAAAAAATCAGAAATAAAAAATACAACTTAACAATAGCATTGAAGATATGAAATATTATGGACAAATATGCTAAAAGTTGCATGAGACCTGCCCTCTAGAAGCTAGAAAACAATGCTAAGAGAAATCAAGGAGTATATAAATAATTGATGAGTTATATTGTGCTCATGGGTTGGAAGATTCAGTATTGTTAAAGTTCTATCCAAATGATCCATAAGTTCAATCAAAATTGCAACAGGCTTGCTTTTTTTTTTTTTTTTTTTAAAGAAATTGGCAAGCTGATTCTAAAGTTCCATGGAAAGGCAAAGGACTTAGAATACCCAAAACAACTTTGAAAAAGGACAGTGTTGGGGGGGTTTATTATAGAGCTACAATAATCAAGACAGTGTGGTATTGGCATAAAGATAAACAAATGAACAGAACAGGATAGAGTTGAGAAACAGGCACACATGTATATCAATTGATTTTTGACAAAGTTTAAAGAATGCAGTGGTGAGAGAATTTTCGTTTCAATAAATGACACTGATATTGTATATCCATATAAAAGAAACAGAAAAATAATTTCAATTCTCCCTTCATGCCATGTACAAAAATTAACTCAAAACAGATTATAGACCTAAAGTAAAATCTAAAAAGAAAACCTAGAAGAAAACATAGGAGGTTTTCTTTATGGAGAGCTAGATCTGCATCAGAAGCATGATTCATGGGGGACAAAAAAATCAATAAACTGTATTTAATAAAAATTAAGAATGTGTACTTTTCAAAAGTCACTATTAATAAAAAGACGAGCTATAGACAAGGAGAAAATATTTGTAAATCACATATTTAATAAAGGACTTGTATCCAGAATATGTAAAGAATCTCAGCATTCAATTTAAGACAATAACCCTTTACTCTTGGATAAAAGGTTTAAGTAGGTGTTTTACCAAAGAAGATATATTCATGACCATTACATCCATGCTTGTTGATCAACATTGTTAGTCATAGGGGAAATCCAGATCAAAACCACAGTGTGTTACCTTTGTTCATCTATAAGAATGTCTAAAATAAAAAATACTGATCAAACCAATTGTTGGCAGTAGATGCAGCAGCTGGAACTTTCATACACTGCTGGTGGGAATGTAAAATGATAAAAGATTTTTGAAAACAGTTTGCAGTTTCTTAAAAGGTTAAACATACATCTACCAGATGACCCACCCATTCTACTTCTAGGTATTTGTCCAAGAGAAATGAAAACATGTGCCATGTAAAGACTTGTTCATAGCAACTTTATTTGTAATTGCCAAAATGTCTAAACAACTCAAGTGTCCATCAACAATTGAATGGATAAACAAATTGTCTGTGTATACAAAAGACCATTATCCAGGAATAAAAATAAACTATGTGCATCTAGAATCTAGGTGAATTTTTTCCCCAAGTTTTATTTAAGTGATCTTTACACCCAGCATGGGGCTTGAACTCATGACCCTAAGATCAAGAGTTGGATGTTCTGGGGCACCTGGGTGGCTCAGTGGGTTAAAGCCTCTGCCTTCGGCTCAGGTCATGATCCCAGGGTCCTGGGATCGAGCCCCACATCGGGCTCTGCTCAGCGGGGAGCCTGCTTCCGTCCCTCTCTCTCTCTGCCTGCCTCTCTGCCTACTTGTGATCTCTGTCTGTCAAATAAACAAATAAAATATTTAAAAAAAAAAAGAGTTGGATGTTCTATTGACTAAATCAGCCAGGTGTCCCAACATAGATGAATCTTGAAGTAATTATTTTAAGTGAAAGAAGCCAGACAAATAAAGAGGAAATAATGTATGATTCCATTTATAAAAAATTTTAGAAAATGCGAAGTAATCTTTAGTGAAAGAAAGCAAATCAGTGGTTGCCTGGGAATGGGGTAAAGGGAGAGAGAGAGAGCAGGAGAGTGGGATTCTCAAGGGGCATGAGGAAACACTGTCTTGATTGTGGTGATGGTGTCATGAGTGTGTATGTCAAAATTTACCATATTGTATCAAAATTTATCATAGTGTATACTTTAAACATATAGTTTATTATACCTCAAAGCTGTTAAGAAACAGCAAAGATATATTAAAGCAACTTATATTTCTTAATAAAACATTACGTTGTTTATCTGGATTCAAATATCCATACTTAACTGAGACTCATTAAAATAAGAGGGATGCTCAGGGCACTGGGTGGTCTAGAAGACTCAGAGCATATAACCAATAGTGTTTTTCTTTTTTTTTTTTTATTTTTTATTTTTTATTTATTTATTTTTTTTTTTCCAATAGTGTTTTTCTATCCTTACATTATATTATGCTAATAATTAGGCAGGAATGCATGTGCTAGGAATCTGCATTTGTAATGAGTCCTGTAGGTGACTGTGATGCGGATGAGTCATAGGCCACAGGAGAGAAACATTGGTCAAAATCTCCGTAGCATCAGAACCTCCTGTTTCTCTTTTCAGGCCTGGCTTGTATTTGTTTCTCTTGGTTGAGGTAAATAGTTTACCTGGCTTGACTCTAGTATCTTCTATTTGATAAAACCTAGCTGCCACCTTTGGACAGAATCAGTGCTCAGAAATAGTTACATTATGTTTGGGAATAACTCTGGCAGTGTTGTTACAGCCACAAGAACAACCTTAGTCATGTAGTCCAGGCCCTGCCCTCCCTAAGGAACATCCATCCCTCTTAGACCATTTCAGGCAAGTAAAGGCTGGGCTTTCGCAGCCCAAGGGCAGGGAGGTCTTGCTTGCTACAGGCTCTAGTGCCAACCACTCTTAGCCAGGAAGTACTTTTCTGGGTTTCAGACTGTTCCTCCAGAAGTTGCCCTTGAGGGCTGTGACTTGTGCAGTTGTTTAATGGATCAAGTCACTCCTCTACTTGAAACATTTTGGAAGCTTTTCATAGTTGGCAGGATAAAACCCAAACTCCTGACCTTGGCCAGTAAGCTCTACATAATCTCTGCCCTGACTGCCCCTTCCACGGCACCTTCACCAAGCCGCAAACTTTGGACTTGACTCTTGGTGCTCAAACACACCAAGAAATCTTTTCCTACCTCAGGCATCTTTCATGCATTTCCTCCTGCTGAAAGTTTTCTTTGGCCCCTGTGTGACTGGCTTCTCTCATCCTTTACACCTCAAGATGTCACCTCCACAGGGAGACCTTCCCTGACTACCCTCTCTGAAGTTGGCTCTCTCCTCTTCCCAGTTATTCTTTGTCCCATCTCTCATTACAAGTTGTCATTATTTTTATGTTCTCTTCACTAGAATATCAGCTCTGCTTCACTCACCACTGTATTGTCGTAATTGGTTGAATAAATGGATTACTCCTCCAAGATCCCCTAATTTTTAGAATTGCTATGTCAGTGGTTTAAATAGAGTTCTTCTACCTGAAGGTCTTGGGCATCAGTGTTTTCAAAGCTGTATCAAAAACTCTTTGTTTAAAGTGACAGCTCTTTCTGCCCCTTTCCCCCTGAAAAAAGGACTCATTTTTGAGCCCAGCAAAATGATAAAGCATTCAGTGCAGGTAGTGGACAATAGATAGATATTTGCTACCAAACAGTATTCCCCGTCATGTTCACCTGGAAGTCAACTTCCACCTGGGAAAAATGGTTCAGAAATTGAGTTCATGATTTAGTTGAGTCCTGTCCTGCTTTAGGCTTCTCTCATTTTTGCTAGGCCTTGCAGGCAAGACTGGACTCCTGGCAGTATGGCTGGGTTGGAGTGTGGCTAGAGGACCTCTGACGGTTTGGCTTTTCCATGCAGATGGGAAATGAGTGATTGTTCTTGAGCATATAGTGTGGAGAGCACCATATTTGTGTGCCAGTACTGAGTCCAGAGAGGTGGTCATGATCATGACTGTTCGTCTTTGAAATTAACAAAGCCAGAAAAGCCCAATAGCAGATGTCATTCTATGTGCCACAGGAAGGACTGAACCTGGTTGTTAAAAAGCTGAGCTTCCTTGACGGAGATGCATTTGTGGAATCTCTTTGACTTCATACTTTTTCTCTGAAAACATTTATTTTTCCCAGATTTTTCCCCCTTCGCATCCAGGTCAGTTTTTAGTTTTTCCTGTCTTGTCTCTTTCTTCTCGATCTCCATGGCTCACCTCATGTTTTTTCATTCCCCTCCTCCCTTCCTTTCCTTGTCTTCATTTAAGATCATCCTTTGAAGCCAGGGACATTCTTTTTTCATCACTTTGAATCTGGGCTAGTGGTGACTGACTGTATTAATACCCATGTTTAAATTTAAAACAATATGCTATTCTGGTGAATTGAAATTTTTTTTTAAATCATTATGAAGTGTCCTTCTTTATTTCAGTGAATAATTTTAGGCTAAAATCCTATTTTGATATTAATTTAGCAGTGGCAGCTTTATTTCATTAGTATTTGCTTAGTATATATTTTTTTACATCTTCTCAACCTTTTTGTATGATTATATTTAATGACTGTCACTTGTAGACAGCATATATTTTTGGAATTTTGGGTTTATATCCTGTCTGGTAATATTTCTGTTTCAATTAGAGTATTTTATCTGTCTTTTACTGTATTTATGGACATATTTGGGTTTAAATCTACACACTTGGTATTTATGTTTGTCTAACGTATACTAGTCCATGTTCTCTCTTCGTTGCTTTCTTTTCAACTTATTATTTCTTTATTATTTCATTTTCTATCTCTATTTGTTGTATTTATGTTTTTAGTGATAATTAGAAAATCAAAGAATTTACATATATACATCTTTGACATAAGTATAAAATAAATGAGAACTTTCATCAGTCACTGGTTAAAGCAAAGAACCTAAAATCCTGTATATTTTTCCCTTTTCAATTTATATGCTACTATGGTAATTTTAATTTAGGGATATTTTAAGTAATATAAAACCAAATTATTATTTTATAGAGTTGCTATTCATTTAGCTTATCCACGTATATGCCTTTCCTATTGCTCTTCATGTTTTCCTACCTCTTTAAGGCTTCCTCCATCTTTTTTTTTTTTTTTGAAGGATTTTATTTACTTATTTGACAGAGAGATCACAAGTAGGCAGAGAGGCAGGCAGAGAGAGAGAGGGGGAAGCAGACCCTCTGCTGAGTGGAGAGCCCAATGCGGGGCTCTTTCCCAGGACCCTGAGATCATGACCTGAGCTGAAGGTAGAGACTTAACCCACTGAGCCAGCCAGGCACCCTGGCTTCCTCCATCTTTAAGGTGGCATCCTTCTTGTATAGACATTTCTTTTAGTTCAGGTCTGACAAATTCTCTCAGTTTTTGTTTGTGTGAAAAATAGCCTGATTTCACTAACAGTTTTCAGTGACACATTAGCTGGGTATAGGATTTTGGAATGGCTTTTATTTTCTCAGCAGACTTAGGATATTGTTACATTATTGTCAGACTTGTGCTGCCTCTCATAGGAAGTCAGATGTGAGTTCTGTTGTTGCTTCTGTCATTTTTCCTGGTTTAGTTCAAAGACCCTCTTTTTGTGTTAATGATCAGTGTTTTTTTTCCTTTTTTTTTTGATATGTAGGCAAGATTAAAAAAAATTTTAAAGTTGGTCTTTATCCTGCTTGATATTCATAGTGAATGCTTTGTGAATTTGTGCTTTTTTGTGTGTCAGCAGTTTTGGAAAGTGCTCTTATATATTGCTATTCTTCCATTCTGTCTTCTGTGATAAAAATTATGTTACCTAGACCTTTTCTTCCTATAAATATTGATATCATGTATGTTCTTTCTTTGTTTACCATCATTTTATCTTTTAGTGTTCTGTTCTGGATATTCTTTTCTGACTTTATTTTCTAGTTCACTAACTTTCCTGTTGTATTTAATCTGTCGTTAAAGCCTTTCATTGATTAAAACATTTTAGTTACTATAATTTTTTTAGTCTTAGTATTATATTTTTAGTGTATTTATTTACTTCTTAAAGTAGTTTCCAATTGATTGCCTGAATTTTCCATTTTCACTTTAAATTCTTTGAGTATATTAAGTATAGTTATTTTAAAGTCTATGATAACTACTGTTTGGGTTGTTTTGCATGTTTGGTTATTTTTGATTGAGTGCCAGGTATTGCATATGAAAAAAATAAAGATAATTTGAGGCTTAGAATAAGGTTTCTTTGATTTACTTGTTACTGGAAACTTGGGACCTCTGAAGTCCAGGGTCCCCTTAATCTAATCAATGATAGTTGTTAAAACTTGGGTCTTAGTTCCTATGAGAACTGGTTTATTTTTGATTCAAACTTACTTTTTTTTTTTTTTAAAGATTTTATTTGTTTATTTGATGAGAGGGAACACAAACAGGGGGAGTGGAAGAGGGAGAAGCAGACTCCCCACCAAGCAGGGAGCCTGACATGGGACTTGATCCTAGGACCCTGGGATCATGACCGGAGCCGAAGGAAGATGCTTAACAACTGAGCCATCCAGTGCCCCTATTCAACCCTACTCTTACGATAAGGTTATATTCCTTTCATGACCCAACCCAAACTTCAGGGATTTACTAGTCTCTCTGCCTTGCTGATCCTGAACTTTTTTTTTCTATCATAAGTCAATTTGTCAAAAGGTCTTAAGTTTTACACCTGTCAACCACCTGTACTGGAGTTGGCTGAGCCCCTAGGGTGTGGGGAAAAGTAGCCTCAAATGCCAAACTGACTATTCTGGGTTTACTTTTTGTCATTCAAACTTGGTTCTGTAATATCTTGGAACGTTTCTAATGCCAGGTAATTTTTATATATTGCCCAGATTTTTGGGTTGTTCTCTGCATGAAGATTTGTTCAGGTTTTATAGTCTACCAATACAAGCAGGCACAGCTATTATGTTGCTGTGTAATCCTGGACAGATCATTTCCAGTCTCTGGACCTCAGTTTTCATACCTATATGATAAAAGTGTTAGACTGGAAGATCTCCCCATATCTATCTTTCAGCCAGTGCAGCATTACTCTTGATCTGTAGGTTGTATGCATCAGACCTGTGGGTTAGACTGTCAGTTTTATAGCAAAGGCCTAGTCCTTTCTACATAGCACTGACATCCTGCCCCATCTGGTCAAGGTCACTAGTAAGGCCTGGGAATGATGGCAGTGAGCACCATTGTTACCTTTGGGAGACTGAAAACATGTAGTATAATGCTAGAATACAGCTAGCTTGAAATAAATACCCTTCTATCCATACTGGTGTGAAATGTAGGCAGGGATGTTTCATTTTTCTCTCAACTCAGAAATAGGAAGGACTCCCCAGGGCTATTTATCACAGGCAGAAGGGAGATAAATAAAGAACAGGGATGTTGTTAATTTACTCAAACTCCAAACTCAAAGTCCCTTTGATGGAGCAGGGGCACTGAGAGTGTTCTGGGGAACCATCTGGAAGGTCTGCCACGCATCGCACTCTGCATGAACACACACACACACGCACACACACACACACACACACACACACAAACATACCCAAACATGTGTGCCTAATGATGACCACATTACAAATAGGCACATCTGGTGGAAAGAGTTTCCAATACGAATTTCAAAGCACTATCACTTTCATTCTAAGGGACTAATTTAGTTACATTTTGCCTCTGTTTCTTTATTTTGAAGAGCAGGGTAGAACATCATTGCTTTTTAATACACTGTTGCAGAGTTTCTGCTCTGAGAAAAAGGGTGTTGCAGTACTACCTGAACTTCCTTTGGGTTAAGAGAGACCCTGGGGTCAAATTGTCTGGGTTCAAATCCTGACTTTTCCAAATGTACCAGTTAAACCTGGGGTGAATTGTTAAATTTCTTTGTGTCTTGGTTTCCTCATTTATAATATGAGGATAATAAATAATACCTGTGTCCAAGGGTTGTGGTGAGGAGTAGATGAGTCAATCCATGTGAAGCCACAGAGATACATCAGCAAGAGGTGAAGTGAACTAGGTAGAGCACTGGATTTAGGGTCAGAAGACCTTCTATTGTGTTACACTGATTGTTGGCTTAACTCCCCAAACTTTTGGACCTCAGTAAGTCTTCGAACCTTTCCTGTAAATAGGACAGCAACACTAACTCTACCTCATGGGGTGAATCACAGATGAAGTGATGGATGCACAGGTGTTTTGCAAAAGCACTAAGTGCTATATAAATATGGGGGACTGTCACTGAAGGTGATGGAAGACCCATGATCCTTTGTAGGGAGACATGAAAAGAGAGGCTACAGGAGAAGTGGGGGGAGTGGGGTCTAGCTTTTTACTCTAGTTTCCAAGACTTGTGCTCTTTCTGGGTGATTCTACTCTTGTCATTCTCCAGCATGTGAACTGTCTTGCTGGGCTGCCTATGGAAGGTATCTGATGGTCCTTTGAGTTGGTCTTGTATTTCACCCAGGTTCTAGTCCTGCAGACTCTGAACTTGGTATCTGGCAACATGTCCATTTGGCTCATCAAGGAAATCCTAGGCCCTTGCTCCAAGGAGTGAGCAGGATTTAAAGCTCCTCTGGAGTGATGATGTGGGACAATATCCCACATTGAGTGTGGTCAGAGCCTTGAGGTAGATACAAAGAATAGGTCAGGATGAGCAGTGTATTAGTTTCCTGTGGCTGCTATAACTAGTTACCAACAACAGAGTATTTTCTTTACAGTTCGGGAGGCTAGAAGTCTGAAGTCACTATCAGTGGGCCAAATCAAGTGTCAGCAGTCTCATGCTTCCACTGAGGGCCTTAGGGACAAGTCTGTTGCTTGTCTTTTGTAGGTTCTGGTGGTCATGGATATTTCTTGGCTCATTCCAATCTCTGCTTTTGGGGTCATGTTGCCTTGCCCATCTCTTCTGTTTTCTGCATCTTTCTTTCTTTTCTTTCTTTCTTTTTTTGTTAATTAACTTATTTATTTTAGAAAGAGGGAAGGAGCACAAACAGTTGGGACAGAGGGAAAGGGAGAGAGGATCTCAAGCAGACTCTGCACTGAGCACAGAGCTTGATGCGGGGCTTAATTATAGGACCCTGGGATCGTGACCTGAGCTGAATCCAAGAGTCATTAGGATTGCAGTCCATTGCAGTCATTAGGTGAGTGAATAAATAAGTGAATGAATAACTGAGAACATTCTTTGCTTAGCAAGGAAGGGCTTTATTTCTTATTACATCAGGTATTAGGGTCGTCAAGAAGAGCTAAGAGGATGGGCAGTTGGAGATCAGAGAGCAGGTCCCCTGACTGCAGTGGGATCTCTGGGGTGGAGGAAGACCTGCCCTCACCCAGCTGGAGGAGTCGAAGGGTTTATTTAACTGAGTGGTTGTCAGCCCCGGTTGTACATTGATCTCCTGAGGGGCTTTTAATGAATGCCCAGTCTCCACCCTCAGAGAATCTGATTCAAGTAATCAGGAGGGGCTGGCCCTATCTGTATGATAAGAGCTCCCTAGTGATTCCCATGTGTATCCAGGGATGAGAACCAGGCTTAACTTTTCTTTGATTGGAGTCACACTTGGCTACAGAACAAGGCTATGGGAATTACTTTATACTGTGTGACCTTCTTGGACATACCATGTGACTACTGTGTCTCCGTTTACTCATCTGTAAAATGGGGATAACAATACTGACTTTATACATCTCTCTAATGATTAAAGTAGAAAATACTTGCAAAGTGCTGACCTTAATATCTGGCACATGGTAAATGCTAATTATCATTACAGCCCTAATTCAGGTAAGGATTATTGTGCCCATTTTATGGATTCAGGAATTGTGATTTAGACATGTCAGGTTAACCTGTTCAAAGCCACATCTTTAGTAAATGGTGGATAGGAAATTTTGCCTAGATCTCCTTTAATGACCTTCAGTTCTGCCCAGTCTTTTGACAGTGGAGGATTTAAACCCAACTACTCTACTACTCTCTTTGGCCTCTGTGGCTGTGAAGGAGCTGGCCCATTGCTCGTTTGTTGAGACCCAGGTTTCCTCTCAATACCTAGGAATTTAGGATGGGAGAGAAACCCCCAACCTTCCCTCTTAGCCCCATCTCTTACTCTGAGATAAAGCAGACATGAGATTGCTGTAGATAGAATGGGCTGAATAATGACCCCCTGCTCCCAATGATATCAGTTCCTAATTCCTGGAACTTATGAACCTTAGGTGTCAAAGTCTTTGCAGATGTGATTAAATTAAGGATTTTTTTTTTAAAGATTTTATTTATTTATTTGACAGAGAGAGATCACAAGTAGACAGAGAGGCAGGCAGAGAGAGAGAGAGGGAAGCAGGCTCCCTGCTGACCAGAGAGCCCGATGCGGGACTCGATCCCAGGACCCTGAGATCATGACCTGAGCCGAAGGCAGCGGCTTAACCCACTGAGCCACCCAGGCGCCCCTAAATTAAGGATTTTGAGGTGAGAAGTTTTTTCTGGGATATCCAGGTGGGCCTTAAATGCCATCACATGTGTTCTTATAAGAGAAGGGCAGAGAGGGGCGCCTGGGTGGCTCAGTGGGTTAGGCCGCTGCCTTCGGCTCAGGTCATGATCTCGGGGTCCTGGGATCGAGTCCCACATCGGGCTCTCTGCTCAGCAGGAAGCCTGCTTCCCTCTCTCTCTCTCTCTCTGCCTGCCTCTCTGTCTACTTGTGATCTCTCTCTGTCAAATAAATAAAAAATAAAAAATCTTTAAAAAAAAAAAAAAGAGAGAAAGATTTGATACAAGGAGAAGGCGATGCAACTACGGAGGGAGAGAGCTAAGTGGTGCAGCCATAAGCCAAGGAAAGCCTTTAGCCTCCAGGAGCTGGAAGAAGCAAAGCATGGAATTTCTCCTAGTCCCTCCCAAGGGAGTTTTGGCCCATGTTACTGGTTTTGAACTTTCGAGTCTCCATAACTGTGAAAGAATAAATTTCTGTTGTTTTAAGCTACCCAGTTCGTGGTAATTTGTTAAGAGTAGCCACAGGAAACTAATACCGGGGGTTCTCTTTGGATACCCCTATGCTCTGCAGTGATACCTTCAGGTCACAGCAAACCTGACTGTGCTTTACTTGTGTCTGTTCTGGCTGTCTGATCACTGGCTTCTCTACAGGGCCAGCAGAGTCCTAGGGAAGCACATGTACCTGCAGCCCAGGGCAGCAGGCAGACTTTACTGCGTTGGCACACCCCTGTCTTTTCCCATCACCTGAGCCATGTTGGGGAGTGGACATGAGTCCTTATCGACTCTGCTACTAGATGGAGAAAGCATGTTCAGCGTGGTTTGGGGCAGAGCCAAAGAGGCTGACAGCCGTCCATGTCTCTATTCCCTGTCTCATTTTTGACACTTAGGGTCCCCAGCCGAATTTACCCTCATCTTCCCTCCCCTGTTGCTCAAGAGCAAGGGCTTTCTGGAACAATTTTACTCAGTGCACCAGGAACAAAGGAGAAACCAAATGCCTTGCTTGGGAGCGACCCATATGGAGGAGGCAAGGCAAGGCCCAGTGACAGGATAATTGCTTAAATATCTGCTTTAAGTATAAAGGCAGACTCTACCTCCAGCTGGAGTTCAGGTTCCCACAGGTCATGAAAACAAAGAGGGGAACGGGAGAATTAAAGAGGAATAGAAATGGAAATGATTAGGAAAGATTGCCACTACTTACAGTGTGTGTGTCGGGGGGTGGGGGGTGGGGAGTAGAGAATTAACCCTTTTGAGATTGTGCAAGTAGGGTGTGGGCTCATAGCTCTTGGTTTTCCTTCTTAGGATGGAGGGCTGAGCCCATGGGTGATGTGCTCTGGTCCAGGGGCAGCTCTCCCAGGACCTGGAGAAGAGGCTGGTGGGGCTCATGTAGGGTATTGGGCTTTGGGCAGTGTGGATTGGGCATAGCTTTGAGTGCTGGGGGTGAGTTTGTGGGCAGCACATTCAGGTTTCCTGATACTTTATTAGAATTCCTCCTTTCTACTCTGCTGCTTGAGCTCATCTTGTCTTCTGGCTGGTGATGCCTCTTTATGCTTGCTGTTTCTGCCGACTCAGCACTCTGGCACTCCCAGATTCTGGGCGTGGGGAGAGTTGGGGGCAGTTGGAATGGGGGTTTCTACACTCACTGCCATGGCATTCTCTGTTTCTTCTTTGCAGTCTTCAATATGCTGACAATTGTTAAGTTACTTCTTTTTTTTTTTTTAAAGATTTTATTTATTTATTTGACAGAGAGAGATCACAAGTAGGCAGAGAGGCAGGCAGAGAGAGAGGAAGGGAAGCAGGCTCCCTGCTGAGCAGAGAGCCCGATGCGGGACTTGATCCCAGGACCCCGAGATCATGACCCGAGCCGAAGGCAGCGGCTTAACCCACTGAGCCACCCAGGCGCCCAACTTCTGATGTTCTTATTGCCTCAATTCTTAGAAGCAAAAATTTTCACATTTTAACATTCCTGGAATTAAGGCTTGGCTTACAATTAACGAGCATATTTAATGGGCATATTAGACATTGTTCCCCAGAGAACAATAGGATATCTATCTATCTATCTATCTATCTATCTATCTATCTCCTACTATATATCCTATCAAGTTACATCCTATCTGTGTATTTATAGCAATGTCTGTCTTTAGAGATTTTAAGGAATTGGCTTTCATGGTTGTGGAGTGGGAAGTCTAAAATTTGTGGCCAGCAGGCTGGAAATTCAGGTGGGATTTCTATGTTGCAGTCTTGAAGCAAAATTTTTTTTTCTTTGGAAACTTTGGTCTTTGCTGTTAAGGCCTTCAACTGATTTTATATTATGAAGGGCAATCTGCTTTACTTAAAGTTCAATAAGTATTAGATATAAATATATGAAAAAATATATATAAATATGAAATAAATATGAATATTAATGACATCTAAAAATTAACCTTCACAGCAATACCTATACTAGTGTTTGACTAAATGGCTGGGCACCATATCCTAGCCAAGGATAGGAATCAACCAGCACAGTAGGATAGTCATTTGTTTATTTTCATTCATTCATTCATTCATTCACTTATTCATTCCCTCCTCCAAAAAACTCTGCTATAGAAGTATGTACAGTCTGGGTGGGTACCTTAAACATTGGGCTATAATGGCATTTGCTTCGAGTCTGCCTTTTCTGGTAGCTATGAGTTTGATGAAGGCAGGGGTCATACGTGTTTGTTCACTGCAGAATCTTCATTGCAGAGGACTGGCATGTGGTAGGTCCTCAGTACTGGTTAGCGACCTGGCTGGCCAGGTGGATAAGCAATAAATGATTTGAATTCAGGTGCTTCTTTGACTTTTAATTTCCTCTCTTCAGGACCATTACAGGGCCTTTTCCCACTTCCTTTTACCCCCTTTGAAGACTACAGACTCCTCTTCTTCTCTCCATCTCCCAGTCTTTCTGGCTCCTTGTCTCCCATCCCTTTTTTTCGGCTAATGCTCTGTGCCTAATCATGTTAGCCAGTACTGGCATTATAGAGATGTTTGCAATCCAAGCCAGGTCTGATTATGAGATTCAGCAGCCCCAGGCTACTTTAAGAATGTGTTGATTGGTGGGGGTTGCGGAGCCCCTAGAGGGGACCAACATTTTTGGCTGATGGAGCTGCCCACATGTGTGTCTGGGCACCACCAGGGAGCCGGGGCTGGTTGGGTTTTGGTTCTCTCCTTGATCAGGCTCCTGGTCGGGTATTTATCGTGGCTGGGCATCTAAGCCCTTCCTGATTGTATTAAGCCTCATGAAAGTGAGGCCCAAAACAATCCGGCTAGTGTGGCTAGTGCTGTAACCACAGCAAAGGTTTCCCTCTATTTCTTGTCATTCTCTGTTTGAGCTCATTTCAACTTTCTCCCAATACTGGGAGTATAAAGAAACTGCCACGTGTTTCTCTGGTTTGCAAGCATTACCTCATTTCCCTTGTCTAGGATATTAATTCAGAAATATTTATTACGTGATTTCAGGATTTGGGGCAATTTTGAAAGCATTCAGTTCAGATTCCAAAAAGGATGTCATGGGTTTAAAGGAAATTAGCTACCTCTCCCTTTCCCTCCATTTTCTCAAAAGCACCCTGTATTTTTCTTTAGAGCACTTTGCTTTCTTGCCATTGTTCCCTAGATTATTTATATTCATTCTTTCGATGTCTGTCTTCCCGACCACACGGTAAAAATCTCCATCTGGGCAGGGTCCACGAGTGCTGTCTCTACCATTCTATTCCCAGGGGCAGGCCCAGTAAATTCTTGACCATCTCTGGACTACATTTTGATCGACAAATGATGCGGCATTCCATTCAGAAGGTGTAATTATATTTCTGAAAGTTTGTACACAGGAAGAAGGAATAGTCATCACACGTAGTTATGTGTGTGAAAACTGGATCTGTGGGATCAAGCTAAAAGCTCGTGCTGTATCTCCAAGAGCCTTAAAGTGGTCCTTTCTTGTGTTCCTTGAAAAGATCTGAGACAAGTCTACTTGAGTCACCATCCCTAGGGAGGCCAGTGTGAAATGAAATTACTTCAGGTTTTATAGTTGTGAAGATGCACAGCCCCGTGTTTGCATAGCGTAGTACTCCGTATGCTGCCAAAATGTGGTGCTCTGTGAATCAGACCTTGTCGACTCATCTCTTGCTTCTGCCAGTGTGTAGATGTCCCACACGAATGTCACATGGCCTTCAGCACAATATTTGCCATCTTTGTGCCTTAGCCCATTCATATATAAAAGGGGATAATAATATTCTTCACCTCATAGAGTTGTTTGAAGATTATGGGAGATAATTTAAGTAAAGTACTGAGGTCAGTGCCTTGCTCAGAGTAAAGTGAATAAACATCAGTTGTTATTATTTCCGCAAATGTGTAATAGTGAAGTTATCTTTGCATGCACGCCTGGGGAGTTAAAAAAAGAGAGAGAGAGAAGGTTAAGTTTTTAGAAGGAAAAACTCCCAGTTACTAAAAATAGTATATGGGCTCTTCCTATAAGTAGAAATAAGGCTGATAGCCCAGGACACAGCACTGTTGAGAGGAAGGAAAGGAGGGAGCAGTATGGAGAAGATACATACTATAAAGGGTGTGTGTTAGCAAGGAATGGGGATGATTAAAAAAAAAAATGAAAGATACATCCAATCATTGACTAGTAGTGTCAGTGCAGTTCACTCGTCTGGCATCTGGTTGCTTCCAACCATGTTCACCTGGCATCAGCGCCACCGGTCATTTCGATCCAAAAGTTCAGTCCAGCAAACATTTAGGGAGAGCTGGTGGCTTGCCTTTGTGAGTCCCAAACTCTAAATCATCATTTGGCTTGGGTGGCTTTTGGGATTGGGCAGTTGTGACAACAGCATCTGCCATTCACCCCAGGACAGTTATTAGGGTCAGAAATTGCACTGCCAAGCAATTATTAGCAGCGACCAAAATGTTCCTGATTTCAGAGTACTCTGGTAGTAAGACAGAATTGATCAGAAAGTGTGTTGTCTTGCTGCTCAGAGCAAACACAGGTGAGTTGCCTTAGCGCCACGGTGATTCAGCTTTGAATGAATCCTCAAGATTCATTCAATAGAGTGGGTCTCAAATATAATTTTAGAAGTAAAAACTAGGTTGGCACATTCCCTTTCAAGTCTTCCCCTCAACTTGGCCTGTGGTGGAGTTTCTGGCCAATTCAGGATTTCTTTTTCGTTCCTTTAGCATGAAGGACTTGGTTTTAAGTGATTGAAGTATTGTTATATTAAAAAATAATATTTTACAAAAAAAAATCACTTAAAAAGTAATATATTACAGCTATTACTGTGAAATGTTTTTCTCTCCCAAAGAACTTTTCACATCAATTGGGTGATTTGATTTTTTTCAACAACCTTTTGAGGTAAGTTGGGTAGATAAGCATATTATTAATTTCATTTTAAACATGGAGACTGGAGGAGGGAAAGTGATTACTTATCCAAAGACGTCCAGTGGCTGAACTGGTGATAACAACAGCTAATATGTAGCAGTCACTATGTACCAGGTACTACTGTAAATATTCATTTAGTCTTTGCAGTGACCCAATGAGGAAGGCACAGTTATTATCCCTGTTATGCAGATGAGGAAATGGAGGCATAGAAAGATGAAATCAGTTGCCTTATATTATACCTGCAAGGTAGTGGGGCTGAGATTAGAGCCTGTATACCTTGGCTCCAGAGTCTAGGTATCACCTGCTATGGTATATTGAACATTTTGGTTCATCGTCTCAGGAACTCTCAGATAATTCTTACTGTGCTTACTGCCTCTCTTCAGTGTTGCCCGTCTTTAGAGATCTTCCAATCTTAGATGGACAGAGCCTTTTTTAAAACGTTAAAAAACCAGAGATTTAAAAATATGTTTATTTATTATAAAAGCTAATCACTAGTTGGAGAAATCAGGAACCACCTTCAAAATGATAATGAAATGAGAGATGAAGCTTATGAGGAGGGAGAATGCTGCTGAAACTGTCGTCTCATTCTTTTGGTTCTTGCCAAGGAAGAACTTGTTGGCTTCCTGCTCTGTGCAGTTTTATTTTTTGAGGTAGGAGGAGGCATATCAATTCTCAGTTCAGTCTCATGGTAGGGAAGGGGGTCTGTGTCAGTTGTATTTTCTTTGTGAACTTCACAGAAGTGTTGGCAGCAACCCGATTTGAGATCTTGCAGGTAAGGGTTCTAGAGCCACTGGTTGAGCCTGCTTTTCTGGTGAGTTCCTAGGTTTGTGAGATATGGAAATCATGGGAAGGCTGTTCAGACATTTTAAAAGGAAGATATTTTAAAACCTTAATTTTTCTTTATGGACTGTTGGTGTTTCTGTGCTAATAGTTGAGGTTTTCTATTCAGAAATGAAATCCTTATAGCTAGGGGTCAAAAAGGTAATTTTCAGGGTTATTCTGAGACAATGAGAATGCACTGAGAGGAAGATAGCTGATTTTTGATACTTTGGACCACCAGGGGTTTTGTTGATTGAAATAATTCATTGTTACCATCAGTTTATGGTTTGAAGAAAAAAGCCATTTTCTAAGTGGCAGAATTTCTCCCATGGAAGAGATTGCTTTGGTTGGGTGGAAGTAGAGTGGGGAAGTGAATAGGAATTTTCAAGGCTCCAAAATGCTTGTAAGTTTTCTTGCCTGACTTCACATGCAGCAGAATAACTAACTCAGATAACTCCATGGGGGCCTCACCTGGGTTTCCTGTACGGTGTCTAATTTTCTTCCTGCCTGAGTTATTATGTAATCACATTATGTTGTCAAACTTGGACAGTGGGAGAGAATATGGTAATAGAGAGAGACCCGAATTCCCTGGGCGCTTCTGCTTAACATGACTTTTATGACCTTTGGCATAAGTTTTAACCTGAGAATGCCAGTTTTGTCATGTCTACAAGCATGTGTGCATGGGTGGACAAAGTGAGATGGGGGGTGACATGAGACATGTATTACAAGTAGGCATGATGCCAAGGCAGACAATTGAAGAATGAAAATGTTTGCCAAACTAGTTTATTTGACATCGTTAGACAAATAAATGATGTTGCTTGAGAGAATTTTATTGTGGAAAAACTGGAATTGGTAATCTTGGATTTGAGTGCAGTATATGTTGTATGCCTACAAATATGAAGAAGGGGCTTATGTTCATGTATTAATGCTCTGAGGGTTATTATAAACACTTCCCCCCTTACAGATTGTTATACTTATTTATTTTTCTTCGATTTATAAAATTGTAAAAATAATGTAGCCATGACAGTAAGTGAGTTTGGGGAAAAAAAAAAAAAGGAAGAAAAATCTCCAGCAGTCTCTCCATTCTGGTATCATAACTTTTTTCATGTTTGAGCTTTCCTTCTTTGCTGTTGGCTGACTATTTCTACCCAGTTGGAATTCTAAGTACACAGACTTTTAATTTACCCAATCACATTTGCAAACTGAAAGCGGCTTCAGTAGTAGATCCATGGACGCATGAGCAAGAGGGGACTGAGCATCTGGCCTGATTTCCTTGTTCTGTGGGTGAAATGGCAGAAGTCCAGAGAGGGGAAGGGTTTGCCTAAAAGACAAAGATTGGGAGTAGCTGAGCAGGGCTGTTTCTAGCACAGTGTTGCTTCTGACCACTCTCTAACTTAATCCTGAGGGAGGCTTGCCTTCAACACCCATGTCTCTTCAGCTTGTCTTTTAAGTGTGTGTGTGCATGTGTGTGTGGGTGCATACATGTAAATATCAAGTTATTCTTATAGACACGAATTGCTGTCTAATATATAGAGAAGCTTAATTATGGTAACCTCCCAATTTCATACACAATTATAAAAATTGAAAGATTTGAAAAAATAGTCATGGGACAGTGAAATTTGACATTTTCTCACATAATATTTTTCTTGCCAAGTCTCTTAAAATAAGTTTTTTCTAAGATTTTACGCTGTATACTATTAGTTATTTATGATGGACTGCCACTGCCTAGAAATGTGAAACCGTACTGGCACTGGGAAGTAAGCCCATAGGAGATGAAAAAGAGAATAATAAAACCGTAGGGTGAGCTTATCACAATGAACAATTGTTTTCTCACAAACAAAACAGAAGTTTATATAAACCTTATTAAGTGGGGAAACCACAAGTTTGTTGATATATTTATTTATTTGATTCTAAGTCGTAGTAAAGATTGATTCCTCATTGGGGTGGAGGTTCTATTTTTTTTTTTTTTTTAATCCTGGTCTTTCATATTAGCCTTTAGCAGAAGTCTGTAGAAATGCTAGTCACCATCTTGAAATGTTTTAAATACATCTCGATTAAAGCTTTTCCTCTTTTAGGTACAGTTAGTCACACTTTTACAAATGAGTACAGAGAATTAAAGGAAATGAAAGCATCTAACCAAATTTGCTTGAAAGGTAGATTTGTAGATAACTTTGGGGAGAGAATTTTTTCCTTAGACTACAAATCGATTTTTGTAGTTAAAAGTATCTGTCAAAGGCAAATATTTTTCCAATTTCAGATCAGCTCCTTGAAAGAACACTGTATGTTTTTCTAACGGAAGATGATCTTTTGAATTTCTAAGTTCAGGAAGAAGACTGTATCTCTCACATCAGCGCACCCTGTCAAAAAAATAAGTGCTTAATACATATTACTTAAAGGAATGGGTTTTCTTCATTCAGTTTCTTTACTTTCTATCCTCTTTCCCCTGTTGGTAGTCTCCAGAAATAGGTCTTCTCTGTAGTTTTTACCTGTCAGGTGGACTAGGTTATGCTGCAGTAACAGATGAGCCTACATGTCTCTGTGACTTTACACTCATGCTACCTATCCATCCTGGGTTGACAGGGAGGCTCTGCTCATCCAATCACTTGGTGGATTGCAGTGAAGCCATTGCAACATGTCTTCCCATGTCACTGTTGTAAGGAGGAGAGGATATGGAAAATCTTGCTGCTCTTAAACCCTCTACTCAGAAGAGACACTTGGCCATCTGTAGTAGCTAAGGCAAGACACATGGCCCTCCATGGGTCAGATCCTATTGTATTGCCTAGAAAGAGGATCAGAATAAGTGAGAGCAGCCCTCATGATTACAACACAATGATATGGTAATAATGGTGATTCGGGGGAACTTTTTCCTGAAAAGTTTAAAGTGATTTTGGTGTTTATAGCTAATCCACATTTAAGAGAGAAGGGCAGGTTGTTGGTGCCACTGCTCCTAAAGGAAGTGGAAGGACATAAGGGGGTAGAATTAGTGATGTACTTGAAGCTATGGAATGTGCTAGTGGAAATCTGGACACCCAGGCCCCTAGATTCCCAAAGTCTTGTCTTCAGAACCACCCTCACAACCCACTTTAGTCTTTTCAGAAATAACTCATTTCTTTAAGCATCTTGAATCCAAGTACCTGTAGTAGTGAGTTTGCAATTTAAAGAGGACTTTAAAGGGTTAGTCTTCTGGAGCAACTCTGGGAAGCTAGATTGTGGAGACTAGAAATAAGAAAATAGGGGCACCTGGGTGGCTCAGTGGGTTAAGCCTCTGCCTTCAGCTCAGGTCATGATCTCAGGGTCCTGGAATCAAGCCCCACATCGGGCTTTCTGCTCAGCAGGGAGCCGCTTCCTCCTCCTCTCTCTCTCTCTCTGCCTGCCTCTGCCTACTTGTGATCTCTGTCTGTCAAATAAATACATAAAATCTTAAAAAGAAAGGAAATAAGATAAAATTTAGATAAAATTTGGGCAGGTCTGGTTTTAAATTCTAGTTTTATCTTTCCCCTGTGAAACCTCAGGGAAGTGACTCCACTTGTCTGAGATTCAGTGTCCTCCTCTGAAAAATGAGAGCAGTGTTTGGCACCTTGCAGGTTGTGGTGATGAACGAAAGAGGAAAGGCCATATAGAGCATGGCATGATGCTTGGCACTGGGAGCAGTCCAGGGAACAGGAGCTGTTGTCACTGACATCACCTGCAGCGTCAGTGTTTGGTTTCCCACATGTAGAGCACTAGAACAGGCCCAGAAATATTGGGGCACTGTTCCCAGGTGAGGCTGATATTGTTTCAAGATAAACCACTTGACTTTTGTGTGTTGTAAGCTACTCTAATTTTGCTAAAATATTAAGTTCTGGTAAGTTCCATCATACATTTGAGGGCCTTATTTTTGTTTCCTTTTCTCCCCAATTCTTGAAACTGCTTTTAGGGCAACCTAATAGTCATGGTAAGGGTAAATACACACGAAGAAATGATTCAAGTCAAACAGTAGCTTCTAGAAGCTTTCTCATTCTAGTTCTAAGAGACCTTTGGATACCCTGTGCCAAGGAACATGTCTGCTGTTATTTGTGGGGAAGCTCTTGTCACTGTAGTAGCAGAGAGGAATCACAGTCCTGAGCTGGCTACTTTGTTGAAAAGCATAACTCTGCTTTAGGCAAAAGATGGCTGGTCTTGTTTTCCCTGTTTAATGGGAGACCAGCCTTTGCCAGCTTCATCTGTTGTGGTTCATGTGGGTGGGATCACATGTTTCAGCAGTGTTGCTGAGTGCCTTGTAGGGTCTGATTTCATTCTGAGTTTCTCTTTGCTCCACTTTCTTGGGGTATTGCAGATTGAGGCTGCTTGGACCTAAGTCAGGAGGGGAAAAGAAAACAAAACATCATTTTGATTCAACAGTTGCTTAGTAAGTACCTGCTGACCAGGAATCCACCACTTGTTTTGACTATTCTAAGCCAAAAAAGAAAATTCAAACTGGTTTATGAGCCTAGATATCATCTCAGTTTTCTTAAGGCCCACAAATAAATCTAATCTCTTAAAGTGTGTACCTGTTTATAAAGATACATAAATATTGGGTCAGAATTTAAAATATACCTAATTTTGCCACTCAAATTTCAAACTAGTTTTAACCCTGTTCCTTATACTTTCTTCTGAATTCTCCCTGCTGGCTTCTCCCCCTCAACCCCAGCTCTACCTGGCTTCCTCCTTCCCTCTCTTTCTGAGATGCTGAAATGGTTTTATGTGTTAGCAAGTCCATTCAAAGCCAGGAAGGTTGATGCTTTTCCTTGAGCAGCTTGAATAAATGATAACAAAACATGACCTTTGCTCAATATGCCCTCCCCGACTCCTTTTTCTCATTTTTGGTGGGTAATATACCAGGGAGAAAAGAACTTTCCAAACACAGAACTTTATGGCCAGAGACAATCTGGCTGCTGGAATAAACAGTCTGCTCCCTCGTTTACAATTCCATCGTGGGCTTAAATCCTGAGACGCTCAAGGCTGGCCGCAATAGTTCTTGCTTGGCAGCGGGGAAGTCTGCCAACGTCCCATCAGGCTTGTTTCTTAAGCAAAGTTGTATAAGTTAACAGGTTTTATTGTTGAGGGTAATCTGGGGTTGTTCTTACAGGAGGAAGGGACGAGGCCCCCAGAGTGTTTGCCAGCAACAGCCCTTGGCTTTACTCATTCCTGCTCCTCATTAATTTGTGTGAGCTCAGCTCGGATAACAAATGGTGGGGCAGGGGGATCCTATTCAGCCAGGCCTGGCCCTGGGAAGGCCTGTGAGCTAATTGCTCTAATTGAGTGGGAGGGACTGCCTTCCTCTTGATTCTGTCCCTGCCCTGTTTGGAGTGGAATGAATGGAGGCCCACTTCAGCTCCTGCTGGCAGCCCCCGCGGCCAGCTTGGCCATGGGATCCACTGCTGGGATCCACATCACGGACAGCCCTCTTCCAACTGCTACTCTGGTCCTTCATTGTGTGAAGAGGTATTCCAACAGTGCTCATTCCGGGCTCTGCTCTCTTGCTTTCCTTTAGGGTTGAGAAACATTCTGCTGTAATTTATATCTGGGAAACAGCGTCAGAAATATGTTAGCGTTCTACTCTGGATGGACAGATCATTTACAACTAGCACAATATATTATCAATGAGCTGCTCTTTAGGACCTGCTATATAATAGACATGTAATGAAGCATAGGAAACATGGATTTCATTTCCAAGCCCTGGAAAGGGAAAATGGTTTCAGGGTGGAAAACCCATCCCAGGTCTGGGGTTGGGGGTGGGGTGAGAGCTTTGGGGGACGGGGGTAGGGTCTGTCTCTTTAAGACAGACTAGGAGGAAAACCAAAAGTCATCAACTCCGAAAGTAACAAATGAGAGCCCAGAGCTGTGGAGCTAATGTGCAAACTTGTTTCTGTCCTCTATGGCGCCATCATTTATTCAGGAGGTAGAAGCAGAAGATGGGGACTTGCATTTGCTTGATACTCAATTATACATTAGTGTACATCACTTGGCAATCTGTTCATATCAATTTAATTGGATTTTAATATTGCCTCTGATCTTGTTGTCCAATTAACAGTACTGGCTGGCAATAAAGCAGAACCACACACTATGTAACACCTTTGATCCCTGCCATATGGAGCTCTTCCATTGATTACCACATTTTCAAAAAATTTCACTCTCTCAATATGGGCTGTGATAAATGGGAGAAAAAGCACATCCCTGATGTGATAAAAATTTCACTTCAACTCGCAACTTCATTTATTTTGTTGACATTCGGCTCTGATTAAGAACAATAAAAAAATCATGCCCTGAATATCATATGCAAATACAACCCTGGGCATGAATCTAATCATGCCATGGGAGCATTACCATGACTAGCCTGGCATCGGCTCAATTTTTTTTAAAGTGACAGCATACACTTCTGGGCTCGCTGTGCAAAGTAGTCACCACCGCTATGTCATTTAATAAACATCTGATGTTTCGGTTCCCACCAAGTCATGAAGGAAGCATTTGAATTTCTGCCTCTTATTATGAGGCCCCTGCGTTCAGGTGATGTCTTGCATTGACCCTCCCCTAGTCCCGTTCCACTGTTCCCTGCTCCAGGAGAGCCAGGCAGCTGGGAGCCTGGATGGGGTGAGTTTCCTGGGTGACCTGTCAAGCTTATGCCTCCTCTCAGGGCCACCCCTCAGAATGGGTAGGGGGAATGGAGCTTTGGTTTGGAAAGGGCTGCAATGCCAGGGACAGGACCTGCTTGCTCTAGGAAGCTTGTGAATGTGTGTGTGCGCCAGCTTCCTGTTTGCCTCTTGGAGTTATGCAAGCAATTACTGCTTAATGCCCTGGAGACACTCCCAAATGACAGGATTAACCCCCAAGGGAAATAGGCTTCTGTTGTGAGGGATTACATCAACGTTCTAAAAAGCTCTTCCACAGCTCTGAGGAATCTCTGATCCTTTTCAAGCCTCCACAGGAGATTGCCAGTGGCCAGAGCTGGGAAACTCCAGAGAGGCCCCTGTCTGCCCTGTTGGCTCTGCTCTCACACCCTTCCCAGCTCGTCCTACTCTGGGACTGACTCCACGTGCCATCTCTGTCGGTGCTGCTGGGTGCTACCCAGCTGGTACTGGGGAGTTTGACTCCCAGCTTTAGAGTGGGATGGCCACCCCAGCACTCTCATGGTGACCTGGGAGGGAAAAATGGTGGGTAAGGTGGCCATGGCCAATGACAGTGGTAGCCAGTGCACCCGTGGAATCCTAGCAACTTTGGAATGTGGGAGGGGGCTAAGGTTGTCGGTTACACATGTCATAAATTATTTCTTGACCATTAGCAGTGTTTCTGCCTCATAACTGTTCTTCAGGCATATTAAATCAGCAAGAAGGAAGAGCATGCTAGGACATCTGGGGCTGCCAGATAATTCAGTTAATTTCTATTCCCTTGAACCTGGAGGTGTTAATTTGGAAGCACAACAGAAGAGTCTGAAGAATGCTAATACGTCATTTGAATGATTAATGCAATCAGGGGGATTGGGGGGACCTCTGTTTACTCTTTAATTTTGACATGGCACAGCAAGGAGGAGAGTGGCTAATTTTCCAAAGTTAAGGGCAAGTTGGTTTCATTTCAGTCACGTGGCCTCAGCTGGGGTTTGGGGAGCTGGGGTGACTCAGAAGGGCTGTATCAGGCAATGGGGGCCAGTTTTGTTCGTATAATGGCTACAGCCAGGAAAACAGATGAAATTGTTTGTGATCTGATGAGCCCTGTCCTCTTGGGTGTGGAAGCTCCCAGAAGCTTCTGGGAACAGCAAACAGAAGGAGAAAAAAGAAAGAAAGAAAGGAAAAGAGAGAGCTTGCAAAAACAAAGCTGAAAATAGGTGATAGCCTTATAACGTACATGTATTTTTATCTGACATTTCCAAATTGAGTGGCTTTCTTTAAAAGAAGGAAAATATTTCCAGATTTATTTAAATGGAACCTTATTAGGGAAGGCTTAGGACTGAGCAATTATTTAAAAATATATTTTGAGGAGAGTCGCAGAGGAAGACATTTAATTCTTAGCAAACTGTAGGCATTTTAAAGAAGCCTTGTGTCTATTTCATGGCCTCTGATTAGAGGCACCTGTAACAGTGATAACAGGAAATTTCAAAGGGCACTTTCCCCCCAAGCCCCCTAGAAACTGTAGAGTAGTGTCTCCTTTTTAAAACAAAGGACGTATTGTGAGAGTGAAAGGGATTTGGCCTTAAGCGCTAAACAAATTCTGCAGAACAGAAAAAAACCCTGTAATTATGTTAATAGTAAATTAATGTTTGCAATTTACCCATATCACCTCAGAATAGGTGTTGTTCAAAAGTACCTATCGGAAATATTGCGCAGACGTGCTGGAGAAGGAAAGAAGTCAAAATGTTTAGTTCCCTAGAAAGCCTTGTGTTTAATCTACAAATGGAGCTTCCAGTGCCAGAAATACTTGTTTTCCTGAGGTGCCGTCTAAACACTACTTAGGCCACCTTCCTGAGAGCCTCAGGTGGTTTGAACTTCCCCTGTCTGGAAACAACTGATGGGCAGTAGTAGATGGACAGAGATGGAAAGGATGTCACAGGTCCGTTCATCAGGTAACACAGCGAGCCGTACCTCCTGTAGTGACCCCTGACTTTGGCTTTCAATCTTAGAGGACCCATGGGGTCTCAGTTCAGATAGTGCCCTGTGTTGAGTAGACCTCACTTTTGATTTTCATGTAAAGGTTTCTCAGTACATACGAAGTTCTTTGTCCAAGTTCAAGGTGTAGATTAATAAACACTTACTGGGGGGCGCCTGGGTGGCTCAGTGGGTTAAGCCTCTGCCTTCAGCTAAGGTCATGATCTCAGGGTCCTGGGAGGGAGCCCCCATTGGGCTCTCTGCTCAGCAGGGAGCCTGCTTCCCCCTCTCTCTTCCTGCCTCTCTGCCTACTTGTGATCTCTGTCTGTCAAGTAAATAAATAAAATCTTTAAAAAAAAAAACAAAATAAACACTTACTGGGGAATTATATATGCCAGGAAATGTCCTGAGCCCTTTCTGGAACATAGGTTTTTCTCGTTTTATTCTCAAAACAACCTTGAGTAGGAGTTATTACCTGTATTTTGCTGATGAGGAAAGTTGATGCCAGGTAGCTTGTCTAAGGCCCCAGCTGAAGGGGTGCACATTTTCTGACCAAGCTGTTCTAGGCACAGTTGTGAAGTGAACTAGGTCTTTTGGTACCTTCAGGCATCTTCTCTTATACATTTGCCCTTTCTCAGGGGTGCCTTCTCTTGGCTTTAGGCAACCAGTTTTTTTTTTTTTATTTTTTACGCTCTATACTTTTATTAAAACCTACTTTCAAGAAAAGTTACTATATTAGTCATGTATTCTTTAGTATGAATTTAAACCCAAGTCAGAAATGGTGCTGGGCTTTTTTTTTTTAACATTATTTTTTTTTTTTATTAATTCTCCAGAGATCTCAGTATTTAAAATTTTATAACTAATAATGGAATAAAATAGACTACCTGCCTTTAAAGTAGCTGAGGCATTAATGAGTGGGAATAATTAGGGCATACTTGCCTTAATCTTTCAAGTAAAGTAAATGTTGGCCTTTTCTGCCATATTCCAGCTTGGAAGCCCTCTGGAAACCAGCATTGCTGATATGTCTTATAATGGATAATGGAAATTGTTTTAAATAAAGCACCAGACTAGGAGAACGGAATTTTTTTTTTTTTTTTTAAATAAAGCACCAGGGGCGCCTGAATGGCTCAGTTGGTTGAGCATTCCAATTCCTGATTTCCGTTCAGGTCATGATCTCAGGGTCGTGGGATCGACCACTGAGTGGGGCTCCACACTCAGTGCAAAGTTGGCTTGAGATTATTTCTCCCTCTCCCTCTACCCTCCCCACCACCACTGTTCTCACGTGTTCTCTCTCTAAATAAGTAAAATCTTAAAAAAATAAAAATAAAGTACCAGATTAGGAGTGAGGAAGCCTGGATTTCAATCCTATGTCACTACAGGACTGGAAAATGAAGGGTTTGGATCATAGCAGTGTTCTTCCCTACCTCCTCATCCATAACAGACATTGTTAATTAATCTTGGGGTTTTACCTGATCAAGCCTGTATGCTTTTTCGAATCTATATCTACTGATTCTCCAGAGAGCATTATTTATCATTTGCAGTTGATACTCAAGATGAAACCTATTGCCACCCAAGGACTAGATGGTGTCCAACATTTCTTCTAGTTAAACACTGTGAGATCTTCAGTCTAGGGATAGAACAGATTCCCAAACCTGTCTGTGCATAAGCTTTGGGGTTTTTGTCAGTATACCTCTGCAATCAGATTGTCTAGGAATAAAATTTGGGAATTTGTATTTTTATAAAGCTCCTCCAGTGATTGTGATGTAGCCAATGAATGAACATTCAGGCACTGCCACTTCAGATTGTGTGATTAGAGTTCTGTTTATTTTAAGAATGGGAATTGGCAAGTTGAAAGCATTGCCATTTCTATCAGAGCCTCATGAATTGACTTTTAATTCACTAAAAAGTTTTGATGGATTTCTACTTTTAATTTTTGCTGTTTTATTGTCAAGCTTCTAAAGGGTACTGTGGAGTGCTCTCCACATCTGGGCTTGTAGAACCCTGTTCTGACTGGGTCTACATATTGAACTCACAGCTTAGCGGTGTGGCCTTGGACAGGTCATTTAACATAAACAGGTAATTTAATCTTATCTTCTGTAAAATTGAATAACTATCATGTAGAGTTGTTGAGATTCCAAGATTCTTTTATTTTTTTTTAAATTAAATTAAATTTTTTTTCAGTGATGCATAATTCGTTGTTTATGACCACACCCAGTGCTTCATGCAATACGTGTCCTCCTTAATACCCACCACCGGGCTCACACATCCCCCCACCCCACTCCCCTCCAAAACCCTCAGTTTGTTTCCCAGAGTCCACAGTCTCTCATGGTCTCTCTCCCCCTCTGATTCTGTTATTTCTCTTAAATGTAATGCATTAACAGCTTACGAACACCTACCATGGACCAGGTGGTATAAAACAGAGTGGAGAGGCAAGATGAATAAATAGAATTATGGTTTCTGAAAGTCATCAAAACCAGTGTTTTACTTTTCTTATCACAATCCCCATGTTACACTTAGGCACATGTGTATACACAGACAATTGAAACAAACATTTCACAAAACAATGTTCTTACTGTGTGTAATGCATCTTGAAACTTCCATTCCATTCCATTAAACAATACTGATTATGATTCCTACATTAATTTCATGGGCCACAAATGGGTAATTACCTGCATTAGACCACTCTGTTCCTCATTACTTCTGCTAACCCTCACCATGACCATCCCACCCCTGGGTGTATACTTCCGGTGATGAGAAACTCTTTGAAGCCAGGAAAAATATCTCTCAATTCACTGTAGCTAACATTAACAGAGCATCAATGATTAACAGTAATCCATTGTCTTCATGCTGCATGTTTTATCTATTGGCCTGTAAATTAATTATTTGGAATGCTGATTGGGTTTCCATAGTACCCTTCTGCTGGTCCTGTAGCTGTCCAGGACCTACTCTTTTGCTTTCTATTCCAGACTGTGAAATCCTCATTCTTATCAAAACTCAGCTGTCCTCTCACCCAGTGTTGATAAGCTAATTACAGCCAAGAGGTTTCTGACTGACAACGACAGGTGTTGCCTTGAATTTTAAGAGCAACCTTTGAAGGCTAAAACAAGGAATTTTTTTTTTTTATTAGACAAAGCTAGTGAAGAGAGAATTTTGGTCATGACAGAATTTTGGAACCCTTTGTAACTGTTTCTACTCTTGGGAACTAGAACTAAGAACTTAGACTGAGTATGTATTTGTATACTGGGTCTGGTGGACTGGTGTGGTAACCTGTCATAGTTCCTCTGAACATTTCCGATATATAGGGGATGCTTCCATGAGGTATTTGAAGGCAGATGAGAGGACAGTTCACATATGCATTCTCAAGTGTGAGACATGATCAAGAATAAATTCTTGCATGAGGACTGCATAGTAATAACCACATAATTCATGTTTGAGGCAAAGACAATGAATGCACTAATATATGGGAGTATCATATCTGAAACTCAGATTTGTGCCAGGTTAACATCAGGTTTGGATTTCTTTGTATTGATTAAGTTAATTGCTAATCGAATTAGTTATGTTTCCAATTAAGCACTGATCCAAAAGAATTTCTCATTTATTTATTTTTTTTTAAAGATTTTATTTATTTGTCAGAGAGAGAGGAGAGTGAGCGAGCACAGGCAGACAGAATGGCAGGCAGAGGCAGAGGGAGAAGCAGGCTCCCCACCAAGCAAGGAGCCAGATGTGGGACTCGATCCCAGGACGCTGGGATCATGACCTGAGCGGAAGGCAGCTGCTTAACCAACTGAGCCACCCAGGCGTCCCAAGAATTTCTCATTTAAAAAGGCACATATAAGCTTGTTGATTTGATTTGGAAGACACATAGTGTCCTTGTTAAGCCATAGGGAGTTTTATGATGCCCTCTTCCTGGTGGTAGGGTGTAATTGTCAGGAAGATTAACTCTTTAATTTTGAAGTCCCATTGCATTACCTGAGGATAAGTGGGGAAGAAGAGGAGAAATACACAGAGACAGGTATCTTCATATGAAGTGCCAAAAGGGGAATGGGGGGGAGAGAGACACACACACAGAAGTTATATACAATACCTTGAGAGACATGATGGACCTAGGGATTAACTAGGCTGTACACAAACAAATGTGTCCCTACATAATATATTTAAGTAGGAAACTGGTAATAATAAAGAGTTGTGGTTTAAGGATCAACCAGCTTCAGCAAATTAATTGGCCTCTTTGAGCCAGTTTCATCATTTAGAAAATAAAAGGGTCAGACAACAAGATTGCTCTCCAGGTTCTTTCTGAAGCTTGAAAATGCTATTATTTTAGGGATTTATACAAGTTACACATCAGTGAAACATTACAATGCCTTCTAAATTAATAAATTTATCCATTTAACAAATACAGAATAAGAGCCTACTGACATTTTAGCTCCTCAACAAAATGACAAAAGTTTTTCAACCATTCTCACTACTATTTGGCTTTTACACTTTTCTGAGCTCAGTCAAAACTCAGGCCCCAGCAGGCTAAGGATAGATTCTGTCACAGGAAGGAGGCAGGATAGCCTCGCGATTTAATGCCAAGCTTCTTTCAGGCTACAGCCATTCCACTACCTTTTGCTTCAGAAGAGCAGTAGCCAGAAAGGATCTTCCTGCTGGTTTTCACGGGGCAGCTGTTGACTGATGGGTGTGAGGGGAAGAGATGGAGGAAGGGAGAGGCAGGTCAACCTTCTCAGGGGCCAACCAGTGATGTATATCAAAAGCAAATGAGGGCATTGGTCTTACTAACGTCGGGAAATGAGATTCTTATGTTTTTTTTTTTTTATTTTTTTATTTTTTTTATTTTTTAAAGATTTTATTTATTTATTTGACAGAGAGAGATCACAAGCAGGCAGAGAGGCAGGCAGAGAGACAGGAGGAAGCAGGCTCCCCGCTGAGCAGAGAGCCCGATGCGGGACTCGATCCCAGGACTCCGAGATCATGACCTGAGCTGAAGGCAGCGGCTTAACCCACTGAGCCACCCAGGCACCCCAGATTCTTATGTTTTACGCAACTATCCTTTGGGGTCAGTAGGTCAGAGTTAAAGGGAGAAGAACCTGGGGGTAAAAGCAGTTATAAGACATAAAATAATATGGATCTGTATTGGAGAAAATGCTGAAAAAATAACCGAGAAAATGTAGCATTAAATACTTAGCAAAAACAGGAAGAAGAAAGATTGCATAAGGCCAGCTGAGTTTGCAGTCTTTCTCATTGATAGTGCCTGAATATTTTAGGACACTGCTTGCCGCCTGTTGCCTTAGTATGTGTTTTGTCTGTTGTCTAATTTTACCTCTAGCCATTACTACAAAGCTTAATAATTTCTTTTTAGAACTGATAAATTGTAAGATGAAAAATGTAATGTATATTGATCATAATTGATGTAATATAAAATTAACAAATTTGTAAATAAAAAAAGGTATCTTGATTCTTACCTAGTGACAAACAAATACAAGAATACGTTTGAATTTCTTAAAAGCTGGATCCTTTGTCTATTATGGCAAAAGTTGCAGGTTATTCCAGGTCATAAAATTTATATGATTTAAAATTTTTTAGTAAATAAAGTATAAGTAAGAATTACATATATATAAGTACACAGTGGTAAGTGTAAAGTTTAATTAAAAATTTTTAAAATAGAGGAGACTTTTTTAGAACAGTTTTAGATTTTCAGGAAAATTATGAAGATAGTAGAGAGAGTTCTCCTATCTCTCACATCTATTTCCCCCTGGTATTCACATCTTATATGTAATATGGCACATTTGTTATAGTAGTTGAATCTATTGACACATTATTATTAACTAAAGTCCATATTCACATTTTCTTATTTTTAACATAGTATCCTTTTAAAAAAATTTTTATTTTTATTCTAGGATGTCATCCAGGATACTACTATATATGTAGCTGTCATGTCTCCTTAGGCTCCTTTTGTTTGGCAGGGTCTCAGACCTTTTTCATTTTGGATGATCTTGACAGTTTTGAGGAGTACTGGTCAGGTATGTTGGAGAGTGCCCCTCAATAGGAATTTGTCCGATGTTTCTCTCATGATTTGATTCAGGCTGTGGATTTCTAAGAACACCACAGAGGTAAATTGACATTTTTGACACATCATATCGTATCAAGGGTACTGTCAACGTTTATCACCTTGATCACCTGGATGAAGTAATATTCGTCTGGTTTCTTCACTGAAAAGTTACTCTTCACCCCTCTCCATACTGTACCTTTTGGAAGAAACTCACAATGTAAAACCTACACTTAAGCAATGGGAAACTATGCTTTACCTGCCTGAGGGGTTAGTAATATAAGAATTATTTATAATTCTTTCGCATAGGAGATTTGTATATTATCTCCAGTTTATTTGTTTATATTAGTATGTACTCATTCTATACTTTGGTTTATGATCCAGTACCGTTTTACTTATATTGTTGCTCAGACTGTTCTAGCTTTTGTCATTGGGAGCTCTTTGTTACTTCCTTTGTTTCTTTGATATACCTGCATCATTTCAAGTTTCTTTTTTTTTCTGAGCACTTCCTTGCTTTTTGACACTGCAAGAGGCTCCAGGATCATCCTGTATATTTCTTGCCCCATTCATGGAATTGACCTCTGTTTTGGAGAATGATATTGGGAATCAAGGTCTGAGTGGTAGGTGTGCTTACTGCTACTTTGCCATTGTTGATGAGAGGCTCTTTGAGCTGGCAGAACAGGGAAATATATGTGTGCATACCAATTCATATATGTATGAACATATCAGTATTTCTAAATGTAACCATCTATATTAAGTCAAATATAAGTTCATAATGATGTCTTCAACTCTAACCCATTACCATATAAGTCATTCTAGTCTTCTTTTCGTATCTGTAAACCCCCACTCCAATAGTGAGAAACCTGATTCCCACCGATCACTATCTGTTTACTCAGTTGTTCAATTCCAGGGGCACCTGGGTGGCTCAGTCAGTTAAGTGTTGAGCCCTCAGCTCAGGTCATGATCTTGGGGTCTTGGGATTGAACCCCTGTCTGGCTCCCTGCTCAGTGGAGAGTCTGTTACTTCTTCTCTCTCTGCCTCTGTGATTTCTCTCTAATAAATAAAGTCTTTAAAAAAATCATTCAGTTTCAGTATACATGTAAAGTAGTATCGGAATTATTAACCTGTATCTCTGTGGGACTTCACCAACTTGAGTACAGTGCTTATATACAGTTCCTTTTTGCCTGTAGTCTTAAAAACACCATTTATTTCCAAAGTTGCTTGGGTCAGCACCTTTTCCTTCTGCCACCTTTATTGGTATTGTTTCCTGCCTTTATAATACAGTTAGATTTTTTTTGTCATAGTCCATATTTCATCTTTGTGATCACCCGACCTCCTAAGTGATATTCAAAATTTTACATACATTAAGTTTCATATTTTGTGCTGTGAATGTTTATACATTTTGACAAATGCGTAATGGCATGTATCCACTATGACAGTATCACAGAGATCCACAGCCCTAAAAAATGCCCTGTGCTTCACCTGTTTAACTCTCTGCTTTTTCTCTGAACTGGCAACCATTGATCATTTTACAGTCTCCATAGGTTTGCCTTTTCCAAGATATCTTACAGTTGGAGTCATTGCAGTGTGTAACCATTTCAAACTGGCTTCTTAGACTTAGCAATATGCACCCAAGTGTCATTCGAGTCCTTTTGTGGTTTAGTGTTTCTTTCTTTTTATTGCCGAGTAATATTCCATTCTATAACCATAGTATAACCATGATTTATTCATTCGCCTGTTGGGGACAATTTAGTTACTTCCAGTTTTGGGGAATTATGAATAAAGCTCTTATAAACATTTGGGTACAGGTTTTGGTGTGGACCTAAGCTTTCAAGTCAATTTGGAAAATATCTAGGAATAGGATTGCTGTATTGTTATGGTAATACTGTGTTCAGCTTTGTAGGAAACTGCCAGACGATCTCCCAAAGAGACTGTATCATTTTGCATTCCCATCAATAATGAATGAGAGTTCCTGTTGCTCTATGTCCTTGCTGGCATTGGTGGTGTTAGCTTTTTGACGGTAGTCATTCTGATAGGTGTTTAGTGATATCTCATTGTTGTTTTTATACATAATTCCCCAATGACATATGATGTTGAGCATCTTGTCCTACACTAATTTGCCATCTGTATATCTTCTTTGGTGAGATATCTGTTCAGATCTTTTGCACATATGAAATTGGATTTATTTTTCTTGTTGAGTTTTAAGTTTTAATGTTATCCACATTTTGGATACCAGTCCTTTATCAGATACATGTTGTGTAAATGTTTTCTCTCAGTCTGTGCCTTGTGTATTGATTCCCTTAATGATATCTTTCACAGAGCATAAATTTTTAAATTTTTTAAAAAGTCCAACTTTTCATTCACAGATTGTGCTTTTGGTATTCTGTGTAAAAATTCATTATTACCAAACTTAAGATCACCTAGATTTCCTCTTACGTTTTCTTCTAGAAGTTTTGTAGTTAGGTGTTGGATACATTTTGATTTAATTTTTGTGAAAGGTGTTAGGGCTGTGTCTGGATTATTATTATTTTTTCCTTTGGTATATGGACATACAACTATCTCAGTGCCACTTGTTGAAAAGATTGTATTTTCTTCATTGAATTACTTTTGCTTCTTTCTCAAAGATCATTCAACTAGATTTGTTTGGGTCGAATTCTGGGCTCTCTGTTGTGTTCTACTGATCTTTGTATCTGTTCTTTTGCCAATACCACACAGTCTTACAGTCTTAATTACTGTAGCTTTATAGTGAATCCTTTACTTTGTTGTTATTCTTCAGTATTATGGTGGGTCTTCCAAGCCTTTTGACTTTTTACCTAAACTTTAGATTCATTTTGTCACTATCTACAAAATAGGTTGCTCTGTTTCTGATTTGGATTGTGTTGAATCTTTTTATTGATCAAGCTGGGAAGAATTGACATTGTAATCCATGAACACAGACTATCTGTCGATTAATTTAGATTTCCTTTGATTTCTTTTATCAGGGTTTTGTAGTTATCTGCATATAAAACTTGTACATATATTGTCAGGTTGTGTATATTTTTGATGCTATTGTAAATGTTTTATTTTTGTTTTAAAATTTCAGATCCCAGCTGTTTATTGCTATTATATAGAAAAGCAGCTGAGGGTTTTTTTTTTATATTTACCTTGTATTGCTTGTATAACAACTTTGCTATAATCATTTATTAGTTATAGGAATTTTTAAAAACTTTTTAAAGGGTTTTCTTCACTGGCAGTCATGTCACTTGGAAACAATGAGTTTTATATCTTCCTTCGACGTCTGTATAGTTTTATTTCTTCCTCCCAAATCTGTATACCTTTTATTTCCTTCCCTTGTCTTTTTGTACTAGCTAGGACTTTCAGCACAGTGTTGAATGGAGTGGTGAGAATGGATATCTTGCTTGTTTGTGATCTTAGTGGGAAAGCATTTACTTTCTCATCATTGAGTGTGATGCATCTGTAGGTTTTTTGGAGATGTTCTTTATTAAGTTGAGGCAATTCCCCTTTATTTGTAGTTTGCTAAGAGCTTTCATCACGAACAAGTGTGAGATTTATCAAATGCTTTCCCCCTCATCTATTGATAAGACTGTATGTTTTCTTTTACAGCCTCTTGACATGGAGGATTATATTGATTGATTTTCAAATCTTCAACCAGCCTTGCATACCTGGAATAGATCCTTCCTCCTGGTTGTGGTGTATTATCTTTATATGTTGTTGAATATTTGCTAATATTTTGTTGAGAATTTTTGCATCTAGCTCATGAGAGATATTGACATTTAGTTTCCCTTTCTTGTAATGTCTTTATTTGGTTTTGGTATTAGGGTAATGTTGGCTTTACAGAATGAGTTAGGACGTTTTCCTTCTCTGCCTCTGTTTTCTTTAAAGATTGTGGAAAATTGGTATAATTTTTTAAAAATGTTTGGTGCAATTTGCCAGTGAAGCCATCAGGGCATATTGCTTTCTTTTTGGGAAGATATTAATTTATTCAGTAAACATTGGGCTATCCCAATTATCTGCTTCTCCTTGTGTGGATTTTTTTAGCTTGTATCTTTCAAGGATTGTCCTATTTTATCTAAGTTATCAAACTTGTTGGCATAGAATTATTCATAGTAATCCTTTATTATCCTTTTAATGCTCTAGTATTAGTATTAATAACCCCTCTTTTATTTCTGTTTTTGGCATTTTTTTTGTTGTTGTTAATGTAAGCTATATGTTTGCTAGTTTTATTAGTCTGTAAAAAACCAGCTTTTGGTTTCATTGATTTCCTCTTTTTTTTTTTGTCTTCAATTTCAATGATTTCTGCTCTAATTTTCCTTGTTTCTCGTCTTCTGATTGCTTTAGGCTTAAGTCATTCTTCATTCTGCAGTTTCTTAAGGTGAAACTTAGATTGTTGATTTTAGATCTTTCTTCTTTTCTAATATGTGCATTCTGTGCCATAAATTTCCCTGTAAGCACTGCTTTTGGTGCAATCCACAGATTTTGATGAACTGTATTTTCATTTTCATTTGGATCAAAATATGTGGTAATTTATCTTGAGACTTCCTCTTTGAGTCATGTGTTACTTAGAAGTGAGTTGTTTAAATTCCCAGTATTTGTGGATTTTCTGGGTTTGTTCTTTGATTTCCAGTTTAACTCTGTTATAGTCTGGGAACGTATTTGATATCATTTCTGTTTTTTCAGATTTGTGAAGGTGTGTTTTATGGTCCAGAAAGTGGTCTTTTTTGGATGACCACGTGAATGATCCATGTGAGCTTGGGAAGAATGTGTATTCTGATATTTTGGAGTCAAGTATTCTATAAATGTCAATTAGAACAAGTTGATTATAGTATTATTCAGGTCAGCTCTATCCTTATTTTCTGGTTGCTTGATCTATCCAGTGAAAAAGAGGTGTTGAAGTCTCCAACTATAATAGTTGGTTTGCCTTTTTCTCTTTGTGATTCTATCAGTTTTTGCCTCATGTATTTTGACAGTCTTTTGTTAGGTACACACATGCTAAGGATTGTTATATCTTCTTAGGGAATTAACACCATTATCACTATCCTCTTAATTCCTGATAATTTTCCTTATTCTGAGGTCTGCTTTGTTGGAAACGAATGTAGTTATTCAGCTTTGTTTCTTACTAGTGTTACTTTTAACCTGCCAGAGGTTTTATATTGTAAGTGGGTTTTGTTGTAGACAACCTACGGTTTTGTGTTTTTTTCAAAAAATCTACTTTGATAGTCTCTGTTTTTTAATTGGTATATTTAGATGAATATTCACATTTAAAGTAATTATTGATAGAGTGGATTGACTTCTACTTGTTGCACATATTTATTGTTTTTCTTCCCCCTGTTTTTCTGCTCTAATTTTTTGCTTTGATTATACACATTTTATATGACTCATTTCATTCTGTTATAAATTATACTTCTTTAAAACTTTTTCCTAGAGCTTACAATACCATTTACAACTAAATTTCACCTCAAATAACGTTATGCCACTTCATGTGTAGTGCAGGTACGGCATAATTGAATATTCCTGATTCTTCCCTCCTGTCCCTATGACATTCCTGTCATTTATTACTAATCCGTATGCTGCGATCACCCAGTTCTTTGTTACAATTATTCATTCAAACAAATGGTTATATTTTAAATCAGTTAAGAATAATAAAAACATATTACTTTAATTTATTCCTTCTTTTATACTCTTCCTTTAAAAAATCTGACTTTTTGACCTATATAATTTTTCTTCTCCTTGAAGAATTTCTCTTAGCCTTTCTTACAGGTCTGGCAATGAATTCTCTTATTTTTTGTTTGTCTGAGAGTTTATTTCTCCTTCTTCTTCTTCTTCTTTTTTTTAAAAAATTTATTCATTTGAGAAGGAGAGAGAGGGCAAGAGTATGAGCAGGCAGGAGCGGGGGCGGGGAAGGGGGGCGGAGAGAGAGAAAAACACACTCCCTGCAGAGCAGGGAGCCTGACAGGGCCAATCCCAGGACCTTGGGATCATGACCCAAGTGGAAGGCACATGCTTAACTGAGCCACCCAGATACCCCCTCCTTCACTTTTGAAGGAAAATTTCATTGGATGTATAATTCCAGGTGGATGGTTTTCTTTCATCACTTTCAACATTTCCCTCCATTTTCTTACTTACATGACTTCTGATGAGAAGTCTGATGTAACTCTTTTAACTTTTATCCTTGTTTCTCTGTAGGTAAGGCTTTTTAAAAGAGATTTTTCTCCACTGTTTTTGGTTTCCTTCAATTTGAATGTGGTAGATCTAGATGTAGAGTTTCTTGGGCATTTATCGTGTTTGTGTTTGCTGAGGTATCTGGATCTGTAGTTTAGTTGTTAGTTCTGTCAACTTCTTCTTTTTTTTAATTAACATATAATGTATTAATTGTATCATGGGTACAGGTCTGTGATTCATCAGTCTTAGACAATTCACAGCACTCACTGCAGCGCATACTTTCCTCGGTGTCCATCACCCCACCACCCAATCCCTCCTACCCCCAGTTCTGTCAACTCCTTGACCATTATTACTTCAATATTCCTTCTGTTTCATTCTCTCTTTCTTCTCCTTCTGATAGATCAAATATGCATAAGTTATGCATCTTAAAACTGCCCTATGGTTTTTGAATGTTGGTTTTTTTTTTTTTAAAGATTTTATTTATTTATTTGACAGAGATCACAAGTAGGTAGAGAGGCAGTCAGAGAGAGAGAGAGAGGAAAGCAGGCTCCCCGCTGAGCAGAGAGCCCGATGTGGGACTCGATCCCAGGACCCTGAGATCATGACCTGAGCCGAAGGCAGCAGCTTAACCCACTGAGCCACCCAGGTGCCCCTTGAATGTTGTTTTTATCATTCTTTATTTTCTTTGTATTTCAGTCTGGGGTTTCTGTTATTAGATCCTCAAGCTTACAGATTCTTTGCTCAGCCATATCCAGTCTCATGATGAGCCCGTTAGAGGTGTTCTTCATTTCTGTTCATTACTTTTATTTGTAGCATTGGTTTTTTATTCTCTCTTAGAGATTCTGTCTCTTTGATTATCTTATCCGTCTGTTCTTATTGTTTATTTTTTCCATTGGAGCCCTTAAAATATCAATCATAGGTATTTTTTTTAAGATTTATTTACTTATTTTAGAGAGAGAGAACACACGTGTGAGTGGTGGGGATGGGGGAGAGAATCCTTAAGCAGGCTCTCTTCTGAGTGCAGAGCCTGATGCAGCCTCCATCCCATGTCCCTGAGATCATGACCTGAACTGAAACCCAGAGTTGGGCACTCCAACCAGCTGAACCACTTGGGTGTCCTAGTCATAGTTATTTTTGATTCTTTGGCATTTCCACAGTCTGTGTCACTTCTAGGTCTGATTGTGATTCTTGTTTTATTTCTTCAGACTGTTTTTTTTTTCCCCTTGCCTTTTTTTCTTTTAAAACATATCTTATGTTTTCTGTTGAAAGCGGAGCATAATGTATTGGGTAATAACAACTTTTGAGTAAGAGGACTTGTGTGTGCTTTTAAGTTAATCTAGCTTGGAGTTGGACACTGTAACTTTTCGTGCCAGGAGTTTCTAATTTCTCTGGTGTCCTTGTGTTTGTCTCTTTTGTTTTCTTTGGGCTTCTTTAAGAATTCCTCCTTAGATAGAGTCTGTACCTTGTAGCTCATCCAGCAGTAAGCCACTGTTATACTGGGGTCCTTTTGATGTGGTGGCAAGATGTGGGGGGAGGAAGGTATTCTATAATTTTATGATAAAATCTTAATCTTTTAGTGGACCTTTGTCTGAGTTGGGACTTCTATCAGTGTTTTTTAGTTTCTTCCCCACTTAGGAGTGACAGGAAGGCTAGAGAATACTGGTATTTGATAATTGAACTTTCCCCTATAAGGGATAAATTTCTGTATGGGATAAAGCAGAGACTATTTACTAGAGAATAGGGCTTTGTTACGGAGAATGCTCATGTTGTGTTTCAAGTGGTTCTATTTTCCTCCTCCCAGAGCTATGAGGAGATATTTCTTGACTCTTCACTGTGAGACCTACTGTGGTTACTAGAGGTAAAACCCACAAAAGCATACGATCCCACTAGGACTCATTCTCCTGCTAGTTTACATTTAGCTTCCAGCAGTTTGTCAAAGTTACCATTTGGGACTTTCTTACAGTTCGTGGCTTCAGTGGTTTCTGCTCTAGGTGAGCAGATACTGGTTGTGACTCTGTGTTCATCTGTGAAAGTTGGGGTTGGGAAGTTTTGGATGTACAAAAATATGTAGAGTAATTTTTTTGGTTAGAAATTTAAGTAAAAGTTTTAATGGCTGTAAATATATTTTGTTTTGGTAAGCCAGGGTTATAATACAGTGAATCACAATTGAAATCCCTCCTCAAAAAATCATTGAGAAAATTCTGAGCATTTGTAAGACTAACAAATTTCTAGTCACATTTCATTATAAGAAAGAACACGGTGCTATTTGAGTAGCCAGCCACTCAGCCAACTATGTTATTACTAATGGTGGTATGCTTAATGAAAAATTGTGCCCCCTAAAAAGTAATCAGTTGGTTATGTCCAGTGTGTATTATGAATACTTAATACAGCAGAAGAATTGCCTGTGCTATCCAAAACATAATGGCTATTTGTAATCCTTTGTCAAATGAGGCAGGGACACCTAAATAAATAATAAAATAAATTAGAATGTTAAGTGTTATTGAATCATATATTATTTTTTTAAGAAGATTTTTTTTAATTTAAGATTTTATTTATTTATTTGAGAGTGAGCGAGCGTGCATACAGGCGCTCATAAGCTGGGGGGGAGGGGGCAGAGGGAGAAGCAGACTCCTGCTGAGCAGGGAGGCCAAGATGGTACTCCATCCCAGGACCCGAGGATCATGACCTGAGCTGAAGGCAGACACTTAATTGACTGAGCCATCCAGGCACCCTAAATCATACATTCTTAAATGCATAAAGGATTGGCATGTTAATATATTACATAAGTTGTGCCTTTCCATTGGTATCCTATTGGCCAGAGAAAGTCAGTGCCATTTCCAAGCATGCTTTGTGTGGTCTTCATGTGAGAACAGCTCTTACCCCATTTCTGTCTCTCATGAATTCCCATCATACAGCCATAGAGCTAGAAGGAAACCCATGAAATATAAAGGGACACATTAGCATGTAAAGGCTGGTGCTTGCCCATCTGCAGATGAAAGGTCACAAGGAAGATATTTGCAGTGAGGATCAGCTAGTTGTGACCACTCTGCAGATCTGTACCCATCAGACAGAGGTTGACACCTGTGACAGGAACATTCTGATTTCCACATTCCTTGTGCAGAATCAGATGTGCTCACAACAGCATGGCAGCCAAATGTCAAGTGCTTCACCTCTTAGTGTGGAGATACTCAGAAACCCTGGCTGGAAAAGGCACTCAAATTCACCTCTTGAAGTGTACACCACACAGGAGAGCTAAACTAGGAGAGGGTTCTGTTAGGCCTTGTCCAACAACAGGTGCGAGGAGTCATGCATGCTGCCACTCCTTGTCCCCAGTGCTCCACACTCCAGCACCTCCCCGACCTAACCCCACTCAGTGGAGAGGTTGAGACTGAGGCCACGGGAGGGACAGCAAGGGTGTCTCTTTGTCCCCTTGCTGTCCCTGCTGGGGTTTAGTGAGAGGAAGAAGGGTGTGCAATTCAGAGCAAGAAATGAAGGTTGTGTGTGAGTTAAACTGGGTCTGCAAACTCAGACTAGAAGTCTTCTGACAAACTGGATTCCTCTTTGGGATTCAGGAGCTCTTACAAGAACAGAATGTGGAAGGAAAAACAAAACAAACCCAGATTTCTAGAACCCTTTAAACCAAAATTAGGTATTGTTGGGCACTGTTTTAGTATTTTAGGTAGAAACTTAAGGACCAGAGCTATTCCTGAAGGGAAGGAGGGTGCATTTACCCCCTTAGTTGTGACTCTGGGTCTTTAGGTATAGTCTCAAAATCACCTTGGACATGACACTGTGGGGCTGATATCTAACTTTCAGCAGGCCAATGTTTTTCTCTCCGGGTAAGCTTGCAGGAGTCCATGCACATTGTCTTGTGACTAAGAGCAAGATTGAGATGTCTCCTGGAAGAGAGTATGATCTGAGGCTTCTGAAACTAAGACACTGACTAGTCTTAGCAGACAGCCAAGCAGTGTGATTTGGAGACAGCATTGCCCCAACACCCTACAGAACTGCTTTTATCGAAATGTTCTGTAGGATAAAAGCTAATTTACAAAAGAGCTCTATGTAGTGTGTCTTTAGTCTGTTATTATAAAGATTTTGCAGATTGTGTTGTTATTTGGTGTTTTTGCTTTCTAATTTTGTGGACATAGTAAATCTGAGAAGTTATTCTTCCTTCCCTCCCTCCCTCCTTTATGTTCTTCTTTCTTTCTTTCCTCCCTTCCTCTCTTTTTAAGATCAGTGCTAGAAGGCTTAGAACCTTGGATCTGTGGCCCATCAAACATAAAAGCATATATCATTAGAGCATGCACTTTTTTTTAACTTCTTTATTGACCTCTTTTGTTAACTAAGGAGTCTTACAGAGCCTGCATAACCGACCCCTGTCTTTTCTGGAGGAAGGCTGGTATGAACACCCAAATTAGAAAATGAGCATCCTCACCAGGCATTTGGTCACAAGCTTTTGGTAACTGGCTATTCTAGGCTAGAGCAGAATGTGAACTCTGGTGGACCCAAAGTGAAAGGCCAAGGTCACAGATCACAGATCACTCCTGATCTGTGATGACATACAGGTAGGCCTGGTTAGACTATGACCCACTGACTTGGAAACACAAATTTTTCTGTTAAACTGGTTGAAAGAACATGGACTTTGATGTTAGAAAAATTTCCATTGGATTTCTGGTTCTGCTATTTATTATGTAGACTTCGGCCTGCCGCTGAACCTCACTGAAGCCTCAGTGTTCTCATCAGTAAATTGGAAATAGTAACATGTATGTGGTTGTTGTGAGTATTAAGCCATTGAGTGTCTGCAGCACCTGACATGTTGGTTCTTCATCCCCTGTTCTCTTCCATAAGATTGGGAGAAATGTATTAGGAACTGCCCTGCTTTTTCAAATCTCTGGGAAGATGTAGACATTCATGCCTTCCTTTGAAACAATCCTGGCACCCTGGGGACTTGTCCGGAAATTCAGCTCGTGTTCGAGCCTGTTTAAGGGGCTTTTGCTTTCATCTTCAGGGGCCAAATGCCAGTGGCTGCTTTTAATGAAATCAAATCCTTCCTAGTTCCGTGCGATTTGGGGATTTCCTTCCCCAGCCTGGGCAGCAGTCGGATACATTCTCTTTTCTTTATTTTCCAAGTGACCCCAGAGCACTTCGTGTTTCTAAAACTGACCTACTAGGAGAAACAAAATAAACTCTTCCATTCCATCTTCTCTTGCTCTGAACGTATTTGGGAATGATCTGAGTTTATGTACCTACCCTCAAGCCTGCTGGCTCCAGAGTGATAACAACTAACCTAAGTACATTTATCAGTTGCATATTCTGGGAAAGCTCTGCAGTGTGTCCTTGACATACTGATATCTTCTTCAGCCGTTGGTGGCTCAGGAGCCAAACGTGGAAGAAATTGGTAAAATCACAGAAAAGAAACCAAGAAACAAAAATAAGTCTTTTAACCCTCAGGGGATGCATACTGCATTTCCATTCCTTATTCCTTATCAGTAAGTTATAATCTCTTCTCTTCAGAAACTGGGTGTCAGGGTAGCACAAGAAGTCCTTAATTTGATGCTTTCCTGTGGAATGATTCTGGGGAGAAGTGGTTTATAATGAGGAAACAGTGAGGTTTGTATATTGGTCTAACCTTTTGATGCTTCCTTTTCTTTCTGCTTTTCTCTTTGGGTCTCTGCAGCTGACAGGTCTCCACCTGGCCTCTTGGGCGAGACCCATGGTCTGTGATCAGCCCCATGTACATCCTGAACATTTCAGTTTGGCCACAGACAATTTGGGCCCTACTTCTTCCTGAGCTTGGGGCTATGGTTTTTCCCATCTGTGGTGTTTCCCTTTACAAGTCTTCTGTCTGGTCAAGGACCTTGTAGGCAGTGGTTCCATGACCCCTCTTTAGCCTGGCTTTGAACCTGGCTCCTCTCCTTTTCTTGCTGGGTGACTTTGGGCAAATTATTCAACGCCCCTTTGATTCAGTGTTCTTGTTTGTAAATGGGGATAGTAAAAGCATCAACTTCAAAGTGTTGTTCTGAGGACTGAGTGGAGTAAGGCATATATGCAGGCTTTGCACAACTGCTGGTGTATTTCAAGCACTCAGCCTGTCAGTGGCTACCACCACTATTGCCACATTCTTTGGCCAAGAACATTCAGTGGACGGACTGTTTTCCTCAGGGAGAAAGGGCATTAGAATGGACTCATCTAAGAGACAAAATCTTGGAAAATATTCTCAGCTTCCCATGTTCCCCAGCAGGCATGTAAAATCTTCAAGGAAGGGTTGAATGGATGAAGTTGTCATCCTCAGGACAGGCATCTGTATCCTCTTTGTACCCGCCTAATTAGTCAATCCTGGTCTCCTGGGCTTACAGTGGCCACTCCTCTTGGCCAGAGAGTTCCTTCCAGCCTATTCTACATACCAAAGCTGTGTTAATTTTCTGAAATTCTGCTTTAATCTTGCTGTTTGCCCTTTCTTCAGAACCTTCCCCTATTCCATAAGGCCGTCTGTGCTCTTTACCTTCTTTTTCATTTCCACTTCCCCTTGCTCCCCTCCTGTGGCTCTGACTGGCCTGTTGTGTTCATCTCTGCTTCTGTGCTTTTTTCTTACTGTTCTTTTTTCTTACTGTTCTTTTCACCTGGAAGGCCTGGTTTGGTAGATCTGAGTCCCACCTATTCATTAAGTGCCCCCTCTTCCGTGAAGCCTTCCCTGACAGCCCCAGCTCACTGTTCTCTTTCCTTCTCCTGAACTGCCAGTCACTGGTGATCATGAATTTGGTGCTATCTGGACTCCTTTGAAATTCATGAGCCCAGATCACAGATGAAGCTTCTGCAGTGCACAGCCGTTTGACTGCTGTCTACTCAAGCCTCCTCCATGTCTTTTGCCTCCTACCTCTTTTTCACTGGCAAACTTGGTCTCATAATTCACAGGGAAGAGAGTAGAAATCTTATGTGTACCTCCTCTTCTCTGCCTACTTTCCATTATCTTCAGCTATGCTCTACCTTCCCTCCTGTTAGGTCATGAGTCCCTGCTCCTAACAAAGGTCATCCTTCCCTCTGTGCTTCAGATCTCATCTCTGTGTCCTTCTCAAGACCTGCACCTTGGTTTCTCCCTCTTTAGGGGATCATTCTTAATCAGCCTGAAACATACTCTTGATATTTACCTCTTAAAACCGGATCTGCCTCTTGAGGCTACTTCTTCCTACAATTTATCTGCTCTTTCTCAGCAAAACAAGAAAAATCTGTCTATAATGGCTGTTTATACTTCCCAGCTGTACCTTTTTTTCCTCCACCTACCTCATTTGGGTTTTAGCCTATGAAACCCAAACTGGTCTTTTCAAGTGTACTGCTGATCTCAATATTGCATCTCTGTCACCATCTTACTAAATTTCTTATGAATATTACAGCCAGTTAACTGTGCCCTCACTTTGAACGTTTTCTTCTCTTGGCTTCCATGACCCCTCATTCTCTTGGTCTTTTCCTATTTATTGTCCACTTCTTCCTGAAGTCCTTTGCTGGCTCTGCCTTCTCTCATGGGAAGGTTAGACTCTACTAGGGTCCTCTTCTCAATCTGTACTCTATTCCTGGGTGATTCCATCCAGGCAGACAGCTTTAATTACAACATATGCTGATGACTCCAGAATTTATATTTCTAATTTTAAATGCTCTCTTTAATTCTGGATTCTTTCCTCTAATGACCAACTCCACATCTCCACTTGTCTAATAGGTACCTCAGATCTAAGTGTCAGCTCTGCCTCCCAAGCATATCTGAATCAGCCTATTTCTCTTCATTTTCATTGCTACTGTGTGGTCTATACCATTGTCATTTCTCTCCTGTACTACAACAGTGGCCGCCTAACTCGTCTCTATTTCTGTCCTTGTCCTCTATTGTCCATTCCCCACAAATATTCCCCAGACCGATATTTTTAAAATGTAAATCATAGGTCTCCCACCATCAAAACCCTCTAGCAGCTTCCCATAGCACCCCTGCTACCAGGCCAGAGTGGTCTGGTTTCTTTATGTCACCGGCCTCGTTATGTGCCCTGCTTCCTCTGCACACTCTGCTATGGTTCCCCCACTTACCATTCTGTTCCTTTAAGGTGTTGCCGCTGGGGTACCTGAGTGGCTCAGTCCTTAAGTGTCTGCCTTCTGCTTGGGTCATGATCCCAGGGTCCTGGGATAGAACCCCATGTGGAGCTTCCTGCTCAGCGGGAATCTGCTTCTTCCTCTCCCTCTGTCCCCTACCCCCTGCCACTCATATTCTCTCTCTCCCTCAAATACATAAATAAAATCTTTAAAAAAAAAAAAAAAAGCTTGTTGCCCCTGAGTATGCTCTGCTGTGGGCCTTTGGTACTTGCTGCATCCTCTTCTAGGAATGTTCTTCCTCTAGATCTATATTCACGTTGTTTCCTTGTCATTGTTTCCAGCTTCTTTGTCCCCTCTATTCAGAAGGGAGATCATTTTTTATATCACCCTATTTTGATTTTCATCTTAGCATGTATCACTCCCTGATACTTTCTTGCTTATTTGCTTGTTTATTGTCTTTTTTTTCCCAAACAGAAAGAATGCACTTTGAAAAGAGAGTTCTTCATCTTGTTCATCACTATTCCCATTACCTGTCGCATAGAAAGAAGGTGCTCAGTACATATTTTTGAATAAATAAATGCTGACTCACTTTATTTTATATTTCTGGTTTTGCCAGGGCTTGGAATGAAGGAAATGATTGCCTTCTGAGAGCTAAGTTTTTGACATAGATCAGGACAGGGATGAGGGAATTCTCCTCCAACATGCAGACTTGACTATGAGGGACTGAATGTATTAACATACCCAACACAAGAATTCATCGATGAGAAGAAGGATTGGCCAGTCCCCAGAGACCTAGAAAAGGGAAAATCCTTAAAGCAAGTGCCGCCATTGACCCTGCAAACACTGATCAGGAGGAGCCCTTGCCACTGGATATGTGTCTTCCAGTGCCATTGACAACACCATTCCTAATATGAGATCAGAATATTTAGCTAGATATGATTAAATGCTCAGTTAATTAGATTGCCTTCTCAGAGTTCATGTACCCCGTACCACCTTGTGATTATGTTTGGCCTCTATAGGCCTACCTATATGGGAAGAATGTGTTGGTCACATTGTTTTTTAAGTATCCTGTCCTTTGGACAGTTATTGCTCAGAGTGAATTACTAAAATGGCATCCTCTTCAGTGTATCAGCCTGGTAAGCTTGGTATAATGTTGATCCTCCTCCGAGTGATTTATCTTTTAGGTGCTAACAGAGCTTGTCTCTGAGCCTTAACGATTGGGCCTTGGTACGTTTACCAAGAACAAAGGCCATCCTGGAAAACTATTGGGAAAATAGCTTGCTAATGTTGCCCCAGGTAGAATATATCTGCTTTTTATAATTTCTATTCTTGTTGTCCTTTAAAGCCTACATAGACATATTTTGAACCCTACTATGTGCTGGGTTCTTCCCTCAGCCCTGGGATATAACTGTAAAAACTGATAAGCTTTCTCTGCCTTGAAATCTAAAGTCTAGTGGCAAAGACAGACTCTGCAAAGTAAATGAATAATGAACAAGGTAGTTTCAGTTAGTGATAAGTGCTTTGAAAAAAGGGTGATGTGGTTGGGGAGTGGGAGCACAACAGTGTTCGTTTCCAGAGTCAGAGATAGAAGACCTCTTTGAGGAGGTGATTTGGGGCTTGACATTGAATGGGAACTGGGAAAAGAGCCATGGGAAAATCAGAGGGAGGAATTCTACTTCTAGCTTCCCTAACTAGAATGCCAGATTTTGGCTGAGGATTGGGTGGAAGACACTGTGTGCATCATAATCATGATACATATTTTCTGAACCCAGAATTGGGATGCTTTCTGCTATGGACTGAATTTTGTACCCCATGAAGTCCAGATGTTCAAATCCTAACCCTCAGTACCTCAGAATGTAATTGCATTTGGAAATACGGTCTTCAAAGAGGTGAACTAAGTTAGAGTAAGGCCATTAGGATGGGCTCTAATCTAATATGGCTGGTGTCCTTAGAAGAAGAGGAGATTAGGACACAGACACGTACAGAAGGAAGATCATGCAAGGACACAGAGAGAAGACAGCCATCTATAAGCCAAGAACCGAGGCCTCAGAGGAAATCAGCTCTGCTAACACTTCAGTCTTGGACGTCTAGCTTTTAGAACTGTGAGGAAATCAGTTTCTGTTATTTAAGCCACCAAGTCTATGATGTTTTGTTATGGTAGCCCTACCAAACTAATATGCCATCAAAAGAGAAAAGTATTTGAAGTTGGGACATTCTTAGAGAATCCAAAGCAAATGGGCACCAACCAGCTCAGGTCAGTTCCACTGAAGATTTGTCTCTAGGCCCAAGCTATGGCAGCAACACTGATACCTTCCCCTCCTTATGAGACCACTAGCTCCATTCCTGCTGCTGTGCAGCATTTGCAAAGCAGCAACCACCTTTGTCCACCAGCACCCTTCCCAGGATTTGAACCACTGACCTTATCATTATGAATGAATCAGATTGTAGACAAGAGTTCTTACATGCATGCCCAGACTGTGTATAATTAACTGTGAGTTAAAATAATAATGATGATGATATGAAGCACTTAAGGGCCTTTAGAATTTGAGGCCTATAAAAATATAATATTATTGTCATTACTGTAATCAGGTACAGATACCTGGAAAAAAAGGCCATTTCTCACTAGTGTAATAGCACATGACCATAAAAGTACCAAAAAAAATCTTTATTTTCCCCTTTAGAAATATGACCATCAAGTCATTATCATAATAATTAAAGTATCTTAAAAATTCTGTCCAAGATCTGCATTTAGGTGTATACTGCCTTTTTCACTGTGCATGTTCTCACTGGCTCCCATTAAATGACTATGAAGACTGGGCCTTTGGCACTTTGTCTCAGAGACAAGACATTGGGAACATCTGTTTTGGAAAAAGGAAACCATCTATAAAATAAAATCAGTTTATAATGGCACACCTACCTACAATGAGCAAGTTTCAAAAGTGGAGTTCAGGCCATGCATACTTTACCTGGAAAGCATGTTCTGTGAATAGGAGAATTTTATTAGTTGAAAATGTAATAAAATTCTGAGCCAATTTGAAGGGCGTGTGTAACAGGTGGGGCATATGTTCTCAGGGGTCATGAATATTTGGGAGCTGTCTCCATAGGGGCAAGAAGAAGGCCTAAAACCATGGGACTTTTTTTCTTTCCTTTCTTCTGAAATCCCTTCTTTCTTTTTTCTCTTTGACATTTTAATTGATTTTCAGAGATTTTTTTTTTTTTAAGTTTTTATTTGAGAGAGAGAGAGAGGAAAAAGGAGAGTTAGGGGGAAGCAGACTCTCTCGCTGAGTAGGGAGTCCAATGACAAAGTAGGGCTGGATCCTGAGATTCTGAGATCATGACCTGAGCCTAAGGCAGATGTTTAACCAACTGAGCCACCTAGATGCCCCTGATTTTCAGAGATTTTTAAAGGAATTTAGAAGTAAAATCTCCCAATAAGTATCTTTAAATCAGCTTCCTCCCAGGACAGGGAAACTGAGGTGAAGTGGGCTGCCCAACTCAAAATGAAATAAAACTGTCCTCCTCTCCTACCCCCTGCTCCCACCTCTTCTCTCTTCTTCAGTTCTACCAGATTTTGCTACAAGCCAAAGAAGGAACAGAATAAAGCAAATTGTAGAGGAATCTTTTGGAGCTCAAAGCAGATTCTCAAGAAGTGTGGTAATTCTGAAAAATCTTAATGTCTCACTGGTGACTTCAGTACCTGGGGGCTTGTGAAGAGACTGAAGCTTGAAACAGAGTAACTTATTTATAGGAGGCCGTGCGAGCTATACAGATAGTCTGGTTGGGAACAGGCTACTCACTCAAGTGCGCACATGAAGGGAGCAACAGAGTGGTGAAGACTCTTGCCCAGGGTGTTTGGGAGTCTCTCTGTTGCCCCGCCATACTGAAAGCTGCTTTCATTTCACTGCTCTTCAGTGTGCGCATCTATAAAACAGCCTTAACGCGACATTCATAGAGTTAAATCAATGAGAAACAAACTTGCACCCTGTCTTCAAAATATTCCCTCAAACCAAACCTGAAAATCTGCAAACTAAGTAAATTAACTGGTTGAGTACAGATTTTCGGCTGGTCATTTGACATCATAGAGAACATAAGAAACCAAGTGTTTGACTGGACTTACATTTTTTCCCCCACTACTGACCACAAATTGGTTGGTATGTAGACATAAAAGCTCTGACTCTGTATATCTTTGAGTGCTATGTTACTCCAAGTTTTAACCCCTCTGCTTTTCAAGGCTCTCCATTGACAGTCCCTACCTTCCTTCTCTGACTTAATTTCTCACCACTTCCTGGTTTTCACCTTTGCATCATACTGGTGTTTTCTCCTCAATCTCATCTCTGGACTCATGTTCATGTGGGTCACTTTTCCTGAGGTAAGCTCAGTGCTCCTAACAGTATCTCTAACCATCCATCCATCCATCCATCCATCCATCCATCCATCCATCCATATCTTGAATACCAGGTGGTATGTGTCAGACGTGCAAGTCTCACTTGGAGGGATATACAAAGGACTTAGAATCAATCACTCCCTTCTTGACCTCTGTGTCTTTTTCTGCTTCAAAGGAGCAGGGTGGGAGATAGATACTTATTCAACACCAAAATAAGTTCATAAATACTGTGCTGATTTAGCTCAGCTTTTTGGAAAGCCCCTTCCTGGCATTCCCGAGGCTCCCCAGGTGTCTCCTGTGTGCTCATGCCTAAGTTGGGTCAGCTGATGGGGTATCTACTCATTATTTCCTCACTTTCTTCTGGTTCTGCATTGGCCACTAGGTGAGCTTTGACCTTTGGGCTCTGCTGCCCTTGGTGCTGGATGCTACCCTTCTATAGATGTCATCCTCACCCCTGCCTTCTTTAGCCACAGATGCTGCTTCAGCTGTAGCCTGTGGTGCAGATGCCACTAAGCATACACTGAGAGAGAAACCCAAGGCAGGTGTCTCCCAGCATCTCACAGAGGTTTAGGAGGGAACAGAGCATTTAGATTTTACTCATCTTTTCCTTGAAGTACAGACACAAGTCCATCAGTGTTGACATATTTATCCTACCTTGCTTGGTGACTCCTGCCCCAATGATGAAGGCTGTTTTGTTTGATTCTGTCTTCCCTTAGGAGAGATTCTACCCAAGAAGCTCCTGCCCCATCTGTTCGTTAGGCATCCCAAAACATATCTGATTCCCAGCTGTGGGCTCAGCCTGGGCTCAATCCAGAGCTTTTTGCTACTTTAGTTACACCCCAAGGATTGTGGGGGTAGAAAAAGAACACTTCCTGGGAAGGGGGAACACATCAGTGTGGGGGTAATACAGAATGTTTAGAAGGATGAATCACTAGATGAGGAATGGGGTAGATCAGCTCAGGCAGAAGGAGCAGCATGCTTAAAGGCACAACAACCTAGAAAAGCATGAGATGAAGTAGCCTATGACTGGGCCACAGGCAGTGTTTTAGGAAAAGGGTATAAGTAAGACTGGAGGTTAGATTGCAATCAGACCTTAAAGGCTCTGATAGCGCATTATAAGGCATTTGGACTTTGTAAGTATGGGCTTAATGGCCAAGCAGTCAGTAGATAGTTACTGAATTTAAAATGCCTAGCTTTGTGCCACGATTCAGGTTCTATTACATATACAGATTCATTCTTGGTATAAGTTCCCTAACTTTATTTCTTTCAGTATATGAGCTTTATTTTTTCCAGTTTTATCCTAAGATCCTGATATTAATAACCTTTAGGAGAAAAATTAACTGAGCTTACATTTACTTCATGTGTACCTTGATTTCCCAACAAATGGAAGAAGGCTCTTCTAATTCCTGGATTTTATCTATTTATTTATTTTTAATTTTTTGATTTTAAAATTCTTCAGGAAAAAAAATGGTCAAAACCAAAATGTTTAGCCCTGGATGGCAATTTTGTTTACAGAGTAACTTCCAAGTTCCTCCAGGTGGCATGATGATGCCCTTTCAGTCTCTGTCTTGAATGGGGCCCAAAGAATTTGACTTAACTTCATAACTCAGATCAGACGAAGGGAGGTAAACCCCTTAGTCTCAAGTTAGAGCTATAATTCAAGTAATTAGCATTTTTTGAGTATTTTATCTCTTCATTATTGATGATGCCCTTGAATCTAGAGGCCCAGGCTTTCTACTTTTTTTGTTACTCCCACATGAACCAACACAATATTCAGTACCTGGTTAGTCCTCAGAAAAGACTCATTGAAGCAGGGGAGGTAGATTGTGGGACAAAGCAGTGGGACAAAAACTGGAAAAATGCAAGGGTTTTGGACTCAATTAGGGCTGAATATGGCTTAACGGGTTTTTAGTTATGTGATCTTGGGTTCATTAATTTGTCTATTTCAATGTCCCTGTCTAGGAAGTGGACATGATAATGTCTAACACACAGATCTAATGGGAAAATTTAGTAAGATGATAATTTAGTAAGATGAGCTGTATTGGGCACATAGTAAGCCCTTGACTACTTAATAATAAATAAATGAATAGGAGCAGAATCCTGAAATGCCACAATGAGCAATAGAGATAAGAATAACCACCCTATGTTCTCCTTTCTCAAAAATGTCTCTGTGTTTCTAAAACACAAACTCTAGATGGTTTTGATTTACTCAGAGCTCAGTCTTATTTCCGTATGTTGCATGGAGAAAGTCCTCCTTCCACTTTCCCATTCAATCCTGAGTAATCCTATCAGACTCCACAGAGCCCAAGTCCCTCAACTCAGTAGAGGCACATTTTTACACTCCTTTTGGGAAAGCTGAGCTGGAGGTAGGAAGGAAAACAAGCACCCCCCCTCCCCCGTTAGTCCTGGAGAAGACATGAATGGCATTTCTGGGTCAGGTCTCTTTTTTGGAATAGCAGTAACAATCAGATCTATTCCTTGAACCCACACTTGCGGGAAGGGAAGGTGAGACCTCGACACACATTGTAGGAGCCACCCTGGTACTCATTGCCTTGATGGTTCCCCATGAGTTTAGTTGGTATTCGGTTTTATAACTTTTCTGTCTTGAATCCTAATTTTTTAACAGTTTTACTCTTCAAATGGACTTGAAGGGACCTGCAATAAAATGCAGCTCCATTCTGATATCTGGGATTCTGCCTCTGGGACTTCCTTTGTCCATTCTGAGATTTGTTCTCAGCCAGTGCCTCCTTTTTCTTGTTGCTTCATAGCCTCAGGAGACTGGGGCTTCCGCTGTCCCAGAGCACCTGTCCTCACAAAAGACACAGGACAAGCAAATTCAGACTCAAGAGTTCATGATTTAATGTTTTACTCCTCCCAAGAGCTATTGCAGCCACCCTAATTTCATTTTAACAAATATGTGTCAAACTTCTGTGTTACTCAAGCTGGGTGCTCCAGATACAAATTTAAAGACAAGGTGGAAGTTTCTGACACTGTTGTCCAGGAGTCAAGTGGGAAAAAATAGTCACATATAAATAATTAATTTCAGAATATGTAAAAGGTATATGTGTATGTGTGTGTGTGTGTGCACGTGCACCCCGAAAAAAGCCATTAATTTCGCCCAAAGGACTTCTAGATGACCCAGGGAGAAATTGCAGTGCGTGACAACCAGAACTGGATCTCTGAGGGTGGATCCCCAGGAACCCTGAAGGCAGAGGCTGGGCTGCCTCTTGTGCCCTGTGTGGGAGCACTGGACATGTTGGCAAGCCCAGGGTTTCCCCATTATAAACCGAGCTCATAAAAGCAAGGGCCTGCCTGCCGCCTCCCTCACCAGGAGGGTGGAGAAAGGTTCCTGAGAATACGAAGTCCCTTCCATGGGCTGGCAAGGAGCCATCTGCTGCTGCTGCCGCGCGGCGGCAGCACCCACCATTAACTCTTCGGGCTCCTGTGGTGTTGTTGAGTCCAGGCCATGGCAGAACACTGGCAGCAAGTCAGGACACCTGGGCTCTAGGGAGGCTCTGTGCCTATTTTGGAAAGGTATGTAACCCTTCAGAATCTTAGTTTCCTGTTCTTGAATTGGATGACACCTGCACTATCAGCTCTGCAGATAAAAATAAGATTATAAGTGTGAAAGCAATTGGAAAAATAACACCAGTGCCCTGCAATAAAGTTTTATTAATAATTAATCGAAAAGCATAGTGAGGGAGTATCTGTTGTGTACCCAGAAATTGGTGAGGTGTTACATAGTGCTCACGCATTCAGTAGATTTCTAGTAGTGAAATATTTTTTCTAATTCGTCTGGTACAGAGGACTTGTCAAGCAAGGAGTGCTCACAGTAGCAAAGAGAATGGCTTGGCTATCAGAGCTTGCTGCAGTCCTCTCACTGATTAGCTGTGTGATATTGGACGGTTGTCTTCATTGCTTTGAGCCTCAGTTTCCCAATCAGTGAAATAAGGTCTTTTGCTAATCTTTCCTGATTCTTCATTCCCCCACCTTCCAACTCTACCCTTTCTTCTGGCTGTGGTGTTAGAATGGGGCTCCATAAACCAAGGCACATTCACATAAAAAAGCCTATGAATAATAACTTAATGAGCTGATTCTTTGGTGGAAAGTTTAGCCCAAAGAAATGACCCTCCAGTGGCTGTATATCAGATAGGTACCAGAGGCTGATGGGGCAGTTATTTGGGAGCAGCCAGTTGTAAAGCTAGCCTTACTAGCATCTTCCCCTTGTGGGACCATGGTGGGGGTATTAAACAGAGAAAATGGTGCAGAGTCTCATCCTACATGGCGCCTTCCATGATTGCTAGTCAGCTCTGCTGGCTTCTTCTAAAAGGCCAGTAGGAAAAATCTCCCAGGCAGAGTCTAGAAATACCCTATATTTGTATTCATTTTTATTATTTTTTTTAAAAGCACTTTACCTTGCATCATCTCACTGATCTTTGTAACAAGTGCATGCATAGTTATTCATACTTGCCATCCTGTTTTGTAGAGGAAGGAAAAGCATAACTGATTTGACATCACAAAGTAAGACCGTGGCACAGCTGAAACCAGAAGCCAGATGATGTCACTTTGGGTCTAATGCTCTCTCTCTGACCCTCACCTTGGGTGAAATGAGTGTGTCCCAGAGGGGACCCCACAGGCCCCCCATGTTTCTTGACTATGGGGATTAAATACCTCTATGCATTGCTTAGAATAAGGATGATAACTTTTAAGAGGACAGCCATTACCATTTGGTAAGTACTCAGTAGATGTTTCTGAAGCAATAAATAAAGCTGCCGTAAGTAACTGTGCTTGAGGAAAACCCTAGGGTAGACCCAGTGGTTAATGTGGTAGCTACCTCTTCTTTTTTTCTTGCCCCCCACCGCCAACCTGCCATTCTCCCCCCACTTTTGACTTTGCCTGCAAGTAGAATAAAGGGAATTTCTCTATGTAGGGACTCCATCTGTGTCAACTTGATTGCCTAAAAATTCAGTTCTGTGATTTAGGTAGAGGCTTAGGATTCATGTTACAGAAAGGACAGCTAAGTATCAAACAAATACACCTTGAACATAGACTACATATGTGGTGTCACCCAGGGTAGTACTACAAAGGCACAGAAGATGGGACTCCCCCTCCCAACAAAACTTATGATCTTCTTGGGAAGACAAGGTGTGTTCTAATTTCTGCTAGCGTAGAACAACTACCTAACTGTCCAATGTTAGTAACAAAATATGAAAACAAAGCCTATATCTGTGTAATTTACTCTATCTGTGTAATTTACTAAAACACAGTGAAGTGTGTGTGTGTGTGTGTGTGTGTAGGAGTACACCAGATAAACCCGTTTTGTGAGATACGATCAACATCAACATGAAACATTTTTCTCTGTGATGGTTAATTTTATGTATCAACTTGGCAAGGCCATAATACTCATAATATTTGGTCAAATATTATTCCAGATGTTTCTTTAAGTAATTTTTAGATGAGATTAACATTTACATGAGAAGACCAAGTAAAGTAGATTCTCTTCTACAGTGCGGGCAGTCTTCATCCAATCAGTTGAAGGCCATATTAGGAAAAAAGACTGATCTCCCATGGAAAGAGGGAATTTAGCTAGCAGACTGCTTTTGAACTTGAGCTTATCATAGCAGCTCTTCTCTAGTTTTTCAACCTCATGGCCCACCCTTCAGATTTTGGACTTGCTAAACTCCCATGATTCCTTAAAATCTCTGTGTATACATATACCTGTATTTATATCTCGATATAGATACAGTTATATACACACAAACATACATACACACACACACACACATATATATCCACACACACACATATATCCTATTGGTCCTGTTTCTTTGGAGGACCTGTCCTCTTACTGTCATTAGAATACCTGGTCTTATATAATAATCAGTCTGGAGTCCTTTTATGATACAAGGTCACATCTCTTCATGCAGGGTGATGGCCCTCTGTGAGTTGTATATTTGTGGTGGGGTGGGAGGTAGGGAGAATTTCTAGACCCATCTTCTCTCTTTCTTGGTAATTTTCTCTGCCCTTTGGCTGGCTTCTGTAATTGATTCCTCCAGGGTTAGCACAGGGAGAGGGAAGAAGAAGTAGGACTTGAAAAGTCCTGGTGGGAACGGTACTATTGTAAGATGAATCTCTGGGTCTGGCTGATGTTTCAGCTGATTGTTTCCCTTTCATGGGCACTTTCATGGGGACTTCAGAAGCTCCAGAACTTGTGGCTAGAGTGGCTCCTGGTGTGGATGATGCCCTTCCTTTGGCCCACTGCTACCACCAATCCCCTGTTCTCCAGGGATCCATTCCACACAGGATCCTGGTCTCCTTGGGTAGGACTTAAAGGCTCTTGGGTAGGCTCTAGGCTGGCTGTGCCTCCTGTGGAGTCTGCATCAGGTTAATAACCTCCAGTAATATAGCACTAAGCTTGGGCCAGATACTATTTCAAGCCATCTACAAGTATGAACTTATTTCATTCTTACAATGATTTTATGAGGTAGATACTTTTATTATCTCCATTTTACAGGAGGAAGAAAGTGAGCCTCAGAGAGGTTAAATAGCTTACTCAAGGCCACACAGCTGCTAAGTTTCAAGAGTTTCAGACCTGGGCAATCTGGTTCTGGAGTATGTGCTTTTAAGATAGGTTACTGTGTTCTGGGGGAAATGTGCATGTGCTTTGAGCTGCCATGTACCCTTCTCGGTGGAAGCACTCGCTTGGCCTGCCTCTTGCTTTCTAGATTTCCTGATATCCTCTCTGTTCCCAGACCAGAGGGGCTTCATATCAGCTGTCCAGATGATATCACTGGAGTCTCTCTCCCTTCAGCCCCTGCCCCAACAATAAGGTTTGTGTTGGGGGGATGTCCTTATTTTTTCTAAAAGAAAACTTTCCCACAAAATCATTTTTCTTCCTATCGTCTTAAATACTTTCCAAGTGGGTAAGTCATAATGCCATCCTCAGTTCATTTCTTTTGAAAATTCTACATAGGTTGATCTAGTCCCTCATTTTGGATTTTATCATCTATGGTATTTTGGTGTCTTTATTGAAACTGCCATTTTTATACCTTATTATAGATACATATGCATAATATATATACGAAATCATGATTGTGATATATCTAAGTACACATAACTGACTATGGTATGAAGCAATACATTGTATTTTCTTCTTTTTGAATTTTGTTTGTTCTTAGATACATAGTTTTCCCTCCTTCCATTATTATCTTTATCCTCTTTCCCATTTCACACAAGCTTACACATTTTAAAGCCCAAACCATGGGTATTAATCATTTATCTCTGTCCATTTCCAAGGTGTTTTCTTAATGGGTCTCTTCCAGTGTCTCCCAGATTCCTCTGGGGGTAGAGTGGGGATCTTGGGGGTCCATGGTGTTAGTCTTTGTGTAGGGGTCCTGGGTCTTATAGGGCTTTTGTTTCCATTCTCCAGTGCTGACCTTCACTGAGAGGAGACTCATGTGTATGTAGGTAGATATCCTAGCCCACATACCCATGTTGCATGTCCACGTAGCCATAGATCTATCTCCTCTGCGAATATCCCATCTCCTCAGGCCTAGGGATGCATGCTGGTGACATAATCTGCCTTCAGGAGATGAAGGACTCTGGAAACAAGCTCAGGCTACTTGGGTAGGGCATATTGTGGTCCAGGATAACTATGGGGAAGAACAAGAAAGGGAAATACAGAGCTGGGCCTCGAAGCATGGGTTGGGGCCCCTTGTTCTTTGAAGGGCAGTACTGATTGCTGGTGTCAGCCATCATTGCCCATGGTGCATATTGTGCTGCCTTAACTTGCCCCCAGAGGTGATAACACCCCTATGGGTTTAGACATTTACAGCCTTGGTAGGTCAAGGCAGAAAAGTGGCCTGGGAATCTAGCCTTTTCAGGTTAGGAGGATTCAGATAACCAAATATTTTGCATACTACCTATGGAAAGCTGTGATGCAAAGAAGAGAGGAGGCAGAAAATTAAGGAGAGACCACAGAGGTTTCCATATGGTGAGTTTTATTATATCTTTCTTATTTTTAAAATTGTTCTGTGAAGTGAGTTGAGCTCATGGAAAATTGTTCAGCTACAGGACGGCTCTGGAAAAACCCATCTTGGCCCTAGTGGGACTTCTAGTTTTAAAAGACTTTATTCACATGTCTAGACAGGTTAACTTGAAGTTAACCATCTTACTTCACAAGAACCAAGCTCCCAATCCATTAACATTTTTTATTACCCCACATATATCCTAAAGCTTAAAAGATTCAGGGAGGGAGGTCAACATAATTTTTAAATGATTGAGAGGCCTGGGATGGTAAAAAAAATCTCAAGTCAGGATCTTTGGCTGGAGAACATGTGGACTGTGCTAGAATTTGACTCCTTCCAAATCTCTTGTGTGGAACATCTGATAGCTGCATTACATCTCTGATTTCCTTGGCCACTCATTTTCTTCTTCACTCTCTATCCCTAGTTCATCTCTTCTTCTAGGTTTTCACTGAAGCTAAAATGATTAAGGAGGCTTTTTAAGTGTCTTAAATACATTTTCATGTTGGTATTAGCAGAAAGGTCAAGGTTGGACTGAAGTTTCTCTTCTGCAGCCCTTACAGGGGTGAAAAAAAACAGGACATTTGACTTCTTTTGGAAGGAAGGGAGTGAGGACCACCTCATGCCCAGAGGGAGCCCTGCTTACTATCTGCAAGGGGTTATGCCTCCTAATGTTAATGTAGGGGCTCTGGCTGTAGTCATAAACCTTGAGAAGGGGTCCAGAACTATGTCCATCCTTATTGCCCTGTTAATTATTACCAATGTTAAGACCAGTGTTGATAGCCTACTTTTAAATTTGGATGAGCTTCTTGTTTTCTTATGTAATTGATAGAGCAAAGATATTGGTAAACATCACTTTACATTATAAATATGTCTTAAAGGGCATAGCAATTATTTAAAAATCAAACAAATGTTTTAAATATATAGTGGTTGTGCTTTTTCAAAGAACCCCTTTTTAATATAGAAAATTCCTTATCCATTTTTTTGAGAAATAAATATTTTTGAGTATTTTTAAGAAAGTGAGTCTTGCCTCTTCTTTAGTATTCTTGTTTACCTTCATGCAATTCACTAGGTACATAACATAAATTTTGGGGTTAAAATGAAAATGTATTAATCAAATCTCATTTTAACTTTGACTTCAGTTATGGTTTTTGAAGTGTATTGTATGGAAATGAATCTTCATATGAGGTATAAGAATCACCACATTTTTAAACTTGCAAACCCATGTGCATTAATGGAAAGACAGTTTTTTTTTTAAGAGAAAAACTTGGACTTGAAGAGAAAAACTTTGGATTCATAGCACCAGCTTAGATCACAGTTCCTCCATGTGTTCTGTGGCTTTGAGTAAATTGCCCAACCTCTCTGAGCTTTGTCCTCTTCTTCAGCTGCAAAATGGGACTAATGTGATTCCTATTACTTGGTTGAAGGCACCATGTAATACTGGCCTCTGTAAAGCAGGGAGCTGTGTAAAGGGATTGACCTGTCTGCCAGTGGTGGGAGAGCTCCGGCTTCCAGATGCAGGGTTATCCTTAGATGGTTTGAGACAGAAATGGGTATCTTCCACTCCATGCAGCCAAAGGTGACTGGACTTGTCTTTTCCTTTAAAAAAGGGGGAATCATTCTGTAGGGGAGTTATTATTCACCTTGTTTTAGGAGAACCAGTAAAGGAAACTAATTACAAAACCAAAAAGAAAGTTGAAGAAGAATGTATTTAAAGATTTTAAATAACTTCTCTGAGTTTTTACAATTTATACAGTTGAAATAAATAAACACTGAGGGGATGGAAGAGTCCTGAGAAGAAAAGAAATATTTAGAAAGGGCCACAAGTACCTCAGTCATTATACCATAGACATGATTTAGCTAGAAGTCCTATTTGAGATATGTCTTGCACGTCCGTTGATATTGCTCTTGACAGGTTTTATAAAATGGTCAAATAGTGACCACTCCGTGGGGCTTCTATCTTGTAGCTTTGTTATAAATTCCATCTCAGAAGGACTTTTGTTTGTACTCTTACATTTGCTGCCACCACTTGTGATCCATACAGTGCATTTGGGCTTTGAGTCTCTTAGGAGCATGTTGGTATGGCGATTCAGCTTCATGATCTTGACCTCTCAGTCTCCTTTGGTTCTGTGAGCCAAGGTTCGGGAATCAGAACCTGCCCATGGCAACTGATAAAAGTTTACTGGTTTCCTGGGCACCTGGCTGACTGGTCAGTAAAGAACACGACTCTTGATCTCAGGGTCATGGGTTTGAGCCTCACGCTGGAGTGTGAAGATTATTTAAAACAAAACAAAGAAGGAAAAAGTTTACTGGTTTCTGAGTGAAATGAGGCTTCCTGAGGTTCTGGGCATTGATCACAGTGAAGATGGGTGCAAAGAGTAGAGTGTCCCTGGACACCAGCTGCTTTCCAGGATCGGAGGTAAAGGTGGAATCTATACATTAGGGTTTCTGAAAATTTGGTTTTGACCTGTTAGTGGGCTGTAAAATCAGTTTAATGGGTTGAGGCCATCATTTTTAAATGATTGAAAAAGAATAGAATAGCAAATAGAGTGCATTGCATGTGAGGTAAGGATAAATGTTGTTTCCTGGAATTTTATGTGTGTGTGTGTGTGTGTGTATCTATATCTATATCTATATCTTCATATGTGTAAACACCTACATATTCTGCATTGATATATAATAGAGCATGTTTTCTTTTAGGATGTGGCAAAATTTCTTTTAGCATGTAGCACATGGCAGAAAATGTTCAATTGTTACTACTTTTCATGACCAAAAAAAAAAAAAATTACAAAATTCATAATCCACAGAGTGATTTTACAAAGACCCATATGTACACTCATGCTCCTATGTATGTGTGTGTGTGTGTGTGTGTGTGTGTGTGCGCGCACTACCCCCCCCACACGTGCACACACACACACAGAATTAACTGCTTTTACCCAAAGCAACATACAAACCTGCCATCTTAAATTGCAAATATGAATAAAACCTGGTTGAAACTACCTCCTCCTTGGTTTTATAAACCCAAGGCTATCTAGGGAATTAGAATAGGGCTGTTCTGTCCCATTGCAAAGGCTGGAGTGGTTATTGGGATCCTTATTGGGATGGAAAAGACCATGGCTGGGGAAACTGACATCTAAAGGGAGGCATTCTTGGGGGCCCTGGATGGTTCAAGTGGTTAAGCATCTGCCTTTGGCTCAGGTCATGATCCCAGGAACCTGAGATCAAGTCCCGTGTTGGGCTTCCTGCTCAGTGTAGAGCCTGCATGTCCCTCTCCCTCTGCTGGTTCCTTCTGCTTGTGCTCTCTGGCTCGCTCTCTGTCAAATAAATAAAATAAAATTTAAAAAAAAAAAAGGAGGCTTTCTTGAGGCCCTCCCTGGTCATCCTGGAGTCAGAAAAAGGGACCGAGAAAAAGAGAAGGATTTTAGGGAAAACAGCAAGTATCATACATACCAACCCCGAGCAAGCTGTAGAAGTAGATAATGAAGGACAAAGAAGAAAAGATCTCTTTGTAATCAGTGGCCATTGTTTCTGTAAATTTCTAGATGACGCATTTGTGCCACGATCTGTCTGCCTAAATGCTACCGTGCTGGACCTTGTGAACATGGCTGGCTCAAGCTGCTGTTGCCATAATTAATCTGACAAGGTATCTACACTGAAAGAAGAGAAGGATGCTTAGCCTGGTCCAATGGAGTATGTCAATGAATAATGGGAAGAAGCTAAGAGAAGGTAAAATTGGTCTGAATATCAAGGAAAAAAATTACCTAACAGAAAGGTCTATTAGATAGTGGAGTGGTCTCTCCAGGGGGACAGTGGCAGGGCTGGTGGTGTTGGAATCATTTACAAGTTGGCTGTTGAAAGCCCCCGAGAATATGCTGTGGGAAACAGGACTGAGTTGACAAGAGTGGACAAGATGACCTCAAAGGTCTTTTCCATCTTTAGTGTCTACGATTTTGCGATCGTCTGCTCTTCACTGACGCACTCCAGCACCAGCTACTCTCTGGGGCCTGAAACACACGAAATAATTGTTAGTAAGATATCCAGCAATGAAACAGTTTTGAGGGAACCATTTGTTCTTGGCCATCTTTTTCCATTCAAAACTGGGTTGGAGAGAAATGAACAAGATAAAGGAAACAAGGAAGAAATTGGAGTTTATTGTTCTCAAAACTGACAGTATTATGTTAGTCCGTATTCACTCACAATATTTGATCAAATGCAAAACTACTCTTACAGGTTGTATTTAAATCTGAAAGCAGTTTCTTTGGGACTATACTAAGTTTTGTATTTTTCAACAGGTTGTTTTAGTATTGTACAGAAAGAGCCTGTTTTAGGGGTTGTTTAACAGATGAAACGAATTCTTGGATAAGCAGCATTGTTCCATCTGCAACATGGTTAGAACTCTTGTACATTTGCATTTCTGTGTTTCAGAATTATTCAGGCAATAAATTACTCAGGATGTCAACCTTATGCTGAAACAGAAATGACCTACTTTGTAAGGATCTCATGTATTTTAAATTTAACCTTGCGCCTTTTCTTCAACTGGGAACAGGAGAAAGTGAGTGAAGAATGGTGAAGTCCTGAGCTTTGTAAGTATGATCACAAGGAAACCAAAAATAGCTGAAATGTATTGAGCTTTTACTATGTGCTAGACATTGTTTTAAGGGTTTGATGTGCATTAACTCATTCATTTTCTTGCAGCAATCCAGGAGATAGGTGCTATTATTACAGTGGAGGAAACTGAGGCACAGAAAGGTTAAAAGTCTTGTTTAAGGTCATGGAATCAGTGAGAGGTGGAGTTTGGATTTGAGCAGGTAGTCTGGATCCAAATCATTATCATTCTATCACTTCTCTAAGTATAGCTCTTACTTTCTTCAGGAACATGATGAGGGCAGAGATTTGGTCTCTCTTGTTCATGGACGAACTTCAAGAGCCTAGAACAGTCCCTGACACATAGTAAGCACTCAGTGAATTTTGGCCAAAAGAACGAATGATATTGGCAATTCTGAGTTTTTCAAGGGCAAGTTCACCTATTCCAAATTTGCTGATTACAGGAACAAGGCATCTCTTTGTCTCTTTTGTCTTTATCTCAGCAATCTCTTAGCTTCATTTTCAGGGTGCCTTCCCTGACCCCTTGGAATAGATTAGCTGCCTTTAGAACAGGGTTCAGAAATATCCTGCACTTCCCTGACATGGCAATTTCATACTTTTTTGTTATTATTTGGTTAGATGTTTATCTTCCTGGCTATGTTGTAAGCTCTCTGAAGGCAGGGTCTGTGTTTTATGCACCACTATAACTCCAGACCCAGAACTGAACTGGGCACAAAAAGAGCTCTGCCTGTGGATGGCTGTCGAATGAACAATTGAAAGAGAATGCTCTTTCCAACTTATTTTTCTACTTTTTATTTACACATAACTTCCATAGTTTGTATTAGTTAGCTATTACAGCATAACACGTTACCGCAAAACCCAGTGGCTTAAAACAATAAGTATTTATTAACTCTTATAGTTTCTGCCAGTCAGAAATTTAGGAGTGGTTTTGCTGGATGGTTTTTACTCAGAGACTTTCATGAGGTTGGAATCAGATGTCAGCTAGGGTATCCGTCATCTGAAGGCTTGCCTGAGGCTGGAGGATCCACTTCTAAGATGGCTTCCTCACAGGTTTCTCGTTGAGAGGCCTCAGGTACTTCCCACATGGGTTTCTCCATAGGACTGTTGGAGTGTGTTGATGATACGGCAGCTGGCTCTCTCCAGAATGAGTGATGTAAGAGAAGATGGTGAATGTTGCAATGACTATTATGATTTAACCTTGGAAGTCATATACCACTGCATTCTGTTGGTCATATAGACTGGTCTTCGTTCAGTGTGGGAGAAGACTCCACAAGGGCATGGATATCAGGAGGCAGTGATCATGGGCAGCCTGATATTAGAGTTCGGTTGCCACATATACCAATTTACGTCTTTTTTCCCCATCAAGTCAGTGAGATGATATCCTTTTTTTACAGGTGTAGAAACTGAGGCTGACCATGACATGCCCTAGGATCATACTCTGTACTGAAGTCTCCATTTATTCCCTCTAAGTTAAATGTTCTTTCCAACATATTGTAGCTATATGACTAACTAAATAAATTATATATAGCTTGGAAAATTCAAGATGTGAAAACCTAAGTAGCAAATTAGAAATGTTATTTGAGTGACAAAAAGATTCACCATACCACGGGATTACCTAATTTTCAAAATGATTCAGTTTATCAAAGATGAGTTTTAATGTGACTTTTGGAGACACAATTGTTAGGTAATGAGAAGTATAATTTGAAAACTTGTGTGTCAGAAACAGTCATATTAGATTGTGAGTTTCTTGAAGGCAGGGATGGAGTCAGCTGTATCTTCCATCCTAACCCCGGGATCTAACCTAGAGGAAGCTTTCAACAAAAGTTTTTAAATACAGGAATGATTATGGCAAAATACGTATAACTACAGCTCCTTAAAACTCTTTTTGTATATGAGAAGTTGACATATTATTTTAAAAATACATTTTACTCTTATTTTATACTTAAGAGTCTGATTCCTACTGAGCTTTATATTACTAGACTACCTAGAACTTATTTGTATATTAGTACTAGCCTGATGTAACATGTTGTGAAATTTTTTATTCCTGCTGAGATACGAGGTTGAGACGTTTAATAAAAACAAAGAAAAATGTAAAAAGCAAAATTCTCATCTAAAGAATGGATGAAAGATCTGATTTTTAGAACATGCAGGTAAATGGAATGGTTCCTTTTTTTAGACTCAGCAAATCAAAACAATATAAATTTAAATAAAATATTTTCCATTGGAAAAAAAAAGTACCCCTCTGCCCCCAAATGCATTGTACTTGGGGGTTGAAGACTTAAAGAGAGTCCGCTCATTTTTATTTTTTTTTTAGGTAGCCAGGGGGCCTAATGTTTTCTGATTTGAACAACATTGCTATTTGTAAAGATTTTCTAAGGGAAGGTGAACAGACATCCTTCTTCGGGATGATTCCTTATCAGCTCTTGTCTGCAAAATTAGTGGATTATCAGGTTTATGATAGTATGGTTGTAGGCATAAACTCATATAGGGGATCAAATTATGCAGGACAGAGATAAAAGATAAAAGGGTGTTGAATTTCATTGAATAACTGTAGTTAAGGATAGGAAGGTTAGCATTAGAATCCCGATCACGTTGATAGCCTGGTATGAATATTTTACAACTTTATACAGTTTACTTTTGTGATAGTAATAATGTAAGATGAATTCTGTTTATCCTAGTTCAGGTAGTATAGATGCTTATTTGCAAGTGTAAATTTCTCAGCTAAGTTTTCTGCATGGATTTGTTATTAGTCATCCTTCTTTCTAAGTAGCCTGATTAGAGTCTAAGAGAATCTTCTATAACAGGAAAGATAAATACATGCCATGTGAGATCATACCCCTTCCTCACCCATGGCAGACATTTATCGTGAACCATTTTCTTCCTGAGTCATTGGTTGCTTTTTGTAAAAGAGCAAGAGATTGGCAAAATTAGAAGAGGTCAATATTAACACCCTTGAGGGGAACTGTATAACTAACAACAGAGAGAAAGTTGCCTTGATAAATCAATAACTAACTAGTTCTTGGCTAAAGATGGTAAATTAGACTCACCTGAGGGGGTTTTAAAGAAAACTTTTATGCAAGGTGTTGTGGATTGTCATTTAATGTTTTGAATATAAGGGGAATATCTAAGAATTTTTTTAAAATTTAGTGAAAATATTTTTAAAACAAAGAATAGCAGATTGGCTCCTATTTTTATACAAAATCTACTCTTAAAAGGCACAGAAGATTAAAAGTAGAAAGGACAATTGAGACCACTTATTCCTACTTTCTCCCCATTTATCATTGCAAAAATGAGACTCAAATTGGGGAGCTGATTCACCTAAGATCACAGAACTCATGAATGAAAACAGGGCGGCCAGGGAAATTGCTGCTATTTTACTTGGCCATTCTACTCATACCATTCCAGTCTCTATAGTGAGGGCATGAAGTAAATAGATCTCAGAGTCTCTTCAATTCTAAATTATGTTTCTCTCTAACCCCTCATGAACTTTCTGATATTACGTATTTGTTGATATTCTGTACCCACTGTCTAGGATGTAAACTTCATGAGGGTTAGGTCTTTATCTGTTTTGTTCTCTACCATTTTACTACGATATCCCCTACATTTACTGAAGTACATGTTTAAAAGACAGATGTTACTGAGTGAATGAGTGGAGATGAGGCTCAGAATCTTTTCTAATCTCACACTTCACACAACTGCCACCAATTAATTGGAGTTAGCTTTCTTGTAACATGTGGTGGACAGATTCTAAGGTCATCCTCATGATCCTCACCTCCTGGTGTTCACACCTTGTGTAATCCTCTCCCCTTGAGAGTAGAAGTGATCTGTGACTTGCTTCTATGGATAAAATGCAGCAGAGGTAGAGCAATGTGTCTGATTACATGTAAGTGATTCCATGCATGTGATTGCATTACATAAGATTATAATACCAGTTATGCTAAGAGACATTCTCCCTTGGTGACTTTGAAGAGGCAAGCTGCCACCTTGTGAGTTGCTTGTGAAGAGGGCTACTTGGCAAGGAACTGGAGGTGGCATCTGGATAACTTCCCACAAGACACTGAGGCCTTCAGTTCAGCAGTCTGCAGGAACTGAATGTTTCTAACAACCACAGGAGCCTGGCAGTAGATCCCTCTCCAGTCAAGGTTCATATAAGACCCCAACCTTGACAGTATCTTGATTGTAGCCTTAGAGAGGATCCACGGAAACCATGTCTGAACTCCTGATCTGTAGAAGCTCTGAGGTAGTAAATGTGTGTGTGTGTGTGTGTGTGTTTAAATAAGTGTTTTAGGCTGCTGTTTATTGTAATTTGTTATCTAGCTGTAGGTAATTAACACATAACCACCCATTTAGATACATTTCTTTCATTTGGATATCCATAAAATAGAACTCTAAACCAGATTTGGTGTACTCTGAATTAAATATTACAATCTGGGAGAAAATGAAACTCTCTTTTGAAAGTGAAAAGGTTTAATTTCTGGCTTGGGTTCTGTTAAATCTATAGGGCCACAGCATTCAAATCTTTATAATCTGCTGGTGCTTACTCATTGCTTGTTTATGGAAGTCTGAGTTCTCCTTTTTTTACTTCTTAGTCAGTTGCCTGCATACAAACGAATTACTAAAACAGGCTAGCTTGAAGGCAAGGGGAGCGTATCTAAGTATCTCTGTTTATATTAAAAATGTTTCTTAACATTTTAACTGTTATATTGATTACTTAAAGTCTATATTATAAATGAGGCAATAGGTTGGTAAACCGAAGATGCCACTCTCTAAAAAAATCCTTTTATTATTTTTTTAATTTTAAAAAACTTTTTATTTTTTCCCATTTTCTTTTATTTCTTTTCAGTGTTCCAAAATTCATTGTTTATGCACCACTCCCAGTGCTCCATGCAATACGTGCCCTCCATAATACCCACCACCAGGCTCACCCAGTCCCCCCGCTGCTCCAAACCCCTCCATTTGTTTCTCAGAGTCCACAGTCTCTCATGGTTTGCTCCCCCTCCAATTTCCCCCAATTCCCTTTTCCCCTCCATCTCCCAATGTCCTCTGTGTTATTCTTTATGCTCAACAAGTAAGTGAAACCATATGATACTTGACTCTTTCTGCTTGACTTATTTCACTCAGCATAATCTCTTCCGGTACCGTCCATGTTGATACAAAAGTTGGGTATTCATCCTTTCTGATGGAGTCATAATACTCCATTGTATATATGGACCATATCTTCTTCATCCATTCGTCCATTGAAGGTCTTCTTGGTTCTTTCCACAGTTTGGTGACTGTGGCCATTGCTGCTATGAACATTGGGGTATAGATGGCCCTTCTTTTCACTACATCTGTATCTTTGGGGTAAATACCCAGTAGTGCAATTGAAGGGTCATAGGGTAGCTCTATTTTTAATTTCTTAAGGAATCGCCACACTGTTTTCCAAAGTGGCTGCACCAACTTGCATTCCCACCAACAGTGTAAGAGGATTCCCCTTTCTCCACATCCTCTCCAATACATGTTGTTTACTGCCTTGTTAATTTTGGCCATTCTAACTGGTGTAAGGTGGTATCTCAATGTGGTTTTAATTTGAATCTCCCTGATGGCTAATGATGGTGAACATTTTTTCATGTGTCTGTTACCCATTTGCATGTCTTCTTTGAGAAGTGTCTGTTCATGTCTTCTGCCCATTTTTGACATGATTATCTGTTTTGCGTGTGTTGAGCTTGAGGAGTTCTTTTTTTTTTAAAGATTTTATTTATGTATTTGACAGAGATCACAAGTAAGCAGAGAGGCTGGCAGAGAGAGAGAGGGGGAAGCAGGCTCCTTGCGGAGCAGAGGCTTTAACCCACTGAGCCACCCAGGTGCCCCTTGAGGAGTTCTTTATAGATCTTGGATATCAGCCCTTTATCTGTAGTGTCATTTGCGAATATCTTCGCGCATTCTGTGGGTTGCCTCTCTGTTCTGTTGACTGTTTCCTTTGCTGTGCAGAAGCTTTTGATCTTGATGAAGTCCCAAAAGTTCATTTTTGCTTTTGTTTCCTTTGCCTTTGGAGACATGTCTTGAAAGAAGTTGCTGTGGCCAGTGTCGAAGAGGTTACTACATATGTTCTTCTCTAGGATTTCGATAGATTCCTGCCTCACGTTGAGATCTTTTATCCTTTTTGAGTTTATCATTGTGTATGGTGTAAGAGAATGGTAGAGTTTCATTCTTCTACACATAGCTGTCCAATTTTCCCAGCATCATTTATTGAAGAGACTATCTCTTTTCCACTGTATATATTTTCCTGCTTTGTCGAAGGTTATTCGACCATACAGTTGAGGGTCCATATCTGGGCTCTCTACTCTGTTCCACTGGTCTATGTGTCTGTTTTTGTACCAGTACCATGCTGTCTTGGTGATCACAGCTTTGTAGTAAAGCTTGAAATCAGGCAACATGATGCCCCCAGTTTTGTTTTTCTTTTTCAACATTTCCTTAACAATTCGGGGTCTCTTCTGGTTCCATACAAATTTTAGGATTGTCTGTTCCAGCTCTTCGAAAAATGCCAGTGGAATTTTGACCAGGATGGCATTGAAAGTATAGATTGCTCTAGGCAGTATAGACATTTTAACAATGTTTATTCTTCTGATCCATGAGCATGGAATGTTCTTCCATATATATATTTTTTTTGTTCTTCCATATTTTTGTGTCTTCTTCAGTTTCTTTCATGAGTTCCTCAAGTACATGGAACTTTCTCCAGAATAGACCACATACTGGGTCACAAATCAGGGCTCAACCAATACCAAAAGATTGGGATTGTTATTCCCTACATATTCTCAGACCACAGTGCTTTGAAACTGGAACTCAACCACATGAAAAAGTTTGGAAGGAATTCAAACACTTGGTAGCTAAAGACCACCCTGCTTAAGAATGTTTGGATCAACCAGGAAATCAAAGAAACAATTCATGGAAACCAATGAGAATGAAGACACTTCGGTCCAAAACCTATGGGATACAGCAAAGCTGATCCTAAGGGGGAAATACATAGCCATCCAAGTCTCCCTAAAAAAACCTGAAAAATCCAGAATATACCAGCTCTCTTTACACCTTAACTGGAGAATCAACAACAAATTAAGCCAACCCCACACACAAGGAGGGAAATAATCAAGATTAGAGCAGAGAATGAGATAGAAACTAGAGACACAGTAGAACACATCAACGAAACTAGAAGCTGTTTTTTGGAAAGAATCTATATGATCGGTGAGCCATTGGCCAAACCCATCCAAAAGAAAAGAGAGAGGACCCAAATTAATAAAATTATGAAAGAAAAGGGAGAGATCACGACTAACACCAAGGAAAAAGAAACAGTCATCAGAAATAATTATCAACAGTTATAAAAATTATTTGAGTTAAGCAACCTAGAAGAAATGGATGCATTCCTGGAAACCTATAAACTTCCAAAACTGAATCAGGAAGAAATCGACAACCTGAATAGACCAATATCTAGTAACAAGATTGAGGCAGTGATCAAAAACGTCCCAAGACACAAGAGCCCAGGACCTGACGGATTCCCTGGAGAATTCTACTAAGCATTCAAAGAAGAAATAACACCTATTCTTCTGAAGCTGTTTCAAAAAATAGAAACAGAAGGCACATCTAAACTCTTTTTATGAAGCCAGCATTACCCTGAATGAAGTCAATGGCAATGAAGTCAAACTCTCTCTCTTCATAGATGACGTGATACTTTATATGGAAAACCCAAAAGCCTACACCCCCAAACTACTATAACTCATACAGCAATTCAGTCATGTGGCAGGATACAAAATCTATGTACAGAAATCAGTTGCTTTCTTATACACTAACAACAAAAATATAGAAAAGGAAATTAGAGAATCGATTTCATTTACTATAATAGCCAGAACCATAAGATACCTGGGAATAAACCTAACCAAAGAGGTAAAAAAGTTTTTTTATTTAGAATGATTTGTCTGTGTAGACAGTGTGTTAGTGTTAATGAAAACCCTTAAAAAATGCAATCAAATAATTTTTATGAGTGTACATGATCTTAATGATTTTTATCATTGAATTTTGTGGGCTTGGCAGTTTCTATGTGCAATGAAATTGTGCTTTTGCATTTCATAGCCAAATAGAAATACAATAGATCATGCATAATTTTGCATTGTCTTTGTCCTCTCTGTTTTTATGAGTAATTGATGATATCAATATCTTCTACTTTACAAAATCATTGCTGTTTAGTGAAATTGGCTTTATATCAAATCTCATTTTTCCAACTGATTCCATAAAATTTTACTTGGATAGCCATAAAAAAAGTCACCAAATGGTGAGTTGAAAATGTTACAATGTTAACATGGTGTCCAGGTCTCTGGGCTCCATGAGATATATTGGGTGTGCTTTTGCAATTATTTTAGAATTACAAGACACTTGGCAGCTCTTTCCTATTATCACATCCTTTATCTCTACCTACTTTAGACCAAGGAATACATTTTACTTTGGGGAATGCCCTTTTTCTGATTCAAAGCACCCAGAACTTAGCCCTTCTTCTTCCTCTTTTTTTATTGAGGTATAATTGACATATAACATTATATTGATTTCAGATGTACAATATAATGATTTGGTATTTGTGTATATACTAAAAAAAGGGTCACCACAGTAAGTCTAGTTATCATCATGTCAACAGAGTTACTCACTTTCTTAGCAACTTTCATGTATGTGGTACAATATTCTTGACTGTAGTCACTGTATTGTACATTACATCCCCATGGTTTATCTATTTCATAACTGGAAGTTTATACCTTTTGACCCCTTTCACTTATTTCATCTATCCCCCAACACCTCTTCTGGCAACCACCAACCTATTCTCCATATCTATTAGTTTAGTTTTGTTTGTTTGGTTTTTAAAATTTCACATATAATTCTATGGTATTTGTCTTTCTCTGACTTATTTCACTTAGCATAATACTTTCAAGGTCCATTCATGTTGTTGCAAATGGGAAGGTTTCATTCTTTTTTATGGCTAAGTTATATTCCATTGTGTGTATATTGCCACATCTTTTTATTGATCTCTTAATGGACACTTAGGTTGTTTCCATATCTTCACTATTGTGAATAATGCTGCAGTGCATATATTTTTTCTAATTAGTGTTGTTTTCTATTTTTTTTAAGATTTATTTATTTGAGAGAGAGAGATAGAGAGAGAGAACGAGTTGAGGGAGGAGCAGAAGGAGAGGGAGAGAGAATTCTCAAGCAGACCCCCTGCTGAATGTGGTGCCTGATGCAGCTGGGCTCTATCCCAGTCCTTGAGATCATGACCTGAGGCAAAATCAAGAGCAGGGTGCCTAATCAACTGAGCCATCCAGGTGTCCCAGTGTTTTTGTTTTCTTTGGATAAATACCCAGAGGTTGAATTGCTTGATCATATGGTAGTTCTATTTTTAGTTCCCGAGGAACTTCCATACTATTTTCCGTAGTGGCTGCAACAATTTGCATTTCCATGAGCAGGGCACAAGGGTTCCCTTTTCTCCACATCTTTGCCAATGCTTATTTCTTGTCTTTTTGATAGTAGTCATTCTAACAAGTATAAGGTAGTATCTCATTTTTGCATTTGCATTTCCCTGATGATCAGTGATGTTTAGCATCTTTTCTTCTGCCTGTTGGTCATCTGTAGGTCTTTGTAAAAATATCTGTTCAGGTTCTCTACCCATTTTTAAATCATGTTATTTTTATTTATTTATTTATTTTGGTATTGAATTGTATGGGTTCTTTATATATTTTGGATATTAACTACTTTATGGATATAGGATTTGTAAATATCTTCTCCCATTCAGTAGGTTGCCTAGAACTCAGCCCTCAGGCTTCCTTAACCAGGCGTATTTTCAATGCTTAAGAGAGCTAGCCTGCAATACCTGATTCTACCATTAGGTGCTGCTCTTTAACATAATACCTTGCATAGTGGTTTTGTTTGTTTTTGTTTTTTCCCCCTTTTCCTCCCCAAATTAATTTGAGGGCACAGAAGCACGTCATGTTTTCTTATTGCATATTAAGATTTTGAAACTTTTTAAAAAATACTTTATTTGAGAGAGAGAGAGTGCTCGAGAGAGCACAAGTGGAACGGAGGGGCAGAGGGAGAGAGAGAGAGATGGGCTCCTGGCTGAGCAGGGAGCCCAATGTGGGGTTCAGTCCCAGAACCCTGGGATCATGACCTAAGCTGAAGGCAGACTTAACTGACTGAGCCACCCATGTGCCTTGGATTTGGATACGTTTTTATTACAACTGTTTGCTTTTCTAAATAAATTGGAAGCTAACCACCCTAACCTGAAAGTTTCCCAAGTGAGATATTTAAGTTCTCATAAAATAAGTTAGTGAGCTATCATAGTGATGGTATAAAGCTTCACTTTTACAGAATGTCTCTTAAAAAAAATAAAAAAAATCTTTCTCGTATGAAAGTTTATTAACCACATTCCCAAAATGAATAACTTGGGAATTATCTTTGAATTTTTTTATTGCCCAAATTCTTACTTTTTTAAAGTAAACTAGAAATTATCTAGATATTTTGGTTTCACTGGTAGCTGCATAAATTTTTCAGGTACAATTGAATTTTTTGAAAAAGGAAACATATGTTTTTTTTTTTGTTGTTTTTTAGAAAATAGAAGATAGAGAAGAAATAACATTATTGAAAGGGTGATATTTCCATCTTTATACTTCTATATCAGATAAAGGATTAACAGTTTTGGCAGCAGCAGCATTTTGCGGGGGGGCACATACACAATAAATACCAGGCAATAATTCAATGCTAAAATGGTCTCATGTTCCATGAAAACTTGAAATAGGATGTCAGAATGGCTAAGACACAAAGTTGTGTGACAATAAGCAAGAGCTCTGGGGCCTATGGGTTAACTCTGGGTATTCTGTTAAGGCTACCCATCTGTATTGGTTCCTGGAAAGCTACCTCAGTAGGGAAAGGCAAGAGTTAAATCTGGGTTGTAGGAGAGCGATACAATAAAAATAATAAAAACCACAGACCTCACCATATTTTAGTGCAGAGGTTCTTGTATTCAGGTGAGAAGTTATCTTTATAGGAAGGTTATTTAACCCCTTTATTCTTTTTTTTTCCTTTATAAAAAAATATTTGCTGATTTTAGAAAATTGTTTCCTGTGAATGAAACTCTTCACTTTAGGGTTGATATGTTGTGACTTATGAAAATTTGAAATACCTGTTATGGATCAGCTCTCACTTAGCAAGGGCTGTATTTGTCAGGTGATGATTGAAGTTGTAAATCAGTATTCTTGGATCTGGAATTTCCTATGGTGAAGCAAATAGCTGCAAACATCAGCTTTAAGAATAAAATAAAATGAAACAAGCAGTAATAATAATAAAAAAAAACCTTGACAGGCAAATTTGGTGTTACACGTTGTGCATTTCTTTTCAGTCTCTCAAACTTTCTGAGCACTATAATTTGTTTGTACTACTGCATCACTATCATCAAAGATATAGGACTTTATTAGCCCTTCTCTCTTAGGAATGGCTTTTTTTTTTTTTTAAGAGAAAGGAATGCTTAAAAGTTCAGCCACTTGAATCTGTGTATAATTATTCTTCCTAACAAAAGTCTTAGATTTCTTTAGTATGAAAAAGAGGAGAAAGAAGGAAGAATATAAAGAAAGGAATGAATAGTGAGAGGGAAGGAATAGAGAGGGAAAAAGAGGAGAGAGAGGAAGAGAAAGATAATTCAGAACAAGTTTTCTTTTCAAAAAAGACAGCACAGTGACAATATTGTGCGATGATGAGATCATTTTTCAGACCTCCATAGCCACCTACTCTTCCAAGTTTAAGAACTCTATCAGAAATAAATAGCTTGTATTTACAGTATACTGTTAGTGAACAACAGTCCAGTTTCTTTACTCTCTGTGGAGAAGACTTTGTCCTTTCTGGGGGCTGTGGCTGAATGGTCACCTTATTTTTAGTTCAAGTGTCTTGAAACCATTTGAAAAGAATTAGGATGAGATCACATGAGAGGTAGATAGAGGAGTGGCTTTAGCAATCTTTTGGGCTGGAGTCATGGGTTGTTAATGGCCTCTGCAGACGATTTAGCCTTATGTCTGAAGTCCTAGTCTCTGTCTGATCTCCAGGGTTGAGTTCAGCTCATTAGACAGCTGTGCAGAACACAGAGGAGCCCTGAATGCTAGAGGAGAACTTCTAGCAGGTGGTGGAGAGTCTTGTATTGGCTGCTTTTCTGTATGAATGATCATTTGTCTCTAAACCCAAAAATAAGCTCATCAACTTTGCAAAAAGAAAATGTGATGGCCATGCCAGTTAACCAGAGGATAGGAAACCAGGTTGGACTTCTTTTCTTGCCTGATAACGTCTCTGAGTTCTGAGAACCTAGATGCCCTCTTTTTTTGCTATGTTCGCTGCAACTTTGTCATCTCTGTATTCACTCTTTTGTTACGCTTCCTACTTGTTCTTTCTTCTCCTGAATTATAGATGAGAGGAACTAAAGGTCTGGGTGATAAGAGTGAATGGGTCCGCGGGGTCTCCATGGTACCATGTTTAACAGTGCCTGGTGGTCAGGCTGTGCTGGGAGGCCGGAAAGGTGAGGCTGGCTGTGTAGTATGAGAACCTGTGCCCACTGTGTGGGGCTGTCAACCAGGTGCCTGGTGCCCAGAAGAGGGTCTAAAACTTGGTCACTAGCTTGCACTGAAGCTTGTGAGTCATAAAGAGCCATGAATTAAAGGAGAGATTGAGAGCTGGGCTGAGGAAGGTGCTTCCACTGTGAGACTCTTCCGTGCTGCCCTGCACGAGGTGCTGCCTGGGTCTGGTGTCCTTGCAGTTGTCGGACTTTCCTGATAGCACTTGCAGCCAGTTGTCCGTTTATCCAGATGTAGAAGGAGATTCTCCTAAGAAAAAGAATGCCCTACCCAATCTTAAAAACAAAAAAACAAAAACCCACACCATTCAGCTTCGGTCCTCCTTGTGATATACGAAGGGACCAGCTGAATATGAGATAGAGGGGAGTGGCTAGGCAGCCTTCTTTAAGTGGGGTTTCTGGGAGCCAGGGTGGACGTGCAGGCTAGGCTGACGGACGCTGTGTGCTGCTGAGGTGTGAGAGGGGGAGACACCTCACACCTGCACTTGGGGATGGGGCCTCCTGATCATGCTTCACAAACCTTCTCCCCTCTCCTGGCCTCTCCCTCAGTGTGGCCTCCCATTTTTGTCAGGTCCCTGCAGAAATTCATCTGTCTTTCAAACCCTTCCTATGGGGCTGCTGGGTAAGGTTTTTAGGACACAACTGTGTCTGGCTGTGCGAACCATCTGGCAAAGTGTTGGAGGGTGGGAATGTAGAATGGTCAGTCTCTCTCAGGGTCAGGTTTGGCCACTGCCTCCAGTTGGTTGTAACTCTTTATTCTTCAGACCAAAGGGCAAGGAAACAGGGCACTGGGGAGCTTAAAGAGAGCCTCTGCATACTGTCCTAGCTTAGATTTTGAGAAGATGAAAGCTAAGTGACAACAAGGGCTAACACCCAACCACAGAGACTTCCTTTGTTCCTAGAGCAGCACTTCTCAAACTTTAGCATGTGTCCAAATCACCTAGAGAGTTTGCAAAGACTCAGATTTCTAGGTTCCACTCCCACAGCTTCTGATTCAACGGCTGAGGTGGGCCAGAGAATATACATGTCTGCCAAGTTCCAGGTGGTGCTGACTCTGTAGGTCTGGGGACCATGCTTGGAGAACCAGTGGAGCTAGGGGCAAGCTCTGGCCTGTTACGTAACTCAATCTGTGACCTCCGTAGAGAGATCAGATCCCTTTGGACTATCGTGTCTTTTCACATGTCTGCTCACCTCTTTAAACTCAGGGGTCCTCAAGGGAGTTTCTCTGTTTCTACAGAAGTGCTTGGCAATCGAGGGAGTTCAGAAGGATTTTGTTGAAAGTTGATTTTTGAGATGCTTTCACAGACTTTGATGTCATTAAAACCATAGAATGTTAGGGTTGAAGAGAAGTTTAGAGCTGACCCTGTTCAACAAGTTCTACAGACAGGATCACCGAAGTTCAGAAAGACCGCGGTCAAAGGATCATACGAGAGTGCTCAAGATCGCACCACACCCAGCAGGTCTTCTACTTTAATTAAGTGCCCGAAATTATCTCCAGTGATTATTGGGCAATTATTCATTATGTGCTGGACACCAAGTTCTCATTCAATTCTTTGTATTATTTATCAGAATAACCCTAGGAGTCAGTGCAGTTACTGTATTTACTTTGTAGGGCCAAAAACTGAGGCTCTGAGAGGTAAATAACTTGCCTCAGTCACAAGGCTAGTAAGGGAGGCATCAGGCAGGTGACCGGAGAATGAGCCGTTGACCATCGTGCTGTTCTGCCTTGCACACAGTGAGTACCCCAGGAGCGCTGATGTTCTGACAAGCTCGTTCTCTTTCTCGGTAATGTCATCACTTGTACAGAATGTTGAAGGCCAGAACGGGATACATGTAGTAGAGCCTTTTGAGACCGCGAGGCATTGTAGGACTAGGTGATGCCCTCGGGAAAGTAGATTTGTATTTTCCAAAGCGTTTTTACAGACTGTTTTTGGAGTAACTTTTCATTCCAGCTGAAATGCCCTTCCATGTTGCATCTAGAGCTGTCCAGGTCTTGTTCCTACAGCTTTGATTGTCTTCTTCAAGAGATCTGTTCCTTATACATGTGTTATCTTCTTTCTTTTTAAAGAAATTTATTCTTTTTTTTTTTTTTAACGTGGAACTTGTTTCCCCATATTATAACTTGTTGGCTCACACATCTGTAAGCTGTCCTGAATTGTCAGTCAGGGACCCTGCTGTACCCACATCTGTACTCCTAGGAACATCACGCAGAGGAACCCTCACTGCTGGCTGAATTGGAGGTGCTCACACACATCCTCATCACAACCTGGCGAGGGGGCTGGGCAGGAATTATAATCCCCAGACTGGAAGGCAAGGGGGTTGCGCCAGGCTGAACCTTGGGGCTGCCTATGATCCTACACAGTCCCTGTGGAGCTCCACCAAGAGCCCAGTCTTCTGTGCTCCTGTCCCTGTTGTCTCTCCACGATCCTGGGTCAGTGGGTGGAAAATTGGGACTGATCGAACTTTCCCTTGCAGTTGCTTCAACTCCTCATCTTTGGCTGACCAGCCATAAGTTATTCTTTCTCAAATATCAGGGTTTTTCCAAAATGATTAGGTAACTTCCTGGAGCCACACAACTTTTAATTTCTTGTGATTTGGGAAGATTGTGCCTCTGCTGGAGTGGAGCCTTCGGGGAGGAAGAAGAGGAAGACGAGGAGGGGAGCAGCCTCCGAGGATCTCAGGTTCTGTGGGCTGCTCAACTTGAGCTGGGCTTTCAATGTAGGGGCAGTTCCTGGGCAGGAAATTCTTGCTGTTGCATATATATCTATATATCTATATATGGATTCATGGCTGCTTTGGGACTGACTGAATTTTTCTCCCTCCTGAGCTGAGCTCCCCTTGGGAACATGGCCCTGGTGGTAATTTTGGAGTATTTGAATCAGTCTGTGTCATCCCACACCAGAGGCTTTTTTCTTTCTCTTGCTTGTTATTGCCGACTCTCTTTAGTTTGCTCTGCATTTTCAGCAGGGGATAAAATATGGTTTATACTCCCCGGCTTACAGGGGATGATTGACTAGAGGCTGAACCCTTCAGGAATAGTTTACTGACATAAGAATTAAGATGAGCTGTGTCTGCCTCGACATAGCCTACATATTTCAAAGACAGGGTGGGAGCCAGCCCCTTAGGCACACAGTAGCCTCCCGGAGAGCTTTATGATGACAGCTCCCCACCCCTGTTCAAAACAAGGTATGCTTTTGCTCACCTGAATGGACATGGGTGCCATGAGCAGAGACAAGTTTGAATGTGAGCCATGCAGGCTCTTTGGCTCTGGCCACGCACCCAGGAAAGTCAGGGGAGATCCAGTGACAGCTACTGAAACCCAGGGCTCAGGCTATTGAGGAAGGCGTACAGAGCCTCAGTTTTGACCCACCCCTTAGGGAATTTCTTTTCTCCTCTCCCCCTCACTGTCATATTCTGCTTTTCCTAGGGTCCACTCTACACGGCAGCTTTGCTGAGAATGCCCTTTCTTGGCAAGATGATAGCGGTCCTGTTGCCCGGTGGATCTCATTGCCATGCACTCAGGATGTATGAGATATTGCCGCAGGCACACCCAGATCAGGCAGCAAATAGCTGATGTCAGACTGGTTCGGGCAGGCCGGGGATCAGGGCCCAGAGTCATGAGACACTCCTTTACTACATCAAGGAGAGCTTTCATTTCAGGCTCCTCACCTCTCAAATGGATGCATTTAGTCTGCTTTCCCCTGGGGAATCAGTGAGAAGGGAATGGGGAGGAGCAGTAACACCTTTTCGTAGCACTTTGAAGACCATGAGGATTCAGTTGTAAGGGGTCATACAATAATGTAGATGCCACATTCCATGCTTTTCCAGGTACATGAACTCCAAATCCCCTAACTTCTCTCCCACTCTTGAGAGCAATCAGAAAGGAAGTTGACAGTGCCCTTATCATGGGGGAAGTCTCGAATCTCTTCTTAGTTATTAAAATGAATTCTTTCTAAGCCATGAATTATTTTGGGAACAATGCATGTGTGGTGTACAGTTGCTTCCCAACACAGCTGAGAACGGTGCTTTTGATTCACGCAGTCTCCCTTTGGTAATAGATGGGCCTGTACAGTTCACTCTGTTGGGTTTGAATGTTGTTTCCCAAATAGTATTGTCAGGTCAGTCTTAGGACTAGAAGGACTATTAAAATCATCTGGGCCAATCTCCTTATTTAGTGGATGGGAAAAGTGTTCAGAGAGGTGACTCACTCAAGGTCACATGGTGAATTTCAAATGGTGATGGAATCAGGTCTCTCGCCTTTTTGTCTAGTGCTCTTTCCCCTTTCTGATGCCATCTGTGCCATTGTTGTGTGCTGGCCATATATCCTATTTATCAAAGGATCCAGGGAAGGATATACCAAACTTCACTTGGGCACCATTTCCATAAAAGGAAGAGCAAATTACTAAATAGGGTTGAAGTTTGGTCTGAGGGTTTTAACATATTGCCCAAACCTTCTTTAGTATAGCTGGCATTTCTACTGCAGCCTTCTTTATGTTTGAGAATATTTGGAAGCAACTCAAATGTCCAAAAAGGAGATTGGTAAAAAAAATTGTGGCACATCCCTATAATGCATGATGTCTCAGTTATTTAAAATTATGTTATAGAAATTAACTATCAACATGGGGAAATATGCACAGTCAAATGTTATGTGTAGAAACAGCAGACTACTCAGGTATAGAAAAGTATAACCTTAGTTTGAAAAAAAGTAAATTCATGCATACAAAAAGAGGGTATCAGAATGTTAATACTTGTTATCTCTGGGTATTGGATTATTGAGTGATCTCTGTTTTCTTATATTTTCAGATTTTTTTCAATGAAGATTTATTACTTTTCTATCAGGGAGAAACAAAAGATGTTATTTTTTTTTTAAAAAAGAAGTCTGCATTAGGAAGATTTATACATAGTCCTTCCAAAAAGCCTCTTGGGAATGCACGCTATCCTACTGTACACATTCAGATCTTAATGTATTTTGTAAAACTGGCCCTGGAAACTGGAGCGTTGATGAAAGGAAAGGAATGGTGCATTCTCTTTCCTTTATTGGTTCTGGACCAGATCATTTGATTCCTCTCTGCTGTTAGTCTTCTTGTCTGTCTTATGGGCAGCGTGTTTTTGCCCTCCCTGGAGAGAGAGAGAGGGAGATCTGTGTGGGAAGGAGCTATAACTCACCCTCATAAGCACCTTGGAAATCTTAAATCCTTGGCCATAAAAAGCCCAAAGTTAGTCCGTGGTAATGACTGATAGGACTTGTACAAATTCAGCCCAGCCTTTCAGAATGTAAAGAAGACAGACATGACTAGATCCTGCTACTTACATTCTCCTGCTGTGTTGGAAGTGAGGTGTGGAAATCCCCTCAGCTGGCACTTGGCAACTTTGCACTGAATAATCCTTTGTTCAACAGGCTTCACCTTCAAAACGCTGATCGGCGGACTCTGGGGGAGGCTCAGGTATCTGTCACCATGGCCTTTACCTTTGCAGACCCCTTTGAGGGAGAATATTTGCTGTCACGGTGCCCTTTCTCAGAGAAAGAGGATTTGGATCACTTTTTGGCCTACACCCATAGGTGAACAAAGGAGCCTGAAGGCCCCATATGGTGGGACCACAAATCAGTCGGTAATTCTTCTGTCTTTCAGGGGTTTCCTGAGCCACTTGAGAAATGCACAGGTATTTTGTCTTGCATCCAGAGAAACTGCCACATTGAGGGCAGGAGGAGGAGAGACCTTTTTCCCACCAACCCAGCACTGTAAAAACATAGGCTGTTCTCTAGGGTGGTTCCAACCTGGCTCAGAGCTCTGGCTTCGCATGACTTCTACCTGATCTGGGAGGGTTTGAAGGGCTAATCCGCTCATTCATATTTCAGACCGTCACAGATCAGGGTGCCTGGTTGATACTGTCTATGTGATGGAAAAGAGCAGCCCGAGGACAATCGGTTTTACAAGCTCCCTGGAGCCAGAGGTAACTCTTCCTGTTGTACCTCAGGGCTGAGCACTAGGATAACTTGGTAGTCTGCTTCAGGGATAAATCTTTGACCTTTGTTTGGCTGATTGGCACCCTCTGCAGCCTAGACATTGGCAGAGGTCTTAAAGCCTGGCGGGCAGGTCCTTCTGGACTGCCTGTGACCTTTGCTTTAATCATGGTCGCTCTTGATCCTTCTGCTCCAGAGAATCTGAAATGAGTCCTGCAAATGGAGCTATTGACAAGCCTCAAAAGTCTCTGCAGGTAGCATCTTGGTGACTCCCAAGGATCAGCTCTGATGCTGCTTTCACAGTTCTGACTGAAGCCATCTCTCACCCTCCCTTCCTCTCTCTCCCATCTCCACAGCCAAGTCTGGTACCTCGAGTTAGCCTTTGTTGCTTTCTGCTCTGCACTTCAGTTTCAGCCTGCCTGTCCGTCTGTACCCCTAAATTGTAAGCTCCATAGCACTCTTTACTCTGCTTGCCTAGTATAGGCACCCACTGTGAATGCCTGATGGTTTGAAATAACAGGACGGGGCCCCACAGCAGTGGGCTGGCTCTCACTTTGCCTGTTGCTTTGACCATTTCTGGTCCCACAGTAAGTTTATTTTCTTCTCCTTAATACCTAACTGGTGTGAGAGGCTGAGACCATCCATAGATAAGGCAATAAGGGAGAATTTAGCAAGAAAAATAAGTCATGCCCCCCCCCCACCTTTGGGGGTCGTGTAATGGAATTACCCATCTGCAGCAAGAGAACCATGCCAGACAGTGTTAGAAGTTGTGGGTTAGGTCATGGGAACTATCAGGGATATCTTTCTAGAAAGGGGATTTTGTCTCAGTGCCTTAATGATAGGACGGGTTCTCATAAACCAGTCTATAATTTTCCAAGCAAGTAGAGGAAAGACCTTGGGGTTTGTGTCAGAAGATTTGACACCCACTTGCTGTAAAGCCTTGGACAAGCCACCTAACCTCTCAAGGCTCCTATTTTGAAAAATGAAAATCATAAAGTCTTCTTGGCTTTCTTTATGGAAGGCTGGTGACATAATATGAAACCTTTAGCAAATGATAAAATTACATATAAATATGACTGCTTATCACTCTCCTTCTCGGGAGACATGCGGGTGCTAGATGTGCTTCCATGAGTGCAGAGGCAGCTTATTTATTTTGAGCTTTAGGTTTTCTGATCTGACATCTTTATTTATTTATTTATTTTTTAAATTTTATTTTATATAACATAATTTTTATCCCCAGGGGTACAGGTCTGCGAATCGCCAGGTTTACACACTTCACAGCACTCACACACAGCACATACCCCCCCAGTGTCCATAATCCCACCCCCCCCAATCCCCCTCCCCCCATCAACCCTCAGTTTGTTTTGTGAGATTAAGAGTCACTTATGGTTGTCTCCCTCCCAATCCATCTTGTTTCATTTATTCTTCTCCTACCCCCCTTGCATCTCCTCTCCCTCATATCAGGGAGATCAGATGATAGTTGGTCTTTCTCCGACTGACTTATTTCGCTAAGCATGATACCCTCTAGTTCCATCCACGTCGTCGCAATGGCAAGATTTCATTTCTTTTGATGGCTGCATAGTATTCCATTGGTATATATACCACATCTCTTTATCCATTGTTGTTGTGGACATCTAGGTTCTTTCCATAGTTTGGCTATTGTAGACATTGCTGCTATAAACATTCGGGTGCACGTGCCCCTTCGGATCACTCACTACGTTTGTATCTTTAGGTTAAATACCCAGCAGTGCAATTGCTGGGTCATAGGGTAGTTCTATTTTCAACATTTTGAGGAACCTCCATGCTGTTTTCCAGAGTGGTTGCACCAGCTTGCATTCCCACCAACAATGTAGGAGGTTTCCCCTTTCTCCGCATCCTCGCCAGCATCTGTCATTCCTGACTTGTTCATTTTAGCCATTCTGACTGGTGTGGAGGTGATATCTCATTGTGGTTTTGATTTGTATTTTCCCTGATGCCGAGTGATGTGGAGCACTTTTTCATGGTCTGTTGGCCATCTGGATGTCTTCTTTGCAGAAATGTCTGTTCATGTCCTCTGCCCATTTCTTGATTGGATTATTTGTTCTTTGGGTGTTGAGTTTGCTAAGTTCTTTATAGATTTTGGACACTAGCCCTTTATCGGATATGTCATTTGCAATTATCTTCTCCCATTCTGTCAGTTGTCTTTTGGTTTTGTTCACTGTTTCCTTTGCTGTGCAAAAGCTTTTGATCTTGATAAAATCCCAATAGTTCATTTTTGCCCTTGCTTCCTTGCCTTTGGCGATATTCCTAGGAGATGTTTGCTGCGGCTGAGGTCGAAGAGGTTGCTGCCTGTGTTCTCCTCAAGGATTTTGATGGATTCCTTTCTCACATTGAGGTCCTTCATCCATTTTGAGTCTATTTTCGTGTGTGGTGTAAGGAAATGATCCAGTTCATTTTCTGCATGTGGCTGTCTAATTTTCCCAACACCATTTATTGAAGAGGCTGTCTTTTTTCCATTGGACATTCTTTCCTGCTTTGTCGAAGATGAATTGACATAGAGTTGAGGGTCTATTTCTGGGCTCTCTATCCTGTTCCATTGATCTATGTGTTTGTTTTTGTGCCAGTACCATGCTGTCTTGATGATGACAGCTTTGTAATAGAGCTTGAAGTCCAGAATTGTGATGCCACCAACTTTGGCTTTCTTTTTCAATATTGCTTTGGCTATTCGAGGTCTTTTCTGGTTCCATATAATTTTAGGATTATTTGTTCCATTTCTTTGAAAAAAAATGGATGGTACTTTGATAGGAATTGCATTAAATGTGTAGATTGCTTAGGTAGCATAGACATTTTCACAATATTTATTCTTCCAATCCAGGAGCATGGAAACATTTTTCCATTTCTTTGTGTCTTCCTCAATTTCTTTCATGAGTACTTTATAGTTTTCTGTGTATAGATTCTTAGTCTCTTTGGTTAGGTTTATTCCTAGGTATCTTATAGTTTTGGGTGCAATTGTAAATGGGATGGACTCCTTAATTTCTCTTTCTTCTGTCTTGTGTTGGAGTAGAGAAATGCAACTGATTGCTGTGCATTGATTTTATATCCTGACACTTTACTGAATTCCTGTACAAGTTCTAGCAGTTTTGGAGTGGAGTCTTTTGGGTTTTCCACATATAGTATCATATCATCTGCAAAGAGTGATAGTTTGACTTCTTCTTTGCTGATTTGGATGCCTTTAATTTCCTTTTGTTGTCTGATTGCTGAGGCTAGGACTTCTAGTACTATGTTGAATAGCAGTGGTGATAACGGACATCCCTGCCCTGTTCCTGACCTTAGCGGAAAAGCTTTCAGTTTTTCTCCATTGAGAATGATATTTGCGGTGGGTTTTTCATAGATGGCTTTGATAATATTGAGGTTTGTGCCGTCTATCCCTACACTTTGAAGAGTTTTGATCCGGAAGGGATGCTGTACTTTGTCAAATGCTTTTTCAGCATCTATGGAGAGTATCATATGGTTCTTGTTCTTTCTTTTATTAATGTGTTGTATCACATTGATTGATTGGCGGATGTTGAACCAACCTTGCAGCCCTGGAATAAATCCCACTTGGTCGTGGTGAATAATCCTTTTAATGTACTGTTGAATCCTATTGGCTATATTTTGGTGAGAATTTTGCATCTGTGTTCATCAAGGATATTGGTCTGTAGTTCTCTTTTTTGATGGGATCCTTGTCTGGTTTTGGGATCAAGGTGATGCTGGCCTCATAAAATGAGTTTGGAAGTTTTCCTTCTATTTCTATTTTTTGGAACAGTTTCAGGAGAATAGGAATTAGTTCTTCTTTAAATGTTTGGTAGAATTCCCCCGGGAAGCCGTCTGGCCCTGGCTTTTGTTTGTTTGGAGATTTTGATGACTGTTTCAATCTCCTTACTGGTTATGGGTCTGTTCAGGCTTTCCATTTCTTCCTGGTTCAGTTGTGGTAGTTTATATGTCTCTAGGAATGCATCCATTTCTTCCAGATTGTCAAATTTGTTGGCATAGAGTTGCTCATAGTATGTTCTTATAATTGTCTGTATTTCTTTGGTGTTCGTTGTGATCGCTCCTCTTTCATTCATGATTTTATTTATTTGGGTCCTTTCTCTTTTCTTTTTGATAAGTCTGGCCAGGGGTTTATCAATCTTATTAATTCTTTCAAAGAACCAGCTCCTAGTTTCATTGACTTGTTCTATTGTTTTTTTTGGTTTCTATTTCATTGATTTCTGCTCTGATCTTTATGATTTCTCTTCTCCTGCTGGGTTTAGGGTTTCTTTCTTGTTCTTTCTCCAGCTCCTTTAGGTGTAGGGTTAGGTTGTGTACCTGAGACCTTTCTTGTTTCTTGAGAAAGGTTTGTACCGCTATATATTTTCCTCTCAGGACTGCCTTTGTTGTGTCCCACAGATTCTGAACTGTTGTGTTTTCATTATCATTTGTTTCCATAAATTTTTTCAATTCTTCTTTAATCTCCTGGTTGACCCATTCATTCTTTTTTTTTTTTTTAAAGATTTTTTATTTATTTATTTGACAGAGAGAGATCACAAGCAGGCAGAGAGGCAGGCAGAGAGAGAGGAGGAAGCAGGGTCTCCGCCGAGCAGAGAGTCCGATGCGGGGCTCGATCCCAGGACCCTGAGATCATGACCCGAGCCGAAGGCAGCGGCTTAACCCGCTGAGCCACCCAGGTGCCCCCTAACCCATTCATTCTTTAGAAGGATGCTGTTTAGTCTCCATGTATTTGGGTTCTTTCCAAATTTCCTCTTGTTATTGAGTTCTAGCTTTAGAGCATTGTGGTCTGAAATATGCAGGGAATGATCCAATCTTTGATACCAGTTGAGACTTGATTAGGACCAAGAATGTGATCTATTCTGGAGAATGTTCCATGTGCACTAGAGAAAAATGGTATTCTGTTGCTTTGGATGAAATGTTCTGAATAGATCTGTGATGTCCATCTGGTCCAGTGTGTCATTTAAGGCCTTGATTTCCTTGTTGATCTTTTGCTTGGATGATCTGTCCATTTCAGTGAGGGGAGTGTTAAAATCCCCTACTATTATTATATTCTTGTCGATGTGTTTCTTTGATTTGTTATTAATTGGTTTATATAGTTGGCTGCTCCCACGTTAGGGGCATATATTTAAAATTGTTAGATCTTCTTGTTGGACAGTTCCTTGGAGTATGTATAGTGTCCTTCCTCATCTCTTATTATAGTCTTTGGCTTAAAATCTAATTGATCTGATATAAGGATTGCCCCTCCTGCTTTCTTCTGATGTCCATTAGTATCGTAAATTCTTTTCCACCCCCTCACTTTAAACCTGGAGGTGTCTTCGGGTTTAAGATGAGTTTCTTGTAGGCAACATATAGATGGGTTTTGTTTTTTTATCCATTCTGATACCCTGTGTCTTTTGATTGGGGCATTTAGCCCATTACATTCAGGGTAAGTATTGAGAGATATGAATTTAGTGCCATTGTATTGCCTGTTAGTGACTGTTATTGTATATTGTCTCTGTTTCTTTCTGATCTAGTACTTTTAGGGTCTCTCTTTGCTTAGAGGACCCCTTTCAATATTTCCTGTAGAGCTGGTTTGGTATTTGCAATTCTTTCAGTTTTTGTTTGTCCTGGAAGCTTTTAATCTCTCCTTCTATTTTCAATGATAGCCTAGCTGGATATAGTATTCTTGGCTGCATGTTTTTCTCATTTAGTACTCTGAATATATCATGCCAGCTCTTTCTGGCCTGCCAGGTCTCTGTGGATAAGTCTGCTGCCAATCGAATATTTTTACCATTGTACGTTACAGACTTCTTTTCCCGGGCTGCTTTCAGGATCTTTTCTTTGTCACTAAGACTTGTCAATTTTACTATTAGGTGACGGGGTGTGGACCTATTCTTATTGATTTTGAGGGGGGTTCTCTGAACCTCCTAGATTTTGATGCTTGTTCCCTTTGCCATATTGGGGAAATTCTCTCCAATAATTCTCTCCAACATACCTTTTACTCCCCTCTCTGTTTCCTCTTCTTCTGGAATCCCAATTATTCTAATGTTGTTTCGTCTTATGGTGTCACTTATCTCTCGAATTCTCCCCTCGTGGTCCAGTACTGTTGTCCCTCTTTTGCTCAGCTTCTTTATTCTCTGTCATTTGGTCTTCTATATCGCTAATTCTTTCTTCTGCCTCATTTATCCTAGCAGTGAGAGCCTCCATTTTTGATGCACACCTCATTAATAGCTTTTTGATTTCAACTTGGTTAGATTTTAGTTCTTTTATTTCTCCAGAAAGGGCTTTTATATCTCCCGAGAGGGTTCTCTAATATCTTCCATGCCTTTTTCGAGCCCGGCTAGAACCTTGAGAATCATCAGTCTGAAACTCTATATTCTGACATATTACCAATATCTGTAGATTAGGTCCCTAGCCTTTGTACCGCTTCTGTTCTTTTTTTGTTGTGAATTTTCCGCCTTGTCATTTGTCCAGATAAGAGTATATGAAGGAGCAAGTAAAATACTAAAAGGGTGGCAACAACCCCAGGAAAATATGCTTTAGCCAAATCAGAAGAGATCCCAAATCGTGAGGGGGGAGAAAGGGGATAAAAAGGGGTTCAGAAAGAAAAAAAAAAAAAGAAAGGAACTATTAAAAAAAGAAAGCCGATAAAAAATATAAAAAGGAAAAAATATATATATATTAGATAAACTATTTAAAAAACGTTAAAAAAGAAAACGGTAAAAGTTAAAAAAATTTAGCAGAAGAAGAGAAAAAAAATGAAAAAGAAAAAAAAATTAAATTAACTGCAAGGCTAAAGAATCATGGGGAGAAAGCCATGAGTTCCATGCTTTGCTTTCTTCTCCTCTGGAATTCCGCTGTTCTCCTTGGTATTGAAACTGCACTCCTTGGTAGGTGAACTTGGTTCTGGCTGGTTTTCTCGTTGATCTTCTGGGGGAGAGGCCTGTTGTAGTGATTCTCAAGCGTCTTTGCCCAGGCGGAGCTGCACTACCCTTACCCAGGGCGGGGCTGAGTAATCCGCTCGGGTTTGCTTTCGGAGCTTTTGTTCCCTGAGTGCTTTCCGTAGAGTTCCAGAGGGCGGGAATGAAGATGGCGGCCTCCTGGCGTCCGGCCCGGAGGAGCCGAGAGCCCGGGGCCCCACTCCTCAGTGCGCCCCCAGAGAACAGCGCCCAATGACTCCCGTCACCCTGGCCTCCGGCCGCGCTCCGAGCTGACCGAGCCTGCGACCGGTTCAAGGTAACCCCGAGTTTAGAGCTTACTCCTCGGCTCTGTCTCTGTAGCCGGCTTCCCCGTCCTAATACCGGTAAGCTCTGCGACACTCAGACACCCCCGATCCTTCTGTGACCCTGTGGGACCTGAGGCCGCACTGACCCCGCCTGGGCTTCACCCCGGTTAAGCCTCTGGAGCGATGTCCCTCCGCAGAACAGACTTTCAAAAGTCTTGATTTTGTGCTCCGTTGCTCCGCCGCTCGCCGGGAGCCGGCCCCTCCCCCCGCGGTCTATCTTCCAGTCGCTTTGGATTCACTTCTCCGCCAGTCCTACCTTTCAGATAGTGGTTGATTTTCTGTTTCTAGAATTGCTGTTCTTCTTCTCTTCGATCTCCCATCGGATTTGTAGGTGTTTGCAATCTTTAGATAAGCTATTTAGCTGATCTCCCACTACCTGAAGTAGTCTCAGCCTGCTACTTCTCTGCCATCTTGACTCCTCTGATCTGACATCTTTTTGGCCTGTTCTGATTTTTGCAGGAACTTCATCTGTGTACGTTATGTTTTTCTCCGTGCATTCTCGTGCTTTAAAAACTGTCTTTTAACAATAACTCACAATTATCAATAGATTTTATTTCATTACACAATACCATACACTTAGGTTTCAATTTGTAAGTATACATGCAAATTACATATCAAAAGAAAAAAATTTCATAAAACCAGACACCTTTGTTATCTGTATACTGATCTCTCCTTTTTTGTTCTTTGTCCAGGCATTCCAATTAAAAAATTCTGGTGGCAACCTACTAAATTGATTTAATATTTTACTAAAATACTGCCTCATAGATTTAAAAACCCTGTTCTAGAGTGCACAAGGAACCATCTCAGAAAACAAGAAGATAGGTGCCACAGCAAACTAAAGCAGATATCCAGTGAAAGCTAAATTGAATTCAGACTTTACAATCTGTAGTTAGAGGAAGAAGATAAGAGTTCAAGTCAGTTTCTGAAGTTTTCCTGGAAGAGGTATGAATGAATCTGTGCCTTTAGCTCCTGGTACATGGTAGTTGGTGAAAATATAAGGGAATTAATGCAATGGTGTTAGTAGGAAAAAAGGGCAAGTAACGGCATGGTAGACTGACTGTGGCAAAAAGAATAAGTGTTTTTGTGGGACAGCAAAATGTAGGAATTGTGATGAGCAGTTCTGGGAAATTTGGTTTGTTAGATAATAGGGCCAGGTTATAGCTTTGAGTGTTGGACTAAGATAAAAGTGATATGGCATTTTGGCTTAATGTGGTAGGACATGGGATGCCATTTGTAGTCCTTGAATAAGGTTGAGGATAGTGTAACAACCTCAGGATGAGCATTCCTTTAGGTCAGTGGGATAGAATGTGTTTCTTTCTCATAGTTAATGGATACATCAAATATTTCCCCTTATAGCCCAATAAAAATGTAGTAGCCTAGAACACCATACACTCTTCCTCTCTTCTTCCCTCCCTCCCTCCTTTTTTCCCTTCTTACTTTCTCTTTCCCTCCCCTCCTCCCGCCTTCCCTCCCTCTTTATCGTTCGTGAAAAGGCTACTAGAATGATTTATATGAGAAAATTTTGTTTTTTGCTCCTTCTTTTGTGCATTCATAAAGCATCTTTTGGCTTGTTTACATTTAAAGGTACCTACAAGAGGCAGGGTCTGTGTCATGTCATTTTAGAAAGTCACACCAGACCACTTACACAGACCTGTTAAGATCTTTCTTTAGGGGGCTATGTGGTTCTTAGCTGCCCATCACCTACAACATTGCAAGCCAGTGGTTTCCTTATAGATCTATAAGCAAATGAAAATTGGGAGTATAAAAACCATTGGATTTGCCTGAGAACTTGTTAGGGGAGAGTTTGTTAGAAAGAAGTGTATGGCATTTCTGACACAAGGCTTTGTACAACAGCTAGGTCAAGGAGTGGGTAAGCCTCGGGTATCTCTCTGTAAGCAGGTCTGTGGTATACAGAATTCTACAATGACTCTCAAGATTCCTTACCCCTGGTATATATGCCATATATAATTCTCTCCTCTTGAACATGGATAAGACCTGTGAATATGAAAGGATAGCATTTTTATGATTAGGTTATGTGGCATTCTATGGCAAAGGTGAAGGTGTTTTGCAGATAAAATTAAGGTTCCTAAGCAGTTGAATTTTACCTAATCAAAAGGCAGATTATTCTGGATAGGCTGGACCTAAACAGATGTGCCCTTGATAAAAGTTGGAGAGGTTTTTTTTTTTTTTTTTTTTGCTGGTTTTCAAGGAGCAAACAACATGCCATGAACTGCTTGTAGGGAGGGCATGCAGCAAGTAGGACCCAAGAGTGATCTGTGGCCAACAGCCAGTAAGAAAATGGGGAGGAGGTAACTGAATTCTGTCAAGGACTAGTGAGCTTAGAAGAGGACCTTGAGCCTTAGATAAGATTGCAACCCAGCTGATGAATGGATTTCAGTCTGGTCTTACCAGACCCTGAGCAGAGGATTCAGCTAATCTGTACCCAGATTTTCTGGTGCATAGAAACTGTGAGATAATAAACGGGTGTTGTCTTGAACTTCTGTGCTCTTTGTAGTTTGTTACACAGCATAGAAAACTAACAGAAGGTGCTGATACAACTTTGGCATGGCAAAACATCCTTGGAAATGTAATAAGATAGGATTTTCTTAGAACTTGGAATTCTTACCAGGGAGATTATGGTATAGGGCTAAGAAGAACTACTTTGATGAAATTCTCAGGAAAGGAATAAGACCCCCAAAGATGATGCTTAATGATTATAAGATTCCACTACACTACAAGGATTTTGTTTTCTGGGTGCAGTATGCAAGTTTGGAGCCAGAGCTGAATTGCTCCAGAAGTTAGGGAGATAGCTGCCATCTGAATCATCCGTTTTCAGTTTCTTTTCACTGGTGCACAGTCTCTCTCCTAAATGAATGGTGAACTCCTGTTTCTTTGCTTGTTTTAAAGGAGCACTGAATTTTTAGTCACTTGGCTTCATACCCAATAATTAACCTTCTTGGGGTGTCCATGTGTTTGATCTGGCCTTGAAAGTCTCAATAAATATCAGTCTTATTCCCCTTTCTCTGAAGTAGCAAGACACCATTGGCTTAGCACCACCTGGCTTAGCAATGAAGGCTTGATGTTCCTGGCAAGGCTTCAGTTTGTGAAAAGAAGAACCAGGGGATAGAGTTAATAGATGATCTATGTTTCTGAAGGAGAAAGAGAACAGATGAAGGAGGAGATCTGAGCTTGAGGGAATGGGTACACTTACTGTTGGTTTCCCCATGTGCCATGATAGGATCCACTGATTTGGAGTCCGAGTCTCTTTGTACACTTGATTTATATCTGAGCTTATTCAAATGTTGCTACTATACAGGACAGAATGTGGGGAATTGAGCTAAAAGCAAGATAGAGGAATATACAGCTGGGTAGCTCATTAATAAAGGAACAAGAAGCGGCTGGTATTTCCAAACAAGTTTACTTACCACCTGCCTTGGAAAGGTGTGACATAACCAACCCAAGCACCAGAGACTGGGATAATGAAGGAAATGACCAAGGGTTGGAACAGAACACCCTGTTCTTCATATTCTTGTGTGGTGTGTACTACACCAACCAAGGGGGAGTTTCTGATGGCCTCTGCCATGCTGACCTTTAGTCTTTTTGCTTTTCAGTCAGTTTGGGGAAGACATGTTTGAACTCTGCAATAAGAGCAGGTCTACTCCTCTTCGACTTTCCTTTTTCTTCCCCTCTTGCCCAAAACTGTTCGCTGAGTGACAAATAAGCACAAGTTGTTTTTACAGGTGTAAAACCAACAGATCAAATGCTGGCCTGTGCCTGGGCTTGTGAATGGGGGACTGTGTTATGTTTGGAGAATACCACTGCATCATTTACACTTGCAAACCCTTTGTAATCTTAATCTCTTTGTTGCTTTTATGTTATACTGGCCCCCCAAGGTTAAAGAAAGAGATTTAGACCTTAAACACAAATCCAGCCTTCAAGCTCTGGAATTATCTTTGCCTTTAAATGCAGCTGATCAATGCCCATTTCTTTTGAAAATAAAACCCTTTTGAACCTTGAAAGCCTTCTACTGTTGAGCTATGCCTAAGTGCCACATGGGGGAATGGGCAGAAAAGAGCCCATTTTTCCCTTAGTGCTTGCATTAGGGGTCCCAGAGTTCAGTCCAACGCAATCAATTTAATTGGCGCTAGCTCTGGTGACAAATTACGCTGGTTTACACTCCAGTGTAGTAGAGATTCCTCAAATGCAGGGGAAGAAGGGAGATACACTTCTTGGTCTCTACTTAAAGAGGGCAACAGTATTGGAAAAGGAGCACATTTAATTTATCACTGTCAGAGCAGGTGCAAAGTTTAATTCTAACTAAAAGCATTAAACAATTAACCCAGACAGTCAGGCCTTCTGAAAATGCTCAGTAGCAGGGAACACACAGACCAGATTACCAATGGAAACGTCAATGCTTCTCTTTTATTCCGTTGAATATCTTTTTGCACTTAAAAACAAAAAACAAAAAACAAAAGAAAAATCCCAGAAATACAATAACTTCTCAGGTCTTTTGGTTGATATCTGAATTGAAAGGGCCGGAGAGGACACCACCTAACGTTCAAAGATCAACAAATAACTGTCCCAGGGGCCCTCTTTGATTAGCTGGGAGAAGGGAAATAAGAAGACACTTGGTTTTGAAGCTCTCATAAACTGATTGTCCTGCCTTTTTATGGTAAGGTATATTACCGTGTAACATGTATTCCGTTAATTCAAATTGTTCAAATCTGAACGATTACCTGAATCTTTGGAGGCTGTTTTTTGGGAGGGAGGGGGATAAGGGGGAAAAGCTAGAGGAGGAAAAAGACTCAGAGAACAATGAAATCCAATTATACATAGGGATGAACCTCGCTTCACCAATACCTAATACATTTGCTTTTTGTGGTTGTTGAATTGGCTGGAGAATCAGTGCATTTTAGAGCCTTGGGAAACTTTGAGGCTTAACCTGGGGAATTTTTTTGGTGCGAAGTGTTGAGGCCCAGACTGGGTAAATTTCTATTCCATATTACATCATTTCTGCAAAACTCTTACTACAGTCCAGCTCTTCTGACTCACTGCAGGCAGTCCAGGAAAGACTGTGGGCTTTGGAACTGTCAGACCTGCATTTGAATTGTGACTGTGCTTCATACTTGGCATTTTGGGCATCCATAAACACTGGAGGATGATGCATCCCTCACATGATAATACATGCCACACACTTAGCCCAGCACATGTAACCTGTAACCCTCATCCCGTGTTGATCTCCTCCCTCTCTAGCTCCAGGTGCCCCAATGTAACGAGGAGCTCTCGGTAAAGTACCCAGTCCAGTATCTGGCACACATTAGTAGTGTATTTTCAGCTCTTTCATCAACCAGGAGAAAATAGCTTTTTATAATCCGAGTGCTTTGGAATTTTAGAAGCATTATCATTTTCTGGATTCATTTAATTGATTCAAAACTGTGTTCCTGAGAGAAGAGGATAAAATTGAGTTTAAAAAAATGTGTAGCCAGAAGAGATTGGGGCTGAGTGAGGCCTTGCAGATGATAGACCACCCTCCTCCTCCTCACTTTACAGATGAGGAAACAGGCCCAGATTGGTTAAATACTTAACTAAAGACAGCTGGTTACAATAGGCCAGGTACTTCTGGTGATCTCAGGGTCTGAGAGTGCTCAGATTGGAGTGAAAGCAGGGGTCTGCATCTCTGTAAGCTCAGCTTACCTCCACCCAACATTGCAGAACCTCCTGCCTCCATTGAACACAGTCTGAAACCACAGGTGTCTGTTCTAAAATTGTCACAAAGGTAATCTACCTCTTTTAAAAATACTGACATATAATATTAGTTTCAGGTGTACAACATAGTGATTCAGCAATTATATACATTACAAAGTGCTTACTACTACAAGTGTAGCTATCATCTGTCACCATACAAAGCTATTACAATATTGACTATATCCCCTATGCTACACTTCTCATCTCATGACTTATTTATCTTATAACAGGAAATTTGTACCTCTTAATCCCCTTCACCTCTTTTGCCCATCCCCCTAACCCTCTTCTCTTCTGGGAACCACCAATCTGTTCTTTGTACCTATTAGTTTGGTTTTCTTTGTTTTGTTCTTTAGATTCCACATGTAAGTGAAATCAGATGGTACTTATTTTTCTGACTTACTTCATTTAGCATAATACCCTCTAGGTCCATCCATATTGTGAATGGCAAGATCTCATTCTTTTTAATGATCGAGTAATATTCCATTGTGTATATATACCACGTATCCATTCATCTGCTGATGGACACTTCTATTCTTTCCATGTATTGGTTATGGTAAATAATGCTGTAATAAGCATTGGGGTGTACACAGATCTTTCAAATTAGTATTTTTTTTTTTTAGAAACCTCCATACTGTTTTCCATAGTAGCTACACTAATTTCCATTCCCACCAACAGTGCACCAGGGTTCCCTTTTTCCTGCATCCTCACCAGCGTATTGTATCTTGTGTTTTCAATACTAGCCATTCTGATTGGTGTGAGGTGGTATCTCACTGCAGTTTTGATTTGCATTTCCCTGCTGATCAGTGATTTACAGCACCTTTTCCTGTGCCACCTGGATGTCTTCTTTGGAGAATTGTCTATTCAGGTTCTCTGTCCATTTTAATCAGATGATGATGATGATGATGATGGTGATGATTGTTTTTGCTATTGAGTTGTATAAGTTCTTTATGCATTTTGGATATCAACCCCTTATTAGATGCACCATTTGAAATGCCTTCTTCCATTCAGTAGGTTGCATTTTTGTTTTGTTGATGGTTTCCTTTGCTCTGCAAAAGCTTTTCAGTTTGATGTAGTCTCAGTTTATTTTTGCTTTTGTTTCCCTTACCTGGGGAGACAGACCCAGAAAAATATTGCTAAGGTCATGAGCAAAGAGTTTATTGCCTATATTGTCCTTTAGGGGTCTTATGGTTTCAGGTCTTACACTTATTTCTTTAATCCATTTTGTACATGGTGTAAGAAAGTGGCCCAATTTCACTTTTTCATATAGCTGCCTAGTTTTCCTAGCACTGTTTATTTTCCCTATTGTATACTCTGGTCTCGTTTATTGTAAATTAATTGACCTTATTAAGTGTGGGTTTATTTCTGGGCTCTCTAGTTTGTTCCATTGATCTACATTTCTGTTTTTTTGCTAGTACCATACAGTTCTGGTTACTGTAGCTTTGTAGTATAGTTTGAAATCTGGGATTGTGACACCTGTAGCTTTATTCTTAGTTTCCAATATTGCTTTGGCTGTTTGCAGTCTTCTGTGGTTTCAAGACAAATTTTAGGGTTGTTGTTGTGTGAAAAATACCATTGGTATTTTGATAGAGATTGCACTGAATCTATAGATTGCTATTGGTAGTACAGACATTTTAATAATGGTTCTTCAAATTCATGAGCATGGTGTATCCTCCCATTTGTGTCATCTTGAATTTCTTTCATCAGCATCTTATGATTTTCAGAGTACAGGTCCTTTAACTTCTTGCTGTTAAATTTATTCCTAGGTTTTTTTTTTTTTTTGAAGATTTCTTTATTTAAGAGAGAGGGAGAGTGTGTGAGGGCTGGTGGGAGGACAGAGAGTGAAAATCATCAAGCATGGGGCCTGATCTTGGGACCCTGAGATCATGACCTGAGCAGAAATCAAAGAGTTGGCCACTTAACCAATTGAGCCACCCAGGCACCCCCTTAGGTATTTTATTTTTCTTGATACAATTATAAATGGGATTACTTTTTAAATTTCTCTTTCTGCTAGTTCATTGTTAGTGTGTAGAAGCCCATAGATTTCTGTATATTGATTTTCTATCCTGCAACTTGACTGAATTCATTTATTCAAATAGTTTTTTTTTTAAGATTTTGTTTATTAATTTGACAGACAGAGATCACAAGTAGGCAGAGAGTCAGGCATAGAGAGAGAGAGGGGGGGAAGCAGGCTCCCCGCAGAGCAGAGAGCCCAATGCAGGGCTCTATCCCAGGACCCTGAGATCATGACCTGAGCCGAAGGCAAAGGCTTTAACCCACTGAGCCACCCAGGCACCCCTAGTGACAGTTTTACTTTTTCAAGATAATCTACTCTTGGGTAAGCTACCAGGTTGTTGCATAGGAGAAAATTAGCGTGCTGATCTAGCTTTTTGTCTAAGTTAACTACTTTAAACATGAGATTCCCTTGATTTTATTTTAAATTTATATAGAATTAGAAAAATTTAAGGAGAAACAAATTAACCAGTGATGTATTATTCCATGTCCTGCCTCAGTGTCAAATATAGGGTACTAAACATAGTTTCATTTGAGAGAGCTGATGCAGTCCCATGATTGGAAAGGATTCAATGTCTGTGTCTTAATTCTAGTTTGTGTCTCACTTTCTATTTTGTGAAAGGATCCCTGATTCCTTTTCTTAGTCAGCTAGTGCTGACATAAGTGCATCTGTGTTGTTTGTGGAATCATAGGATCTTTCTGGAGACAAGCTCTGTAAACCTCATGTAAGGGGAAGATGTTTATTGAGTACCAGCTGCACCTATGGTTTCACTTAATCCTTTGTGATAGAGATGGGAATGAAAGAGAGGTAATGCCCATCATCACCAATGAAAGGAGGAACCAGGATTTGAACCCAGTTCTGGCTGAAGCCCATGCTTTTTGTAATCTATATTATACCATTTAGTAGTTATGGCTTCTTTGGACTTATATTGCCAAAATAGCATGTGACCAAAATCTCAGGGATCATAAAGATAGAAACTACTCATAGGGTGAATGGAGTGGTCAGTTTTTTTCTTTGAGATCTTTGGTCAATCAGATTTTTTTCTTACACGTTTGTTTTCATATTATACATTCTTATTACTCAGGAGATGTTCAAAAGGGACCTCCATGCCCCGGTTGCATGTTGCTCTCTAGGAAGAAACAACTAGTTGGGATTTTTTTTTTTTTTCCTATGGGTTTGTCAACTTTTGGAAGCCCAGCAGCCATTTGTTTATAACACTCTGTTGTGAGGTTTGGAGGACTAGAGATGAATGAACATCTTTTAGAAAAACACAACATGATGTAGCACGTATTCACCCTAGGAAGTTTCAAGAGAGGATAGTGAAATACTGTTGTGGATACTCACTCATTCAGTTTTCCCATCAAGGAGAAGATGAACTAAGGTCCCAACAATGGTTCACTTGAGGTCTAGGGCAGGCAGGCCTTCCATCAGTGGCCAAGAAGTGTATAATTCAGATTATTAGTTCAATTCTCAGTGCTCTCATTTATTATATGTGATTGCAAAATGAGGGACCTTATATGCATATGTCTCATATCCTATTTCTCCATTGTTTGCTTTACTCATTCATCTAGATTTAATTGCCATTTCATAGCCATCTCCATGAAATCTTGTTAAATTGCCTATTACCACTATAATTTTGGGAATCTTATATTACTTAATAGTATTAAGAAGGGTTGTCCTTTTCTCATTGTCCCTTTGTTTTGCTCCCCACTGGACATCTTTGTCTTTATCCATTCTGGTTAGGACAGTCTACTTCTACAATCAAGAGTTTTCAAGAGGATCTCTTTCATGAGGGTGGGATAAAGCCTCTTGGGTCTTCAGCAGCCATCCTAGGAAAAGGTATGGGTGCAGTACAGAGAAAATGGTGAAGATCTAGTCTATCTCAATTTGTATTTTAATATTGCTGAATTAGGTATTTTAATCCTTATGGAAAAGAAGAAAATAAAATTTTGAAGGTTATAGAGTAACTTTTCCCTAAATTTAGAATTATGTGTGAGCATGTGTTTGTGTGTGTAATATGGGTGTGTATATGTTTAAGTTCCCTCTTTATTGCTCTTATCTTTTAAAGCAAACCTTAAAAAAACCCACAAAAAAACCCCACAAAAATACAAATACCAAAATGCATTTCCTTATGGTAGGATAAACATTCAGCTGTGTCATTTGCAAGAACTCAATAACATAAACAAAAATAAACCAAGCAATTTTCATAGCGAGTTTTTGTGTTTAGTATATGGAGTATTTCTGGATTGTCATCAAGCCAGCATTTATGACCACTTTAGAGAAATAAAAATTTTAGTAACAGAAAATTACAACATTGTCCAGCTCTTGATGGGGGGCAAGGGAAAAGAGACTACAAATGATCTGAAGAAATAGAGATACATTTTCCAAGGCATGCAAGGACAGAGTAGAGAGAAGGACTGCCTTGTAGAGGCCTGGACCCAACACCAATGTAGGATTCCTCAGTGTCCATTCCAGCTTGAAAGAGGGCTGGCCTTCTGTGGCTCATGAAGTAGCTCTTCAGTTTTGTTTTAGAACTTAACCTGCCCATCTGCAAAATAGGAATTCCCTTGTTCATGTCCTTGGGCTAAGGACTAAATCAGCCCAAGTTTTACCATCTTAGAAATAAAAACCATAAAATTTATTTCAAGTCTCATTTGGCATATAATTGCAAAATTTTCTTATAGTTTAAAAAAAATCCCTAAGACCTATTCAGTTCAACTCTTGGAAAACATTAGAACAGATTTAAGGCACACTTTTCCTATGCCCTGTAGAAGAATGTAATTCTTTTTCTTTTCAGTGTGGGGTTCCTGTGTCCATTTGCCCTCTACCTACATTCAAGTTCTCCTCAATACTCTGCCTTGTGTCTGCAGTTGCCTAGAGTCAGCAACAGTTCTGCCCCAGTCGCCCACCCTAACTCTGAGTCACACATGGTGTGATGACCTCTCAGTCCTGCAACGTCTCCAAAGTCATGGCAAGATATGTCTTTAGCATTAAACCTTCTGGTTTGCCCCTGTCTCCAGTTCCCTTTGGGGCATTCACATTCATCATGTCCTTCCTTCCAGGTGGCAGTTTTCAAAGCTGGTCTGAGAGTTCTTCTTTTCTACTGCTCATGTTTCCAGTATGATAAGGTCTGTAATTTTGATTCTGGCAGGAATTAATAATCTCCTTGCTATATTCCTAATTAGTTTTTCATTAGAATCACTGTTAGGGTCTATTCATTCCTTTATTCTATGGAGGCTTTCCTCCCCCTCAGGTGACAAGCCAGAGTTGGTGGCAGAGATATTCCAAGGAGGTTTTAGCTCTATTAAAGGCTCCATGGACATAGTTTTTTCTCCATCCAATTAATAATTTCCCCTAAAACTATCCCAATAGGAACCAGGTGTTTTGTCAGAGCTCTCTGAATAACTCAACTTTTCAAGACCACTGTAGTGTCCTTCTCATTTGAATTCACTTCCTGGGTTCTAGGCTTTGGAAAACATGTCATCCAAGTAGATAGATTGCAAAACTGTCTTTGAAAGCTTATTTATCTGCTTATAGAAGTAGTAACTCCTCTGTAACTTCAAAATGATTAAAATAGAGATAGGAAAACCATATTTTGGTTTTAGATAAGGGAATTTTGACTTAAGATTTTCTTGTCTCTTGTCTCTGGTTAGGCAGTAGAGCTAGACACCTTTGGTCTAGTCAGATTTGTAGTAATGTCCTTGTTGAAATAGAGTAGACCGATGTTATTTCTGGTCTTTTCAGTTCCATATTTTTCTCCAAGAACCATTTCTTCTCTTCACCTGTTCATTGTTTTCATTAACTTCTGCATAGCTCAGGACTAAGAATTTGGGAAGGAATTTCAAGGAAAGGTCTGAGTTGGATGGAGAAGCTTACTTCTGTGGTCTGTTACTGAGGATTTTTTTCTATTGCTTCTGAGGCCTGGCTCATAAGGGACAAAGAGAACAGTTGTAGGTATGGCGGTTTTGAGTTCAGGCTCTTACCTGCATAGGTCAGGCCTGGTCAGAGTGAGAATCTGAAAGACTCACATATTCTTAATGCTTGGAATTGGAACTCAGGAGTTTCTGATAATCTATGGGAACTGGAGCCTTCTCACCTTTTAATTATAGAGCAGTAATTTAGGTGGAGGGATCTGCAAAGATTTCTCACCTACTTCTCTAACTCCCAGAAAGCTTAAACCATGTTAAGGAAATTCTTGTTATCCATGTTTAGAGTAAATACTTACAGTAGGGCTAAAGTTCTTCTCTACATGTTCTCCATCCCCAGGCTTAGTATAAAATGCAGGAAGTCCACCAAAGTAGTGTCTAAGCCATCAGGTGGAGACATAATGCTGGTGCTGGTCACTCTAGCATTCTCCTGGCACATGTTTGGGGAGAGGGCACTAGCACAGGCATAACTGAGATGGCTTGTATGGGGGTATACACCCTTGACTTGTTAATACTGATGATAGACTAAATCCCCACAGTCAGCATACTCCACTTCACTCAGTACTGAAATAGTTAGTGAGCATCTTCTGTGTGTCAATCACTTGGGACCCAAGGATGAACAAGACGTCAGAAATTCCCAGAGTAGAGGAGAAACATACAACCATGAGACGAAGGCCTTGCAGGAGAAGACTGGAATCTGGCTATAGCATGCTGCTCTCTTTGTCTGGTAGGTTGAGGAGTAACTGGTTAGGGGACGTTTGACTGCAAAGATAGAGACGTTCAGAGGAGCCCCAATGCAGGGTTTATTAGAAGGATGAAGGAGTCCCTTGCCAAGGCTGCTGTGTATGGTTGTACAAGGTTTGTCTTAGGTAAGGGCTCTTGGCTGAACAGCTTTGTGGTACTGAAATTCAGCAGCGCTGATGTTGGCATGGGACTATGGAAGGCGCTCTTCTTTGTTCACTTTCATATATTTTTTTAAATGTCTTATTTTGAAATAATTTTAAACTTAGAGAAAAGTTGTAAGAATAATACCCTCATATACCTTTTATCCAGATTCACCAGTTTTTTTTTTTTTTTAACATTTTGGCACATATGTTTTATATCTGTCTGTTGTAGTGCTTTCTGAATCATTTGAGAGTAGGTGTGTTAGGATTTCAATGTATATTCCTTAAGAACAAAGGTATCTTATATAACCAGAATAAAGTTACCAAATAACAGGAAATTTAACAGCAAAGTGATGCTTCTATCAAATCTATACTCCATATTCTAATTTTGTCAGTTTTAGCAATGATGTCCTTTATAGCATTATATTTACTTCAAGCACAGGATCCATTCCAGGCTTATGAGTTGCATTTAATTGCCATGTCTCTCTTTTTCCCCCTCTCTTTTTAAAAGATTTTATTTATTTGTTAGAGAGAGAGAGTGCAAGCATGCATGCACACATCATTGAGGGGAGGGGTGGTAGGAGAAAGAGAGACTCTCAAGCAGACTCCACGCAGAGTGTGGAGCCTGACACAGGCTCCATCTCACCACTCTGAAATCATGACCTGAGCCGAAAGCAAGAGTTGGATGCTTAACCAACTGAGTCACCCAGCTGCCCCCTCTTTTTTCTCTTTTAATTAGAATAGTAGTTTGACTTTGCTTTGTCTTTCATTACAGTGACAGTTTTGAAGAATGACAGTTATTTTATAGAACATTTGTCATTGGGTTTATTTGATATTTCCTTTTGAGTAGATTCAGGTATGTATTCTTGGCCAGATTCCTACGTAGATGATGATGTGTACTTCTCAGCGTAACGAACGTAACTGGAGACATACAATGGCTGCCTGACCCTTGTTGTCAGTGTAAATTTTGATAACCTGATCAAGGTATTGTCTGGTTTCTCTGTTGTATGGTTCCTGTTTTTACCCTTGTAAACTAATAAACTGTCTGTGAGAACATATTCTAAGTAGGTAAATATCTTGTAACCCATCAAATTTTGACCTCAGGATCTAATGTCAATTGATTGTTCTTGCTCATTCGTTGCTGGTTGAATATGGTTGAATATGGTGATTTTCCAATCTAACACTTTCTCCATATTTACCAGTCAGCATTTTATTGTAAGGAAGAATGCATTATTTTCCTTTGTCATCTATTTATAATCAGTATGGGCTCATAGATTCATTCTTTCTTACAGTGGATTGATAATCTGTTATTTATTTTAATGATCAAATTATCAGATGTTGTCCAGTGGGAGCTCCTTCAGGCTGCTCCTGTGTTTTTTGGCATGCCACCATTATTTTGTAAAGCACTTCCTTACTTTGTGGAATAAGAGGATGTTCCAGGGTCATCCTATGTCTTCTGTGTCCCAGCCCTGTAACCATCCATTTTCCCAAGGAGCTCTCTGATTCCTTTTAGTGGGAAATGGTGGGTTGCCAATTTCATTGTTTTCTGATTTATCCTTCTTATGTTTCTTTTTTGGGGGTAAAGGCAGATTCCTGTATGCTTTTTCCCCCTGATATTTATAAAAGATCATACAGAATATTCTCTTTATATTTTGTCCTTCACTTAACAATACATATTGGCAGTCACCTCCTATCAATTCATAGAGGTCTTCCTTTTTTTTTGCTTGCTTGTAGCATGGTACTTCACTGCTTGTATCAGTTTATTCAACCAATCTCTCTCTCACACACACCCCTTATGTTTTTAAAATATTTAAAATATTTTCTCCTGATTCTCCATTTGTCTTTTGATTTTTACTTATGGTGTGTGTGTGTGGTTTTTTTTCTTTCTTTTTTTTTTTTTTTTTAATTGAGCTGCTTCATCCTAATTAGCCTGTTAGGAGTGAGTGCCTTTTTTTCTAATACTCAGAATGGTGCTATATATGCTAATGTGGCCTGTGTCTCAAGGATGTTGGCTGCAGAAAGAGAAGCTGTGATTACTGGGAACTGCATGCCTCTAGTGGGGAACAGAGGCCACCAGCACCCCTCATACCCTTTCTTGTCCCAGAACGGCATGGGAATTTGGTTGGCTTACTCTCTGGTGGTCATCTCACTGTGCTTCAGAGAAAGTCTCCAGTTGAGTTACTCAACCTTGTTTATTTTGGGATCTGTAAAAAGATTGGTAGAGCAAGATGAGCTGGGATGCCTGGATATAGAATTGTTGGCCTGAAGAGTTGGTAGCGCCTCTAAAGTCTTTATGCAGTGCCAGGCCCATAATATGCCCATCCTTAAAATTAGGTACATCATCATTATCGTCTTCATTTTTGCTTTGATAGAATGCTGCTTTTGTATTCATGTTAACCACTTTCCCCCACCCCTTGTTGCCCTCTGTCCTGCCTCAGATAATGTGTGTGTCTGGGTGTGTGTGTCCGTCCAAGCTGTCCCACGTGGGATATTATGTGTTTTGTTAAGAAAACTTAGAGTAACTCTTTCTCTTCTACTGCTCTCTCCCTGTCCTTTCGCTTTTTAATAAACTAGAAGTTGAGTATAGACTCAGGTTTGTGGAGGAAAAAATCCCTTTTATTTGGATAATTTGAAGAATTCATAGCAGCTTAGCCAAGATGTGCCCACTTCCTCCCCTAACTCACATGATTATGCTAATTCAGAAGGAATGTATTGGTGCACTATTAAAAAGCATGATCTGTTTTCAGCTTCTGGGTAAAGAGGAGAGCAGCAGCCTTTAGTGGCCGTGTCAGTTTTGCCCGTATTATTATGTGCAGATGTGCCAGCTGCCAGTAGGCATTTTCTCTCTGATAGCGCTAACCACTTAACCGTGGGTCAGCAAGGTGCAGCTCTCAGCCAATAGATCTAATTGCAATCCTTCTATGTTCCCTGTGATTGCGGGTTTCTTCATCTCTATAAACAAATAGTAATCAACTAAACCTGTTACCTCTGAATAGAGATGTCACGATATGAAATATTAACTGTTCAAAATACAGTAATGAGGGTTTAAAACTGTATTTGTTTCTTGAAAATAAAGAAAAAAAGATTTAAAAAAAGAGGGGAAAGTCAGAAGCTCAAGAATTGGAATTCTGAAGGGCCCTCTGGCTCTTTTCCCTCTACATAATGAAAAATTGCATATGTATACGACATGTTTTATGTGGTCAGATACAGCGTAAATATTGTGTACATCTTTTGCTGGAGTAACAATGCATTAGCAGCATCACAAATAAGCTCTGCCTCAGCATCTACATTTTTATGACATTTTTATGTTAATGCAAGTCAAACTTATGTTTTGTGATGTATCTAATCCAGCCCAAATTAATCCATTTGTATTCCTATAATCCAATCAGCTCCCACCTCCCCTGTAAAAAAGTTACATGCAAAGTCCAAGGCAGAAATATGTCAGTAAGGCCAGGCCCTGGGACACATGGCTTTTAGAAGATGTTTTTCTCCTCTGGCACACGGAGGTGATATGGGTCCTTCACATGGGCTTCTCTGGACGGTGGGGGAGGAAGAGACATGGGAGGGGTATTACCACTGTTGAAGCTACCAGTGTTGATAATATAATGTCTTTGTATGTTTAATTTTATTATTTATTTTTTTGATGATTTTGGTTACCTTTTCCATCCATTCCAACTTATGGTCTCTGCCATGTTTCCTAATCTAGGTGCCAGGGGTCTGTGAAGCGCTTACTGTATACTCAGCATTATGCTAAGCCTTTACTGAACATCTGCTGAGCATAATGTTTATGCCATACTTATTGAGCATCTAGTTGTATAGAATATGTATGCCTGACCAGCTTTCACCCAAAAGTTCAATTTTACCTGTAGCAGCCCACTGAAGATAGAGTGTCCATCAGAATTTGTTTGGGAATTTGGGGTTATGATTGCCTCTTTTGGTTCTCCTGACACTGATCTAGAGATATAAGAATTCCTCCTGGAAACCAAAAAGAGCTGTATGGTGTAGTAGAAGAACCACTGTACTACAAAGTCTTGAGTCTAGATAGAATGACATATTGATGGCAAGTCCATGCTTTTCATTGATATGCTACACTATCGGTATGCTCTTGTGTTCAAATCCCCACCAAATCAGGAAGATGACTTAACTGCACTGGGTCTCAGTTTTCCTGTATATGAAATGAAGATATAATACTTACAAGTTATTGAGAAATACTGAGCTATGTAAAATATGAAAAATAGTGGTTGGCACCTAGGAGGAGCTCAATCTATGTTAGTTACTGACATTGTTAATCAGTGTTTTTAAAGTTTGGAAACTTGAGTTCTTCTAGGCCAAGCTTCTTAATTTTTCAGATTAAGAGAATAGTAGGACTGAGGACTAGAAGGGCTAAATGCCTTACTCATAATCACATAATTACATGAGACAGAGCCAGTGTAAGAATCCAGGTCTCCAGACATGCAGGCCAGTGTCTTTCTCTAGTGTACCTGCTGCTGCCTTTCTTGCAGAGGAGGACAAATGTAAAGAAATCACATAAAAAGGCTATGTCTTTGTTACTGCCTTGAAGCATGTAGCTCAGGGCAGCCCTTATTGATCACCCTTTAGCTTGGTTGATCTGGAGACAGAGAGCATGTCCCCTGGCAGCCTTTAGTGATGGACTTCAGGACCAAAACCAGCTGGTTTGAGTTCATCTCTCCAAGTCTCTATCCTGAACAAGCCTTTTCCCTGAGCACTTTCCCCAACTTACCCATCCCTGCCGATTTTCAAGGATGACTTGGCAGACATCTTCCGGGGCTGTCTGTCTGTCTAGGAAAAGCATAGGAGCCACCAGGAAACAAAGGCAGAGCTCATCATCTTTTCTCTCCTTAGCAGAGAAAGGAAAGATGTCTGAGTTGAGACTGGGAGCCTCAGTCTCAACTGGGTCTGAATTGAGACTGGGATTTATTTTGCCTTTTTGACCATAATTTTGGCTTCCCATAGAAATGGCCTCCACCCCTCTGTGATTCTTTGTCTTTCCACCTCCCTTCCCTCCTTGATTCACCTCATGTCTTTGCTCGTGGAGCTATCGGTTGTTCTGACTCTAGATAGTGTAGGAAATAAGTTCCTGTCAACTAGGATCACAGAATGGGACTTTCTTCCTTGAGCCTTCTGGCATGATACAGAGTTGGAATCTTTTGTTGGTTCAGATTTAACTCACGTGGGATCATGTGGTTCATATTCAGGGGAACACTGTCAGTTATGTATATGAGAGGAGAGAAAATGGTGGTGGTGGTAGTGGCAGCGGTGATTTGTGTGTGTACATAGGTGGGGGTGGGCTTGGCGGGATGGAATTGGCTTGAAAATCTGCAGTGGGCTCTTTCCTCCTTTAACACTGATGCTGGGTAATTAGCAAAATGCGCACAGGGTTTTATCCATATTCATGCGCCCTTTCCCACAAGCATAAACAATCCAGTCTCTATTATTTCCTTGCGTGTGCAGCTCCCCCCTCCCCCCTGCCACCTGCAGAGCCTTGTGCAGCTCTGTTCACATCATTCTGGCTCTGTTTGGGAGGGGGGGCCCTGGCCTGGGCATGGGCATGGGGAGAGGACTCCACAGAGAGCAGAGTGGGTGCCTCACCAACGCAGCATCTGTGGCAGGTTGGAAAGTTTAACGAAGTGCATTCACAGCTGTAGTTACATGCAGTCCTTAAGAGGACCCTGTGTGGTAGGGATGGTTACATAATTATTCCTGTGTGACAAAGGAGAAGATGAGGCACAAAGATGGGACTATCCATTCATTTGTTCTTGCAGATCACTCCCCATCCTGCTTTGTCTTACCCTTTGCCTGGCTGACCTTAAAAGATCCCATCATTCATTCTGTCTTGTTTTCTGGCTCTGATGTGAGATTAGAAGGCAGCAGGAGACAGGGGTTGGGTTGCCTGCATGTGTTGAGTTGGAGGCGCCCATAGTCCTCTGCGGCAGCCTCTGTTCCACACCCACACTTGCTGCCGTTGCCCCGCAGGCCTTTTCGTCTGTCCTGCCCCATTCAGAATTGGCAGTGTTAAAGACTTCCTGCTGTCAACAGCCCTTTAGCTGTTCCTTGTTGGTTCCCTCGTCCTTCCCACATCTTTATAGAAAGTACTTTCATGCATTCTTTACTATTAAACTCCTTGAGTGAGCAGCTGATGCCTGCTGGGTGCTGCAGGGTGTGTAGCTTGCCAGTGACCACACAGCTGGTAGGTGGAGCCCACAGCATTCCTCCTTGTTCACCTGGATTGTTTTTATTAGGCCACGGTGTTCCCATTATTGCATCTTCTTTGTCCCCTTTCAGTGGGTGGTTGAAACCAGCAGCAAATAGAGATCTGGATACTGTTCCATCTTTCCTATCCTTTAGGAATACTGGATTTTTTAGATAGACTTCTTCATAGAAGCAGGAGCCTGGGGATGGGCATGGACAGTGCGAAGGGAATCAGAGAAACTCAGCCTTTTTTTTTTTTTTTTTAACCTGTCTCTCTTGCCATCTGAGGAACAGCCAGCCACATTCATGAGTGCAGTGCAAGATGGGGGTGGAGTCAGAAGTTGCAGGTGACCACCATGTGCATTCATTTTCTGTCCTAATCTCCCCATGAGCTTGGGGATTTGCCAGCCTCTCTGAATTCAGTGTTCATGAGGTGTGATCACTGTTCTTTCCTCTTTCTTCATACATGACATGAAAGCAAATTGCCCAAATATTCTACCTCATGATGCAAGAGTACAAGATAGTTCTCTGCAATGTTCATCAAACTCAATGGTACTTGGCTTTTCCATCTCTCACCTGGTGCACGTGTGGAGGTAGGCAAACCACGCAATTGGGAGGCTCCCAGTGCGGAGAGCAGAAGCAAACTGCACTAACCTGCTCTGTGTTCTTGCTTTCTTTGAAAGGAAGTTTAATACAGAGCTGTGCATCATTTACATTCCAATTTGATAATTATTGACTATATGCTTTCTACGGACCTGGTGCATGACAGATTCTAGAAGGAATATTGCAGGAGCGTATGGCATAGTGTTTGCCTTCAGAAGACTTATACATTTATTAGAGAAGTAAGATTAACCTGGAAAAAAAAAACAGGCAGATATGTAGGAGAGTTTATGTGCAAATGCTAAAGTAAGCAGTCATTATATATCATATTTGATTGTGCTATAAGGAAGATGATTGCAAAGGTGTTGGGGAAAGCTTCATAAAAGAGCTATTAAAAGGACCAGAAGGATTTGGACCCCACTGATCATTGAATTTGATTTGACCACAGATCTCCCTTCCTGGGTTCAGAGCCACTTTCCTGGAAGGGATGCAGGTATGTCCTGAGTTTGATCTTTATGGCCATGGTGTGGTTTTCATCTGTGTAGGCACATCGTTGCCCAAACTGCTGCAACACCCTTTGCCTTAGGGAGTTTTTTCTTTCTGTCCTATATGACAGAAAAAGTGGACAGTGACAACATGCTTCCCAGTGATGGGTGAAGTATATCCATGGAAAGCCATTTATATCCAGACACTTGGTTACGAAGTTTATTCTTCCCCTAACACCCCAAAGGCAGAGAGTAGCTTAAAAAAATCACTAAGAAGCCCTTAACCTTGTAACATACAGTTTTTGCTAAAAATATATATTAATAATATATTATTGAGCGAGCATAGATGAAGAAGGCCAGGGAGGGAGGAAGCAATAAGAGTGTGAGCAAGGTCAGTGCTCTTTGCCCGCAGACTCTGCAATCAATAAGATCTGGTCAATAACTGCTTTATTACTGCACTACCACCTGGAGCAAAATCATTTTTAAATTAAGAATATATTTTGCAAAACTGAATTAACAATATTGAATATTTTGCTCTTTGATATGACTAGCCTTCAAAATCAAATTATTAAGTATGGAAAATGCTTACCAGGTGAAGTTTTTCTTTCTTCTCCCTCCTCACTTTTCCAGCCACATTCCCTCTCTCCTTTTCCTCATGCTCAACTCTACTCCTCCACAGCCCCCCCAGCCCCCCACCCTACAGCTTGGGAAGGAAACAACAGCAGATTTTTAAGATCTCTGGCACAAATGTGGATGTAAATTAGTATTGAATCCAGCACATGAGATTTAGGAAAGGAAGATGCATTTACTTGAGTTTAACAGAACCGTGCATTTCCTCCGAGAGAAAGGACCAAGTAGGGAAAATTGGGAATTTTCCACTTGGGTAAAACTGATGCCAAAAAGTAAACCTTTGGACTTCTATAATCTTTGGCAAGCTGTGAAATCTCACCATTCATCCGCCCCAGCCACTACCGTTGGTTACCCCGGCTCCATCCCCTTTTCTGTTCTTTCCTCCTCTCTCCACAGATGGAGAGGACAGAGGAGAGTCTTACATGACTCACAACGTAGTGCAGCTTTGAAGCTTCCATAAGGCCAGACTCTCCCCAAGAACTGCAAGAGGTATTCGAGTAACTGTTAGGCAGAGTGGGTTGTGAAGGCACCCACAGACCACAGCTCTGGGATGCATTAAGCGATATTACTAGAATTGTTTGTACTGCATCTTTGTGAAAACATGAGATTTTGGTGCTCATATTTTCGGACATTGTAATAAGCTCCTCTCATTCCTTCCATCTTCTTGGGCCATTTCTCACCATTTGCCATTAGGGATTATAATCTCCATGTAATTTGTCAGTAACTGGGTTTGGATTATATAAAATGACAAAGAATAGAAGAAAGTTTCACCCCTCAGCATTGTTCATGTTGCAATAACCCCATTCTTGCATTCTTTGTTTTTCAGTAAAAGGATAATATTGGTCAGGCCATGCAATGGCATGTCAACTTCTTATTTATGTCAGATAGTAGATTTGTACTTTTGAAAAGGGGCATTTGTTCAAATTATTGGTGCTTGCTGTTGAAAAGGAGGGGAGGAGGAAGTGGAGAAGGAGGGAGGGAGGTAGGGAGGGGGCTGGAAAGAAAGAAGAAAAAAGAGAAAGGAAGGAAGGAAAAAAGAAGGAGGGAAGAAGACTACTAACGAAGAGAGGAAGAGAACTAGCTTTTATTTAGTGCTTTCTACATGTAAGTGTATTTTGGAAGGTGGGTATTAGTGACCCTATTATATAGGAGCTCCGATGGTTTAAGAAACTTGCTCAGATCAGGCAGTTGAAAATGGCAGAGTTGGAACTCAACCTCAAGTGAGTCTGACTCTAAATTCTATTCTTTTTCTTTATCCTCTGCTGCCTTTCTAATGTAGAATGTTTTGAGCCTGTTACCCAGCAGATGATTTTGTCCAAACTTAAAATACCTAAGCTACTTAATCACTGATTTTTAACATTTCTTATAGGGCACGAAGCCCTTTGAGAAACTCAGGCAAGATATGGCTTTCCTCAGGAAAATACATGTACACATAAAGTATTTTCAGAGAGTTCATGGGCATTTTGAAGCATGGTGATGGGCTCCAGGTAAAGACCCCTTGCGCACAGTGCCCTAGAAGAGAGGCATCCAGCAAATCTTATTTTCCTGTTTAGAAGACCGTGAGGCTTCACTGTTAGCGGTCCTCTTTGGCATCAGGTCTTTCAGAAACCAAGTCTAGGGACAGTAGTGAAAGTGGAGGGTGAGAAGTTGAACTATACCTGGCCTTGCACTTTTGGGTACTTACAGTTTGTCTACAGGATTTAATGGCTGTACATCAGGGTTGTTTCTGAAAGGCCTTCCTTTGAGCATAGAGCTCTGGCTTGTTCACACTGACTTTCTATGTCTCAGAAAAGGCCATAGGACATCCAGTGGTAAGGGTCCCTCTGTTTTTTTTTGTTGTTGTTGTTGTTTTTTTAAGAACATCTTAAATTTTTAATCCTTTCTTTACAGGTTACCTAGACCACGTTTGATTAAGAAAACTGTAGAAAGTTAGTAACTGCCACAAGCAACATAGCTACATCAAGGATGGTGGACAGTAGTCTTTGACTCAGTGACAAGAAGATACTGGATTACGGGATTGCTATGCCATTTTTATTTCTAGGAAGGGTATAACATTACTTTTTCTTCTCTAGTTTGAATACCACAGAGGTAGATAAGATATTTGTAGATAAGATATTTGTGTTTTGGTACATTGGTCAAATCCATCTCAATGGTTATATTTTCAAGATAAAAAATGAAGTTCCTTTTTTTTAATATGTAGTTTTCCTTTAGTTCTGGAAAATTCCCCAACTGAAAAGAATTGACATCCTGGTAACTCAATTACCTGAGACTTTCCCCCGCCTTTTGAGTTCTGACCCCCAGAAAACCATTACATGGTAAAGCTGATACAGCTTGTAGGGTGCAGTTCTAAAGATTTTCTTTATCCACAGGGGAAGTCTGAGTCCTGGGAGGGATTCAGAGATCCATAAGAAGGTAGTGTTGGAAACCACCTGTCACAGAACAAAAGTAATTCAGGATTGCAGCACAATTACTGGTTCTTCCGATACCTGTGCACAGGTACATTTGGAGTCTGTAGTTAAGGAGAGAAGATTTGAACCAGTTCTGGGCTCCAGACCAAAGTCTACATCACCCACAAAGAATTTTCTGCCCATCTAAGCACGTACATACCTCCATCCTCTGCTTTTCACGGAATTCACCACTCATCCTAGCACTTCCTCACATGCCAGCCTTTCCTGTTATTTAAGGATGCCAAGCACATATGGCTTGGCTCCTCTGCAAGAGTATAAGAAGGTACAGGTACAATAACTCTTGTATGTGCTCCCTGCATTTTGTTGTAAATGCTTCGCCGATGCTCTGTTAATGTTTACAGCATTTTGCATTCAAGTGAATCAAATTGACACCGTTCGTTCTAGTTTTCCCTGAATTTGCCACCATCACAGACTGCCCTGAAAGTTTTCCTATTTTTGTATTCTCGTAAAACTCCTGTTGCTTCCCCACAGCCTGAAAGTTCTACATGCCCTTTTCTCCTTCTGGGACTTCTGGAAAGACCCCAGTTTTTATGGTCATTGGTTGACCTTTCTTGTTCTTCTCTGTAGCACTAACTCTCACTTTCTTTCTTTTTTAATCAGTGGAAGCTTAGAGGTGCTTCACCTAGTTTAAATCATGCTTGCTGATTTTCTATACTCAGCCTTCCTACAGCACTGTGATGAGTTGTCTGCAGATCTAGAATATCTAAGGTCTAGTGATGTCTCTCTGGCCTTCTGAAGCCAGGAGAATGGAGCACAGGGGGACTGATCTCAGATTTAGGGAGACAGGCTCACGAATCCCACAGTGACCTGTGTTGATGCCCATCAGTTTGATGTAGCTGCTGTTTCTTCCCTGTGGGGCCCCCGTGTTCTGATGCAAGTCCTGGTTCCATTGAGTGACAGGTGCGACCAACGGCCGTGTGAGTTATTTCCTTTGGAAACCACAGCTGTGGCTAAGGCCAACGGATGGCAACGGTGCCACTGGGCTCTCTGGGAACAATCCGCTCGGCCATTGTCAGCCTCAGGAAGGGCTTTCAAGCTTGATGAAAATAACCCAAGAGGCTGGGTCTCTGTGGCAATTGCTAGTATTCTAGAGGTGGGAAGTGCCCAGGAAGGAGTAGGGGTTAGGAGCCAAGATTTTGGCATCAGACAAACTAGATTAAGAGTCAAGCTCTGCCATAGCTGTGTCACTTTGGGCTGTTATTTTTAAATCTCTCTGAGCCTCTGTCACTTACCAGGGAAATTGGGGGTAATGTCTAGTTTTTAAGTTTATTGTAAGGGCTGATTGAGATAAAGCACTAAAAACATTTTGTGTTTGGCACATTAATATTCAAGAAATTTCAGTGATTATTATCATGACTACTACCAAAGGTGGGAAGAGATACACACTCCCTCCAGGAGCTCACAGGTCTCCTTCCGCCAGGGGAGCAGCCGGGTGATGGGAGTGGTGGTAGTACCTACATCATCACTTGTTGTGAGAACCAAGGATAGCATCTGGCACATAGAAAACACCGTACTACTAGCTTTCATTATTTTTATTATCCTCATTATTTTTATTTACTAAGCTCTAAGAGCTTTATTCTAAGATGTTGCCAGAGAGTTGCCTTGTGTTGATTTGGAACTGGAATTTGATAGGGGCTCCCAAAGCAGAGGAAGTGGCAACAGCTGTTCTAGTTAGTTTGATATTTGAAATACTTTATTCTAGAATTAATCTCTCAGATGGAACAAAAAGAGGAAGAACCAGAGCTTTCCACAGGAACAGAAACTGGTTCATTTCACTATGTGACCCTATTTTCATGTATTGATCCTGGGGAGCTGGAGCTGTTCCCTTCCCATCCCCTTCATCTGGTCTATTGCATCATCTTAAGCTATACCTTGTGGAGTTATTTACAATAAGAACATGTTCTTGCCACGGGGATTTTGAGCCTTAGAGTGCTTGCTGGCTGAATAATTCCAACCATAGGTTTTCATGGCTGAAGCGGCTCCTTTTTTTTTTTTTTTTTTTAAGCATTCAGATTTTTTTGTATTGTCTAACATTAATTAAGAGACAAGTGTGTATTCAAAAGAAATGAAAATATCAGAGAACTCCAACCTGAGAAATGAACATACCTTGGAATGCATGACCGAACTGTTTCTGAATAATTAGTAGTTTTATGCTCTGTATGTTCTATGCAGTATTCCTTTCCTCCATGGAAAAGTTTTTGTCTGTGCTCATCCTTTGCATGCTCTGCTTAAATATGGTTTCTGGACTGTGTTCCATGTCCCTGAGGCATGCAGTCCAAGGGAGGGAGCCAGAACTGCTTTTCAGCCTGGCATGGAGGGGAATGTTTTAGTTTATTTTAAACATTAACCACCCAATGGTATAGTAATTTGTTTTTGGATTTTAGCAAATTGGTTGTTTTCTACTACCTTTTTGAGAATTTGGGCACTTCTTTATCCGCCAGCCCCCTCAGATTTACATGAGATTCAGAATGACTTGGGAGAGCTAAAGAAGACATATTGCTGATAACAGGTGCAGGATGGACACTATCTCAAAGGGCCTGCATCTTGAAGAAGTGAGTTAGAACTCTAGTCATACTGGTGATAATACATTCCTTGACTCTTAAGGATAGATTTTCTGGGTGCTTCTCTATCCCTGGAGACAAGTCCAAGTCAAAGGCAATATGGGGTTTGTAATGAATTCATAAGAACATCCTCTTCCAAGACTGGGATGTAGAATGTGGAAATTACCTCTCATGGCACCTGAGGGCTAGAATGAGGTCAGTCAGAGTGTGAGCCTGCTTCCAAGGCACATAGGGAAAGGGGGAGTGGAGGGATTTGGACCCCAGTGGTGAAGCATGAGATGGATAAATCTTCACTTCATGTGCCCCTGGGCCTCACCTGTGGAACACAGTGATTGTGTAAATGAATTTGAAATTGAAAGGCTGCAGCTCCTAAGGGGACACATAGCCAAAGAGCTTGCAGAGGATATACTCTTCTATGAAGAAGTCAGCTCTTCTCCAGCATTTATTGTAAATGCCCAATGCTAGTGGGAACTTTGTAGAATTGCCCAGTTTCACCCTCTGCTTCATAGTAGGCCTCACAGAGGTGAGCTGATCCTGTCTTCTGTTTTACATTTCCCAAGGAGACACCGTATGAAGATTTCCTTTTATCTCATGGTCAGGAAGTTTTTCCTACGGTCTAAACCATATTTTTCTTGCTATATTTTCAGTTTATATCCTTCTTGAGCTGCCCTCATTCTTTCTTCCTGGATCTCTCTATCTTCTATCTTGTAAGACCAATACTAATTACTTTATTTCTTTTCCAAGGGGATGATTTCTCCTAAACCTTGTGTCATTTTTTGAGTCTCTCTCTACCCATATAGGTATTTTTGTGGCTAGAAGGAGAGTCCTTCTGGGATGGTATTTTTACCCCCGGGTGGATCTGTGCTGTGAATAACCTGAGCCATTCTGGAACCATCCCCAGACCGGGCAGGTGGCAGCCCCATTTGCTCTTTCCTAAGCGCCAAGGCAGAGAAGCAACTCTGGCTCCTTCTCTCTGGACCGCATGCCTCCGGAACACGAAACTCAGTCACAGACACCATATTTAAACAGAGCAGGGAAAGGATGAAAATAGACAAAAACCTGTCCATGTGGGCCAGGAAAGCTGTATTTCCAATATGCTGTTAGCAAGACCCTGCTGAGATCCATATAGCAAGTAGTCAGGGGATGGCAAGCAGCATGACCACCCATGGGTTCATTCCTGGACATTGGAGTGCAAGACACATGGAAGGGGCAAGGTCTGGGGCAGGATGAGTAAGCTAGGACCTTTCCCTAGAGTATAGGGAAGGATGACTTAAGCAACTAAAACTACGAGAAAAAGCACAAGCCATAGAATTAAGGGCTGGACTTTAATACTGGAGACCAGTGGTTTTCAAACTTTTTCAGCTAAGGGATTCTTCCGATAAGTTTTGGAAGTCTAATATATATACAAAATATCAAAGCCTGACCAGTGTGCTTTTTCCTGTGGTCCAACAGTTTGTAGCTAGGGTCAAGCTCAGGACAAATGCAACCGTGGGTGGCCACCTTCCCTAGGCTTCTAGGGAGATGTTGGGTCACAGAACAAGTCTGATTACTCCACTTCCCCAGTGTAAGAGCCAGGAGAGCAGAGATGGCTGTGGGGAAAGGTGATGTGCGTGAAGTTCCCTCTTGCCACCCCTGAGAGCTACAGAAGTTGGATCCTGCCTTTGCTGTGCATGGGTTTCCTGACTGGCCATGGATGATTGATGACAGTGGGAAGTATCAGACACTGCCACACACTGCTGCATTGGAGGTATGTGGTTAGTGTTAATTAAAGAATTTGGCTAAAATTATATGGTACTAGTACCCTCCAGGGAGCTCTTTGGGAGCCACCTCATGTCAGTGGGGCAGGTTGATGCTCCCATCCAACCTCAGTGAACTCAGAGATGATGAGTTAGCCTAACAGTTCTGAACAACAAGGAGTTGACTGTAAAGTCTTGCAGCCAAATTGGGAGTGGACTGCCCCTTTCTTTCTTCACTCCTTTGCCCTAGAGGGGATGGCACCCACAAGAGGGAGGGCTGGGGCATGTTTTTAAAGGCCAGGCCATATCTTCTCTCTGTTTGCTACTACTGAAGTTGAGCTCCAGTCTAGGCCTGGAGGGAAGGGGAAGAAAAGGTTTAAATTAAATGTGAGAATGAAGTTGAAAAATGGGCAGATAGAGTCCTTGGGAAGACAGTTGAAGAGGACATATGGATCCAGAGATGGTAGCCTTGGGAAGGGAGGACGCAGGCCTGGGTAGGAAGGGAGAATGCTAAGAATTGCTTTCCCTTTGTTCTCAGCTTTGCCTATGGCTGACACTGACTTCCAAGTCAATCAACCTCAATTTGCCCCAGTGAAAGTAGGTCACAGGTCAGACTGGAGGCCCCTACTAACATTTAATGGACTGGCAGGAAGACCGGGTCCTTCATGCGGTTGTGCTCAGGATTTCAGGCTTATTTTTGTATTGAGTAAGGGTCAATTCCGGTTCAATTCCAATTCCAGCTTCAAGTCTCATTTCTTGCATACCTCCTACTATACATTTGGTCCTGTGCTCTGTTCATTCATCAAGAATGAGGAAAGGAGAATTAGATAAGCAACATCTACTCTTAGCCGCATGTCTTTGTTGATACTGCTATCTTCACTCATTTCCCTCTTGCCCAGCCCTACCTGAAATTATACACATGCTACACTCCTCCAAGAAATCTTTTTGCACTATTAACCATGGGGCTCCAACCCCAAAATCTTCCCCATAATCTCTGTCACTCTAGTTCAGCCCCTCTAGTGACCTTGTTCACCTCATCCCAACAATCATATGGAAATCAGCTCGAGGACAACAAAAGCACACTGCCAGGAGTAGATGTGCGGTGTCATGCAGTCTGTGGAGGTCTCCGGCTCTTAGTGGATTCTGCTTTTAGTGCATCCTGGAGGGTCTCCGATACCAGAGACCCCCTTTATTGTATCTGTGGCTTTGAGGAGCTTGGGAGATGTTGTTGCCTACATCAAGTCAGCCACATCAGGGACAGCTGGCAGGGCTTTACTCCAAGTCTCACTCAAAACTCAAGGAGCAAGTGTTCTGTGAGAGAGGAAACGGAAGTTTCTAGTTTCTTAAGGCCTAGAACACTGGCTTAGTGTCACTTTTGCCATATTCTCTTGGTTGCCATGGGTCACAGACACTGCCAGTTTGAGTGGAGGGGATTGGATTTTGTCTTTCAGTGGGAAGAATAGCAAAGATCTGTGGCCATCTTGAATCTGCTACACTTTGATGAGCATAAAAGCAGAAACCCAGATGTGGGTTGTAAAACAGAGAAGGCAGGAGACTTAGAGACTCACGCCTTTTTTTTTTTTTTTTTTTAATTTTTCTAGTAATCTCTACATCCAAGGTGGGGCTGGAAACCACAACCCTGAGATCAGGAGTTGCATACTTTCTTAGACTGAGCCAGCCAGGTACCCCAGGACTCCTGTGTGTGTGTGTGTGTGTGTGTGTGTGTGTGTGTGTGTGTCTTTTTTGAACCCACAGTTCCTTCATAGGAGGCCTTTGGAGTTACAATCTGAATTTGAAAGCTATAATAACAACTGTTTGGTGTATGAGAATAATTGAGAAAAAAGGCACTGTATATTTAATGGTAATCTCCTCCAGATATTGTCCCACCTAGGGACTTATTCTATTCAGTTGACATAACTTGCCCTTTGGGTTGGTGCTCTTGTCATTCTCAGTGCCTGTCTTTGTACAAACTGTGGGGGCACCTAAAGCTACCCTGTCAGCCCCTCTCGATGTTGGGGATGGGAGTTTTCCTACCTATTATCTCCATTTCACCACACCAAGAAGGTTGTGCCTCCCTTTGTAGCCTAGAGCAGAGCATTTTATCGATGAAGCCCTGCCCTTTTTTGTTTGAGATTCTGAGCGGGTGTTATCTGAGAACAAGCAGGTGTTTGTAGAAATGTGACCTTGAGCCCTGGATGTTGACCTGCTCTTTTTTCCTGGTGACTCATTTTTCCTTGAATGGGGTTGGTTTCTGTGAAATGGCTGTGAGGCCACAGTGACTAGCCTGGACACCACCACTGTATATGTAAGCATTCCCTTGCCGGAGGCGAAGAAATTACTGAGTGTATTTTATACCTTTCTGTTAGAGGTGTAGCCATCCCTGTCACCCACAGGTTTGTCCACAAAAAGGGGCAAGCACAGTATGCTCATATCTGTAACTCATTTAAAGAAGTTATATCCATAGGAAAACAGAAGGTGCCTTGTTCCACTGATTTTTTCTGTTGTCAGTCTGGAAAACAGAGTTTAATCTATCCTGGGAAGTTAATGGGCATTTCTGAAAATATGTAGCTAATAGGAAATAATTTGGAACAGAGAATCTTGGAATTTAAGCCCGAATTCTGCACTTCATCATATTTCTATTTGCCTAATCACTGTGGAGATGTGTGTGTGCGCTTGTGTGTGTGAGAGCATGCGTGTATGAATGCAAATTTCTGGGCCTTTATGCGGAGTTCATGATTCACCCTTTAGGGCTCCCAGGTCCTGGAAAGTGTGAGTTTAAGTTAAACCTAGAAATGGGAAGTATTTATATCTGTAAGCCAAGTTCAACATTGGCGTTTAAGTTCACATGTCTGTATAAACCAATTGACAAAATTATATGTTGGAATAATTTTCTAGAAATGTCCTACTGATGGTAATGCTATCACAAAATTATAAATTTTATCATCAATTCAGAACTGCAGGCTCTGTGCAACTGCTAGAAATAGGGCCAATAACTCAAAAGCCACTGCAACTGTAGGTAGAAGATCATGCCCAACCACACGCTGAGTATATTTCAGGACTTAACACAGGGCTTTATCTACTCAGACCACATGACCCTGTACATCATTCAGAGTGTCCGGATCCGCAGAGGAATTTTCCATCTTGGTTACACCTGTGATTCAGGTGGGAAAAAAACAGAGACCCTCAAGGGTCAGACAGCAATGAACTTACGGGGGAAGGAAGGACTGGGCTGTACCATGAGCACATTACGTGGTTTGGGCCTTTCTAATAAAGTGTCATTCTTCTTTCAGTAATGTGGAAAGCACAAAGATCAGAGTCACAGGTATTTTGATCAGTGGCAGATATACAAGATATGACACAGTGTATTGACATCATTTCTTTGGGGGCTCTTTTAGGTTATTCTTGATCCTTATGTATCTAGTTTTAGTAGAGAGTTGATAGACCCTTTTACTGATCCTCTTGGCATCTTCCCCAATATTTCAGTTGCCTTAAAATGATGATAAACCCTCTGTAAATTCTTCCCCAAAGGTAACAGTATACAGGATGCTCCAACATTGCACATAGTGGTGTAGGGGACAGGGGAAGCCACATTCATCTGGAAGCCCTGGGGTTTTCAGTAGAGCACAATGCTGAACAAAGAGGCTTGCCCCTCCCCCATAGCAATCACTTGAAGCAAAATGAGCTTCTTTGAAATATAAGTGGCCCTTTAAAAACACAAGCAGATTCTGTAATATCTATTTGGGGCATCCGGGAATGCCACATAATAGGAACTTGAGCACACCTGATGGTAACCATATGGCAGGTTCTGATGACTGACAATAGGTAGAGGCTGCAGTAATTAATGAACACGAGACGGCATTTGTGGCCCCCACAACGAAAGAATGGAGAAGAAGCCAGTCCATTCGCAAAGTTGGGGATGTGCCTTGTGTGTGTTTCTAGACCAGGACTTGGCTGGGCACATGTCTCTGCATGTGAACAGGTATGAGAGAAATGATGCAGTGGGAGGGAGGTCTTGGTTCTGACCAGAGAGCTACTATCATTCCTGGGGCTGCAGTGGGAAAATGAGTTTGCAGATCACCCCGGCTGATCCTGCAGCACTAAACTCCTCCGCCCCGCTGACATTTTTAGTTTGATGTGGGACAGATTCCAGGTAGAAATCCAGTTAGTTGGCCTGGTGGGAGTACAGGACTTCATTGTTCGAGGATGAGGGTTTTCTGGGTGTGATTTTGCCATTTCTGGATTTCAGGGCACGATGCCTCTGTTTACTCTCTTGGGGGTAACAGTGTTCCCTTCCTTGAGGTGTGCTCTGAGTCAGAGCATACCAAGACTTGGCTAGCTTCTAGCAAAAGCAGAGGAGGGAGGCAATGCCTCATTGTTTTATTACTTCTTTCTTGGACGTGGGCTGGTGTGGGGAGGATGGGAGTGGGCCAGGCATAAGTAGGCCATGGGAAGATTCCAGAGAGACTGATTGATCTTGTCAAAAAGAATAAAGGTATCCAGTCCTTGGCACCCCCCTTCAGCACATGGGCATGTGGGATTGAGGCGGTCACTGTGAAGTTTTGTGGTTAGGCGTTCCAAAAAGAAGTTTCTTCATGATGCCTGATTGCTTAGGACAGATATAAGCAATACCAGCTGGGGCCCAGCAAGCCTGTCTCCAGCTTTATTGTTTCTGATTTATCAGTGGTGTGTCCGCCTTAAAGAACTGATCTATATGCCCTTTATTGCTAGCCTGTTCTATAGCCAGATAGGAGAGTTGAACATTAACAAGTGGATTTGCTTTCAGTAGCTGCCTGAGTGTGTGTGTGAGTGTGTGTGTGCGTGCGCGCACATGCGCGCGCACGCTTGTGTGTAGCAGGATACTAGTGTCTTGCTCAGGGGCAAGTGACTCAGATTTCTGCGAGAAGATTCCCATTCTTTTGTCTCACATCTTGAATTTTCCCTAATTTGTTTGAAGCTGCCTCTTTTACCAGAGCCAGAGAGAATCTACAAGGCTGTTTTGTAAGTGTCTTTGGTAAGTGGTAAGAAACTCGGAGCCAGGCTGAAGGCACCAGGCGCTGTGTATTGCAGAGACTTTTCAAGTCCCTAGTGGACAATTTGCACTGTTCGGTGTTAAAAGGCTTTGTGGCAGTGTTTCAGAGAGCCCCCAGCCCTCCCTCCTTGGCAAGTCGTTTACAAATGATGTGCTCTAGTCACCCTGCTTGGAGTTTCTGGTTTAAAAGTGAATAGTCAGAACTCTCAAGATGTGTAAAGGGAAAGGTTTTACTGCCCAGTGGAAAATGATCATCAAAGTTAACTGTTCTTGGATTGGCAAAATAGGCAGACGGACTGCTTTCACGTATGGGCCAAGTGAGAGACTTCCGGGACTCTTCCTTGAGGGGAAGGGGCAGGTAGTAACAGAAGAGTGACTTGTGATTTACCAATCTGGAGTTTGGCCCATTCATATTCTTTTTTGGAGGAAACAAGTAATGTCCTGCTACAATGACCATACTCTTTGGAGCACTTCTTTGGATTGGAATTTGTTTTCTGTGGTCGTGAGATTTTTTTTTTTTTTTCGTTTGGATAGTTATTTCCTTCTGCACTTCCTTGATTACAGGTTATAATAAGTGGGGAAAAGGGAAGTATGAAAGGTGAGTGCCCAGTGGCACCGGAACCAGCTTCTGTCCTGCAAATGTAGCCTTGTCAAAATGTGAGCTGTGGGGTAGAGATACTAGGGATCACACGGCCACTGCTGCCTGGTTGGCGATGAAGAACTAGATTTGGATTTCATTTCGGATGCAGGTTGTACACCAGGGCAGCAGAGGAGTTCAGCTGACAGAGTCTTCTGCTACCATTTTTAATGAACAGTCTCTACTGTCTTGTGTATGAAAAACATCGAGGAAAAATTTAATAGTTTTACACAATCCCTGAAGCCTGGTCCACAGCCAAGATGCGTTAGCTTCTAAATCTTTTAACAATATTTTCCCCTACCAGAACTAGGGCAAATTTTTATAGCATTCTCAAGTGCATGTGCTCTCTCTCTCTCTCTTTTTTTTAATAAAACCAAGCATTAAAAAAAAAAAAAAGAAGAAGGACAAGACTAGTGCTATTTTATTATCTCCTCGGATTATTTCAAGATTGAACTGGAGAAAAATGTGTATCCCTGTTTGGCTCAATCGGAAATGGGTATGGGCTGGGTAGGAAACTTTCCATTTTCTTAAAATATATAGTTATGTGCATAACTATGTCATGTTGGGTATGTAAAAAAGTATATGATGTGTTTCCCCCAAGGTTAATATAGGTGCGTATCATAAAGAGTACATAATCAAGTAAGTGTTAGAGGGGGTATTATTTTGGTTATTGTAAGTTTAAAATATTCAAACTATGGATTCTTTTCTCCCCAGGGATGAAGGACACTTCTTTGAGCACGTTTCCTACTAGAGAGGATTGAGTATGAGGAGATGAGTATGAGGAGAGAGGTTTTTATCAGACAGCATGGTAATGAAGTTATTTTGATAGAGATAACCTCATTGCTATTCATTTTTGCTGCCTATCAACTAATTCTTGAACCCAGGTTCCCTTTTTTCTTGTTGTTGTTGTTTTTCCTGCCAGAATAAAACAGGCACAACAAAGTAGGACTTAGTCTCTGAAGCTCAGGACAAATGGAGACGGGTTCTGGTCAAGGAGCTGTGTAGGAGGTCCTTGCCCCCGCTTGCAGTGATACCCCACCAGTGTGAGCAGTGTGGAGGAATGGCCCTTCCTCCTCATGCTCAGTCCCTAAAAGACACACCATTCTATTTGAAAGGGGAACATTGTCTTTCAAAGATAACATTCATCTCCTATTTGGAAGGTTCTCACCTGTCTTTCCTAGCATGATATAATAAAGAGCGTCTTGCACTAGACTTGAAGAGTTCCTGGCTTCTTCTCCAAGCTGTGTGACCTTGAGCATATCATTGAACCGTTCTGGGCTTTGGTTTCAAACCCCATGGGGTTTGGGTTTGGCTAGGTGGTTTCTGAAATTTCTTCTAGTTATAACATTCAATATCCATTCTCTTCCCATTCTTTCTATTTAAAATAAACTTTCACTTTTAGAACAGTTTTAGATTTACAAAAACAAAACAAAACAAAACTTCCAAAGAAAGTACAGAGTGTCCATGTAGGTCAGTCACCCTCTTTCCCCAATGAATAGCATTTTCATTACTTTGGTACATTTGTCATAACTAAGGAACCAGTATTGATGTATTACTATTTTTTAAAAAATATTTTACTTCCTTATTTGTCAGAGAGTAAGAGCTCAAGGAGGTGGAGTGGCACGCAGAGGGAGGGGGACAAGCAGTCTCCCTGGTAAGCAAGAAGCCTGATGTGGGACTCAGTCCCAGGACTCCGGGATCACAACCTGAGCCGAAGGCAGACGCTTAACCAACTGAGCCACCCAGGTATCCCTGATATATTACTATTAACTAGAATTGACATTTCATTCAGATTTTGCTAGCGTTATAATGTCCTTTTTTCTGTTTCAGAGTCTCATCTAGGATACCATTTAGTAGTCTTGTTTCCTTTGCCTCCTCAGAGTTGTGACAGTGTCTTAGATTTTCCTTGTTTCTGATGACCTTGACAGTTTTGAGGAATACTTGTCAGGTATTTTGTAGAATGTCTCAATTAGAGTTTGTCTGAAGTTTTTCTCATGGTTAGACTGGGGTTATGGGCTTTTGGGAGGAAGACCACAGAGGTGTCATGTCACCCTTATCACATATCAGTGGTACATGCTATCAACTGATGATGTTAATTGACCCTGATCATCTGGCCAAAGTAGTGTTTGCCACATTTCTTCACTGTAAAGTCTTCTGTTCGCCTTTCATGTTCTACTTTTTGGATGCTAGCACTAAGTGCAGCCCATACTCAAGATGCATGGGTAGGGGGGATTAAGCTCCACATCCTGGTTGGAGAGTATCTACATAAATTACTTGGAATTCTTCCGTAAGGGAGATTTATCTCTTTTCCTCATGTATTTATACAATCACTTTTTTATACCAGTGTGGACTTGCGGATGTATATTTTATTTTTCCTGTTCTATCGAGATGTGATTGACCTATAACATGGATATATATATTATAAATTTTGGATTTTAATTGAGCACTGGTTATTTATTTATTTTGTTCCTCAAATTGTTACGATTTTGACCATTAGGAACTCTTTAAAATTAGCTTCTGTGTCGCTTTGACATGTCCCCATCATTTTGTTTTGTGAGCACTTCTTTACTTCCTGACACTGCATGATGCTTTAGACTCATTAATTGTATTTCCTACCCTAGCCCTAGAATCAGCCATTTCTCCAAGGAGCCCTGATTCTCTTTACTGGAGAACTGTATTAGACAACTTTGGTTTTTAGAATCTAGGTGGATGTGAGATGCTCCATTTTCTAAAATACACATTTTATGTATATGGTTGTGTCCTTTTGTTATACAAAGAAATATATAATGTCTTTCCTTCAAAGCTAATACAGGTCAATATTGTAAAAAAGAGTATATAATCAAGTGTTAGAGTGAATACTGTTTTGGTTGAAATAAAAAGCAAGTGCAGATTCTTCTAGCTCAAACAATTATAAAACACCTTTATTCATTTCCTTTTTCATTCTTTTTATTTGTTATTCACATTTCATTAGTCTTTGCTGGAATTGGGAAATGTTAATTTATTTACATGGATATGTTAACAGTGTGAATAATGCCGCTCACTTGAGACATGGGTCCCCAAGCCTTGCAGACTCTCCTTTCCTGCAGAAATGAGAAGTGTCAAGGGCTTCGAGTATTTGGGGAACGATTCCTGGAGGATGTGGCTCTTGACTTGGTACCTGAAGGATAGGAGCAGTTTGGGCAAAGGAAGGATTCTTGTATGCCTCTTTGGGAGAGTGGTAGAAAGAAACTAGCTCCAAGATGTGGTCCTAAAGGATTTATTAAATGTCAGTCTTCTTAGAAGACCTGAAGTCTATCATCCTTCTCCAGTATTACAAAGATAGAGTCCCTTAATCCAGAACCCCCAAAATGTTGACATTTAGTTGAAACATTCTTAACATTGTCTGTACAAAGGGAGAAGGAGCCAACTGAGCCCCTGCCAATAAAGTCATAATTATTAAGTATCTGCTGAATACTTTAATAGTAGAGATTGGGACAAATTGTATCCCTTACACCCATGGTGACTGCTGTATGCTTAGCCTATCCTGTGTTGTTTGGTGGTACTTTTTAACTCTGGTGTTCTTTTTTGTAATGGGTCTGGATAGTCTGTGGAAATGGATTTTGAAATGTTCTCAAAATATCCCCTGGAGCAGAGTAGCCAGAAAGAATAGGGCCAGCACATGGATGGAGTCTTGTAAAAGTGTTCATTAGCTTCAGCTGGGTCAACACCACATAAAATGACCTCCATCCATACTCTTAGGTCAAGTGTGTTTATTTCAGACCCAAGTCTTTAGGTCTTAAAAAGCTGGATTATGTTTTTGTTCTGGTAAAATTGACTAGAAATCACCTGTTATCTTTTTTAAAGTTAAGTCCCACTTGACCAGATGGTTTTCTTTATTCATTAAGTAGTTTTATGTGAGTTGACGCATTGATAGGAAATAGGGCTCAGGACAGAAGAAACCTTTTCACATACTAGGGAAGAAAGCATAGCAAATAGAAATCTTCCTCTTCCACATTCTAGCTTTACCGCATTGTGAGAAGAAAGCTTTTCACTATGGAAGGTAGAAGAGACTTTGTTTTTGGTGATACTACAATGACAATTATACTCATCTCACTGCATGGGTTCATGTCGACCTTGAGTCATACATCATCCCAAGATATATAACAGTGTACGGTAAAAGTGTAATATAGAAGAGTTGATCTAGAAAGCCATAAGCCAATGGGAGAGCAGGAGTCCACTGTACTTTATACTAGTGGTACTACTTTAACTTGGGCAGCAGGGACAGATGGGTAGATGTGAAGAATTGTCTGTATCCTCTCTGGTTATGTTAAAACCCTGTGTTTGGGCAGCAGGGTGATTTTTTTCCTCCAACTGTTGCAGTAACATTCTCATGGAGGACCCCATCCAATGCTTCAGCGTCATAGTTCCTGACACCTCTTTCTCCAACAACCTCTACCTCAACTTCACTTTTGCAGCTGCTCCCATAGCAACTACTGGCCCTTGTCATCAACTGGAGTTGCTCCATTTTTGAAATCCTGAACTCTGAAATTCTCCTTTCTGACCACAACCTCTGATCCTTCTATCAGTCCTCACTCTTTCATGCCCTTGATATATGTTCTTTGGTCTCATTGGGACTCTTGGTCTCTTGACCTTTCCTTATGTGAGCAGTATATCACTCCCTCCTAACTCCATTTCTGTTCCTACCTTGTTTGTGCAGCCATTTCAACTCTGCTCTCACAAGCATGTTCAGTTCTTTTAGTCCTTTGACTTGTTTTATCTGTCTTTCTAATCTCTGGCTAATACATTTTCTCTTACTTCTTTGCTTTCTCCCTCCCCTACTTCCATCCCGTCCCCATCTCCCTTCTCCCTCTCTCCTCATTTCCTCTTCTTCTGTCTTCTCCGTCTTTGTTCTATCTCTGTTCATTTCTTATCCTCAGCTTCTAAGCACTATGGAAGAAAAGTTTCTAACTAGGATAAGCTAGCCTAACTCATTAAAAACCCATGATTTCCAACCTCATCTAGATGGTGAAGTTGTTTAGAAATCCCAGGGCCAGGACTAGGGTGGGGTAAGTGAGGTGTCTAGAAAACAGAATATGAAGAAACAGTCACTGTTGGAGCCAACCATGTATTTACTAGACCTTGAGAACGAGTGCCTCCTTAAATTTTATGCCCTCCATGCCTCACTGGCTTGCTTTGGTCCTGACCCTGACATTTACTCATCTCTAGTTACCTCTTTCATGTGCCACTAGGGTTAACCATTTTAGCCTTTATCACTGTGCTCAGTCCACCCGTTCACTCACACTATAAGATGACTTTTTCTATTTCAATAAAAAATGCTAGTTACCAGATTTGAATTCCCTCAACTTCTGTCTTGCCACTAAGCATACCTAAGCCTTCAGCTACCTTCTTTCATTCTCTTTGCCTTAAGAGAAGAGATGTTCCACACCCTTCCATCTTTGCTCTTGGTCACATCCATCTTCATGAATCCACTAGAATCTCACCTGTCAATTATCTTCCTCCTTTCTTGCATTGGCTTCTTGTAAATATTATTGAGTCTCTTCTTTACTAAATGGAGTCTTTTCTCAACCTTGCCTTCCTTTTAAGCTAGTCCTAATCTCCATTGTGTGTGATGAGTGGTCTGCACCCTTCCTCATCCTCAGTTTGCTACCTGAGTAGAACTATCTAATTTTTTATCTGACTTATGCTTCCAGCTGGTGATCTCCCAATGGCCACATTCTTTGACTCTTCTAAGTTTTTATCTCGTCCAATCTCTACATAGTTTTGTCACTTTGACCCTGCTCTGCCTGGTGTGTGAGGCATTCCATTTTGGTTTCCTGCTCACCTCTCTGGTGCCTCTTCCTTGGTCACCTTTTCTGATATCCCTCACACATATGGTCCTAATATGCAGCTGGTTCTCAAGTTTCATACTGGGTCGTCTTCTCATCTTACACCACACTTTTCTCTTACAAATGACTACTACTCCTGTGGCTTCAGCTACCACCTTCCATTCCCTGATGGAACTTGCCATTATTTCTAGCTGAGACTTCCCATTGAACTCTGGATCCATTTCTTCAAGCACAGTATTTCCAAAACCAAACTATCTTTTTTCCTATACCTGTCCTTTTTTTTTTTTTTTTATATTTTCTCCTCTCCCTTAGGGTGTAGTTATTCACCTAGCTAACCAAGTTAGAAATCTAAAATCATTTCTTAAGAAAGCAAACAAAACTTTATTTTTTACTTTTACAAAGCATTCAAAAAGCACACTACCTACTTTTATTAAAAAATTGTAATTCCAGCATATTACAAAAAATTGTAATGTACAATGTTGTATTAGTTTCAAGTGTAAAATACATGATTCAGCAATTCTAACCTTGCTCAGTGCTCATAAGGATAAGTGTACTCTCAAACCTCTTCATCTGTTTCACCCATTCTCCCACCCACCACCCCTCTGGTAACCATAAGTTGTCTATAGTTAAGAGTCTGTTTTTTTTTTTTTTTTCCATTTTAATATTCTTTAATTTCAGTTCAATTAGACAAGACTCTGTTTTTTTGTTTGTCTTTTTTTCATTATTTCTTAAATTCCACATATGAGGAAATCATACGGTATTTGTCTTCCTCTGACCTATTTCACATAGCATTATAACCTCTAGATCCATATGTGTAGTCGCAAATGACAAATTTTGTTCTTTTTATGGCTGAGTAATAGTCCATTGCATATATGTAGTATGTCTCAAACTCATTTTTGAATTTTTCTTTTTCATTCCCCCTCCACACCTAATCAGTTGGCCATCAACATTTTTTTTTTTCGGATTGACCCTCTTTATACACACTGTTGACATCATGGTTTAATCCCTTATTATTTCTTGACTGAACAAAGTCAGTAAGCTCTAATTGGTCACGTCGTTTTGCCTGTAGTCTCTCTGCTGTACATCTTCCCTTTTGTGACTCTCCATTGACCACATGCAACTTAGATCCAGGTTCCCTAGTGTGGTATTCAACATCTTTATAATCCATCTCTCCAGGCTCCTTTCTTACGTCTTCTCTTTTAACCACATACTCTCTGGAACTCCAGGCACACTGTTTTATAGTTGCTTTCTGAACATGTTTTCATGCCCTGGAGTGTCTCTTCAGCTTTCTTTTTCTAGTCAACTCCTATTTACCTTCAAGACCTGGCTCAAATGTTAGCACTCTCTCAGTAGGCTTCCTTTGTCTCTTTCCCCTGTCTTATGCAGACTTTATTCAGTCTTCTATTAAAGCATATGTTTGTTGTGTTGAAAAAAGTAGTACATGTCTCTGTTTTACAAGGCTTTGAACTTCTTAATTTCAGGAATCAAGCCTTGGTCACCTTAGTAACCCTTGCATTTAGCATGGAACTTTACATATGGTAGGTATTCAAACATGTTTCTTTAAAAAATAATTGTTCGACTGTAGAGTACCTAAATGTATAACTTTGGCCAGTTACATCTTTTGGTTGGCCTAAGTTGTCTCCTCTGTAAGAGAAAGGAATTGGACTACAGGGTCTTAAAATTCACTTAATTTCTCTGATGCTGTGTTGGCATCTGTTGGATTTTGGAGCTCAGAGGGGACATATACATGAAGTCTATTGAAGCATTGCCAAGAAACAACTTGTGGGGAAAGCAAGGAAAAGTCAGTAGGGCAAGGATAAAAGGGAAGATACAATGAGAAAAGCATTAAGGAAGAAAAAATAAAGATAGAAGTATCCCTGCTGAATCTTATGCCTTCAGAATTTGTAATTCATTAGTAAACATTTCCGACATATCTGCTATGTGAAGGCCATAGTCCTACTTACTGTGGGGATCACAGTGCAAGTTTTAAGACATGTTTGTTGCCCCGAATGAGCTTGTGCTCAAGTTCATGAGAACTGTAGATATACAAGGTTATGATTACCAGGATGCTTGAGTGAGTGTTTGATATTGTCTAAGATAAGACAAAACTGTCTTTTGGGGATAGATGGGCATCCTCTTAGCCATTGCAGCCAGTGGCAGTTTTAGTCCTCATGTGTGAATTATAAAATCTGGCTTGGATAATGGAGTGTGGAGTGGATTTTTCCATCACCATTCTCCACTGGCCTGGTCTGTTCAGGGCAAAACTCACACAGCTCTGTGTGGAGGTGCTGCTCTTCCCTTCCCTCCCCAGTCAGTGTCTTAGAGAAGACCTAACGAGGGCCATTGACATAGTGATGGCCAGATACTCCATGAGGATCGTTGGTCAGGGGGCCGGTCTTCACAATACTGATTCAGTCACGTGGGGCTGGCCAGACATGTACAAGGTCACTGGGGGCTTGGTTCAGTTTTTCTTGACTTTTCCTTCCCTCTTGCCTAAAGTAAGATTACAGGACTTAACTGATTCCAGGCCACTTCTTATGCTAAAGGATTAATGCTGGTAATGGAAGACCCCTCCTCAGTCTGACTGGCCTCAGCTGTAGGACCCAGCTATTGCTGTAGTGGTAGTGGATATACCCCCCAAAATTCCAGAGGCTGGACTGTGACTTTTGCTCTGCGGGACACTCTGGCTGACCTGGGGCTGGCCAAGAGAGGGGCCACTGAGTAGCCTGCGATGGGAGGGGACTCTAGTACTCAGCGTCTTGCTGTCTGATGTGGTTTCTGGCAAGTAGCAGAGAGCCTGAGAGTGACATGAAGGGCCTTCCCGTGGACTCAGTGACCTTGCTGGGCTGCCAGGCCTCTGTTCATTCCTCCTCCATTGCTCATTTCTCTCTTTCCTCTCTATTTCATTCCCCGGTGGGCTGGCTGGGAATCAGTGGAGGGAAAAAGTAATTGAAGTGCTTAAGAGGAATTGTTTGGGGTAGGAGGAGGCAGGGTCAAAAGGAGAACAATTAAGAAGTGATGTGATACAACTGAGCAGAGAAGAATTTAGTATGAATATAATGATCAATTTCCTAATAATTAGGTCTCTTAGACGGCAGAATAGTTCCCCAAGAGGCAGTGGTGGGAACCCCATTGCTTGGTCATTTCTAATTAGACTGGAGAAGCACTCACAGAAAATGTTGCAGAGAAAATCCCCCATGCTGGGGGATGGGCACGTGACCCAGGGGGACTTCACTATCTTTTATTTCTATGATTCATTGATGAAAACATAATTCACTGATTATTTAGGCAGCCAAACTTTAAGGGGTTTACTGGTTTCTCACCTCAGCTCTGGACCTTTTAAATTGACCAGATCTATTATCTTCAAAAAGCTTATTCAGGGCAGGCAGTGGCCTTGGCCAGGGCAGAGGCTACTTCATTTCTACCTAATAAGATTAAACAGAAGAACTGGGTCCTGTTCTTCATCTGGTCTCCAGTGGTGTGGATGAATTTGAGGGTTTACCTAGTGATGTCTCCCTCTGCTATGGTCCTGCAGGGTACTTAGGAGTTTGATTTAGGGAAGAAGTATTCTTAACCAGCACCCATTTGGTAATGGAGTCCCCTACCAAGAGCCAACGCAGTGTGCTGGTTAAGTGTACTGGCTGTGGAGCCAGCCTACCCCGGCTGGTCCTGGCTCAACTCTTTGGGATGTGACCTTGGGCCAGTTAATAACTTTCTGTACCTACTTCCCCCCTCCGTAATACAGCGCTCGTAATAATAGCTACCTCATGTGGTTGTTTTAAGGGTTAATTTGGGAAAATAAATAAGACTGTGTCTGTCAAGTACTTGACAATTGGTGGCCGTTATTATTCCTAAATTATAATCGTTGAGATATGTCTTCCTTTAGAACTCCTGAATTTGTTAGCTCTCTGTTTACCCTATGCTGTTAGGAGTGGATTGACTATTCTGGGTGTCATTATGCATTCAAGCATTTGTCTCAGCCATTATTTCTTGAGTCTCTCCTGGTGCAAGAGGAGAGTTGGTCCTTACCCTCAAAGGGTGAATGATCTTATGTTTGTACATGTATGTATGGGGGGCTGGATGTTTGGGGCAAGAGCACAGATACTAAAAATTTTGTGGAGTTCCACAAAAAACCCTCTCCTATGGGAATACCAAAGATGTAGTGATCTTATCTGATTGAGGTACAGCTGGTGGTCCAGGGAGAAAGCACCAAAGAGGAGGTGGTGAGGAGCAGGCCTTGACAGTTGGCAGAGGGCACTCCTGGTTGACATGGATCTAGGCACTTGAGTAGAACGTGAGGTTCACAGAGGAGAGGCCAGACAGATCCACATGATGGTATTACAGAGGGCCTCAAACGCCAGACAGAGAACTTCTATTTCCTTTGGTGGGCAGCAGGGACCAAGAGAAGATTTTTGAATGACGGAGAGCCAGGAACAGAGTTGTGCTTTCTTTCCAAAGATGCATCCATGGGGGTAAGGTGGAGGCAGAGCCTGGGGATGGGGAGGTCAGACAGGAGGCTCAGCATGCTCCATAATAGTCTGTATGCAGCTGGGCCTCAGAGCTTTGGTTTCTCATGTCCAATCCTAGGTATTCCCTGGGTCTCCTAACCTACCCAGTGCCAGGAACATGGCTGGAGTACATGTTGCATGTCACCTTGGTGACATCCCAGCAGTCATTAGAACATGCCATTTTGTCTTTTCCTTCCAGGTTTACAGAGGAAGTATGGCAGGTGGTTCCAACTGTGGCAGGGCTTAATGGGAGTGGCGTAGGCACACCCTGTCTCTCCAGTGTCTCCCAGTTAAGGCAACAAGAGCTGTTTTCTATAATAATCTGACCCAAAGGTTATTACTTGGGGACAAGCAGATACTTGGTTTGTGTCTGGTAGAAGATAAAGAGCTCTTGGATGTTCTTAGAGAAAAAAGACGGCTGAAATTGTTCATCATTAGAAGGAAGGATGTAAAGAAAGGAGGAAGGAATGGAGGAAGGAAGAAAGGAGGGAAAGGAAACATATACTGGATACCTGTCCCCAAAAACATTGCCACGCACACGAACTTCTGTGTTTTCATTTGCCTCATTGTAGTTCATCAAAGCTACCATATTAAAGATGAGAAAACAGGCTTGTGGAAATGAACGAATTTTTCTGACTCCAGAGCCCATGTTTTTCTAAGCTCCATGATGTCCCCTTACCAGGTGACTGTTTATCAGGGAAAGATGCCCAGCCAGTTTAGAGAAAGTGGTCCCAACTTAAGGCTGGACCCACCACTCTACTCTGTTCTATTCACTGTAATTCTGATCAGGGTAGCAGAAAATACTAT